>NC_072476.1:66224056-67424056 GCF_027574615.1 Eptesicus fuscus | reverse complement strand
GGAAGAGCCATGCCCAGGCATCTGGTAAGAACCTAATTAGCACCCGAAAGGAAGGGCCACAGTGCTCCCTGTCCCCTTGTGCCTTACAGCTTCTTTCCTCAGCAACCCCGGCAAGGCTGCTATAAAAACACTTATCTTATCCAGTAGAGACTTCTTTAGCAGCTGAACATCAAGTGAGAGAAAATCTCCAAGTCTCTCAATGTGGAGAGAGGAAAAAATTATATGGTTTGAATTCCATTGCTCATATGGCTCAAGATGGTAACAGTGGGGAATGTAGAGCATTTTAATTTAAAATAATTAAAAAAACCATGACAATATTTTGGGTTTAAATTTACGGTAGTATATTTAGTGGATTTTCATGGGTGTTAGGAAAAAATTTTTCTTTAGTAATTAGTCCTTGATTAATCACTGAATGTTACTGAAATAATATTGATTCAGTTCCAAATCCAGTGTAACATATTTTTATTTGAGTTTCTTTCAAATTTAACATAATTTCAAGCAAGCATTTCTTAAAGTAAAAATGAAACTCTATCTTAAAATTTTACTATTTTTCAATTGTAAGAATAAATGATCAACTTATTGTTTTATTAACTTAAAAGATATTGTACATTATAGTTAATGTTTAATGGTGCTGGAAAGAACACATTTCTAGTACATCAAAGTTACTGTCTATGTTTTACTCAGCCAACACTTTAAAAGCTTCAGTGTATTATACACATTTAGTGCATACATTTAAATACTCAGATGTTTCTTACAAGCCATGGCATTTCTGAAACTACATGTTTGTTAGTATTTATTTATTTATTTATTTATTTTACTTCCAGCTTGTTAAGATTTCAACATCTAAGACTATGATTACAGAAACCATCTTGACTCTGGGAAGATGTGCAATTCCTACAGCTGAATTATGGAGCAAATGGTGATTGTTTTTATCCAGCACTTATAAAAAGTTAAACTTTCATGGGTATGAAGAAGGGTGTATACTTATTTTACAAGTATAATTATTTTATACTTATATGTCAAGATATAACGAAAAGCTCTTTACTTTTCCATAGAGGTCTGGTATGCATCACTACAAAGGGGATTAATAAGAATGATACATCACATGGAAATGAGTAATATCAAATGATGTGAGTAGTTTCATCAGTCCAAATGTTTTGAACACACATTCTTTAAGATTTATAATTGAATAGTTCAATTCATCCTAGTTGTTTGCAAATATTGTTAGACATGTGAAAGGTTTTCATACCGTGGTACATGTAGAAACTAAAGTAAATTTCAATAACTCCATAAAGTAAATGTATTTAGTAATAAAAAGGCAGAGACCAGGAAGCATAGTTTTTACCTTCCTCTATGTCTCTCATAGTGCTTAGTAGTGCTGTGTACATATGTAAAATTATTTTTCTATTTCTGAAAGTCCTCAGATTATAGTTTTGTGTATTTGGGCTCAATTTCAACAATGTTCATGGATATTAATTTGAATTAATAAAAACTGAAAGCACAAGGTGGCATTTGATCAGGAGCCAAGAACTACAGATAAGAGAGATGATTAGGTCATAAAAATGCACTTTACTGCATCATGTAATTTATTAGATAAGTAAAGCTAATAATTCTCCATACATGTGATGGAGTCCTTAGATCTTCAGTGATGGGCTAGTGGACCAAACACATACTTTCCCAAAGGCACAAATCCTTCCTAGGATGCGAAAGGAGCTTCTAACAAGCACACACTTATAGTTTATGTGCATACAGAAAGAAGTTATTCTATCAATGCAGCCAAAATTTATCCTCCAGTGGAAAGAAACTCTGGAATTCATGAATATAAGAAGTTTTGAGATACGTGAGAAACCAGTGAGCCTCCCTACTGGTGGGGCATTTAGAGTGTGTGTGGACTTTGGGCAGAGGGGACACAGGATGAGGACAAGGACACTTTTTATATATATATTTAGCTTTATATATATTTTTGTTTTTGAATCTACTGAATGTATTATATGTATAACATTTTACCTTATTGTTAAGTTTTCACAGTTACTTTACAGAATACAATTGCATGTACTTCAGTTAGTAAATGTCCTTCACAAAACTGGTCATTATTTTGAAACTAAGATAATTTTATAAGTATAATAAAAAAGTATCAAATTGGAATTTCTTAATAATTATGTAATGAGATTTAAATTTTGAATAGCATAAGGCAGTTTCTGAATATTATTAATTCAGTTATACCGCACATTTCTCCTACGTGCAAATGGCTTCGATTTTGCACATAACCACTGTGTGTACATTTCAAATATGGAAGTTGGAATCATAGACAGACAATAAAATGCAAAAGATTGAAAAATACTCTATGAATGGGCTTTTGGTTTCTCACATCATCATTATGGTAACCAGAGGTCATGAAAAACAAAGAGTAATGATTCATTATAATTTTTAGTTTGACATGATTTATAGATACTTACCTTGTAAATCTAATGATACCACAGCAGTATCATCTTCTAATCCTTCAATCACCTCACACTTATATTTCCCATAATCCTCCAGGGTGAGGTCTGTGATCACCAGGGAAGCATCGTTATCACTGCCTCCTTTCAGAAACACTCTCCCCTGGTAGCCTCCGTAGGCTTTCTTGTGGTATCCCATAGAAACAAAAACGTCCACTTCCTTGAGGTAATCTGAAGTGAGCTTGGTCCACTTAATGCGGATTTTGTGGGTTCCTGAGCCAAATGCCGTAGGGTCTCGAAAAAATTTACATGGCAGGGTAACATTGCCACCTCTATGTGAGAACACCTTGGCTTGTTCTGCTTCCACAAGTAGATGGGGGCCATTTTCGGCTGTAATTGAAAAAAGAAAGAAAAGAACAATTAATATGCTTTCAGACACTTTTATGAAATGAAACATGCTACCGATACAGGGTATCTGATGAACAGCGACATTGGGTGATAAGCTTCTTTGCATTGTTGAACAGCAGTCTCTCTGAACCACCTAGAAAGGTACCTCTGATACTTAGAGGGCATAAAGTAGCTATGTCTTTCAAACCATTGCAAAAAGGAAAAAATGTGCACTATAATCACTAAGAAATATTGGGTATAAAGCTCCAGAGTCATCTGAAGTTTGGTGATTTCATAATAAATTTTATTTTTTTACACTTAAATATAAAAATGTAGAAACAAGATGAAGAGAAATGACAAAGTACCATGGCCATTTCATCAATATAAACCAAAAATTTTGTAGGCAAACTTTTCTCTTCATAGCTGAGCTATCTAATACAATAAATCTGTATTGTATTTATGGAAAAAGTATAAAACAACATGATTAACTTTTATTATACTTCTGGCCAAAGAACTTAGAATAGCCTCACGTATGGCCTCTATTCAAATATAGACCCGTGATTAAAATGCCATTCTGGAGCATTTTAAGCAGCGTGTACATATTTTATTTTCACTAAAGGTATTTTTAGCAAAGGCTTTATAAAACCTCCAGATTTTGAATTATATTCCTCAAAACTTGAATGTTAAAAGTGTATCCAAAGTTATACTTATTTTCCGATTAACCAAATAATTACTTCTTTATTCCCTTAAATCTCCTTCTACTCCCTCTCTGTTTCCTGCTATTTCTTACTTAACAGTTATCTTATCACATCCACCTTTCATTTCCTTGCCCTTTTGCTTTCCTCATCCCTCCTCCAAGGACTTCATTGCCTTCCAGAGAGTACTGCAGAGTTCTAAGCTTGCCAAGTCAGCAGGCCTGCGGTTCTCCAGAGAGCCGGCTGTTATTTTCAGATCTTGGCTTTCTCTGGGGTTTCCCCTGGTTAGCTCATTGTGCTTCTGACCTTGACAAGGTCTCTTGAGGATGTGCAAGATTTGAAAATGAGAAAGTGATATAAGAACTCCTGGAAACACAAAGCTTCTCATCTATACACAGCTTTCAAAGGCTGCCAAAACTGCCTTTCATGTAGTCCTTCCTGCCTTAGGCAGGTAGGTACTGAGTAACTTTTGGCCATGAATCATTTAAGATACACAAGATACCATGAAGAGTAGCCACTCATCTCCGGGCAGATCTCAAAATGTATTCAATGGCATACATAGGATTCATATTTTAAAATATAAAAGTGTACAAAAATAGATACTATGGTTTTATTTTTTATCATATAGCAAACAGAATTACGTAATATTGAAAAATAAACATAATTTCATGTATAAGCCAGCCCCAATCCTCAGAAACTGAAAAGCCATCAATAATCTACTTTGAATAGATTAAAAAAAGAAGAGAGAGGACAATTACTTAATTAAAATAAATCAGATCATTAAGCATTTCCTTTAGATTCTATTTTTTATCTTCTTATTTTAGGACCACAGAATTATACGAGATGAAAGGTAAATCTATCCCACTCTATCCTACATATAATTTTCCCCCTACAATAGCCCCAATGACTGCATCCAAGTTCCACCTGAATCTCTCTAAAGTCTTCTTTCTGGGAGGAGGAAAAAAAGCTGTTGACTAAGTTTGCTTAGTTATGTCTGAGGGCCACAGGGAGCATCTCCCCAGACCCTTGGGAGGACACTTGGGAGTTGGGCCTTCTCCTGCAGGGACTTGAGTTTAGACATGACACACAGCTACAAGAGGTTGCCATTTCCACCTTGGTGGGTGTGGCTCAATTGATTGAACATCATCCTGTGCCCTGAGAGGTCACTGGTTCAATTCTGGATCAGAGCACATGCCTGGGTTGCGGGCTATATCCTCAGTAGGGGGAGTGCAGGAGAAAGCAGATTGATGTTTCTCTCATCAATGTTTTCTCTCTCTCCCTCTCCCTTCCTCAATAAAAATATATTTTTAAAAAGAGGTTGTAGTTTCATGATTCTTCTAAGCTTTGTAAAGTCAAAACTAATGCCCAAATGCGCTGGAATAGGGGTATTACAGTAGTTAGGCACAGGGCTTTAATGTGATAAAGACCTTGTTCTAGCTTCATCTCCTTAATTTACTGGGTGTGTAGCGTTGAGCACGTTCTGCAACCTCTAAATCCCAATTTTATTGTGTGTGAATTAGGGGTAGTAATATCTACTATGTAGTAGACACATAAAGCACTTAAAATAATGGCTGACCCAAAGTGTCCACTCACTGCTAACTTCCTACTGCATATCTTTCCCACAATATTTCTCAAATATGACACTGCCTGATACTGGGAAAATTTTGGCATATATTAACCTATATTGTAATTTACTTATACATTTTTGATCCATGTGGAGTAAAAAATATACAAAATACCACCTGCATTATACAGGAAACTTGGAAATTATTGTGTGGTTTAGCATAATCATAAGGTGTTCCAGAATGAATACAAGATCTGAGTGTTTTATAAATTAAAGAGTTAAAGCAAAGATCAAACTCTCGTGCAAAGGACTGAGACTTCTAATTTTTTTCTGTGGTTAACTGTAAATCATCTTGTAGTATTTTAGAAGTATAAGCTTCTGATTTTTTTTAGGCACTGTTTATTTTACTCCAGCATTGTGAGTAGATGGTGACTTTGTGCTATAATACTGAGAACTGAGCAGACACCAACAATCCACTGGCTTTCCACAAAACAATGTTTCTAAGCAGCCAGAGTGTACAAATTTCTACCATTTTTATTTTTATCTTTTGGGGGGCTAGGTGTTGAGGTAATAGATGCCAGAAATCTCTGACTGAAATTCAAAGAACCCCAAGAAAGATGTGTAAACTGTAACATATTGAGTAACTGAGAGCCATGTTCATTAACCTAAACTCCTGACTTCACCTGTTGAGAATATCATATTTTGTTAGTTTGTTTGTTCTTAGATGATCCACAATGCAAATTATAGTGCATTGAAAGTGGATGGGGAGTGGCCTGTTGCAGAACAGGTGAGATGCAGGCATGAGCACTGGCCAGAGTCAGGAGCTCTGGGTTCCATTGCAGGCTCTACCAGGATTTAGCTATTTGAGTGACAGATCTATGTCATAGGACATTGAGTTTAAGATTCTTATCAGGCTTGCTATGGCAAGCTGTCGTGATAGTGATCAGCCAGGAAACACATTAAGCTGGAGAGGAAGAGGGAAAGCACAAAGAGCAGAAAGGGGACTGAGTGCTGATGACAAACTTTGCGCTGTCTTGCCTAGAGGAAGTCTTGAATCTGATCATTGGATGCAAAATCCTGGACCACTTAAATTTATGTTTAAATCAAAACTGTTTGATCAACATGCAGTTGCAAAGCAAATATAATGTAAAAGATAAAATTAAACCTTGATAATCAGAATGAGTATTGCTTGTTTTCCTTTTAAAAATATACTAGAGGCCCGGTGCACAAAATTCATGCACGGAGGGGGGTTGTCCTTCAGCCCAGCCTGTACCCTCTCCAATCCAGGACTGCTGGCTCTCAACTGCTTGCCTGCCTGTCTTCCTGATTGCCCCTAACCGCTTCTGCCTGCCAGCCTGATCACCCCCTAACCACTCTGCATGCCTGCTTGATCACCCCTAACTACCTCTGCCTTGGCCCCCACCACCACGGCTTAGTCCAGAAGGATGTCCAGAATGATGTCCGAAGGTTGTTCGGCTGTCTGGTCTAATTAGCATATTATGCTTTTATTATTATAGATATGTAATAAATATAATAAAACTAAGAAGCTTACATGTGCTTATTTGGGGGGTTTCAATTTTCCTTAAGTTCAATTTATAAGTTACATAAGTTTCCTATTTCTATTAGTGAGTTTCAATGACACTGACTTGAAAGTTTTGATGCCCTTCAAAGACCACAGTTGTCTCCAGGGAAAACAGCAGGACCTCGTTATTATTTTACAAATTCTGTGAAATCCAGAGGACGCCGTTCAGTTTCACCAAATTATAAAAGCAGTGGCATGACCAAAGGACTTATCTTTGTATTGCTTTTTAATTTAGGTGAAGTCTTTCAAATAGAAAATAAAAAAACACAAGTAGCTGCAGAAAAACAATTTAGAAATATGGTATGGGCTATTTATTATTATCAGTTTTATTAAAAAATTTATCTCTCTTTTTTTGTTTTTGGCCATTCCTTGCCAAAAAATACAAAGGTAACAGAAAGAGGAGAAGGTGCTACAGATCAAAGTTTTCTTTTCAAAATAAATTATGGATTTGGAAATAACCCATCTTGGTTGGTTACTTTCTCACTGGTGTATAGATGAAGTAGCCTACAGATTTTGGACTTACTATACCAATAAAATGTAAAAAGGAAAAACAAAATATTGGGGAATATAATATGGCTGAATAAGGTACTAAACTAGGACATTAAAAATACCCCCTCTACCACCATCTTCTGATTTTTTTTATTGTGGAAAAATATACATAGCATTTTAAAGTGTACATTTCAATGGCATTAGTTACTTTCACCATGTTGTGCAACTACCCCCACTACCTATTTCCAAAATTTTTCATCACACCAAACAGAAAGCTAATTCCTCCCTGATATTCCAAACTGGGAGGCGGAGACTCAACTGCCAGCTTCATAATGAGTCATTTGAAAAAACTGCACAGGTTTTAAAAACAGTTCCTTATTTTCGTGACATCTGTTATCACTGTGGTGGGTTTGGATGTGTAAGACTAGCACTTTGGAAGCTGTTACTTTCATTAGGGTAGCCAAAGCTGCCCGAGGATAGGCAGCCAGAATGGATTTGTATCCTAACTGCTGTGCTTGCCACGTCTACTGAAAACAATCCCTCTGCCTCCTTCTCCACGCCTTGTTCACATTGTTCCTCTCACAGCAACCGAATGCCTGGCACGCGCTAGTGTCTGTGACCGAAATTGACCAGTGTGCCTAGAGCCTGTGCTTCGTTGTAGCATTAGACATGGACACCTACTATTGCTTTATGCAATTACTAGTAGCTAGCTCTCAAAAATTAAATATAGGTGTTAAATACAATATTTAAGCAGAATGACTAATTTAGACATTGGTCTCTCATTGTACCTTACACATTACAATTGAGTAGGTAACTACATAAGAAGACAAAATGGAATATCTTACTCATTAAACTTAAACGGTTTATAAATATTTTGTTTACCTCAGATTGGAATGAATCTAATTTTTCCTGAAGTTGCTCACCTGGAGTGAGAAGCTCCTATCATTTCGCTATAATTATGATGTGTCTGGTCAGCTTTGCATTGGAAATTTTTATAAGAGTCCTCTTTCTGGTCCTAGCTCTGCCCAACCCCTACCTCCATCCAGCCTTTACTGTCCTTTGGTGTGTGTGTCTTTTTGTTTTTGCTTTTCTAAAAAAATATATTTTTATGGATTTCAAAGAGGAATGGAGAGGGAAAGAGAGATAGAAACATTAACAATGAGAGAGAATCATTGGCCACCTCCTACATGCCCCCAACTGGGGATCGAGCCCCCAGCCTGGGCATGTGCCCTGACCAGGAATCTAGCCATGACCTCCTGGTTCATAGGTTGACACTCAACCACTGAGCTACCTGGCTGGGCTTTACTGTCCTTTTGGAGAGCTGATTACTTTTAATTTGTCACAGACAGAGCTTTAGTTTCTTCCCCAGCTGTTCCTGAATGCAAAGGACTCTGAGGCGCTCTGGGCCCCAGTGCTTCAGGAAGGGCTGACTGAAGGGGGCAGGAGAGGAGCTCTAATGAGGATCCAATTTGCCCTCTGCCCTCAACTACTTGACTTGAGTTTGATACCTTCTTGGATTTGTCCTTAGCTTATCTTTGCTTTCATCGGAAGTTCAAACTCTGCCCTAAGAATATGTGGTGCTCCCACCATTTGTGTGTGTGTGTGTGTGTGTGTGTGTGTGTGTATGTATGTATATATATATATATATATATATATATATATCTGCATAAACTCTATCTGAAATGATTTACCAGAAACTAATAACCTCGGTAGCCTATAGAAAAATGAGGTAAATCTCTCCTTGGAGCAAGCATGTCAAACTCAAAGGCTAACACGGGCCAAATAAACGAGGCATGCGGCCCATGGGCCATGAATTTGACATGCTTGCCTCAGAGGAATCTTGGGAGAGTTTCACAGTGTATACTTGCACATTTTTGAAATTGTGAGCCATGTGAATGTATCACCTATGCACAAACTAAATGAAAATGGTATGAAAAGAAATTAAATAGTTGAGGGAATTTAACAAACAAACAAATCTTATCTGAGTATCTCTAGAAAAGATACTTAAGAAGCTGGTGACAAAATTGCTATATATTGTCATTATTGAAGGAGTATATATTTGCAGAAGACCTATTGATCTGTTAATACAATGCTATCTTTAAATATGTCTTTAAAACATTAAAAATTTATCTCATATTCCTTGTTCCTTAAAGATGCTATTGCCAAACGTCCTTGCTGTTGTCTAGTTTTGAACTATAAAGGAAAAGCCCAATGCTGAAAATGGGATAAGTGAAGTTTGCTCTTTGCTGGAAAGTACTCACTGCTGTTTTTCACCATCTGTGACCTTGCCTTTGGTCTCACAGTAAGAATTTACTTCTCTCCTCCACCCCACCCCCTACCCCTACCTTCTCTCTAACCATGGTAGAGTCTTTGTGCCCTGCTGTTTCCCTTCAGTCTACAGCTGAACCAAATTGCCTAGAATTGTGTTTTTACAACTTCTTTAAGTGGCATACATCCTTTTGGTCAAGACCTTCATCATATGACCTGATGTGCCATGAAGCATCCTCTTAGGTATTGACCATATCCATCTTCCTTCCTTGCATTAAGCTAAATTGTTTCTCTAATGGGAAATTACCCAACAACAAGATATAGTATTGTTTTGGATGATGGTGACTACAAATGTATACCATGTTATTATTATATCCAAGTTTCAGAGTAAAAAATAAGGATGAATGCTATCACTATTTTAGAGCCTAGAGGTTGATCTATGGCAATATTTTAAAAAATTCAAGAACAGTGAAACTTTTTCTCCCCAAAGGATATTTTAGACAATATAAATGTGACAAAAGGTGAGTTTCTCTACTTGAAATGTGCATCAAGAGTTCCCCATCCCACCCCCAATAGCTCTTAGGGGTCAATTGAACACAGTTTAATAACAATCACTGTGCTGAGATACAAACTTGAAACTCTGTTAATATCCTGAAAAAAATTTTTTTTCTTAATTCTCTTTTTGTACCAGAAGTAGAATAAGTGAGTTTAGCTCTGTTCTCCTGATTAAGTTCTATGTGAGTTTTTATCTTTTCACATTCATTATTATTTCATCTGTTTTTTAACAGCAAGTGCTTATTGGTTAAGTAAATACTCTATGCCCCTTACACTATGTCACTTAACCAGTCTGTGCCTCAGTTTCCTCATCAGCAAAATAGAGTTAAGTCACCTTCTTCCCAGGATCCCAGTAAGAGTTAAATGAGGTCATATGTTGAGCACTTCCTCCTGCCTGGCGTACCGTGAGTGCCCAGAAAAGCTGGCTCTGACTAACAGAGTCACTGAGTGTCCAAAGTGTGGCAGGTGTGCAAGAGCTTCTACCTCCACATGGCCTTCTTTACCTGTGCTCTTTCAGAGACACTTCCTAGAAGCTACGGGTTCTGAGAAGCCACATCTTATCAACGCTTGATGATTCCCTAAATACATTGGTTCTCACCAGGCCAAGAGTGCATTTCAGGACCACCAACTAAGAAGCCGTTAGAAGAAATCTATCTGAATCTATATAATCCAACTTCTTCCTGCCGCCTCTTGAGTTTCCTTGGGGGTTCCAGACAGTCATTATTGGGAGATAGGGGTGGAATGTGTTTACACAGCTGCCACCCCACCCCTGCCTCATTCCTCTAACTCCTCTGAAGAATCACCATGGTGACCTGTAGGAAAAATTTCTCCCAGGTCCAAGACCAAGATCTTTTTAAATTTTTATTTAATTTTTATTTTCATTTTTTAAAAATATATTTCTTTATTGATTTCAGAGAGGAAGGGAGAAGGAAAGAGAGATAGAAACATCAATGATGAGAGAGAATCATTGATCGGCTCCCTCCTGCACGCCCCCTACTGGGGATGGAGCCCGCAACCCAGGCAGGTGCCCTTGGCTGGAATCGAACCCGGGACTCTTCAGTCCGCAGGCTGATGCTCTATTCACTGAGCCAAGCCAGCTAGGGCAAGATCTTTTATTAGTAGTGATTTGATTTCTTTTGGAACATAATTATACTAATTGAATGGAATAAAATGGGGGCCAATTTACCCACTTCTTTACTTAAAAGATTCTAAGAACAGAGAGATGGAGGCTGTGTGGCTCCTGTGCGAGAGGAGCACAAGAGCTGGCCTGCCTGAGCTTGAATCTCAGCTTCTCTGCATAATAACCGTATACCTGCGGCAAGTGACTGAATCTGTCTCAAGTTCAGTGAAGGTAGTAGCCACCTTTATCCAGTGTTGCGGGGAGGACTGAAAGGATGACTCAGGTAATGCACTTTCCATTGTGCATCACACTGTAATGTAAGTATATTAATATTATTGCCACGGCTATGTCCATCACAACTTGTCCCAGAATTAGAGATAATCTTAGTGTTTTTGTCAACTCAGAGTTGTTTGTTTTGGTTAATAATTTTCAGAATTTACATTGATTCGTGTTATCAAAGGTTTATGGATAAAGAAATAGATTTAATTCTTATTATTTTAAACTTAGAATAAGCAAATTGGGTTAGCATGGCTATAAATAGATTAAGGAATGCATTACAAGAAAATAAATTGGAAAATGAAATTTGAACATTTCACTAACATGGTGGATGACAGTCTTAATATAAACATACTTAGCAGGATTTTAACTATACTGGAGGCTAGTTTCCAAAGGTATGGGGAAACCAAAACATTAGCATGAGTCATTCTTCTTCATTAAGTTGTAATTAACCACACAGCCCTTAATTATTGGAAATGTCTTCATGTGGTAGAAGGGTGGATCTCAAATCTACTTGTCTCCACTCAGACCACTTCCACTTTGTGGTGAAGTATAAGGTCAAGCTATCTGTAATTTGCAGAAAGGACACTGTTGGTTTGATACACTGATATAGTTAATGTCTTCATTTAGTATAAAATATATCAAAATAATACTGTCACAGAGTCAATCCTGGAGGCAAAGGGATCTTGTGATTCTTTATTTAATAAGCAATCATGAATTGATGGCATTCAATGTGCCGAGTATTAAATTTAGTGCTCAAATAAAATGAAAGGTTAGTCAAACACAAATGTCCAGTTGGGCAAGGCTGAGGGAGTGGAGAGAGCACCACAGTCCTGAGGACAGCAGGGAGTGGGAAGGACATGCCCATTCTAATGCATGAACTGGCTCCCACTGATGTTGTCCAATGGGAATGCAGGCTGAAAGATAGCGCATCTTTGAATTTTTCAGCAGACAAAAGAAGTATAGGTTTTAATGTTTAAAAAAATCCCCTATTTTAAAAGTATGCGACTAACTTAGACTTTGGAAAAAAATTATATGAGGAAAAATGGCCACACATCAGTGATGAGGATTTTGACTTGGAGAACATTTGCATCTGGGAATGTATGCACCCTCCTTTTGCTCACCTGTTGCTGCTGCGGGTCTCCAGATCTCAGACTAGGGTCATCTCCTGGTCTCTATCTGCATTTCCTTCTTCCCCAGGTGATCTCGTCTAGTCCCATGGCTACAAATACCACTTTTGTGCTAACGATCCCAAACTTTCTAGTAGTACATTTTTCCTGAACATAAAACCTAGTAAATCCAACTGCCTGCTGGTCATAAATTGCATGTCCAATAGATAACTTGAGTCCCCCCTCCTTTGCTCAAATCTGTTCTCCCAATCTTTCTCAATTTAGTTTATGCCCAGCAGCAACTTACCGAAATTGTATATCAATCTATAGTCATTTCATTCCTTGATTTTTCTATTTATAACCATTGTGTATGTGTATATAGGTATAACTATATGTGTACCTATCTAGTATAGCAGCTATATAGTTGAAGAAAGATATTACCATGTTTGACTTATATCCATAATTTAAAGATACTGCTTTTTTTGAATGCTTCTGTTTAAGGTAATAGCATATAATGTTATCTTCTCTCTATAGAATTTCATAATTTCCTTATAGCAGTTATCATAGTCAATAGTTTTAAATCCACAGAAATGTCTGTCTCTCACTAGACTATAAGCTCAAAGAAGACAAAGCCATATGTTCTGTTCATCATTTCATCCCCAATGGCCATGTATAAAAGGTGCTTGCTCTAGACTGAATGTTTGTTCCCCTCCCCCCACCACTAGCAAACTCATTTGTTGAAACCTGATCCCCAATGTGAAGACATTTGAAGGTGGGGCCTTTGGGAGATGGTTAGTTCATGAGGGTGGAGCCCTTGGACATAGGATTAGTACCCTTATAGAAGAGACCTGGGAGAGATCCCTTGTCCCCCTCAGTGATTTGAGGACACAGAGAAAAAAATGACAATATATGAACTAGGGAGCCAGCTCTCACCAGATACTGAATCTGCCAGCACCATATTTTGTGGAGTTCCCAACCTCCAAAACTGGGAGAAATAAATGTGTGTTGTTTATTAGCCACCCAGTATATGGTATTTTGCTATAACAGCATGAATAAGTGTATGTGTGCAGTATGTATTTTTACATATGCACATAATTGCCTACATATACATTTTTCTTCTGGACTCCTTTATTATATTTGTATGGTGATATTCTTAGTCTGACCAAATGATAAGCCTGTATTCAATGTAGTAGGTTCTTCTGACATTTTTGGTTTCATGTCCTATAGTAAAAGAGATTTTAGAATTAGTTATCTAATACGATGTTGCTAACTCTTATGAGTTCATGATGAAATTCTGATACTGTATAGCTAATATTTTCTAGGTAGAATTATTAACACTGTATATATTTATCTAAATGCCATTTGGAAAATATACTTGATACTTGTGAATTTTGCATTTGTGGCTGCAAATAGCATACTCTGTCTTAATTTAACTTTTCATAATAGACTCATAGAATCCAAATGAGTTTTAAGTGGAAGAGAGAAAATTAAGCCGGAGTAGCCCTTATCTACTTCTCCCATTAAACTCTGGCTCAGTGGATGGCTTGTGATTGTACATTGTTAAATTCATTCCAGTTCTTTTGATCCACTCTGCACCACCAGATCCCGACTCTGCAGATATTACATAAGGAACAAGATAGCATTGCAGTGACCAAGTATAAAATGACTGCTTTTCAAAGCTGCATGCACACATTAGAAAGATTGCTGCGTCCTGCCTCTGATGGACCCTCATGGAGCGTAAGATGCTGTGTGCAGTGTGGGAGCCATGCATACGACCAATTGCCCAATCTCATAATCCTCTTCTTCATCTGCTGCCTCTCATTCTATGAACTGAAACTACTTCCCTGACATTTGGAAAGACTGATTAGGACTTAATTAGGAATAATACCTGGATCTTGGTACTGGATTTATTCAATAAACATGTACTGACCACCTACTATGTGCCAGGTACTGATTTAGGTGACTTGGATACATTAGACATCTCTGTCCTTGTGAAGCTGAACTTGAGATGGACACAAATTATTATGTAAAATAGTTAAAGTCATTAGCCAATGCTACAGAGAAAAGAAAAAAATGTGAGAGAGATTGGGGTCCATAAGAGAAGGAGAGTGCAATAGTCAGGGAAAATTCATTGAGAAGGTGAGAAATGAGCCCATACTTGAAGAGGGGAAAGGATTAGCCAAGTTCCTCATTAGCCATGCTACCTGGGACAAGAAATATAAAATCTCCTGGTCTTGATTTCTTTATTTGTACAATGGGATATTGATCTAGATATCATATATTGAAGTCATCTTAAGTCCTTAAATTCTCTAACTATGGTTTAGCTTTTATCAGCATTATAATGAAAGCAGTCATCTAGTTAATGTTCATTAAGCCTACACAATATGTCATTGCATTGCTAAATGCCATGGATGCCACAGGATTTAAGAAATGCTTATTATGATAATATTAATTTGGATGTATTCCATTACACTCATCCATTTATTCAACAAACATATACATATTAAGTGCCTACTATGTGCCAGGCACAACTACACAATTGTTGTGTTAAAAATCTGACCATCTGATGGGGAAAGGGAGCTATTTTAACTAACCCATGCTAAGCAGGGACAGAGGAGTTATTTAAGACACACAGGATAAAGGAGCCAACCCCCTGGATGGGGAATGTCCACTTCTGCCAAGGATTCTAGATATACATTATTTTTCTACCCAGAGAGATAAACTTCTGACAATGCTTCCCGTAAAAACTATTACTGTTTTATCTTTTGAGAAAGTGACAGTACATTTTACTTATTAAATAGAGGGCAACAATTTTACTCTTGTTATTTTAAAACTATTTTTAAAATTATGAAAGAACAACATTCAGCTTATCTGCGTTCACCTAGTAAGTCTATTAAAGGAAAGTTACTTAAGTTTGAAAAGCTTCTGTGTTTACAAGGAAAGTAAAAGGACCAGATAATATTTAATGCTATTGGGGGAAATTTTAATTTGTGAAACTAAAGAGGACAAAGAAGGCAACTTATAAAACGTTTACTTCATTAGAACTAAGATTCTGTTAGCAAATAAGTTTGAAAAGCCTGAGTTTCTCCACCAACCTTTGTGCCTCCTTTTCCATGTCAGTGAGGAAGTAACAAACATGATGATGATAATAACCATCATCTATTGAGAGTTTATTGTGTGCCAGGCTCAGTAGTAAGCACTTATCCAAATATTATCCAAATATTACCTAATTTAATTCTTACAAAGCCCTACGGAATACATGGTGATTATGCCCAATTTTATAGATGAGGGGAAAGAAACTTGAAGAAATTAATTGTCCCATATCTAAAGTCAGCAAGTGGCATTGGGGGGAAAACTCTCAAACTTGTCAGAAGACTGCATTTGACCACCAGAGGAAGGAAGCATTGGCTCTCTGACCTGAATATGGTCCAGCAGTTTTGCATTCACTATTTTGCTTTTTACATTGTTTCATGGGCAAATGGTCATATGATTTCTCTGGTGTCTATGTAAATGTCTCCTTAAAAACAGTGTTTAAAAACGTATATTCTTTATCTTTGAATGTCTACTGGTAATTAAAAGTATACAGAAGGAGTTTTTGGACCTCATCCAAGTATTTATTTAAAAGACACTTTTGTGTGATTTGGTACTCCATATAAAATTCTTCCTGATGGTCTCAGGTTTCAAAGGAGTTAGAAGTTGTTTGACTAGGCATATCAGGAAGCGAGGGGTGTAATGCATTAGTTGAAAGTGTTGTAGAGACAGTATTAGCAGCAGCTATCTCTTCCTGTAGCTATATTTTAAGAAATTACTCTCTTCTACATTGGGAACTACATTAGCAGACTCCATGGACAAGTAAAGTTTGCTTTCTTGTGTCACCAAACAGCTTCAATAAAAAAGTTAAAAGGCATGAATGAGTATATGTGCATTTTTATCCAAGGCTGTGTCTTTCTTCGTGGGAAACTGGGAGAGTTTCCTTTTTCATAACCAGACACATGCTTTTCATCAGAAACACTGCACAGGGCTCTATACTTGCATTTTCTTTCCTGGTAATTCCACTTTTTAAAAAAGAAAAAGCCAGATTAAATATTTTTGTTCCCATGTATCTATAGACTCTCCCGTAACAAATTTGGAAGGAAGCCTTCAAAAAATAATTAGGTAACTCTTATGCCTGAGACTCAAGAACGTACTATCAAAGTGTTGAACATCTTCATCAAAGCAGCTTAGGAGAATTTGGGAATAATGTGCATATTGCCCTGGTGTCATTTGGGCCTGGGAATACAAACATGGAAATTTAATGAAAATTGGGAGATAGAAAAGGTGTTTTTGCAGTAATGCGAATTCTGAACAATTTCCTATCACTGAGAGGAGCCCATTCTGTTTATCAGTTCAATTCAGGAATTTGAAAGCCAGATTTACTAACTTAGTCATCTGACTACAAAAGTCTTATAAAATTTTATGAGGGTTTAAGCTCCTTTAAATTCCTTTTGGGCCATGTTTGACAAATAAAAGTTTAAATATGAGAAACTACTATAGTTTGACAAATAAGAGTTTAAATATGAGAAACTAGTATTTCAAGTAGGGAATGCAGATTATCTGCTGTAATGATTCTCTCGTGTGCTATCCATTTTATTTTTTTGCATTGTAAATGACAACCGAAATTATGTCAGGACACTTGGAGGTATTTCTCTGGAGGACTGAAGATATGAATGTTCAACCTAAATGCTATCATAAAGGAAAAAGAAAACTCTTTTATTGATGAAAAATAACAAGAACAGGTATTTGGAGCAATTTTAACATAAATTAAGATGTATGGACATAGCATCATAATCCTGATTCAAATTACATTTCAGTATAGGTTTCTACAAGCAAAACATAGGCTGTCTAGTTTTATTACTTGAAAGTTGTGAGTAACTTTCTAAGAATATGAATTTACAATGAAAATGAACTATCAAGTTATTTTTTTTAAATGGGTAGTGTATGCAATAATCTGGATAATTCTGATACCTCGTGTCAGAAATTCCTTTGCACTAAATTCCAGCAGAGCATATGGGATGGAAGGGCTGGGGCCACAGAAGTTTTCCTCACTGACAAAACTCAAGTCTAATTTAAAGGCTCCCCAGGAGTAATTTTTAAAATGTTGATACACTCCCAAAATAATATTTTCATACTCTGGGTGCACTTTAGACTAAATGGTTTGTACATAGTTCATAATATAACAGATATCTGTCTAATAATAACTTGTAACCACAGCTAAAGTTAATTTTACATCAACTTTAAACCTGCTATTGTTAATCATGACTCAGTATTAACCTTTTGGCTGAACTGAATTCTGTGACTAGATGTTAAGAAGATGTTGTTCCTCATCAGAAATCTCTCTGTGTAAATATAGCGTCTGGGAAACAGCTTTGATTCCTCTACTGTATACATTAGAAAACAGCTGAGTCAGCAGCTTGCATAGTAAGATTTATGATTATATAATTCCTTTTCACAGTCCAGTGAAAAACATAAAGCTTTTGGAAGCAAAAAGAACTGAAAGAGCTATGTCTAAAACAGCAAGCTATTGTCAAATTCAGAACTCTATTTGTGTAGTCATAATATGTACAGGAAAATACTTCTAGCCAGACTTACACTATCATTTGACCTTCACAACTCATACTTTGCAGCAATGGATGCAATTTTCTGAGACTACACTTTTGACCTTGAAGATATAACTTGATGTTTTATGTCTCTTAGCAAACTTATAATGCTTCTGGTCCCCAAACTGAGTTCATCTAAAATTAATGTCATCATATGTTTAAACTGTTAAATCCTGTCATTCTTCTTTTAATTATTCAGCATACAAGGGCAAAGAGAGAAGCAGCATCTCCTTTAGAACTATCTTTTCCTTATTGCATAAGTCTCTTAGCTTTCTGAGTGCAGGATGTCCCTCATCTGAAGCTGGGACTGAGGAAATAGCTGCATTGTACTGCAGCCCCAAATCTTGCTACAGCTCTAAGGCTGAGGATTCAGCTGAGCTGAACAGAAACATGCAGAGGCAATATACTGGTCAATCGGAGCTAAATATTCACCGAAGGAGATTATAATGGGGTGAGTTACTTTCTCCTGAAGCTTAGCTTGTCTGACTTTCATTTTCATATTGTTTTTCCTAATGCTTACTCTAGCAGCATGACCTTACATCGTAAGTTTTACTTCCTATTTCTCTCCCCACACCCCCATCCCTTTTGCCTTGCACTGAAATAAACTTTATGTCCTCTGTTCTACTTACAAGAAAGATAGCAACTGTACTAAAAAGCCTGGAACAATTACATCAATTCCCTGTAGCTGGACATTCATAAGCCATCCCAATTTAATTGTCCCCAATTCTTAACTCCACTGTAATGCTCTCGCATTCAAAAGCCAGGGAGCATGTTCACCAATTAGCAGAAAGGAAAAGAAAAAGTCAGTGCAGCAGAACTAATGAAGAAACACAAACCCAGCATCTCAACTCTAAGTAACTTGAAATTCGTTTGACGTTCGTAAGAGAACCTGTGTTTTCTTACCTTGGATGTGAATAACTCTGCCATGATCTAGAGTGTAGTTGTCTGAAGGATGATCAGCCCAGCAGATGGAAATCAGCACCAGAAGGAGTAGGCTCTTCATCTTTACAGCCCCACGAATCTTCTTCACTGTGAGAGCATCACACACAAATGCTTGTGAGATTTGGAGCCTTTGGAGTGTTGCACTGCACAACTTATTGCCGCCTTATCATCACAGAATGGGTCTGTAAAAATGTTTAACCCGATCTGTTCAGAAAGTTTCTGTAGCTGTCTTTGGGAGCTGAAGACTGCAGCTTTGAACAATTTCAGTTTCCCTCATGTAGCCAGAGTCCAAATAGTGTTTAACTCTATCTTTGCAGAATTGTAAAATTTAAGACAGTGTAGTTTTGATAATAGAGTGCTATAGCAAGTTACAGAGATATGTGGTAAGGATATAACAGACTTTAAAAAAAGCTGTTTAAACCTCTGAATTGGAAGTACACGTTAATAAAACAATTTTATACATATCTGGATATTTATCACTGAATGTTAAACCAGGGTAAATAGAGAATATTTACATGAAACTAGACATCATTCATTTTCCATGTGGCTTCCTAAGCAGGTTAGATCTGCTTGTTCTAAATGGAAAAGAGGACCAAAAAAAAAAAAAAAAAAAAAAAAAAAAAAAAAAAAAAAAAGAAGAAGCCTGATTAAGCAGAAGCAGCACTTTTGTTACAGATTCAGTTACCACCTTAAACACTGCTTGGGTCTAGGGTGACTAGATGAAAATTGTGGACAAACTAGGTTAGAGTTGTGCGTGCTACCACTGCAGTCATCCTGATTGATTTTTCATTCATTTCTGCCTAAAATGCTGACGCACCATCTTCGAGTGCCAGGTAGGGTCTCTGCAGTCAGCAGAGCCACAGCTGCAGGGAAGGTCCCTGCCAGGCAATTAGGCAAATGAAGAGCTGAAACAGACAGCGGGGAGCAGCTCTGGTCCTGAGTGAGAGGCAGAGCCGTCACCTGGCTGTCCTCTATTGCAAGACTGATGGATACAAGAGGACACAATCCACCCCCCAAACTTTGTCATGGGAAGGACCAAAAAAGTCATTCCAAGTGATACAAACCTTATGACCTTTGCAGTTTCTGCAGGGCAAAAAAGTCAGTGTAGCTGCTCTGTTTTAGTGTGGTAGCAGAGGCAAATATTAACAAGGGCTTTCTTTTTCTCTCGTGCACACAGCAGCCTTCACAATGCCTGGCTATTTTTAAATCTGAAATTGCACAGTACTGGCTTCTGCCACTAATTTGTTTTTTCCAGGAAAGTCTGACTCCCTGGAATTATTAAAGAGCCCTGAGCCTGTTCCTTGAGGTCCTTGCAGGCCAGCCTCTGCTCCAGAGCCCAAGGCACTGTCCGCAAAGTTCCCGAGTCTCTCTTGGGACCACAACCTCTCTGCTGTCTCCCCTCTAAAAATTGGCATTGTTGTGATGCTTAGGGCTTCAGTTTTTCATGTTTGCCTTAACCCTTTTCTTTTTCCTCACTGTGCTGCAGAAAGAAGATTGTGGGCAAGCAAACTGAGAAACTTACTTTTCCAGGAAACGAAGTGTCACCTTTAAAATTCTACCTGATTTACTCATATTGTCAGAAGTTCACTACTGGCTTGTGCCTCTGAGGATTTTTTTTTTGGAAATTATTATTTTTGACGCTACTGACTTTTGTCCATGGAATACGATTAATAAATATTATCTGTTTTCAGACCAGAACATGCTTTGGGTGAACAAATATAATAAAGGTGACTCTTTTGGAATTGGAATGTAATTGGGACAATTATATACACAAACATAAAATAATGAGCAAACCAGCACAAATTTATATATCTCCTTTAATTCCATACCAAAGTATTAAAAAGTATACCACTAAGTGCTCATTTCATTGAGTTAAGGTATTAACTGTCCAAGGGTCTAATTAAATATGCAAGCATGGAAGTATCCTAATATATAAAAACCCTGGGTCCATCATGACCGGAGGCTGGACCAACCGGAAATCAGTCCTGCAGTCAGTGCTGGGTTGCCGTGGTGACTGCTGAGGGGGCTGTGAATCAGGCCCGGAGAAAGGCCTGAAGAGAGAAGCAGGGTCTGATCCGTAGTCTGTGTGGCAGCTGTTGATCAGCACTTGCCTCTCTCTTTCTCTTTGGGCCGTGCCTCCATTTCTCTCCAGGCCTCTACCGGGGCTGCTGATCAGCCCTGCCTTTCTGATCAGGCCCCATGGATAGACCCAGAGATGCTGACTGGCATAGAAACTGACCAATCAGAACCAAATCTGGGTGAAGTGTGAGGAGCCAATGGCTGCCTAGGAGATGGAGCTTTTGACACTGACTGGCATAGAAACCCACCAATCAGAACCAAATCTGGGTCAACTGTGAGGAGACAATGGCTGCCTAGGAGGCAGAGCTTTTGATGCTGACTGGCATAGAAACCGACCAATCAGAACCAAATGGGCCGGCAGAGAAGAGCAGTTGGGGTGAGATCAGGCCCGCAGGGGAGGGCCATTGAGGGTGAGATCAGGCCAGCAAGGAAGGGCAGTTGGGGGCAACCAGGCCAGCAGGGGAGGGCAGTTGGGGGCGAGATCAGGCTGGCAAGGGAGGGCAGTTAGGCGTGATCAGGCAGGCAGAGGCAGTTGGGGGCAAGATCAGGCTGGCAGGGGAGAGCAGGTGGGGGTGAGATCAGGCTGGCAGGCGAGAGCAGTTAGGGGCGATCAGGCAGGCAGTCAGAGGCAATTAGGGGCCATCAAACAGGCAGGTAGAGAGGTTAGGGGCAATCAGGCAGGCAGGCAGAGGGGTTAAGGGTGATCAGGCAGGCAGGCAGGTGAGCGGTTAGGAGTCAGCGGTCCCAGATTGCAAGAGGGATGTCCGATTGGAGAGGGTGCAGGCTGGGCTGAGGGAACCCTTCCTCCATGCATGAATTTCGTGCACGGGGCCACTAGTAAATAATAATAGTATCTACTTTTAACTGAATATCTACTATTTGCCAAGTGCAATCTATGCTAAGCATTGTGCATACAATGGCTCATGCAATCTGTGTAATACCATGAGACAGATATTTTCATTTTCCCTGACACACTTTCTTGCTGAAGGTCATACATTTAGTAAGCAGCGTTTATATTTGCTTTCAAGCAAAAGCAATACCCACATTGTGTTGTGCTGATTTTCAAAAAAAAAAAAAAAGAAACTTGTTATTTGTTTTATTGCCATTTTAAATTTAGGCTCTTTAACTTGAACCTACTATGATTTTAAAATATTGACTTGTGTTATAGAGAATACAAGCTTTTTTTTTTAGACTTACGTGTAAGAAGTCAGATGGCACTTTGCTTAGCATGATTGTGCCCTGCCTTGCTTATGTCACCACCTTGGTGCCATGAGCACTTCCTTGGTGGCTCATTGTGTGCACACACATGTGCATTCACACACACACACACACCATCCTCGATTTTAAAAAGCTGAGGATATTGCACATCTTCAGTGATCTGTGATTAGAATAGAGGCATATATCAGCGAACACTACCAAGTACCCCACTGCCATTAATACACGCGAGGTAGGAAAGAGTGTAAATTATCTTTGCCATCCTGGCAGCATAACAACTGTCTCACCAAAAGATAGGAAACTAGAAAAATTAAACTTTAAGAACACAATCTTCAGCCCTGGCTGGTGTGGTTTCAGTTGGTTGGGCATCATCCTGTGCACCATAAAGGTTGCCAGTCTGATTCCAGGTCAGGGCACATGCCCGGATTGCAGGCTAGATTGAAGTTTTGCTCTCACAATGATGTCTCTCTCTCTCTCTCTCTCTCTCTCTCTCTCTCTCTCTCTCTCCCCTCCTTTCCTCTCTCTCTAAAAATCAATAAAAATATATTTTAAAAAATTGCCAAAGAGAATTTAAAAGGGGGCAATTTAAAGGACTAGAAAATTTGAAATCTCATATATATATGTTTTCAAGTTATTTTATTCTACATTGCTTATGTGGTATGTGCTAAGATTTCACACAGAACAAAAAATAAGGTTACTAGTTTACTTTTAAAAGAGATTATACAAACAACGGGTGGCTAAATATGAGGCTTTGCATCTATTATTTAACATTATTGTGTTAGATAATGGATAAATAAGCCTAAGCGAAAGGCATGCATACTTTTTCCTGTGCCCGGAGAGCTAATGTTGCATATTTCCTTACATGCTAGGCACTGTCCTTGAAGTCTCACACATTCAACTGTTATTTCTTAGAACAACCCAGTTGAAGTAATTATATTAGCACACACCTTTCAAGGTTCTAGAAACTTTAGAGCAGTAAAGTCCCCAGCATGGAAAGCGAGGAGCTTGGAGTCTGGGCAGTGTTCCCCAGAGCCTGCACTCTGCACCCCCTTTGTCTTGTGTACCCTGAGGAATGTCACCAGCTTTCATGGCCAGCTCTCATGTGTTTTTCAAAGCTTCACTCACACAAGCTCTAATGCCCCCCTCATCCCTCTTCACCAGCTGTGGGTGTGTAGCACTGATCACAACCCTGTTTGCACAAGACACCAGTGAGTTTAAGTCCCACGGCTTTCCTCACTGCACGCCTGGCACCCAGCACTGTCCTGTGGGCCAAGAGGAAGGATGAATGGGAGGACCAGTTACAAGAACTAAAGGAGCCAAAACTGAGGGAGATTTTACTCCATTTAAAGATTACACGTTTTATTATATGGAGGATCAAGAAGAGCTACTTTTTCCTCCATAAAGGGTATAATGACATAAACCTGTTTCAATTTAATGCTTGAAATTTAGTTTTAAAAATTATTAGAATTAATGTAAAGTTTTCTGGAAATTGAAGGAGCAAAGAAACCACAAAATCTTAAACAGAAGAATCTTATTTGACAGAATTATTTTAAAATAGATGGGATCTTCTCCTCCTTGATATATTTTAAGTCTGATCTACTTACAGGCAGAAGAGGGTCTATGACCAGTTTTTCCTAAAAGCTGGTCAGTGGTGCAGTGAAATGGACAAAACAATGACAAAAAACTGCAAAATGTACTTTTCCATTGGGTTAAATTAACTCAATTTTAAAAAAGTGTTCTTTTTTTTCCCTAAAGTTACTTTTCTTGCTGTTAGAAAGGCCTTTATTTCATAGAATTATAAATTTTAGACTTTTCAAATTATAGATTATTTTATCCTTTTTTCTTTAATGGCAACCTTATGTTGAGTCATTGATTGCTTTGTTGCTGTTGGTTAGCTCTGTTTTCTGTTTTAACTCTACAGGTATGTACAATCCAGAAGTCAGGCCACTGACCCAAATGATGGCCAAAGGCCTCAGACTAATGATGCATTTGAATTGCCCAGTGTGTGCAGGACAACTGGATCTTGACGTAAGCCCCAGGATATACTCACACAATGGCGAAGAATGCAGACCTGCTTGGACTATACCCAATGCTCAAGAGAGAAGCTACGATTGAAAAAAAAAAAAATCTTTGTTCAACTATACAACAATAGGTCTGCTCAGGGAGTCGGTCTATATAAACTTCAAGTGAAGGTAGCACTCTCCCTGTCATCTTGCATTGTTCTATCGAAGTGCAAACTACTGAAGCAACTAAAGAGCACTTATGATGCCCTGAAGATGTCCAGCCATAGTCGTCATGGTGACCTCCTAATCTGGCCCGGTCAGTCTATTGCTTCCCTGCCCTGAGCATGATCCTTTGGCTACCTGAGAAGCTGGAAAAAGTCCTAGATCAGGAAGAAGAAAACACAAGTTCTACTCTGGGTCTTGTATCCATTACATCAGGTCTCAATGTTGTCACCCAAGAAATAGTAATAATAAATTCTCCCCCGGGTGAAAAGTATTTTCAAAAAAGTATAAAAACTAAATAAACTATTGTTCTCGAGCTGGCATGACCCACCTCAAACCTGACTAATTTTTGTGAATAAACATAAGGAAAATAGCAACCTAAAGATAACTTCATCTTAGAGGCAGGTGAGTTCTAAAAGTGTAGGAGTGAGTGTAGGTGTCAAAGCAAAGTATGGGTCCTGGAGCAGAAGAAATGCCAGGAAACTTGTTAAAAAAGCAAATTATTAGACCATACCCACGATCTCTTGAATCAGAAAGTAGGGGTGGGGCCTATTGATCAGTATTTCACAAGCCCCACCTTCCCTTAGACGATTCTGACAGACTCAAATTTGAGAACCACTGGTCAAAGCCTTTAGGAATGGTGGTGGAGCCCTAGCCAGTTTGGCTCAGTGGATAGAGCATGGGCCTGCAGACCAAAGGGTCCTGGGTTCAATTCTGGTCAAGGGCAAGTACCTCAGTTGCAGGCTCCTCTGTCTTTCCCTTTCTCTTCTATTCTCTCTAAAAATCAATGGAAAAATATCCTCGGGTGAGGTTTAAAAAAAATAAAAGAATGGTGGTGGACAGAGACTTGACTTGGGGTGGTGAGCACCCAATACAGTATACAGATGCTGTGTTGTAGAATTGTGCACCTGAAACCTGTATAATTTTGTTGACCAGTGACATCCAAAAAAAATTTAATAAAAAGAAAAAAATTTTACCAGGTGTTTTTCATCTGCAATGGAGCTTTGGAAAGTCCATAAATCCCTGGAAATAATGTTTGCCTATGTTGATTTTCCTTCCCTAATTTTCCTTATTTTTTCTACAGTGCACATGTGTTTATTTTTTAAACTGTTACATTAAAACACTGGAAATAAATGCACAAAACATGCTAATTATTTTATTAAAATATCAGACAGATGGATACTTTCCTCTTATTTTATAAACTTTTCATAATATTGCTATGTTTATAAAACTAAAAATGCAGAAAACTAGGCAATTCAATTTGTAACAATTTCCATCCAAAAATGGCTAACGATTGGAAAAATATATTTGGCATTAAAAAAGGTTATTTGCCATGATTTATATTCCCTAAGTTTGGTATGACCGTCACATTACTGAAACAGTCTTAGACACTTTCTGAGTCTCTCTGGACTTTTGACAATTCAGCATGTCTCATGTTGAGGTTCCCTCAATGCTTCAGTTCTGTGTCCATTGCTGCTCTCTAAAAACAGTGTGGTGGAAAGCGGATAGGGATGGAGTGAAAAAGAGAAGAATTTATAGAAGAGATATTAAGAGAGGTAAATAAAGAGGAAGAAAAGGCCACTCAAAAATAAGAAGGGCAATAAAAAAGTAGCAAAGGAATAGTAAAGGGAATATTTGGCACACTGTCTCTGAGTTTGAGGAAATAAAAATGCCACAAGAAAATGAGTACTGTATTATAATTCCCAGAACCAAGAATGTCCTAAGATGGCTTCTCTAAGAAAGATTACATTCTCTAAGATTTGTAATATAGCCTACAATTACCACTTAAGTACACATTAGCCACTTGTATAGAAACTGCTTAGGTCATTTCAAAATGACCACTTTTTTTAGTATCACTTTATTGTAGATATTTCTACTATTTATATGGTTTCTTTCCTACTTTAAAGTCTCAGAAGTCTCAACAAGTCATAGATTTGTGCCATGGAGGTAAAACTTAAGAGGTTAAATCTAGGATCCTCATGATTCTCAGAATAAACTGCATTTTTAAATGTATGAGTAATTTCTTTCTCTCTTCCTCCTCTGCATTTTATAATTAGCCCATTTTCTTTTCACCCCCCCTCCTCAAATTTTCCATCCTTTAATTTTTTCTCTTGTTTTTCTTTTATATTTCTATTTCTCCATTCATTGACTATAAATCTGACTCATTCACTCTTCATTTTTTTTCTCTTCTCTCTTCCCTATGTATTGTTATATTTATTACATTATTTGATATTTGACATGATCACATGATTCATCATCTGAACCAGGGCACAGAGTGAACAGGAGAATATTTATAACTAGATGGGAAAATAGTAACATGTAAATTGAGGCTGTCCCAGGGAGGTGAGGAGCTATGCAGTGGGTATAATGGAGGAAAGGAAGAATTCAGTTTTATTTCTTGATCTGCCACTTTCTAGTTGTAGACTGTGAAAGAAGCTACCCAACTGCTTCAAGTTCAAGTTTTTCATCCATCAACTGGAATATTTGATGACAAACGTCAAAGCCTTACACATATTAGTTCTTCTTTTTATTTTATTTATTTATTTTTTATTATTTTATTGGAGATATCAGGCCCTCCCTTCTATTCCTATTGAGTTTTAGGACTGTACTCTTCAGCAAAACTTTCCTGGATTTTAAAAAGGATAATAACAATAATGTTTGTTTAAGTAGCATTTCTATTCACTTTGCTCCTGGCTGGTTATTCATCACCAGCTCTCTCTTAGAGAATATTGATACAGTTTAGGACAAACTCTGCAACCCTTCACTTAATCAAAGCACATTTAAGGGCTCCTTAGTGGTGGTGTTTGAATATCGAGGGTGTAGGGGGAAAACAGTGCATATACTAGTACATACTAAGTGCAGGACTTATTTAGACTGTTTTTTTTTTTTTTTGTTTTTGGGTAATTAATAGTCTGGCACTACTGAACAAATAAACAAATGAAACACATATAGCAGGATTCTGACATTCGTAGGTTATAAAGTACATGAAAATCTATCCTAAAGGTGATGCTTAAGAGTTGTAAACATTTCATTCAACATTTATTTGCACACAATACCTTCAGTTGGAATTGTATTCTCCAACCCAGTTCACACTGAGGTAGGAAATGAAATTTATAGATAGAATAAGTATAGTATTGCATATTTATTTTTCATTATTTGACTCATTTTCCCACTATTAAGAGAGTTGGCAGAGTAAATATGCCTCTTCAATCTTGTGGTATGTCTTCTTCAATTAGGAATCTCTTCAAATGGGATAATAGTAGTAGACAGGTAGTTGTCAAAATCCACTCATATGACAGGAAAGAAAGAATATAAGTTGTAACTATAGTAAAAATCAACTTTCTTGTCATGGTGTGTTCTTAGTGCCTTTTGCATGTGTAGCCATATCATACGGGTGAGATGGGGTGTATACACAGAAACACCAATTTGTTGTGACATAGCTACTTAAAAGCGTTTCCCCCCTATGCATTTATATGGGCAGTCACTAAGATTCTTTTCAGGTCATGCTGAAGAAATTCTAGATTTGCTCTCAATATATTCCAATATTCTAGTTATAACTCTAGCAGATAATTAATTCACAATCTGTTAGAGAAAAAATATGGTATAACAGCTGGACAAGGAGACATGGTCTCAAAGCCCTAGAGTGTAGTAGAAGTTGGTGCAGTAGTTTCGGTACGTTTCTGTGAGTTCTGTCTGTGTACTATCTGTAGGTGTTCTCACTATCTACTCAAATGTTTTCCAGCTATATGAGATTTCTAAGTTTCCAGGGTCAGGAGGGAACCTGTCTCTTAAAATTAATAATCTGGTTCTTAAACAGATAGTTGTTAGTGGAGTAAGTCAAGAAATACATGTTAAGCAATACATTTTTATAATAATGGTGATAGTAAAGGAAAATAAACATCTTTCCTTCTATTTATCTTTGAGGAACTTATCCTACTTCTAATGACTTAAAGTCATAATTTTACTATAGAACATTAAACATTAGACTATAATCAATGTAAATATTACATTGCTCTATTCTTTTAAAAATATATTTTATTAATTTTTTACAGAGAGGAAGAGAGAGAAATAGAGAGTTAGAAACATTGATCAGCTGCCTCTTTCACACCCCCTATTGGGGATGTGCTCACAACCAAAGTACATGCCCTTGATCGGAATCGAACCTGGGACCCTTCAGTCCGCAGGCCGACGCTCTATCCACTGAGCCAAACCGGTCAGGGCTAAAATTTTAGCATTTCTAATAAAGTTCAAAATTTCAACAGCTGTCAGTTAAACGTTATATTCATACTGAATCTAAAAATGCAACTACAAATCGTCTTACAAGACACTTTGGTGGCAATGCAAATGTGACAATAACAAGTTTTCTACATATGCAAATACATCTCTAAGCTCGCCACTGCACCCCACATGCAATTCTAAAGTAGTCGACAAATAAGAATCAGGCAACTCACATATACTTTAAACGGTGATCATACTCTGAGAAGGTGTAGAAAGATTTTAAATATTTGTCAATCTGATTTTTTACTAAATGCAAAGAAGGATTTTATGATCGGTGATTTACTGAGGTATCTGATTGTATTAAGTCATGATAAAAACTAAAATAAATCCATTAGTGATCTATAGCAGCAGAAACCTCTCCTCTCAGCTTGATGCAGTCCCCACCCCTCTTGGCTGTCACTTATAAGATATCTTCCAAGACCCTGAAGCAGGTTTACCATTGGTCCACATCCTACCTCAAAGCATGATCTCATCAGAATTCAGTTCATTGGCTTATGAGGAACAAAGCCTGTTCCAGCCCCAGTGTCTACACAGCACAAAAAGGGAGACCACAATATTCTCCAATTAACTTGGCAAACATTGACAGTTAAGCTCATTAAGTCGAGCTTCCAAATTGGTTTTGTGATGCAAGACACAAACCCAGAATTTATTTTAATAGGCTTTTACGTTATAGTAATCTTTGAGATTGTTTTTTTTTTAATCTTTTAAAACTTAATAATCTCATTTACATCTTCTTTAGCTGAGGAATTTGTTCATTCTGCAAACTAAGGTCATTGGACCCACCTTCTTTACAGGCACTGAAGCTCAGCCAGTCAGTTAGAACTGACTCAGAACTAAATAATCATTTATGAGTATAATACACAAAAATATGGGCTATATTTTCACAAGAAAAAGTAGGGACAGTAGGTGTCCCTAAATCTCGAAGGTTTCTCAATGTCCTTAATACCATAAAGTTACCATCCCACCCTTCCCAAAGACTCTCTCTTTCAACCTGGCTCCAAATTCCCAGCATTAGAGTTACCAATACAAAGTTCCTCAAGGTCTTTTTTATTTCAAACTTGACCATGGTTTTGTAAAATATTATGGAGAGCCTCAAGTCCATGCTTGTGAGAGTGACAGAGCTCCTGGGTGGGTTCTGTCAATGTCAAGAGAGAAGAAGCAACCATAAAATCAAAGTTTCTCTCTCCCATGATTTCCATAAAAAGAAACGGTCGTTCCATGAACAATTATATTAAAGACCCCAATTCTCATCAATGCCAGGCAAATGACAGTTGAAGGTTATTTGTGTACTAATGATCATTGAATAAACTCTTCCACCTGTTAACCTTAGCAGATACATAGATGGATTTATATATAGGTGTTGAAATGGCATCCCGAGAATATAGGACCTAGAAAGCAAGGGAAATGGTAGCATTGTACAACTCTTTAAAAAAGGAACTGCTATTCAAAGGTTGTAGAAAAACCTCACATACACTACACACACCACTGTCAGTCATCACCCTCAGATTCAGGTAATAGCTGCATACCCCAAAATAATGTTTAATGCACACAATACAGCAAATACTGAGAGAACTATGAAAGACATAAATGTCACAGAAACAATGTCAATGGCTGGTTCAGAGACTGGCTTCTAAAAATGGATGCTTTTGTAGGCAATTGTTTAAAAGGTGAAAGCTCCAACCAATGAGAAGCAAGCAGAAGAGAACATGAAAGAGGAGGAGGAGAAGCAGGAGTGGAACAGGGAACTGAGGGAGCGGGGGTGGGGAAGGAAGAGAGTAGAAAAAGAAGACAGACAAGGAGGGCAAGGGGGAGGGGTGGAGGAAGAAAATGCAGCATCTGGGAAGAGGAGAAGCAGTGTCCCTTAGTGCTAATGGACCCCTAAAAAGTCAGCCAGCAGCACAACCACTGGAAATGAGAGAAATGGCCTGAAAGTCAGATATCACAAGAGAGAAAAATAACAGCCAGAGAGGCTAAGTGAACAATCTGAACAGATTCAGGGAGGGAAAACCTAGCTTTACATATCTCAGGGGCTCCTAAATTATGTACTGTGCCAAAGGAAGCCACAATCCAAGTAATTATCCACTGGCACCACTTTATGCCAGGCACATGGAAAAAGGCTCAGATCCCAAAGTAGTCTCCCTTTAGGAGGCCGCGAAGCAGTAGAACAGAGCAGGATGCCAAGTGCACAGAGGCATACGCAGGATGCTTCTGTAGAAAGAGAAGGATCTCTCCACTAGGCAAAGGGAATGGCACCCCCTGGAGTTGTGCAGAGCAGTCGCCTTGGCAGGCACCTCACCCAGCCTGAGAGGGGGCAGGAATGGTTTTGCAAAGAAGATGATTGCTCAGCTGGATCTGCAAGACGAGAGCTAGATAGAGAGGAGGGGTCAGATACTGCTGTCTACTAAAGTAGCACCTGCTGGGGAAATGAGCTTTGAGAAGGCTTGGGCTGCTTGTATGACTGCACGCAGCTCAGTGGGATTGGAGAGGAGGGTAATCAGAGGGACTGGCTGGAGATCAGGCTGGTGCTGGCAGTCAATCTAGACAAAATGCCACATCCACCACACGTTACCCACCTTATCTTTACATATCTCATAGTAATACCCTAAAATTACATCTGTGTTAGAGCAGCGCATGACAAAGAGGATTGTCCTAATCATATCATCTATATGCTGCTTACAAAGGAAGATGAATGCAAAACTTATCTAATAAACAAATCATCACAATTAATACAAATGTAGAAAAAAATCACATAATTTTCAAATGAACGATGAAGCACCTGAAAGTGTTACAAAAGTTGAAACTGCCTGAGGACCAAAACCATATTTGATTAGTTGTTATAGTCTGGCATCTAGTGCGTTTCCAGTGAGTGTTCAGTGAATGACAAAAGAGACTGGCATTTCTGTGTTCCAAAACACAGCTGATGGCAGGGTGAACGAGAGTTAACTTCAGTTTGTGTTGATCGCTGTGACCCTTTCTGGCCTACCTCAGCCTCAACCTGTCATGGGCAATCTTGCAAGTTTGCTGCTCATTTGAAAAGTATAATATACTCTGACATAAAAGGACCACTGTTGGCCAAAAGCAGACGATTTCTATACCTTTCTACAAGTATTTCCATATATGTTCTTGAAGTTCATTTGTAGGGGAACATACAGTATAAGTAAGAGCTTTTAAGGCATTTACATGGACTCTCCTTGGTAACTGTCCAACTCCTCTACCTCCACCACTAATGCCCAGCCCACTTTATTGATAGAATACTGTCACGCTGATGGATAACAAGCACAGTGCTAGCCATTGAAGGCTTAGTGAGAGTGGGATTGATGTTCATCAGCATTTCCTATTTCGCTTCTTCTGGTACTCTGGAGAGGGTTTGAAATGGTGCTACCACCAATGGCAGACTCAAAACCAATATAGTCAAATAGGGGGGAAAGGAAAGAACAAGACTCCAGGCCATATTGCCTATCTCATTTCCTCCTACTTCCTAATTTAAAATTTGCTTAAGGATCATGCCCTTTGATCCACGCCTTGCAGGATTATTTGCCCGCTATCTTAGGAAAAGGTATGACAGGTACTAGTGGCTGTTATTAGTGGTAAAACAGTGGAAGGGACAAAAAGACCAGAGTCACATATAATCAATCACCTTAGCGAGACTTTCCGAACTCTGCTTGTCCTTTTCTGCCAAGCTTATGGAAATCTCTCTCGGCTTGTGTGAGAGAAAAATATACTGTAGTGAAATCCACACACTTTATCTGAATTGCTCATAGTAATAGCAGCAATGAAGTAAAAAGGCTCAATGTCATTGGATTTTAGATAGTAATTTATAGCAATGAGTACATTCACAGGCATCCATGTCACCTCTCCATTCTGCTAGTGCTGACTGAAAATGCAATGCATCAAATCCAATGAAACACACGCATATGTCCTATCTCTCACCCCACGTCTGCCATTGGAGACACAGTTCAGCAAGTGAGCTTAGGAAAGCTTCCTGAGTCTACTGCTGGGCCAAAGGGTCAGAGAAGTAAAGGGTTGGAGAAGATAGTAAAGCAGGTGGGATGCAAAGTGACACAAAACAAAAGAAGGTCATTTAAATTATGAGTAGTTCAGGACAGGGTAAGTTTATTTTCTCCACATCTGGAAGGGTGTGTTGTGTTGTTATTTTTTTCATTCCTGAATTTCAAGGGAAGACTTTCATTCTGTAAAAATGCCATTGATAAAAAAAAAAAATTTTTAAAGGCTTATGTTGGCTGTTTTAAAGTTAAAGTAGATAAGGTGACAGGTATTTTGGCATATATATTATTGATTTCAGAGAGGAAGGGAGAGGGAGAGAGAGATATAAACATCAATAATGAGAGAGAATCATTGATCAGCTGCCTCCTGCATGCCCCACACTGGGGGTCGAGCCCACAACTGGGCATGTGCCTGACTGGGAATCAAACCATAACCTCCTGGTTCATAGGTTGACACTCAACCACTGAGCCACACCAGCCAGGCTATTTTGGCATATAAACCAAAGAGGAAATGTACTTAAAATAATATAAAATATAACATATAAAAAAAGGGCAACTGGTTGTTTAAAAAAAAAAACAGGAAAAGAGGAAAAGACAATTTCATTGAACCATTAACTTCAGTGATCTGATCTAGTCAAAATCAATTTTTAAAAACTGCACAATTGGCAAATATTCTGTCTGTATGTGGTAAATGGCCCAAGGATGCATCTGCTTGCTGTTTCTCTCATTGAGGAGAAAAGCATGGCCCTCAGTTAGAAACCACTTGAGCACAATTTGCGTTTTTACTAATAGTTTATGAAGGTCCTTGAAAAATAGCCATTATAGCCAAATTTCTGTTTAGCCATGTGCATAGGCAGAATAGCTACTTACTGACATTTTATTTAAAGCATTTATTCAACAATATTTTAAAGGCAAGTATATAAAATGCAACCCATATCCCCAAATATCTCTCACCATTATGGAATGACCAGGAATGACCTCTTCTAATCCCATTGGATGGCATCGGTATCATCCTAATGTGATTAGACATTTAACTTCCCCAATTAAGTACAACTGCTTTGGTCAGAGCAATGCCCACATTGTATATTATCAGTCCTCGAATCTCCAGCACGTAGGCTGGAAGAACGTCCTCATGGCTATTTTGTAAGTTATTTCTGTCAATGTTAATGTTTGGAACATCTTATTCTTGAATTCACATAATGAAAAAAAGGAGAAAAACATCAGGAGATTGACTAATTTTTTGTGTTAGAATATCTAGTCTCAAATGCATTTATATATAACATTGTAATTACTGCTCTTCAACTGAAACGTTTAAAGGCTCCTTTTACCCCCTTGGTTTCCTTCAGGTGCAAATATTGGGTAGATAAAAATTCTAGGTCACAAGATAAGCCAGATGGGACCAAGTAAATTTGCTCTATTCTCCCTTCCTTCCTTCCTTTGTTTTCAATCTTTTTCTTTCTCTCTTTAGAACACGTTGATGTCTGGGATATTCTAGCTACTGACAGATCTACCTTTCTAGGCTCTCCCACCTCAGACCCACTGTCCTGACCCAAGTGTTAGCTCTTTTCTGATCCTCTTCCCTTGAAAACAACACTTCCTTTCTTTTTTCTTTTTATTTTTCTTTTAGTTTGTTAATAATCTCTTGCTTCTCTAATAATGCTTCTGATTCAAAGGTTTATCTTCCAGAGTGAACAATTTAGGCAACAGGAGAAATATTTTGTCCAAGAAGTCATCCCCGTCACCACTGAATCACACCATCCTCCTTGGCTGTCTGTTCTGAAACACAACCTGTATTTATCTCTATGCAGCAGCGTGGTTCCTGTCATTCTCTATTTGGTTCTCTGCACAAGTTGAACTTTTGGTGCCCACAATGGATCTGGCATGAGCTCACTGGCACAGTCCCCACTTTAAGAACTCCTTATTCCCAATTGTAAAATCGAGTGGCTTCAAAATACTAGCATAATTGGCAAATCAAATTCTCTCCAATAATTAAATGCACATGGAAAGCAAATGGTTTTTGACCTCCTTTGTGGGCACCCACAATTTTGGATAATTTCCTGGAATAGTATTTGCCAAATGCAGCTTTCAGCATTTTTTTTTACTTTAAATTTTGGATAATGGGTATTTGAGGAAAGCTTATTAGGTGGGAATTATTAATATAGACTGGGGAGACAATAACACTAAAAAAAATGGTGCATTCGGGGCAATGGTGAACAGAGCAGGAAACATCTTTCTCCTTAAGCACAGTGAAGCATAGCTACTAATTCCACGAGTAAAGCCACAAGCCAAGAAAACGAAACTGAAGGCCCTGACAGTATTCATTTGCCAACTAATGCCCATTTGGTCAAGAGCTGATGAAATCCCCAGCACCATGGGGAATTTTACTCAATGTTCTGCATTCAGGCTTAAGTACGATTCTTTGTACAGACATTGTATTTACACAGCCAAAAGTGCCATTTAGAATGAGCCTGCCTGGAGGATTTGCAGTCTACAATGAGCACACAGTCTGTCTTATTTAAATTTGCTCAGTGCACTAGCCAGTCATCCCAATTATTAGACCCCTATTTGTAGAAGATTTTCTTTTTTGTCACAGACTTGACTATCCTTTCTATTTGGGGTGGTTGGATGGGGAGGGTTTGGGGTCACTGGATTTAGCCAAGGTCAAAATTAAACATTCTGAACACCTAAATGGTGACTGTTTTCACTGTCAAACTGTTCCTTAGACACAGGCAGTGTAGTAATGAAAGTCCCAGTTATGGGTGTCTGTGTAGTAAAGATTACAAATACTGTCAGCCTGTCCTATGTTTCTCGGGAGGGCACAGCTGCTTAAATGGATATTTAAAGGTCAGTGCATGCTCTCACAACTGAAATACACTTTTCTTTTTAACTGACCAACCAAAAAGAGGGAAAAGGAAAAAGGAGTGTTTGGAAGAAAATGGCAGGCCCACAAAAGCAACTTCAACTACTTTAGTATTTTGCCAGAGGCAAACTGTAATGGGAGGGTAATATCAAGAGAACACACAGGGGTGATTTCAGAGCTGAAAGAATCAAATGTGTGAAGTAAGGCCAAAAATGGCCAATTTTCTCAGAAATAAAAGACATTTTTATGTATTATATATTCCCAGATCCTTTAAATTTATCGTACACTGACTTTAATACAGAATGTAGCATGTGTGTATGCACATCTATTTACATATAAAAAGAAGCAAACCAAGTAGTTTACACACACAATTAGTTAAACTTGGCTAATTCTAAGCCCAATTACATACACATATTTTTTAAATAAAAATGTCTCTGACTGGATTTATGTAGAAATTTTCCCTCTTAAAAGTCAGAGATAGGAAATTTTATATGAATAAACAAAAACACTAAATTGCTATTCATTCTTTCTTAGCTTCAAAGTTAAAAAACTAATGTTATTTTACATTTACAGTATTATTAGTTCACTACTTTCTTCAAAGAAGTATTTTTTAAAAGACCACCCAGAAGTTTCAACTAATTGAGGAAGTAATCTTTACCTTATTTAAAAAGAAAGGCTGCATGGGACACATTCCTGGCATCAGTTCTCTGTCCTATCTGTTTGGGCTGGATATAATGGAAAAGACAATTTTAAATTATGGAAATGCCTTGGTCTTCTCTGTTTGCTCATAAAACACCCAAAGCAAGAAAATAGTTAGAAATCTCTGATACCTTTTTCAGAGACATTGTTTCATAATTTGAGGTTTAGAAATGCCAGGGAAAAAAATGAGCCACCCAAGGAGATCATACAAGCCAAAGTCACAGATGTAGAAACAGGTTTTAGGAGTGTGATGAGTTTCTGAGTTTGGAGAAAGCGTAAGATGTTATTCAAAGTGGAGCATTCAGGCCATGGAATTCTCATTAGCTGCTTGGTCATGGAAGAAAAATCTGTAATGGGGACTAAAAGGTTTTATAAAAAAAATATTTGAGGAGTACATTGGAACCTAGAATAAGGAAAATGTGGGGTAATTTATATTTAGAGCCAACTAAATGCTATTCTAATAGGTACCATTGTAACATTTTAGGGTTAATTGGTAAAGGTTTTATATAGTCACATGTCTTTCTTTTCAAAACAGGTCTTGCATTTTCTTTTCCTAAATTATTATATTTGTGAGCCTATGATTTTATCCTTAGGGGGAAATATCCTATATAATAAAGAGGTAATATGCAAATTGACCATCAATCTAACACACAAGATGGCCACCCCCATGTGGTCAAAGATGGCTGCCTTCATGTGGACACAAGATGGCCACCACAAGATGACCAGCAGGGGAGGTCAGTTGTGGGCGATCAGACCTACAGGGGAGAGCAGTTAGGGGTGACCGGACCAGCAGAGGAGGGGAGTTGGGGGGGACCAGGCCTGCAGGGTAGGGCAGTTGGGGGTGACCAGGCTGGCAAGGGAGGGTAGTTAGAGGGTGACCAGACCTGCAGAGGAGGGCAGTTGGGGATGACCAGGCCAGGAGTGGAGGGCAGTTAGGGGCAATCAGGTCAGCAGTGGAGCAGTTAGACATCGATCAGGCTGGCAGGGGTGTGGTTAGGGGGTGATCAGGCTAGCAGACAGAAGCAGTTAGGGGCAATCAGGCAGGCAGGCAGGCAAGCGGTTGGGAGCCAGCAGTCCTGGATTGTGAGAGGGATGTCCGACTGCCCGTTTAGGCCCGATCCCCCTCGGGCCTAAACGGGCAGTCGGACATCCCTTGAGGGGTCCCAGATTGGAGAGGGTGCAGGCTGGGCTGAGGGACACACACAAACACACCCGTGCACAAATTTTGTGCACCGGGTCTCTAGTCTCATATAATCTGGATATTGGTAAAGAAGTTGAAAACTATTTATGTAGTTACGTATTAGCTATTAGGCATGTTAACATGATTAATTACCAAATAAATATTTTAATAGTACACTGCTTATTTTATTTAAAAAGTCACATATTTTATAGTCCATAAATGAGTGCAATCATGTGATATTTATCTTTCTCTGACTGGCTTATTTCACTTAGCATAATGCTCTCTAGTTCCATCTATGCTGTTGCAAATGGTAAGAATTCCTGCTTTTGTACCACAGTGTAATATAATGAACAACATAAACTGATGAAAAAAACAGATCCAGAGACAGAGAAGCATTGATCAGACCATCAAATCTCAGAGGGAAGATAGGGGAGGGTGGGGGTAAGGGGGAGAGATCAACCAAAGGACTTGTATGCATGCATATAAGCCTAACCAATGGACACAGACACCAGGGTGGTGAGGGCAAGAGTGTGGGGGGGAAATGGGGGGGGGCAATAGAGGGATAAGGACACACATGTAATACCTTAATCAATAAAGAAAAAATAAATAAAAGTCATATTTTTAATGTCACAATTTTTATAGGTATGTGTGTACTATTTTAGAGAAACTAGAAAAGTAAAAAGAAGCAAAATGTGAAAATAAAACTATCTACAACTTCAGCTTCCAATGAAGATGGAATAAGAGGGGTTGGATTTACCCTCCTGCCTAAAACAACTAAAAGAAATGGACAAAATATAGACAGAAACAGCACTCACGATACTGGACATTAGGCAGAGAAAAACAATAACCTCTGATTAACGGGAAACAAATGAACTGTATGATTATCCCAGCTTATTGCCTAAAGAACGTTTGCGGTGCAGGAAGGTGAAATGTATGCAGAGCCCATTGGACAGCTTGAGTTGAGGGGATGGAGCCCAGAGTTCTGGAAATCTAGGGAAGCTAGAGATCATAGAGGTCATAGAATAATGGAGAGGAAGGGAGGGGCAGGGAGGGAGGGAGGGAGGGGGAAGAGTGGCATAAAGAGAAAACTCGGGAGATTTATAGTATCTGTCCCTGGAATATTCAATTGAGGACTGGTTAGTGCATGTGGGTGAGGAATCTGTCCAAGTCCAGGGAATAATCATCCCAAAAGATTAGTATTCATACAGTACTGGCAATGGTACTTGTTTCCAGCGGCCAAAATAGAAAACCTCATAATTCAAGTTGCATTAGTTGAGAGTCCTAACAAGCATCTTTACTCAACAGTGGGAGAAAATTAACACTAAACTAATGCCACTCTGGTACCACCTAACAAAGCTTAAAAGAATGATCTGAAAGACTCAAACTGTTTCTAAGTACCCTAATCACATCACCAAACAAATATAATAATATTTGAAGGAATAAAAAAATAGTCAGCACTAAATAAGGCAAACTTCAAATTTTATGGCACCCAATAAAAAGCTACCAGGCATGAAAAGAAACAGAAAAATACCCCCAAAAAATAATGAAGGGAAAAAGCAATCAATGGACTGACTCAGAAATGATACTGATGATAGAATCAGTGATAGATATAGTAGATAAAATAATTCAAATGTTATTATAACTGTATTCCAAATGTTCAAGAAGCTATAATAATTATTGAACATGTTAAATAGAGGCGTGGAAAAGACATTTCCAAGAGACCCATAGAAAACATTTAGAGATAAAAACAACATTCAAGATGAAAAATTTACTGAATGAAATTAATGGCAAGTTAGACAATACAGAAGAAAAGATTAATGAAATGGATGTTAAAATAGAAGCTATCTAAAATAAAGCACAGGGAAAATAGACTGAAAAACAAAAAGAAAATAGCATAACTACAGTTTAAGTGTCCAAATAAATATGTAATTAGAGGTTTGAAAGTAGAGGAGGGGGGTTAGAAAAAAATTGAACTAATAAAAACTGAAAATTTTCAAATTTGATGAAAACTGTAAATCCACAGATCCAAGAATCTCTACAAAACTCAAGTACCAGAAACATGAAAAAAATTAAAGCATTAATTAAAAATTAAAATTTATATTTCATAAAACCAGTGGCAAAGAGAAAAACTGAATAAATGAGGCCAAAGGAAAAAAAAATGCACCCTGTGTGCAGAATAAAGGTAAGGATCAAGGCAGATTGCCTGTCTGAGACAAAAGTGGAGCAAGATCTTTAAAGTTCTGTCAACCTGGCATTCCAGGTACTACAGATGTCCTATCTCTGAATGACCCTCTTCCTCCCATCAGTTTGAGGGGACAGTTACTGAACTATAGCAAATCTACTACCATTCAGAATTTAGAAGCATTATCATTATCCAGGAGTCTCAGATTGTTCACCTCTAATTCTTAGTATGAATATTGTCATGCTGGTTCAGGCAATATATGATGAGGGTGGGGTAGGATGGAGTGCATTTTTTCCAAGGATACACAGGAATGCAAGTTAAGATCTCACTTTGCTTTACAAGTGAGTTGGCATTTTCCTTTAATGTTTATATCTCAAACTCATCAAACTATTTCATTTTACCTTTGAGCAAATAATGCATTATCATTAATAATAACTATCAAACTAAGCTAGGTTTCAATTTTTGATATGACTTGTTTGAGAATGCAGATATTTAATGATGGTACAATGCTCCTCTCATTCTGCTGCCTGAAGATTAATTTGAAATAGTAACAATACATCCATATATATAAAGAGCCAGGGGCCGTCACAACTGGATGGACGACCAAACAGGCAGGCTGCGTGGGGCAGCCAGGCCGGCAGGGCAGGCAGTGAGGGATGACCAAAACAACCAAACAACCAGTCACCATGAGTTGCATGGAGCACCTCTCGGGCCCTCCCCCTTGGCCTACAGGCTCCAATCACAAGGCTGGCTGCCGGAGGGTGGGCCTCGACGGGCGTGAGGCTGCAAAGGGCTGAGGTGCAGGCAGTTGCGGGCAACTGTGAAGGTCCCAGGCTCAGGCAGCCGCAGGTGGCTGTGAAGGGCCCAGGCTCAGGCAGCCGCAGGTGGCTGTGAAGGGCTCAGGCTCAGGCAGCCGCAGGTGGCTGTGAAGGGCCCAGGCTCAGGTAGCCATGGGTGGCTGCGAAGGGCCAAGGCGCAGCTGCAAAGGGCCCAAGCTCAGGCCGGCAGTGGCAGCAGCAGTAGTGGGGTAATGGGGGTGGCGCCTTCCCCTGATCTGCCAGGTCTCCTCCGCAGAGGGAGGGCAGACTGTGGCTAAGGCCCGAGGCTGAGGCAGAGGCGGTTAGGGGCTATCAGGCCAGCAGGGGGGCAAGTTAGGGTCTGATCAAGCTGGCAGGGGGGCAAGGTAGGGGCAATCAGGCCGGCAGGCAGGCGAGCTGTTAGGAGCCAGCGGTCCCGGATTGCAAGAGGGATGTCCGATCGGGCCTAAACCGGCAGTCGGACATCCCTCGAGGGGTACCAGATTGGAGAGGGTGCAGGCTGGGCTGAGGGGACCCCCACCCCTGTGCATGAATTTTGTGCACCAGGCCTCTAGTAATGAAATAAAGTCACAGTAAGAGTGCAGATAATCTATGCTTTCTGTTTTCGAAATAAAGGTTTTCAACTCTGCATTGACATTTATTTTCCATTTCTCTGCTGTACCAGCTATTTGTTTAATGAAAAGAGACTTTTCTAGTGACAAAGACATTATCTTATTCCTTTCTATAATTCTCTGAGCATAATCAATTCAAGAGGTTTGCTTTCAAGTCATGTTATAAATTAGTTTTTCCCCTTTTAGTCTTAGAATTTCAAGACTCAAAACCTGTACTTGGGTGATAAAGCTAATACTAAGAGTAATTGCAATGTGGCTCAGGAGCTAGAAGAAATAAAATGATCGGCAGAGTGGAAATCTGTGTGCCTGAAATAATAAAATTTTATAGAACAAAACATAATGTTTTGCATTTAGAAATAAATTGCCCAGATATGAACCAGGGAAGATATTAAAGTTATTCAATGTAGCTTCACAGGGCAAAACTAGAAAAATGAATGCAAGTTAAGGAAGCTGATTTTGCTCAATGAGAGGAAGAACTTTCTGGTAAGTCCTGAAAAGTGACTTGCCCGTGAAATACATAGCGCTTTCTGCCACTGCAGGTGTTGAAGCAGATCGACAAACATCTGTCAATTGTATTACACAAGGGATTCCGCTAGTGGGTGGAAAGTTGGAACAGATTAGTTCTTTGAACTCGGATTCCAAGCCTAACCTTTGAGGTCAGAACTCTGAAGGACATGAAATGGATAAAATAATTGGCTAACAAGGAGGCTACAAATTAGGGAAAGAAAGACATTTCAACAGTTACAGTAAAAATATATATAGAAAAGAATGTTAACTGAAGTAATGGTACATACAGAATATTAAAAGAGAATTGAGAAATAAGTGACTAATTCCAGGCAGCAGTACAATGTAAGGTTGCCTGGAGGAAATGTTATATTGATAATGCTAGTGTGAGCCCTATTTTGGGTGGGAAGGATAAAAGGTAAGGGAGTCCTGTCCAAGAGAAGAGCTTAGCAAAGAATTAGAGGAGTTGAACTTCTTGAGTGTTTGGGAAGAGAAGATAGATATTCTGGAAATGATTAGAATCTTTGTGATAACTTTGCTTTTACTCCCAAGGCCTGCCTTCCAGTGCATTAAATGTAATAGTTATAATATTATAAAATATCCTGCATAGATCATACACTTCTCAGTCATCATATTAATTTCCTCTTTGTAATTTAAAATAACATCAGATAGTGATACAGTTACAAAGTTCAGAAGCATTTCCCTTTCCAAAGGAAAAAAAAAAAGAAATAAAAATGTAAGCCATATATCTAGTTTGAATCTGCTCACAAGATCCATTGGGTCCCTGCTTCAGTTCAAATAACTAACTGTAAAATGCATGTGGCACCTTATGTTTTAACATTATATATATATGGAGTTCCATCTTTGAACTATTCTTTTAAAAGTGTTTTTTTTTTTCTGAGTAATTGGTATTTGCACTTGCTCCAGTTCTTGAAATACGAGGCATTAAAACAAATAATCACATTAGTGATAAAGAGGGCTATAAACCTCCCAGACGGCTTCCGTAATTTTTCCTCGGTAGCAATAGGTTGGGTACAGCACCTAAACACGAGTTGTAGGAATGGGCTGCCACTAACATATACCTCCATCCGTCTTCTCCGGGCCACCAGGTGCACCTACACCCCGCTGTGCAGGAAGACTTCGCTCTTTCAGAGACAGCAGAGCACGCAGATAATATCTACCCAGAATGCAGTCAAGCCAACCCGCTGCTTTTTGGCATTTGCTAAAGTGGAAAGAAGCAATATTTCCCAATGGCTAATTTTGCTACTTGTTAGATGATCTGAAGTCCTTTGTTGCTGGAAGCTTTTAAGAGTCTGAAACGTCAGCAGTTTCTCTATGCCATGCCTGAGCATGCGTTTTTTACTTTTTATTTTTGATTACTTATTATTTATCCTATTGGGGCTGTTGTGCTTCAGTCACAAGCTATTATTTCTAAGAGATTGTTTCTGTCCCGTTCGCTATTTCTCCTTCTGGGATGCCAATGTCTACATCCCACATAATATGTTTACTTCTTCCCTCCACCTCTCACCCAGTAATTTTCTTCTTTTTCTCTCTCAGATTTCAGTCTGGTTATTTTTTTTCAGACCTATTTTCCAGTTTCTAACCATCTACTCAATGTGCCTAAACTTTTTGAGAAACTCATGCATGGACTATTCAATTCTAGCTATTACGTTTCTCAGTTCTAGAATTTCCATTTGAATCCTTTTCTTGTCATTTCCAGTTCTTTGGTAAAAATTCTCTTACCATCTAATTTCTTAAACATATGACTCATACAAAATCTGCATCTGCTAACTCTAATATTTATATCTCATATCGGACTGTTTCTATTTTTTGTCTTGATATTTTGGTTATTTGATCCTGTTAGCTGGTATGCTGGGTTATTTTAGATGAGGAGAGGTGAGATTGGAAAAGTTAGCTAGACTCGATCACTGATTATATTAAATACTTTGCACTTAATGTTCACTGCGAGGAAAGGCATTGAAGGGCTTAAGTAGGCAAATATTTACAGATTTACGCTTTAGAAAGACTGCTCTAACTTCAGTGGGGCGCAGGGCGGGCGGGGGTTGGGGGGTGCGTGAGAAAGCGACATGACTGGAGACACAGACCAATGGGCAAGATTTCCTACAATTCAGGCAAAGAGGATGGTAACAAAGAATAAGTTTATACTGATGGAGATAGAAAAAGGTGTGTATAGTCAAGAGATATTTATGAGATAGAATAAAAACATGATGATTCCCATGTTTTTATTTTTGGAAAAGGAGTCGAGAGGAAATGGAGCCAAATATAGGAGAAAGAAAAGTTGTTCATTTGGGACCTATGGAGTGTGAGATGCTTATGAGACATCCTAGTCATAAGATGCTTGAGGTTTGGACACTGAGGAGAAAATTCTGGACAGATGCAGTGACCTGGGAGTCACGGGCACAGAGGTGACGCTGGTGTGATGCAGGGAAGCAGATGCAGAATAGGTAGGCAGAGTGAGGGCAAGGCGCCCTGGGCTATTAGAATGCAGGCTGCCAAGGAGCAGGTAGGCTTCTCCTTAGACGCCTGAAATGGAGACGGAGCTTGAGTCCTCAAAGAAGTCCATTGAAAGCCAGGAGAGTGCCATGTCACAGAAGCCAAGGGGTTTGGGAGGGGCGGGTGACAGAGAGGGTCAATGGGAAAAAGACAGAGGGGACATCTGTAATACTATCAACCATAAAGATAAATAAATTTTCAAAGAAGAAGCCAAGAGGTTGTTGTGAAGGGAACTTGGCCACCAACATTAAATCCCAAGAAGAAAACATTGAAAACAAGTCCCTGGTGAGTCTCCTGAGGAGCCTTTCAGTGGAGCAGGTGAGGGAAAGAGCGCATTGCGGTGAGTTCAGGGGTGGAGGGGCTCACGGCGTAGAGAGTGAGCAGAGGTAATTCTTGAAGTGTGGCTCTGGTAGGAGTAAGATTGGTAGATATAATGTATGTGAGAGTAGGGAAATTCACATATTTTAAGACAAAAAGATTTGACCATGATTAAATGCCAAGAGGAAGAAATAGCCAGAGTGGGAAAGATGAAAATACAAGAGGGAAAGAGGCTCGTTGATAGTGGATGTTTTTGAGATGATGAAGGATAAGGGACCTAGAGCTCAGGGGGCAAGGTCCACCTTAGACTCTAGAGGTAAAGGAGATTGGTTTTTTCCTCCTAATAGAAGGGTAAAAAGGACATGTGGGGCTGCGAGAGATCAGGGACTAGTTCGGGTGGCAGGACAGTGAGAAGGTAGTTCTTTATAGCTGGCTTCTATTTTCAAGATAAATTAGGGAGACGTGGACATCTGCTACAGAGAGATCAAGAAGCAAAACACTTTTAAGAAATGTGGTAGAACAGCCACACAGCATTAAGGACCAGCTGAAGTCAGATACAAGAAGGTGTATGGTGCTTCTATTCTCCAGGGTGATACAAGTTTTTCCTAGTAGTTTACAGCAGTTTGGATCAAATGCAGAGAAAGTGAATAGTTCGATTTTCCCTGAAAAGGAATTTTTGACTGGCCGATCCCTCTGCAGACAACAGGACAAGGACATTGAGAATGTCGGCCAGTATGATGGACGACGGAGAAGAAAGTGAAGACAAAAGGGAGAAAATAGGTAAAAGGAATATAGGAAGTCTGGGATGGAGGCTCCCACTCAGTTAGATGAACCAGTAGTCTGTAACTCCAAATTTTCTAGTTTGGTGATTAGAATTACTTCTATATAATGAGACCAGTTTGCTTGAGCTAGTATTGGCTTATACCTATTTAGCTGAAATAATTAGTAAAGCATATCATCTACTTCCAAAAGTGTTCTGGTTTGTATAATAAATTATATGGTATTGGTATCCATTTAGAGATTACATGATGTGGTAGAAGAAAGATAATGAGTTCCATTTTGTACATATTGAGTTACAGTTTATTGGAAATTCAAGCTGAAAGGTCAAGTGAACTGAACACACATGCAGATGCAAACTAAATTCATCCATAAAACAGAAATTAATATAGTACTAAATTACACAATTTAGTAACTATCTCAAGAATGATATACTGATTTGCAGATAATATATTAAACTCCTAGAAATAATTGCATTAAATACTTGAGAGTTCTTCTTTGGTATTACAACATATTAAAATTTTGGTTAAAATCAAAAAAATGTTAAACACTTGAAGGATAATTTTAGAATTAACCAAATTATCAATCTGGTAACATGTGAATTTACTGAGTTAAGTTGCCATTCCTCAAAACATCACAAGGTGGCAGCACATTTACAATATAACATATTAACAAGGGAAAAGATCCCTTTTAGATAGTCTGCAGTTAGAATATTTGAGAATTTATATCCATTGTACATTATATATATTTTTAAATGTGTGCTCTTTCATTTAAAATTGTTTTGTCATTATTGCCAACTTGAAAAGGTGAACATGTAAGAGTTTAATTTTTTAACATGCACATTATTTAAAAAATATTTTAGACTAAAATATGATCACTAATGTACCTTTCTGGCATTCTTAAGATAGCTATTACAATATAGGGTATAAAACACCATAGTTATAAATATTTTATAAATTTGCATATGGTTGGTATATTGTAGTTATATAATTTTATTTTATTTCTTTAATACATTTATCTCACTAATGAAAGTAAATTCAGTAACTTCATTTGTTGACATTTTGAAGGAGAGTTTAGAAGTCTCATGGGGGAATTCTTTTTTTTGCCATATTCTAGTTATAGTAGCTTCAACTGGATAGACAGGGTTATCAAATTTAGTCATTGCAAAATACAGGGCACCCAGTTAAATATGAACTTAAGATAACAAATAATTTCTTTAGCATATGTATATAACATTCAATATTTGACACATGCTTGTACTAAAACTTATTCAATTATTGGTTGTATTTTATATGGCCAACCTAGTGGGGTGGTAGGGGCGGTGGAAAGGAAAAGTTAGGGGGAAAAAAGCACATTTTTGAGAAACCAGAAAAATTTAGGATTTTGGTTTTCAAATCTAATCTAAGATTTAGAGGTCTTCAGGATCAAGGAACCAGGAAAATAATTAAAAATGGACTTTAACTCAGTTGCATTCTGTGGCAAACTCATTTATATGCTAAACTAAACAACATGGGCTAAGGTTAATCACGTACTCTGGTGAATTACCACTTACACCACACATTGATTACTGATTTTTAAACAACAAGAAAAAAATGCACCAACATATATTTAAAGCTATCTCAGTATTGGGCAAAATTGAATAAATAACTACAATTCAGACATGTTGGGGTCTTACTTAGGTTGAGGGTTATCATTATGAAAATCTTTCATTAGAGCATCAAGGCTGGGAAATGACATTTTAATTTCATTTAATTCAACCAACATGTCTGATACCTTCTATCTGCAGAGGACTAAGACTGTGCAATATAAGAATTAATAAAACATTGATGTTATCCAGCTCAGTGCACATTTAGAGTTGATAATATAAAGGTTAAAATAATGCCAAATACATGACAAATGCATTCTTACCAATTTTTCCCCAAAGTTTCAGTTCTTGGTCCACCATCTGCCATAGTTCTTCCCTGAGATGATTTTCTTCCCTCTTGAAACTGAGGGTCCTTATGACTTTGATTAAATTTAGTTTTAAATCCTAGCTGTAGAAATCATATCTATATATATATACTCCTCAGAGACCTAGCCTTTCCCCAGATAATCAGCAACTCCCGAAGCAGAAGACGGTAGCCAGACCTGAGTAATGGTCATAGAGTCCAAGCCTCTGGTAGACAAAAGACAACCTCTGTGTGTGTGTGTGTGTGTGTGTGTGTGTGTGTGTGTGTGTGTGTGTTTTCTATGCACTTGCTGATTTATTCTTTTTTTTATTATTATTGTCTAAAGTTTTACATATGTCTTTTTCTCCAATTGACCCCCCCCCAGCCATTCCCAACCCGGACAAGCCCCCACCGCCCCAGTGTCTAAGTCCATTGGTTATGCTAATATGCATGCATACAAGTCCTCTGGCTGCTCTCTAACCCCTCTCCCCTACCATTTGTGCCTGGGTCTATTCTTGTTCATCAAATTATGTTGATCATTATATCCCATGTATGAGTGAGATCATGTGATATTTATCTTTCCCTGACTGGCTTATTTCGATTAACATAATGCTCTCCAGTTCCATCCCTGCTGTTGCAAGTGGTAAAAGTTCCATTTTTTTATAGCAGCGTAGTATTCCTTTGTGTAGATGTACCACAGTTTTCTAATCCACTCATCTGCTGATGGGCACTTAGGCTGTTTTCAAATCTTAGCTATGGTAAATTGTGCTGCTATGAACATAGGGGTACCTATATCCTTCCTGATTGGTGTTTCTGGTTTCTTGGGACAACCTCTTGATCTAAGTGGTGTTTCAGTTCCTGAGCCCTAAGGTGGAGCAATCCCCTGGCTACTTTCCCATGAGATCAGACAGGGATGCTAGGGGAAAATCTTCAGACCTGTCCTCAAGACCTGAAGAAGTGATTTATTATCCTCCCCTCCCCTCCAACCAGCCAGCTCTCAGCATGACCGTGAACCCCCAACCCACGATTTGTTGTAATTTTGCCCTGTGTCATGTGTAACCTGCACGCCATTGGGGAGTTTCAGCTTTGGGCATTAGCTTCCTGTTCTCCTGGGTGGTGCCATTCATGATAAAATAGCCAATCTTTTCCCACTGCAATGCTCAGTGTCTAGTGTTTGGCTCTGTCAGCACTGGGTGGGCAAATTCTTTCTGTTCTGAAACACAAATGGCAACTAGGGAGGGACTCAGCCCTGAGCGGGCTTTCTGCTCCCTGTCAGAAACCCCCTGGACTGGTTGTTTCGGGGCTGGACCTGCAGGGCTCGCCACTGACTGGGCGTGCCTGACCTTCAGTGCTTTCGTTTCGCTGTGAGAGAAATTGGGTACTTGGTTTAGATGTTTACTGGTGAGGAACCTCAAGGTGGGTGATCTCAGGGACACACCCCTATTTCCTTTGGGGATCACCCTAATGGCTGTATTAGGGAAAGGACGCTGAGATGTTACAATGAGCAACTAGGATTGACTCCTGGAACTATCTGTTATTTGTGGAGTCTGTGTCGCATCACATGAGTTGGGGGGCCACCTCTGGCCACTTTTCCACATGTCAGCAGATCTTGAAGGAGTGGGCAGCAGAAGCTTGACCCAGCCATGGAATTTTATTTTTAACTTGAAACCAATTTTGAGTTTGGTTTAAAGCAGGCAAATTAAATCTGAAAGTAGTGTGTGTGTGTGTGTGTGTGTGTGTGTGTGTGTGTGGCGGGGGTAGATATAGGAATGTGAGTGAGTGAGATATGTTGCTTGTCCATATTATTTGTTTTACTGTATGCAAAGCTTTGGTCATCTGAACAAAATAATAAATTATTCCATCTGCTGGAAATATACTTTGGATCCAATTGTTCCTCTAAGTTTTGAATTGTACCTGGGCTACAAAGCTAGTGATTAAAATTAAAGCTATGAGATCTCTGTTTATGTTTATTTGTATGTTTATGTATATTTATGTATGTATGTTGTAGATACAGCATATTTCTACTGCTGAATGGTTTTGCGTATTTCTAATATTAAATTGGCTTAAGCAAATGGTTATATGGTAATTCTTAAAAATAGAATAAACTAGCCCAAATGCTTTTCAGAATCACATGATTTGGGAAAATATTTTATATTAAAGCTGGTTCTGAGTTTGGTTTGGTTTGGTTAGGTAATATAGGCACATCTTTAAAATCGCCAGCATTAAATAATACTTTTATTCTACCTGAGTTTATTAGTCAAATAAGCACATGTTATCTGTGCTGTAAACTTTGTCAGCTAGAAAAATAATTTGGTACGGTACATTTTTCATAAGTATCTAAACTTAATTGTTAGAAGCAAGTAAATTAAATGAATGTGAATTGGAGTAAAACATTTCTTTTAGTTACCTCTTTAGCAATAATTATAATTTATGTGTACTTAAATTGTTTTCTAAATCTCTTTGGTAACTTGAAACTTTACAATTTTATTGAGTTTTGTATAAAAATTACTAAATATCTAGATATTTCCAAATAACATGAAATACTGAAACATTAATTGCTAGATATGTCTAAGTTTATTTACTTAAAAATATTTTTTGTTGATTTCAGAGAGGAAGGGAGAGGGAGAGAGAGAGCTAGAAACATCAGTGATGAGAGAATCATTGATCGGCTGCCTCCTCACGCCCCCTACTGGGGATAGAGCCAGCAACCTGGGCATGTGCCCTGACTGGTAATCAAACCCTGGTTTATAGGTCGACCACTCAACCACTGAGCCAGGCCAGCCAGGCTGTTTACTTACTATTGACCTCTTACAACAGAGAAACCAAAAGATAAATTTACAAGTTAATGAAAATGTTTTTTGCTTTGCCAGTAAAAGAACACGTTTCTAAAGGTTATGATTTATAAATTTGCCAATCTAAAGAATACTGATTACTTACATTTTAATTGTCCGTAAAAATTAAGGTTATAAGGGTTATGCATTCAGATTAATATGGAAGGAAATGGTGTGTGTTTTCAGTGAAGGACGGTATAAGGTATGGAAATACATTTTTTAAGGAATTAAAGAAAATTGTTTGTCCTAAAATACCGTTGGTTATTTCTGAATAAGTAAGAAGAGTAAAAAGGACTAGGAAAGTTGTAGAGGTTTGTGGAGAAGGAATCCTAAGAAAGGAAAAATCTATGTATGGTCAAGCTGAAAAACATTAAAATAAAAGTGGTAAGTAAGTTAATTTAAATACCTAAAGTAAGCTAATACAGAACTGGAGTTTGGTTCTTTCACACTGTCACAAAGTTTTCCTATATTGTTCTGTGCCAGATGTTTTGAAAAGTTTTCTACATAGAAAGCAAGGACTGAATATTTTATTTAAATACATTCCTGTGTTTTTGTTTTTTTTTGTTTTGTTTTCTTAATCAGGTACTAGATCCCTCAAGAAGTTTTCTCAATCCTAAGAACTGAGGCTTTGATGATAATAGGTTACCTACATTTATCTTTGACATCTTTTACTTTCACTCGGAGAAAATGGATAATTTAATATTGTTTCATAATGATATGTGATCTTTTTGGTCAAGTATGTTTGACAAACTTCCCAAGATTCAAGAGGTAAAAGGAGATTATTATTTATTTTAACCTGAATATGGATTTGGGTAATTCTAGTGGGTGCCTGATATACCTCAGAGATTTGTTCTCTCTCTCTTTATATAAGATAAAATTTAAACAAATTAGGCCTATTTGATATACTAAAGTACATGGAAAGATTTATCAAATAAAGAAATAATAATTATATCATATTTGCATGCATATATTCTTATTACTAAAAATGAATTTTCAGGAGATTATATTCTCCACGAGTCTGTAAAGTCCTGTTATAATATTTTTATTTGTAATTCTAGTCAGTATCTTAAAATGTTATGTTGCAGAAAAAAGCAAATTTCTTTGTCAATTGCATTATTGTCAGATCTATTAATTTTTCTCATTGTTTTACACTGATACTTTTGCAAATATGTTTCATCTTCAGAAAGATAGAGAGGATTCTTTATTCCCAAATACAGGTCTCTGAGAATAAACTTGCATATTATGCCTTTAAAATGGATAAAGATTTATAGAACTCTAAGGAATAATTGTAATCATGAAATGATTAAGACAAATAAGAATTTATTATTTGCATAAGTTCAATAAGAATCTGTTCTTTTTATAACAGGACATAATTGAAAGCTGGATTTTATTATCAAGGCTTTGACTGGAATGTCATGTTTGAGAAGGAAATGCATACACTTGGATATGAACAGACACCTTTAAGGAATTAAGTCTGACTTACAGAAACAATAAAAACCCTTGGAAATATTGGTCTGGTACTTGCTCACATGGCTTCCAGCAGCCTTACCATGAGAGTCAAGAATGTCACTTCTTGAATCTTGAGATATTTGGGGACCTCAAGAAGAGAGGAACTCACCCAAAATCTAAAGGTATTGCAGGCAACATCTGACAGCAAGTTCTTGTCTTGGCTTTTTTTTTTTTTACCTTGAGAGGCCATTTAAATTCTATCTGAAGGTTCCTTAAGAAAGATTCCAACCAAGCACATTTAAAATGCCTACATGGTTAATTAATATTCTTTCTGACCTTATACAAGCTTGCAAATAACTTAGTCTTAATTTGGCTATCTTTGGTCAAAAAGGGGTTATTAGAGAGGGAAAATTTATGCTTCAGTACAATAGCACTGTAATACAAAACTATAATATACTTTGTAGATATTATACTCTAGTTATTTTCATTGGCTTTTGCTGTCCCCCCCCAACCCCCCGCTTATAAAATGGAATTCTTTTAGTTTCCTCCAATATCTGCTATGATTCGCCAAACATGTTTCACTTTTCTCCGATCCTTTGTCTAGGAATCATTGAGAACTAAAACTGTCTTTCTCCAAAGCCATGAAAACTAAAGATGGATAGCTTGATATAAAATTGAGAAAATTGCCACAACTCACATTTGAACAATCTATGACTGATGCTGTATAAGCCATGAAGAAAGTTTTCCTGGACAGCTGAGGACATCATCAGAGACATTTCAAACTACTAAAAATGCTTGTAGTCTTACATCTGGAAATCCCGACTGACAGCCTTAAGAACTCAGAAGTTTGTTTGTTTGTTTGTTTATTTATTTATTTATTTATTTATTTATTTATTTTTTATTGCAGGGAGGAAGGGAGAGGGAGAGCCAGAAACATCAATAATGACAGAGAATCACCAATCGGCTGCCTCCTGCACTCCCCACACTGCAGATCTAGCCCGCAACCCTGGCATGTGCCCTGCTCAGGAATTGAACTGTGACCTGGTTCATAGGTCAACACTCAACCACTGAGCTACATCGGCCAGGCCAGAAGCTGGTTTATAATTTGCTCTGCTTAGTCTTTGTTTTTACTTTGTTTTCATAGACATATCTCTTACTAAATACCTGATATTATGGAATTGAACAGTCAGCCATTTAACCTGTTCTACTGCTCAACTCTAACATTCCAGCAGATCTCCTTAGAGTCCTCAGCACCTGTGGATACTTACACAATAGGGTTGCTCTAGATTACTTGCAGGCAAAATGAAAAGTAGTCTATACAGTAGCTAACACAATATGTTACACCTACATTAACACCTCTGGGGAAGTTCAGACTCAGAAAAAATAGAATAATACAGAAGCGTACTTAGTTACAAGATGCGAGAAAGGAAGACCCACTGTGATCGCTTTTCCTGGATAACTTCTGGAATGGGAAGTCTCTTTCCTGGGTTGTTATTATATTGACAATCCTTAGCATATTGTTTTCTAATGGTTATAGGTCATATGACTTTGAGGAAATATTTCATCTTTAGGACTAAAGACATTGCTCCCAGGGAAAAAGCAAACATTACGAAGGTACAGAGGATTCACGATAGATCGGAAACTAAAAATATTTTCAATTAAACATAAAACAGTTTCATTCCTCTAATCCCGAACTCTGCCCCTGAATTTTCAACAGGAAGCAGCTAGAGGGGTCTTCACCCCTTCTCCCTCAAGACTGAGGAATGATCAAAAGAAAGAGAAGCATTAAAATCAAGGATCATTATGGCTTTGATTAAAGTTAGTTTTAGCCTAGACCAGTGGTCGGCAAACTCATTAGTCAACAGAGCCAAATATCAACAGTATAACGATTGAAATTTCTTTTGAGAGTCAAATTTTTTAAACTTAAACTTCTTCTAACACCACTTCTTCAAAATAAGACTCGCCCAGGCCGTGGTATTTTGTGGAAGAGCCACACTCAAGGGGTCAAAGAGCCGCATGTGGCTCACGAGCCATAGTTTGCCCACCACGGGCCTAGACCAAAGAGCCCAGCCTAGTCCCGAAAAGTTGAGCCTAACTCCAAACAGTTGAGCCCTATCTAGAGGGTCGGAGCCTAGCCCCTAACTGCCTAGTGTAGCCCCAAGGAGTTGAGTCTAGGCCTGAAGAGGTAAAGATAGTCCCCAATGGATGACCCTGACACGGAAAAGCCAAACCCAGTCTAGAAGAGTTGAGCCAAAACTCTCAGGGGAACCTAGTCCCTAAGGGCCAAGGCCAGTCCCAAAGGGCGGAGCCTAGGTCCGCAGAGCCTTGTGCTCTGTTAAGGAATGTTTTACTTCATTTGATTACTTATAGGAGTAGAGACTAGGCTTGAAATAAAAAAAAGTTAGTTTTAAATCCAGCTCTAAAAATAGTTCTCCCTCCTCCTCCTCCTCCTCCTCCTCCTCCTCCTCCTCCTCCTCCTCCTTCTCTTCCTCCTCCTCCTCCTCCTCCTCCTCCTCCTCCTCCTCCTCCTCCTCCCAGGACCTTTTCTTTCCCCTGGATAATCAACAGAACACCTGCCTAGTGGTCACAGGATCTGGACTCTGGACCTCTGGTAGGCTGACAATAACATCTTGACTTAAGTGATGTATCAGTTCCTGAGTCCTAAGTTGGAACAAACCTTAGGGCTACTTTCCCATAAAATCGGACAGAGGGGGAAAAAACCCTCAGAGCTATCTTCAAGACCTGATTCATCACCCTTACCTCACCTTCAAACAATCAGCTCCCAACACGCTGCCTAACAACTAACCAAGGATTTCTGGTAATTTTGCCCTATATAACCTGTATCCTGCAGGCCATTGGGGAGTTTCAGTCTTGAGCATTAGCTTCCTGTCCTCTTAGATGGTGCTATTGATGATAAAATAGCCAATCTTTCTGTTAGATTTGATCAAATACTTGAATCAATTCCCATCTCCTGGGAAATGACCTGTAGGCCACTTCACAATGGACATTCCCTTCTGCTTAGACCACATTCCACTTGCTGAGACCATTATCCTTCCCCTCCAGAAGCTACACACCCCCTACTGGTCCCAATCTTCAGGCAAGGTAGAAAAGGTGAATTTCTTTAATTCTCAACTAACTAAATTAACTCTTGAAACTAAAGAACCTTGGACTACTCTTCTACTTCTAGCCCTTATGTGCATCAGGGCAACCCCCCATCTCCCCCCCCCCCCGCCACCCTGTGCACCCTCTTTTTAGTGCCTTTGAACTCATGTATGGAAGAGCCTTCTTATTTGGAAACTTCCCTTCCACAGAGACTCCTCTAGGAGACTGTCCCCATTTTAAATCTTGTCCATCAATTACTGAGAGATCTTGCTGATCAGGTCCTCCCTCGACCTTTTATGGGAGACATCCCCCCTACTCCTCTACAGCCAGGGGACTGGGTCTTCCTAAAGGAAATCCATTCATGAAATAATTTACAGCCCTGATGGCAAGGCCATTATTGGGTACTTCTAACTACCCCAACTGCAGCTAAACTATCGGGGCATATCCCATGGTTCTGCCTTCCAAATTAAAACTGGCCCCCAGAATGCCATCATTCTATGGGATGAGATTTCCTTCTTTTTAGATCGCAAACATACCCTTTCCTCCACTTGGGACAATCCCAACCTTGGAAGTGGGGATTAGCTCTCCTTCTCATCCTACTCCAACCCTCCTCTCCTATACCCATAAGGAACTTTCTCACTTCCACTCATCTTGAACAAACACTTAACCTTGCCCATTCCCTCCTCAACCAGACCAATCCGACCTTAGCCAGGAATTGCTGGCTCTGCCTTTCCCTCTCCTCTTCAGTGTATCCTACCATCTCTATACCAATCAAGAAGTGGAATCAGGTAAAAATCCCTCTAGCTTATAAAAAGGAAAAGGGAACTATTTCTCAAAAAGACAGGTACCCTTCTAGGTAATTATCCTACAGCCCAGGCAAATCAAGCCTCCCTTCTTTTCCATACTTACATTAAATCTCTTACTAAAATAGCTCCTTCCTCCATCCCGGGCACAGGTCCTATCACTCTACACACCCCACTAATTGCCCAAGCCCCTTTATGCTTTACAAGGTCACAGGGCAATATAACAATAGTCCATTTCCCATCATCAGCTGGCAACACAACAGTAACCTAGAACTACTGAATGGCCATTGGTCCCAATGGATTGACTACCAGGTCTGCCCAGAAGCCAATGGTTATTTCCTACAGCTGGTCCATTTCACTTCTTATCCAACCATCCACACCTGAGGCTTCAACTGCTCCTTTCCTTCCCTTTCACTTTTCTCTTGTATAACAGCCCATTCTAGCATTCCCACTTTCACTGCAATAAAATCTCAACCACTCATCTGTCACCCCTTACCAGTAGCGCTATGGCGACTACCCTTTCAGCTTGGAGCACGGAACTGGAAAAGGAACCTCACACCCTTTAGTTCACCTCTTCTCCCTACACCTTTCAGCTTGTCTCCATGATCTGGGATTTTTCTTCCTCTGTGGGGAAAACACATACATCTGCCTCCCAACCAGGAACCTGTACTCTTGTCTATCTCTCATCCAATGTAGATGTAGACCCCAATAATCAGTCTTTACCTGTCCCTGTAACCCATTATATCTCACACAAAAGGGCAGTCCAAATAATCCCTCTCCTCATAGCCCTCGGCATCACAGCAGGGCTTGGAACTGCCATAGTGGGTTTAACCACTCCTCTAGCATATTTTGCAAATTCATGGGGCTACTGACTAAAAAAATATAAATTGGTATACCTGGCTACTTCCCTTATAGGGCCATTAATGTTCCTATCCCTCATCCTTAGTTTTGGCCCATGTATTCTGTGCCATTTTTCATCTTTCCTTCAGGACCTCTTTGAGCCATCACCAAGCAGTCTCTCAGGGAAATCATGCTGCTACGACCCTTCGCTACAACCATGAGGAATCTATACAGTTTTCTAGCTGACTACTATCAAAGTCCATCCCCCTATTATCTCCACGTTCCCTGTCAGCAGGAAGTAACTACTGAAGATATGACCTTCATGCCTATTCCATAAAACAAAAAGCTGGATTGTTACTTTTGATCAAATAATTGAATCAATTCTCCTCCCCTGGGAACTGGCCTTTAGGCAACTTCACAGTGGATATTCCCTTTTGTTTAGATCACATTCCACTTGCTAAGACCATTATCCTTCTCTTCCAGACCTGCCCAGAGAATTTTCCATCCAGAAAAAGCCCATCCAGGGTCCTTTATATTTCTGACTCCCCATACCTGGGTGCTGGCACCATTTTGGGGCTCAGCCCATCTGGTATCCAGATGACCTAATAAATGTATAATCCCTCACCACTTTTGGCCTGGTGCATTCCTCGTTCAGCCACCCTAACACTTTCTCCACTGCAATTCTCAGTGTCTAGTGCTTGGCTCTGGCAATACAGGGTGGATGACTCTTTCTGTTCTATAGCGATCTCCCATGTGATTTTAACTCCCATTTTAATACTAAAGACTTCCAAATGTCTATTTCCAGTTATGACTTCTCCCCTGGGCTTAAGATATGTACAACTCAGATGGGTTTTTGGCTGTCCCATTTCCTAAATTAGACTCACCGTTGTCTCCAGAAACTTTTATTCCTTTATTCCCAATCTTAGTCAATTGCATCCCTCTTCATGTTATCTTCTGCCTTTGAAACATTCACACTATCCTTGACTTCTCTCCTCCATCAATCGATGCAGCCTTATTATATTGTGCCCATAGTGTTCCAAGGCCTCCTAAATTTATTTCCACCTCCAGTCTCACTTTCCTTAAATTTTGTTAAAATTATCAATTAATTTGAATTACATTACAATCTTTATACCAATCAGTATTATTTAAATCTGAGAAGAGTTTGTGAATTTAACACCATTGAAAGATAGGAAGGCAACTGATAAGGACACAAAGACAGAATCAGGGAATGGCCTGGGCTTTGGAGGTGTTCAGACATTTGAAATATAGGCACTTGGGATAGAAGACAAGGAGACCCCTGATGCCTCATGTTCAGCACTGTACTGGGCACTTATAGCAACAATAAGCATTTATAGGGTTGCCTACACAATGTCCGGCATTTATATCACACCACATGGTGCTTAATGCAGGCCAATGATCCCTCTCCTCTAGGCTACAGAGTAGAAAGGGAAGGAAATCCGATCTCTCAATCTGGTCCATCAGTCCTGGCAATTTAAAAAGTTGGAAGCACACCTTTATGCTATAAGACCAGATCAGTATCTTATAGGAGCACCAAACATAATCAAAGAAGTAGAATCAAAGAGAACATAAATAACTCTGAAACAGTTAATAAAACATGACTGTCAAGCCATATGTTAAATGTAAAATGTAATTTAAACAAATGACTCTGATTACAGCAAATTTTCACTGTTCCTTTTTCTGCAGTTAGTTTTCCAGAATCTATAATAAGCATCAATGTCAAAATGTCTCTGAAACCAAGTGCAGTTAAGTATCTGTCCACATATTTCTAAAAGATATTGGCTTTGACCAGTATTTTCAATGTGACAGCTAGTTTCTGTGCTTGCCCTGTGTATATTCCTGTCTTCCTCTTTTAGCCCCTTGACTTAGAGGAATTCTTGGACCAAATATACAAATTCTCATTGTCCCCTTCCTCTAGACCCAGATACTTGGGGTGGCATAAAGGCTCAAACAGTAGAATATAACAAGCCATAGGTGGTCTACTTATTCAGGGACAGCAACCCAATCATGGTAATGAGGGCTGAGAGAACTTGAAAGTAGATTATGGCAAAGTGAAAAGGAAAGGTTCAAAAGAATGGGTTTGGATGCCCCTGGGGTTGGGGGCAGGGTGGAAGGACAGGTTGATCAGCCTCAGCTAGAAGGAGCCAGTGGTTAACAGGACCTAAGGTCCTTCAAGTTTTTATAAACAGGCCTTGAGGGAATCCCTCTGGAGTGGAGTCCCTGAGAGATTGAAGACCATGGAGAAGTAAATCAACTTAATTACACCCTTTGGTGTAAAGATGGCTAGGCCTCCAGATGTTTGAAATTTTGTTTTTACAGAAAACAAAACATTTACTTTAAAGAGATAAAAAGCTTGAAATGTAAATGCATGAGTGAAACTCATTCACACTTATGTGTGTAATCAGTCAAGAAACCAATAAGCCAGAGAAGTATCAGAGCCTCTGGCTGGAAGGGTGGAGAGCAGGAATCTCAGGTTATGAGGTAGAGGCGGGGTGGAAAGTTTGGATAAGTTCAAAGGAAGAAGTCCCAGGAGATTAAGAAGGCAAACTGCACCTACTTGGCAAATTTTACTAGTGATTCATGATGTGTGTCCATCTGTCTTCTTCACTAGCTTGTGAACTCCTTGAGCCAATTACTCTGCAACACCTAGCATGGTGCCTGGTGCAAACTGTGAGCACTAACGCACTCTGTGCTCAGTCTGAATTTTAGTTGCAAACTGGAGGATAGCGACCATGTGCAAGTGAATTTTTTGCTTTTCCTGTCTGTCCAACTAGACATGTTGTTGGAAGCACAGCTCTCCTGGACCCCTGGAGTGTCAGAGCTGCCCTCCCAGGCCCATCTGTGTCCACACAACCAAGAAAGAAAGCGCTTATCCACTCAGCTAAGAGATAGCAACCATGTGAAAATGACTTTCAAGATGCCTGCTCAAAATTCTCTGAAAACAAAAAACTATGAGCCTAGAACTTTTTTGTTGTTTCTGTTACTCAGGCTCTTGTAATATTTTAGATTCGTTTTCATTAATTTTGACTTCCTGATTTTGTTAGAATTCATTTTCCAGGTATAAAGTGAGAGCTACAACACATAGTACTAGTGTGACTTGATGAGCAGCTTCCTTCTTTCTCACTGCCATACACAAAACCTAAGTTCCCTAAATAGGAAGCTTCCGTTCCACCCGGGCAGGCCGATTTATGGATTATACCTCTAGACTCAGCAAGTAACAAATTAATCATTTTTTTCTGACTGAGGCATTTTACCTTCCCATCTGAATTTCAGAGCTGGTCTTGATTAATGCTGATGTGCTGAACACTATTACCATTAAGCCATAGATCTTGCTGAGAGCCAATTGGAGTAATAATTCATATATCTCCTGGAGAAAAGTTTTTCAAAACTCTCAGTTTAATATTCTGATGGATTAATCTTCTATGATATCCTGAAGCTTCTTTCAAACACTGTCTTTCCTGGTAATTGTTCCTGTCTAGGATTTTTTTCCCCATTATGACAATTTAATGGAAGCAATGTTCCTGCTTCACAACTACCTATGAGTAACAGGTATAGAGGAAGTTGTTCTATATGCTAATTATTAGAGTTTGAGAACAATATTTTGGAAAAATAAAAAGCAAACCTCACTACCCAAAAGCAATTTTTACTATTATCTTTTTTATATATAATGGAAAATCTAAATATGTACATAGTAATATGTGATACTGTGTGCTAAACTTTTAAGCTAGTATTTACCCTTTTAAACTCGAAAACAATACATTTTACATTTTTCCACTTGAAAAAGGGGTGATTGGTGATTCAACCTCTCCCCACTCTTTTTGAACTAGGTCATGACCACTCTGCACAACACATATCCTATATTAGAAGCAAATTTCAGTTATTAAACTGGATCCTCATAGAGGGAGAAAGTTGATGGTAAATTACGCAACAAAGAGTAAACTGATTTTAAATGCAACCACTGGGAACTTAATCAAGTGTTAAGTGGTGCCTCGGTTTTTAAATTATATAAAAGCCCCTTGCTGTACTTTTACTCTGAGCACCTACCCCAATGTCTGGCATACAGTTTGCACGCAGTGTCTACAGAATGGAAGACTCAATTTTTGAGTAAGAGGTTGCTGAGAACGCCTTCTTTGACTCATCCACTAGGTGGCACCCAGGGACCGTGCTTCACACACTCAACCGTCACAGACCTTCCCATTCATGGTGTAAATAAAGAGCTGCATTATTAATTTATACCATCACGTCCACTCTACACCTAATATTTATTTAACCAGCTGCTTCCTCTAATCCTCCTTAAACACTATTGATTAAAATCCTAAGTATAGTCAGGTTTCCATCCCTCCCTATTTCCCCCAACAACACTTTGTTTCCTTTAAATAACAGACTAAGTACATTTAATAACATAGAGCAGGTACTATGGTGATTAATAGTAAATCCAGGCTGTTGGAAAACTAACTAGAGGCAACAGAAGACTATAATGTAAAAGTTTCTTTTTTTCAAATTTGTTTTGTATTTTATTGGAATTTTAATTGGTAGAACACCATTATCTTAAAAATATAATCTGGAAGATAAAACATGCATGAAAAGAAAAGAAAATTAGTACTTCCTGGCAAGGGGAGTTCTTTTCTGAATATGACTCTTGTTCATCTTTACAAAGGTGAAAGTGCAGTGCTACCGAAGGTTTCAAAGACTTCTTCGACTACTCAGAAAAATACCAGTTATTTCACACCCAGAAAGCTAAAAAGCAGGACAACCATCTCCCCAAACTCGCATACTCTGAATGTATTTATCCTGTATGTGTTACTTGCTCCAAAAGGGATGAAAAGGAGGTGAAACCACTAGGTGTATAATGAATTGATTCATCTGTGAAAGTCTCTTCAGTACTTCTAAATTACAGTGTCCGTCACTCCTTTGAGAGACAGGGTCTTGCTGACATAAATGGCTCTCTTTATAAGAACATGATGTTCCCTTCTTTCTTGTTTCTCATAGAAAGTCCAGGCTCACTGGCCTCCTATTTGGAATACTGGGCTCTGGGTACATTCTTCCTGGGGACCACTGATTTCTGGAGACTGTTGGTTTCTCCTGATCATTTAATTAAAAGTAAGCAAAATTACTTCTCCGTATCTAGTTTTTCTACTTTAGGCTGTCTTCAGTTTTATGAAGAGACTACCAAAAATGTAGTCATTCTCTCTTAGCTTAAACAATAAAATTAATAACAGGTAGCCCCCAAATAACTAAAGACTAAAGCTTAAATGCTCATCAAACCTTTGTCACACATTCCATTTTACAGAATGGGAGGAAAAACGACTTTATGGGTAGAAATAAATGGAAACGAAGTTAAAACTTGATGTAAAGATTAAGAAACATTACATTAAAAGTTATCCAAGGAGAATTACTATGCTATATTTTTGGTAGAACAAAATTCCCATTTTATGATTCCATTAAAATATTGAAGTCACTGAAGTGTGTATAAAATTACTTCAAAGTTAGTACACTGAAATAATCAAATAAAAATGGTTACCAGAAACCACATTCATAATGAATAAATATTACATTTCACTTAGAAATTAATTCACAGGCTTTATTTCTTAAGAACCGTTAGCTTCCAAGGAGCCAGCCAGTATGTTTGATTTTATGACATCACGCTGGAACACGTACAGGAACACTTTCCACCCTAAAAACTCCCAAATGTACTGGCCACTCGGTGTATTTTTCCAGTGATAAATGAGAATAAAATAATCTATTTTCAAAATAATAAACTATCTTATTTTCAACACAGCAGTTATATTCAATGGAAGAAAACAACTTCATTTAAGCCCCCAAAAGTTCAGATTTGCTTAGGGTGGTGAACAGTCCCAACACTTACATATTTCCTTTAATCGACTTTTAAAAGTAATCTTAACAACTATAACACAAATTGTTGTGTATTAACATTATCTATCAAGATGATTCAATATATGAAATGCATCATAATTCTATGACCTTAAATTCACAGTTAACTGGCAAGGCCTGGACCAAAATTGGTAACATCTCAAAGATGATCTACCTAGCTGCCATTACCTATAATTATAACAACTTTCATTTTCACATACACATATATATAGGATACCCAAAAAAATATACCCACACACGTTGAATAATTATAAAGGCAGTGTTTATGAACATACATTTCATTTTCAAAATGGAGCTATCAGCTGTTAAAGTGTGTATACATTTTGGGGCGATTCCCTAAAACGTAACTCATAAGTCTGGAATGGACAGTCCCCTTCCTCAGCATTTCCTTCAGCCTATACTATTCTTTTTTTTTTTTTTTCCATCTCAGGTGCTATAAAAATGCCTGTTGAAATACAGATGAAAAAGCCACTACTTGGAAACCAGACTTCTACCAGATTTATAGTAGCACTGGCAAATGCCAGGATACTTGTTAATCCTCACCCCCAATTCTAACTGAGCTTGTTTATTGCAATACAGTATTTTATGTGACAGGAATCCTAAAAAAATTGAGATGTCACATTAAATTCAAGAGAAGATAATAAGAAAATTTATCTTAACGTATACATATATCGTGATGTGTCTTGCTTTCTGAAATCTCAAAGGCACCAAGGTTTGGCCGAAAGAGTAAAAAAAAAAAAACAACTGTGGAAGTTTTACCTTGTCCCGAAATCCAGAAGTTCAGATGCTCCCAAGTCCTGCTGAAGTTGGAGCCTGGAGATCAAGTGGAGCTAAAGCTCTTTGCCCTCACCTTAAGTTTGTCTCTGGGCAAGGGTGTGCGCGCGCGCGTGAGCGAGTGCGTGTGTGTGTGTGTGTGTGTGTGTGTAGAATGTGTCTTTGTGGCGCTGGATGGCAGAGGTCCTGGTCCAGGGAAGAAGGAGGCACTTTCTCACTAAGAGCAGAAGAAAAGCAGAGCGTCACCAGGAAAGTTTTCCTCCCAGATCCCCTAATTACAGCCTAACGTGCACTTCATGCAAACTTCAGGGGGGAAGGGAGGGGCAGCTCGGTGCCCAGACCTTGTGAAACAGCAGCTCTTAGACGACTTTCCCCTCTGCTCAGATCCCCAAGCACAGGGAAAGCAACAGCTGCAACCACAAGCCCCCACCCACACCACACCTCCTGCAGCCTCACCGCTCCTAGGTGTGTCCGGAGGAGGGATGGGGGCGAGGGGCTCTGTGAAATGACCTGAGGGCCAGCGGGGTGAGGCAGACGCCCCAGGACACTGAACTTTCGCTTTGTTGTTTAGCTTCTGCTTAAAAGGGAAACTCTAGGGTAGGAGAGGTCGTGGCTTGCTAGCCACCCTTTCCCCAAAGGTAGATCCAGGGTAGCCAGGTAGGGGGGCAGTTGTGACCACAGAGATAAAGCTTCCTAAACTGGAGGTGCCCTTCCAGTTGTCAGAGGTGTATTTTCTCGTTTCCTGGGCTCAGTATCGCTATTGGGTTGGAATCTCCTTTAACAGACAAACAACTGCTGTTGTACCCGTGGATGACAGAGCTCAAAAACCTGGATTTATTTATAGCGTGTGGAATGCGAGGGGCAGACGAGATGGGTGGGGTTGGCTGATGGATCCATACCCAGGATTAGACCAGATGGGCACAGGGCGCGCTCACGGACACACACACACACACACACACACACACACACACACACACACTCGCCCCTAAAATAACCGCTGGAAGATGCTGGGACACGGGGGAAAACGCCTGCTGAACAAATAGACATTTATTTATAACTCCTGGGAGAGTATATAGGTCCATTGATTCCCGCCTTGAGTAACCAAGGGTTTTGGAGAGGAAATGGCTTCATATTTCAATAACAGAGCCACCTTTGATGGAGCCCAGGAGGGGAAAAAAGAAACACACCGCAGGAAGCAGAGGCTGTGGGAGCAGCCGGGAGGAGGGAGCGGGGCTGGCCTGGGGGGTGAGGACAAGCAAACAAGCCCGAGGGGCCCCCGCCAGGCGAGGCGCAGGCTGGCGGGCAGGGGAGGCGGGGCGCAGGGCGCCGTGGGCGCGGGGCGCTGTGGGTTTCTAGGGGCTCGCGGCCCCGCTCCAGGCTCCTGTCCGCCCGCCTGGGTGAGGAGCAGGGTGGACTTCGGGCTCCTCACCACCGCCGCTGCTGGGCGCCGGCCGGACGGCGGGGACCAGCGGGGCAGCGGGTCTCCTGGGCCAGAGGAGGAGGGAGCAGAGGGTTGATGCGGCCGGGAGGTTGATGGGGCAGGGTTCTCGCGGGCAGAGTGTGTAGTAGGGAAGGGTCGTTACGGGACAGGGGAGCAGGGGAGATGGGGCGATCCGTGGGGCAGGTGACCCCTAGGGCTACGGAGCTAGCGAGGCCGGGCGGGTCTGTAGGGGCGCGCGGAGGAGGAGCGCGCAGTCGGAGCGGCGCGGGAGGCGGGTAGCGGCGCTATTGTCTTACAGATAAATCCTGAACCACCGAGGCAGCTTCCTCTTTGGAGAGAGGCGGGAAAGAGATCTAAAATAAATAAATAAATAAATAAATAAATAAATAAATAAATAAATAAATAAATAAATAAATAAATAAATAAATAAAAAAAATTAACAAATCTTCCTGCTTTTCCTTGACGTGTTTCACCAGTTCTCCAGTTCTTGTGCCCCGGCTCGCCCTGGCCTGCCATTCGGATTTTTTGGAAATTTTAACACCCTCTTGGAAAGCTTTCATTCCAAAGACAAACCAAACTACTCACAAACCCTAAGTGAAGACAGTTATTTTCGAAATGAAATAATTAAAAACGAATCCTCCAACAGGCTATTCAATACCTTTCTTGTAATTTCAAAACCTAGTAGGCAAGACGCCTCTTTTCATTGTTTCTTTTTGTTTGTGTTTTTTTATTTCTCCCCACAGGCCCCTAAAGGATTTGCAATTTTATGTCGTTAATTCCGTGGCTATTTCAAGGGCTGTTTCAATGCATTAACTGCCAATATGACTATGATACATCTCTGCTTGTTAAGGATGAAAAGAGCGTTTATGCAGTTTCTTGTAAATGTCCAAAATGTTATGTATTTTAAGGAACATAAAGGAATTAGACTTAAAAACAGATATCCTTTATATTAAAGCTCCATAAAAGTGAGGGAGGTGGTGTATGGCTATGGGACCATAATGATAGTTTGAATACTGATCGTGTTCCCTCAGCTTTAAAAACCAATTTCTGGGAGTTGCCTTGAGGATAAATCAGATCAGCTGGCCCATGGATGGCCCTTGTTCCCTTGAGTCTGCTTCCTGTATTTACTTCATCAGAACATTAAGAGCACACAGTGCATTCTCTTCAGAAATTGTTTGCTAGCCACACAAAAACATCTGTTTTGCAACTTAGACCACAATGAGTTACACTAGAATTTTTTTTTTTTCAATTTCAGGTAAAACCTCAATTGAGATAAGTTTCAAGAAATAATGGCACCTACTCACTCTGCTGTTCCTTGTCATTTCTTCCTCACCCCTATTTCCTCCCTCCCCTTCCAAGTTGCCTGGTTGCTGGTCTTTGTTGAAAGATCTCCAGTATTTTTAATCACAAATACTTAACGTGTCAATATGTGTGTTTTAAGTGTTATTCCGGCTTAATTTAATTATGAATGTACATTTTCATTCTTTTGGGGCTCATTTTTACTCATTATTGAAAATTTACATTGGAATTACGTTAAGTCTTTAATTTTTTGTGTGTGTTTTGTTAATGAACGTTCCACTAAATAGTGCTTTACACAGGAACACATTACTTTGACCAGTCAGTATTATTATGTATCAAGCAAAGTCATAATAAGCTTTGGTTAAACAAATTGAGTAAATAAATAAAATACAAATCTTTTTCATGACCAACTATTTTACAAAAGTGTAAGTTAAAAGTATATGAAAGACCCAAATATCTTTTTAAAGGAAAACCATATCAAAAGGGTGTTCTGTATATAAAGATCCCCTCTAGTTATTAACATTATTAATTCATGTGGAAACCCATGTTTTCCAGTGCATATTGAGGTGTTTTTGTTTTTACTTTGGAGAAGTCAGGAAGACCAGCTTTTTTTTTTAGTTTCAAGAAAAAAACACACCAAATATTTTAAAAATGACTTATGTGCTTAAAATTTATGTCACATTTTCCTATAAATTATCTGGCTATTGTAGAGATATAAAGCTTAAAAATCAAAGTTGAAAATCAAGGACAGTTCTGAAAAAGCAAACACAAAGTTAGAGATAATGGATATATGAATCTGCACATTTTGAAAAGATTGTGTACAAAAATATTTTTTAAGAATGAAAATTAAATCAGCAGAATGGTGTTATAAAATGCAACTTTGTATTCTTTTGCTAATTGTTAGACAATTTGAGTAACCAGACTGAACCCAATAAAATGGAATATTCAACTATTTTTGACCAATCCAAAAAGGCAATTTTATCTGGCTTAACCTAATACAAACTTAAATATGTGGATATTATAAACATAGCAGGAACATTTTCACCATTTAAAGAATATCGATCTAAAAGTATCATGAATATGTAATAAATTCGCCAGCAGAATGGCATTCCTTCCCGCATATAACACTTAGAATGAAATATACATTAATATTTAAAATCATCTCTTCCAACTCTGAAAGAGGCTGCTCTATTATCCACTGAATTGAAGAGAACTACAACCATGTGAGTTCCAGTTCCCTGGAATTTCCACCTCAGGCTAGTATTGTACCTGCTTGACCATCTGCTGGCATAAAGGTGAAGCTATGTGCACTTTGGGGTGGTGGGGAGGGAAGCCATTTGACCTTTCCAGTCTGAGGGCTCCGCACTTCATTAACGCTTCCCTTGAGATCACCAGCCTACCCATGAGAAAGACATCATTTGTAATTAAGTCCTTCCCACTGGCTATCTTCCTGTTGAACTCCACGATTAAAACACAAATTCAATATTCTAAATGGTCACAAAGCATTTGATAAAGGTTATTTGGCTTTTAATGCAGTGTGTGTGTGTGGGGGTGACATTCCAGGGGCCTGCTTTTTGTACGCTCACTCTGGGAAAGTGTCCTGCAGAGAGGCTCCTCAAAAGGGCAAACGAAATAATTAGGCAATAAATTGTTCAACTGTTAAGAGCAGAGCCTTTTCAGAAGCGAGTGAGGCCATAGGAATATCATGCCATGTGATAGATATCCTCAACTCCTGAGAAGTAAAGTCCTGCTCTCCCCTTCTTGTCTGCTGTTTGGTTTGGTTTCACAGCACCTTTCTTGTAATCGATTGTTCTCGCATGTGTTTCTTTTGTCCAGAATGCCAAAAGTATTTCTTCATTTTTTTCCCAATAAATGGATGTCTATTTCATTAGTACAAATTCTACTAATTTTGCACTAAGCCCCGGCTTTAAGTCCTTTGTCATGGTCTGTCTGTCTTAATATTAGGAAAGCTCTTCCTTTCTCAGGATCCTATATCCCTGCTAAGAACATGCACTTGCCACTTTTATATTGCTTTGTATTTTATTTGTATTTTCATGTATTTAGGTGTGTTGTTTTAATCCAGTTTACTGTAAACTCTCTAAGGGACGCTATTTATATCTTTGCATCTTTACATTTTAGCAAACAGCCTTGCTGTTAGAAGCTTACCAAAAAAATGTTTATTGCTATTATTGAAGATGATGGTAAAATTTTTTATATTCAGTAGAGAAAATAAAAACAAATAAGGAAAGCTAGTTATTGAAAAAGCTAGTTAAAAACAAAACAAGACACCTCATGTCTATGAGATAATAGTATGATGATTACCAGAGGGAGATGGGGGTGAGGGGAGGTAGAAGAAGGAATCGGGATGGTGACTTGGGGTAGTAAACACACAATAAAATATACAGATAACGTATTATAGAAACCTATTTAATTTTATTAACCAGTGTCACCTCAATAAATTCAATTAAAAAATAAAATAGCAGGTGATACCACCAAAAAAACTTAGTTTAGAGTATTTTGCATCTAATAGCCAACGGCATAAATAATAAATCATCAAAGGTTGATTAATAATTCGTGTCATTGTTATTGATCTCATAGAATTAAAAGAAACATAACACATATTTTTCTTCCATGCTTGGCCGATGAGTGATGGTATAAATCATAATCAATGAAGGTAAATATTTTATTCCTTTAAGAAAATAGGTTGAGGCTAGTGAAAAATAAGGCTTTATCTTAGAATTACATTGTCAGCCACTAGAATATTGATTTTTTCACTTGCATTTATATAGTTATTTTTAATTTAAACCAATTATAACTATCAGTAAATGTGGTTCTTATCGTATTTTCTTCTTACTGTTTCTTCTTACAAACTTCAGAGAAAAGGATGCCAAGTTTAATTGGGCTGGAATGATTTATATATAGTCCTTCTTAGGATAAAATGAGTTTGAATTAGCTAATGCATCAAGGTTGGCATAGGGCAAGACTACTTAGGAGAGACCAAAGTATAGGGCTTTGATTATTTGGCAGGGAAGGAAAATAGTCTAGAGTTGTGAGAAAGATGGAGAGAAAGATAGGATTGTGTTGTATCAGAAGCCTATTAAAAAGAATTTCAAAAAGGAGAGATTAGTCAAGTGTCAAGTTTAGGGACAGTTCTACCAGAAGACTAGACGAGAATATTAACATCTAACTAAATTTTAATTTAAATTGTTTTGAGTAAACATCTGTATGTTTTTGAAATTTTATATACAAGTCTATGTTAAACTTGATAGATAAAATCAAATTTTTTTCTCATCTCACCAGAAATACAAAATTAATTTTCTCCTGACATCCAAATTTTAGGCAGACACTAGGCAGTATTTAAAATAATTGCTAAAATGGCCTATCTATATCTATATATAAAACATATACATAAATCATATATTTTGCATTGAGGTCATTAGAAAGCTCACTGTGGTTTATTTTAAGCATTGAGGAAGCAAAAGGATTTTGGAAGAAGTCTTTGAACAGTGCATGTGGAAATAACCCTACATATATTTATCTTGAATACTTCCTTTCACAGACTAGCCCAGCCAATTGATTCGACTATAAATAGGAAATCTGTACTCCTTTCTTAACCACAATCAAGTTGTTTCAACATATGGCTAAATTAAGGCACAAAGGTTTAAACTAGAATAAATGAAGAAATGAAAAAGAGGAAGTATTTCTCTATGTGTCTAGCTGCTATTAGCCTTCTTGCTAAATGCACAATAATTCTTCAGTAATCCTGCCCTAAATGTCAACTAGATAATGCTTGCTGGTGCAAGCACCTGGCGTTGGATCTCTTTTTAGCTTAAAGGCAGGTAATTTGGGAACATGAAAAGTTTTGAAAATTTGCAAAGTTCGGATGACTATCTCCCAGTTTGTAATGGAAAGAATTGTCAGTAACTTTAGAATCTGATAATCTCTAGGAAGTCTTTCCCTGTTAATGTTCTCTATTCTAAACTCTCTGTATCCCCTTCAATAACAGTTAAATAGAAGTAGAAAGTTGTTAGAATTAAAGGTAAGCTAAAATGAGCTAACACAATCCTTGACTTTCTGAATAAGTAAATTGAGAATTCACACAGAGATTAAGAAATTGTCCCAATGTCATCGTGGTATCCTGGTATAAGTCTATAAGTTTGCCAACCATTTCTGCAAATCAAAGAATTTAGAATGCAGTTGTAATTATTGTATTTTTCTAAAACATGGCTAAGAATTAATTTTTCCCTCACTGCTTATTACCTTATTTCTCTATTATGGAACTTAGTACAATTAAATCCACTAGTTAGGCATATATTTATCTCTCTTATATACTATGAGCAAATTGATTATTCATGTTTAATTCATTCTTCAGTCTTCCAATGATGCCACCTTGAGCACAGTTCCTTGTACATTTAGGGATAGAGAAAAGTTTGTCGAATTTAATCGCATCAAACCATAGAGGAAGTACGTTATCAGGAAAAAATTGGAAAGTGATTTCTAGTTCAACTTTTCAGATTTATCTTCTTTTAAAAAATAGCAATGTGTTTTGATTGACTTAACTCATTTTTATGGCCTTTGGTCCTTCCCTCTTCCCTGTTAGTTTTGCTCTCAATGCCTAGCACTACAAATGTTTGATCTTTCCTACAAGTTGGAAATTATCAAGTCAAGATTCTGTTGACTCTATAAAAAAGCTTGAAATGTTTCTCACACCTGTCACCTTTATCTCATTTTGAATAACGCTTTCTCATTTGAACCCCACTCTTTGTAGTAGCATCTTAGTTGCCCTCCCTGACTCTTAGCTCTCCTTTGTAGGGGTCCATTTCTTCATGCCTATAATGCTATTTCATTCTGTCATAACTCTGTACATAGCACTTCCTTCACCAAAAACATTTTTGCCAAGGCTGGTTGGAGAGTCGAACTCTAAAAAACCAAGATGTGTACAGGCATCCCCCAATTCACTTTACTTTTAATGAAAGAACTACATTAGCACCTGTTTTCAATACTTGAGAGAAATCTGAAGAGGATTTATGCTTTTACAAAAAAAAAAAAAAATGAAGAAAAGTGAAGATAATTTCCAGCATTTCTTTATTTTGCAGAGCCTTATAGAGGCAGCAGGCTCTCCAAGTATTGAGAGTGGCCCTGCCCAGCTCCTTCCTGGGAACCACACCCAGCATCTCAGTCTCATGCTGCCATAGCTTTGAATGGGGAACATCTGTGCTTTATCTCAATTTCTTTTGTGAGGCCCTTAGCAAGATGTGCCATAAGGTATCTATCAGTGTTCCCCTTAGCATAAAACTGGACATGATTAAGTATATTTGATATGATTTGGTAGGTTATTTTTGGGGTCTGTGTATGCTCAAACATGTTTCCACATGAATTAACTAGAGGCCTGGTGCATGAATTCATGCATGGGTCGGGTCGCTCGGCCTGGCCATCAATCGGGCCATCAGGGCTGTCTCACCCAATCCCAATCAGGCCGACTGGGGTCGGCTAGCAGGGGAGGGGAGGTGTGGGACCATGGGAGGTTGGCTGGCCATGGGAGGTTTTCTGTGGGAGTGCACTGACCACCAGAGGGCAGCTCCTGCATTGAGCGTCTGCCCCCTGATGGTCAGTGTATGTCATAGCTACTGGCCGGTCATCCAGTGGTCAAGTCCTAATGGTCACTTAGGCATATATATCAAACATTTGTAGTGCTAGGCATTGAGAGCAAAACTAACAGAAGCATATATATATATATATATATATATATATATATATATATATATATAGTAATTGCTTCTTTGCTGTATACCATCCTGGTTTACAAAAGGTTTCATAGAAACACTATACTTTGGGATAGTGGGAGAACCTGTATTTGGTTTTGTGACCTAGACTTTCAAAATCTACACTGCTTTACTATAGTTGGCCTGAGAGTGGCATTCTTTACTATTTAAATTAATTAAGTGGTTTGGAGTCAGTAGAAACTACCTTTGGATCAAGTTGAGTAAATATAGTTGTTTATCAGACTTGGGTGACTCCTAATATGTGTGTGTGTGTGTGTGTGTGTGTGTGTGTGTGTGTGTGTGTGTGTCAGAGGTATTATTTGAGTATTACTTATTCATAGAGTACTCAGAATAGTGTGTAGAGCGTTCAGAAGGCCCTTCCCACAACTGAAATATCAGTTTAAAAAAACTGTGTACTTTGCTGAGTTGAATTTCTATTTTTAAAAAATACTTAACTTTTTCACAGTAGTATTAGGTTCACAGTAAAATTGAGGTGAAAGTATAGAGATTTCCCCAAACTCTTCCTGTCCCCACACATGCATAGCATCTTGCATTATCATTTCTCCCTAGAGGGATACATTTATTACAAATGATGAACCTATGTTGACACATCCTTATCACCCAGAGTCTATAGTTTACATCTGGATCCACTCTTGATATTGTACATTGTAAGGATTTAGTCAAATATATAATGACATATGTCTACCATTATAATATCATATAGAATATTATCACTGCTCAACACATTCTCTGTGCTTCACCTATTTTTCCCTCCTTCCACCTAACTCCTAGCAACCACTGAGTTTCCATTTTTAATGCCTCTAGATATTTTAAGAAGCTAACAGTGAGCTTCTATGAGATCCCATCCTGAATGAAAATATACAGTCCTAGAAACTACTTAGAAAACATAACAGAGCACCAATTTGTGAGCTTTTAAAATACATGTTATTAACAAAAAATGTCCTAATATTTTCTAGCTTCTCTGTAGAAGGGTATAAATTAAAAGTTTTGAGGTAAAGTATCTTAATGCATTAGGGGTATAATCCTGGCCTTTTACTAAGAGTAGTGCTTCATTTCTGCCTCATGGACTATCATGCAGGCTGCTTCACTACTACTGATGTGCAATAGTTAGCCTTCTTTTAGTCTTTATTAATGGTGGTGTTATTTTCTACTTAGTAATATTGCTATGAAACATAATTAATTATTTTTATTCAACTGCATAATTTCATGTGAAATTAAGGTTCATAGCATTACTTTTATCTCAATGTGAAATATTTATGTCATTTTGTGACTGCCCTTTTAAAGTTAACTCTGAAAATGACTTTCTAGCACCATTTAAAAAATAATTGAACTTGAAGCATATTTTGCCTCACTGATTCTTCAAAGTTCTGGCTGTCAAACGCTATCTTTTTTCCCCTTAGTGTTTAGGACAAAAGAAGACTTTTATAAAATAAAATACCTAATTTTAATGTCTATAATCTTTCTGTATGCTGCTATTATCAAAGAATGAGAAAAGTAATAGATTCATGGTTGTCATTTCCATTCTTTCTTTACTTGGCCTTTAGGAAGGGAGAGTTTGAATAATCCATGTTTGTTTTTTGACGGGATGAACATTTTTGTCAAGGTTTTCGTTGTTTTCACTCCAAAATAAAAGCAGATTTTACCTCAAGTCATAGGTTAGGCAATCACAATTAATTGATGGCTTAATCAATAAAATAAAATAATAATGTCTTCTTAAAGTTTTGAGTCATCTAGCTTATGTTCTTCAATCAAAATATTCATCAGCAGTTACTAAAGCTATTTTGACTTATTCACTTGTCATGCAGACAATGGAAATAATAAAAAATAGAATATATACATATATATACATAATATATGTGTATATATATAAACTTGTAAAGCCTATATTATTGATGTATATGTATATATATAGTTTAGGTGGGCTTCTCCTTTACATATTGGTCAAACCATACTCTACAGAGGTCTTTGAGTCCTCCTGTTCAACAGAGCATGTGCTCTGTGAAGGAAAGGTTTATACCTGGGAATCTTTGGTGCTTGGAAAGTTACAAAAGAACCCTAATTGCCTTGTCAGATACATATTTTTTCTTTTTTTTCCCTCAGAGACATCATATGATTCTCTCTTCCTAAGATGTGTTTACCAGCATATTGGTAAAAGGAGATGTAATCACTTCTGGTCTTATTTGTACTTGAGAAATAGTTTTTTTTGGGGAAAAAAATCCACTTAATCTGTCAAAATGCTGAAATACTTCTACTTATGCTGTTTTTGAATTTCAATCACTATACAGCTACATTTTAAATTGGCTTTAGCTGTTGTAGTTATAATACATGTTTACTACCTACCAAGTTCTAACCATTTTTAGAAATTAAGAGTAGAGTTACATGCAAACAAGAATCAGAAAAGGGCCTCGATTAAGTTCTCTTTTTTCAAATGTATTTCCTCATTGTAGTTTTTATGGGAAGAATGATAAACTATGGAAACTGTAATAGAATTACAAGGAAATGATATCTAAATTTTTTTCTTAAGAATTACAGCTTCAGCTTCCCTGTCGTATACTCCCTCAGTGTCCTGAATTTCTATACGTGGTATTTTTGTGACATGTTTGATATCTTGTCTTCCTTGGTAGAGTTTTGGCTACCCTAGGGCACATATTAAGTCCATTACGTTCACTGTTTTATCTTTAGGGCCCAGCATGTTGTAAGTTATTGACAAATATTTGTCAAAAGTTTCAAAAATTGTTTTATTTTAAAAGTAAATTAAAAAAAAAAACTTCATAACTGAAATTGGATTTCATGTCCAAGTTGTCCTTAATTGACTCTTTGCATGGCATTGACACTTGAGAGAAAAATTTTTCCTGCCCTAATTTACACATTCCTCCTCACAAATCTTCCTTCCAGATCTATTAATAAGAAATGGTATTGGAGTCTTTTGAGCTGGGATGAGCCCACTTATAAAAAGAGTAACGCCAGTGGTATAATTTGAGGCACAGAGAGTGGCCTGTCAGTTCAAAAATACCTCCCATCTGGTTGCCATAGTATTTGGAGTTCCCGTCACTAGAGTTGTTTTGTTGTTGTTCTTGGTGTTGTTAAAGTGTCCCTGGGAGGACCATTTTAAACTTATTTATTCTGGTTGTTGTAAAAACAAAAACACTAACTCCTTTATAGGGCAGGGCTTTTAATTAAGGGTTATGTGAAAGAGTATCCTTTGTCCAGTAAAATGACATATGATGTGCTATCATTTTGTTACATAGGCACAGATGATCCACATGAAAATTTGAGAAAGAATGAAAAAACTCTAAAAAGATATGTTAAGCCTTAGGAAAGGGCTAGAAGTTACTCCTTGAAGGAAGGTAAGCAGGTAAGAGGTTAAAACAATATCAACTACAGGATTATTTCTGCAACGTTTAAGAAAAAAAAGAGAGCAAAATAAAATATTCCTAAAGCATGAAAGAACCTGTGGAATGTGGAAATTCCATGAATTACTTTGTGTTTTTATTATGGCGTGCGTGGGATGACCTGGCCAGAGTTTGATGAGCACTGATGAGTGGGACAGACATGGGGGCGAGCAAAGGGAGTTGCTTAGCAACCCAAAGGTCATCAAAGCAATGAGACCTTGTCAGAAGAGATGGTTTATGTAATTACCATCTGACCATTCACCTAAGCCTGGAAACAAAGGAGAGGTGGGTCTGAGGTTGTTTTACTTAAAGGTGATTATGATATTGTGAATATAGTGATAATAAGAAATATATACAGTAATCCTCCCTTATCTGCAGTTTCACTTTCTTTAGTTTCAGTTACCTGTAATCAAATGTGGTTTGAAAATATTAAATGGAAAATTATAGAAATAGACAATTTACAAGTTTTAAATTGTGCACTGTTCTGAGTATTGTGACAAAATCTCGCGTGTTCTGCTCTGTCCTGCCTGGGATGTAAATCATCTTTTTGTCCCTCAGCCTAGCCTGCCCCTTCTCACAGTCTGGGAACCCTCAGGGGCAGAAGGCGACCCGGCAATCAGGGGAAGGCAATGCTCCATCACACCTCTGCTGCTGCCACTACCGGCAGCACAAGCCTCTGCCGGCCCTGGTTACCTGAGCCTTGGTCGGCCCTGGGCAGCTGGGCAGCTGCCCTCTGAGGCTTGCCTGCGCCTTGGGCCAGCTCTGGGCAGCTGGGGGGCTGAGGGTGGGTCTGGCCACACTGCGCGCATGCCATCCCCCGAGAGGAGCTGAAAGGACTGGGGGACTCTGGCAGGGCTAAGGGGACTGGGTTCCACCATCTTGTGGCTATGGTTGCCACCATCTTTGTGATGGTGTGACAGTCAATTTGCATGTTCCCTCTTTATTAGATAGGATTGTTGTAATTGTCCTATATTATCATTAGTTGTTGTTGTCAATCTCTTTCTATGCCTTATTTATAAATTAAATGTTATCATAGCTATTTATGTATAGAAAAAATATAGTCTATATAAAGGTTCAGTACCATCTGTGGTTTTAGGCGTCCACTGGGGGGCTTGGAATATGGCCCGCACAGGTAATGGGGGAATACTGTATTTGATCTTTATCCCCATTTTTGGCACAGAGCTCCTAAAACCTTTGGGATTTCTTAAGTGATAAAAGGGACAAGGTATCTTTTGTACTGTAAATGAGGTGACTTTTTGACCTCATCTAAGGATGGGGGCAGAGTGGAGATGTGGGGAGAGTGTCTTGCTGGGGGAAGGCATGGATGCTCCCAGCCCTTTCCCCATACCTTGCCCTCTGCATCTCTTCCATCTGGCTGTTCCTGAGTTATATTATTTATTTATTTATTTTTAAAATATATTTTATTGATTTTTTACAAAGAGGAAGGGAGAGGGATAGAGAGTTAGAAACATTGATGAGAGAGAAACATCGATCAGCTGCCTCCTGCACACCTCCTACTGGGGATGTGCCCACAACCAAGGTATATGCCCTTGACCAGAATCGAACCTGGCACCTTTCAGTCCGCAGGCTGATGCTCTATCCACTGAGCCAAACTGATTAGGACTGAGTTATATAATTTATAATAAACAAATGATCTTGTAAGTAACGTGTTTCTCCGAGATCTGTGAACTGCTCTAGCAAATTAATTGAACCCAAAGGGAGCTGTGGGAATCTCTGTTTCATAGCTGGCCAGTCAAGTGAAAGTAGCAATCTGGGTGTGTGACTGACATTCTGAGTTGGAGGAAGTCACTGTACCCTCCAGTTTGTAGCCATTACATCAGAAGCACAGGTAACAACTTGGACTTGGGGCTGGCATCTGAAGTGGGGTGGGAGCAATCTTGTAGGACTGAACCTTAACCTGTGGAATATGATGCTATCACCTGGTATGTGGTGCCAGAAGTGAGCTAAATTCTAGGACACCCAGCTTATGCCCCAAGCATTGCTCGGTGCTATGGGGGGAACGCTCCCAACTCCATTGTAATTGGGTGCTGCTTCTTGGTGTGGGGAAAACCTCCACACATTTGGTGAGTAGGAGTGAATGTCCTGTGTGAGTGTAATCGTGTGAGAGAAAAGGGAAACACCGGAGGAAGGACTGGCTATTCCCTCCACAGGTAGACGGAACTGAGATTTTCCAATTTTACTGACTGTCTTGTTTTGTGTTTGCCTTTCTGTTTTCTGCTTTCTCCTTGGTAAAGGTGATAATGTATTCTGCAGTAGCATTAAAATGTGGCTAATTATGCAAAAACAAAACCCCCTGGAGGCTCCAAATTGGATTAGGAGGTATCTGCCTCGCTGGTTCAAGTATGGGGGAAAAGGAAACCTTTGATTTCTGATAAAAGCGATAGTTTATCGAGTGTGTTTTCCTCCTAGAAAATTTGTATCTCAGGTGGTTTATGTTTCACATGAGGCAATGCTAACTAATAACACAGTTATTAGAGAAATGCTATGAACTGTAATCACAGAGATTTTTAACTACTTCATGCTAAATAATTTACTTAACAAACAAACAAGCTCTCTTGGGCAATCTTATTAAATATCCACCTTTTGAATTCCCAGCTTGGACCCTTCCTTCTTCCTTCCCTCCCTCCCTTCCTCCCTCCCTTCTTTCCTCCTCCTCCTCCTCCTTCTCCTCCTCCTCCTCCTCCTCCTCCTCCTCTCCTCCTCCTCCTCCTCCTCCTCCTCCTCCTCCTCCTCCTTCTCCTCCTCTTCCCCTTACAAATAGTGTCCATTCGTTTTAGAGTTGACACTATAGAGGGCATTAGTCCTTAGTGAGAATAGCCAAGTGAATGAGGCAAAGGCCAGACTTATGGTAGTTGAGCAGCAAAAGGGAAGGAAAAAAAGCTATTGTCAGAAGAGTCTCAACTTTTTCTTATTTTGTCAGAAATATTACCATTTTTAATATTTTCAAGAATTATAGTATACATATTCTTAAACTGGCTGTTTAAACTGAGCAACAAACTATCTACATCCCTTTAAGATGTAGATATAATTGTGCAACATTTGCTCTATGGATGCAGAGTATAGTCTATTGCATGGTTGTATCATAATTTATATAACCTATGTCCTCTTACATGTGTGATACTTTCCATTTTTTCCTATATAAGCAATATCCTGATGATTATTCTTATAACAATATTTTGTTCACATACTTTATTTTTTCATTCTTTCTTCCCTATTTACAAAGTAAAAACAAAGTAAGTTTCAAAATTTAAGTCTGGGTAATCATTGGATATCATGTTAACCACGCACACAGGAATTTCAATTAATGTATAGTAAACCTACTGTAGCTCACCCGTAAAATTAAAATGTAATATCTTTTCCCCCAGGGTTTTGAAAGTGCATGTAGATAACATCTGAAAGAGAAATGCTATCAAACAGTGAGGTATATTACTAATTTAATTGTCGAGGCAGTTTTATGAAACCACTGCCACCCCAGCATAGCTTTTATGCTTTGTTACCTTTTGACATAAATGACTACTTACAAAAACTGAACACATTATGAAGATATCAGAACCGTCTGGGTTCTACACATCCCTGCCTTTAAAACTCAAGCAGATTGTGGGGTTTCAAGGTGTGCTGTCATTAGGAATTCCTAACACATATCTTTTTGGAAAAATACCTGAAAACAACTCCTTCAAATATTTCATTTACTGATTATTGTATTCTAAATCATAAATCTAAACATTTACTGTGCATATTATTGTGTCCCTAATTATAGTACAATCCCATCAATTACAGCGATGACATTTTTGTGTACTTAAGAAAAACATCGGTCAGAGGCGATAGATGTTAAAATAATCACTGTTAGCTAGTTAGTTCCTTTCTTAATATTTCCAAATGATATGCTGAAACACATGACTTTACAAAGTAGGTTAAGGTTGGAGGAGTTTATTTTTAAGCATCTACCTGAATATGTGCTTATGTGAAAGGCAAGGGGAGTGCATTAATAATTCAAAATGCTGCTGTTTAAACTTGCCTAATTAAAGAAAAGGCTCTTCACTGAATCTGTCGAGTGGAGTGTGTGTGTGTGTGTGTGTGTGTGTGTGTGTGTGACTGAAGTCTCCACACCATTGGCTTTCCTCTTCTAGTTAGAAGTGTTTAACAGAGAGGCAAATGCTATTGTAAATATGCCATGGCTTTGCAAGGGATAGACAGTTAAACATTTATTAGGATCCTACTATAGAGTGGGCAATGTGCTAGGTATAGAGACACCCAACTGTCCTTGATGAGTTTACAGATTAGAGGGAGACACAGACACACGATTAGGGCATCTCATTACAAGAGTTTTAAATTAGTATCTAGAAAGAAGCATCCAAGGAATATGAGGGAACAGAGTATGGACCCAGTCTGGTAAGCAAAGCCAGCCATGTGCTGAAGAAAAGCCCGTGCTGCTCTGATTGGCACTCCTGAGCCTTTTTATAATTCATCTGTCCAGATGAGCAACTCTCTCTATGAAGAGTGGTGCCTTCTTATGTTTGATCACTCGGAAAGGGCACTTTTCTGCAACTTTTACAAGGCACTGTGCTTTTAGCCTGCCCTGCTGGACAGAGGGCGAGGTTCCTCTTCATATCCTCTCTACCTCCCTAGCATCTTTTCTAAGCATCTATAGCACCTTCTTACCTCTCTTCTGGAAGCTTTCAAGTATCCTGAGCTTTCTGTTGTCAATAGCTAGCAGACTGAGCAGTGGGTGGAGAGGGTTGTACTCTGCACTATCTCTCTGTGGTCTAGATCAAAGTCAATACAAACCAAAGGAACATGGACAACTGTCTGGCCACTCAAAGGAGTGAATCTCAAACAGGAAAACTGCATACCAACTTGGTGTAGAAACGCTAGCTTCCAGGGGCTGGTGGTTTCTCCACTGTCTTCTTTCTACCTGGTGCCTCCCCATCGTTTTCACTGGTAGCTTCTATAGATCCTGCCTTGGAACATTTCCTCCACTCTAAGCTTCTCTCTCTCTCTCTCTCTCTCTCTCTCTCTCTCTCTCTCTCTCTCTCTCTTGCTTGCAGTGCACTCAGGCCTGGTTTATGTTTCTGCAGGAGGTGATTCACATCTGTCTGTCTCTGTGCAGGCTTGGGAGAGGAAAGAGGTCCCCGAGAGAAGCAACGGAAAGAAATCACTAAATTCAGGTGTATGGACAGGGAGAGGCGGTGATTAAAATTTAGAAATGCTCTACTACCCTGTGTGTATGTGCTAAAAATCACTTTCAAAAGAGCCATTTGGGACTACCTCAGATAGCAGATAGCGGCCAGCACATGTAGTCACGTAGTCTAACTGAATGAAGGATTCATATAAGACAAGTCTCTGAGGAATGGATCAGGTGCTGGCAATGAACACTGTGCCAGTCAGATATCAGAACTCCAATAAGCAAAGGGATTAGCTTGGTCTCTGAAGTTGTTAGGCAAATATTAACCCCTTAGATAATAAAGCACTGATAGCAAGCAGTTTAAATTCCTTTTTTATTCCTCAGGGAGACAGAAGGAGCCCCCTAAGCGTATTCAAAAGCCTTTACGTTCCTGGTTGGGCATTTCTAAGGGGCTCCAAGGAACAGGTTGCAAACTGGGAAGCATGTCCCGGAAGAGAAGTTGTGTGATCTTCTGGGAAGTCCCAACCCAGCAAAGTCCTGCTTTTTTCCTTAGGAGTTGGAGGCGACAATAGAATCATTAGCCAAGAAAACCAGCAGTAGTTATTCAGCAGCCATCAACTGGCAAGTAAAATATCCCTCTTCAAAGAGGAAAAGTGCTGAGGTGGAATTATCTGGACAAATCGGAAGGTGAGTTAACTGGATCAGGGCTCCTGGAAGAGGCGAATGGGCTATCGAAAGGTACACCTGACCTACAGAGATTGGGCAAACACTGCTCCTTAGAATAGGCAGGTTCAAAACAATGTCTGGCGAGGTGACCAAAGCCCGAAGACACTCTGCCACCACCCTGTGCGCCACCTTAGGGCAGTGCTTCATAGGCGGAGGCGGAGGATTTCTTGCCGCAGTCACCTGGGGCCCCTTCAAATGTCGGGTTTCCTGGGTCCCAGCCTGGATTTACAGCCTCACTGTCTCCGAAAGGGAAATTCAAGGATCTGATTTCATAATGACTTTGACTAACTTTCAGGTCCATTACCATCTAGGAATTATTAACTGATAGAATACTATGCACTCGACATAGTACTGATAGGCAAACATAGGGGTCTGTTTACACAAAGAAGCCACAGATGTAGATACAGGAATTCTTTGGTATGCATATTTCTCTTCATGCCAGGACTATGATACATTACTACTTCAAAATAAGAGCTTAGCTACCAAGCCAATGTGGCTCTCATATGGGTTTTTCCTCTTTGTTCTAAACATTTTTTTTTTTTTACAAAAAAAGAGAGTTTTATATAGATGAACTGGAATGAACTGGGGGTGGAAAGATGTGGAAGAAGGGAAAAAAGTCATGTTCATATAATAGTCTGCTTAAATTTAAGGTCATAAACATGGGTGAGTAAATTGCACTGACTATTATGGTGGTATGCTGGTAAATGTTTAACTACTTGGTCTTTGGGAAAAAGTCCTGATTTGTAGAATTTCCTGTTGTTGTTTTTTTTTGTGGTATAAATATTTCTATATTAGTCATTTTCAAGCTACCAATGATTTAACAACTGGCTAGCAAAGTTCCTAAAATTTTAATAAATCAGTTCTTGTGAACCAATACTAGCCATCTCCACTGATTTTTATGTATAAATTATTATATTTTACCTATTTTCTCAAAGTTAATTTTAACTTATTTATTACATTGAACAGTATATTGTTTTCTCTCCATGTCACCATCAACATTCAAATGTTTATGTATTTTTTCCCCTTTTTGCTGCTCTTTGGGCATTATTATGATTTCGATATGCTAACATGGGCATTACACTTTTCACTCAAATTGTTTTTCTAGAATTATGCATTTTTAGTGTGTTTTAAAAAATAAAAAAGAGACCTTGTAATAGTAATGGAAAACTAACAGCAACCATTAGATGAAGTAAAAGTTATTTTTAAAAAGTATTTACAAAACTAAGTGGCATCAGTATATTAGATACTGTCTGGTTCATTAAATTTTTTTTTCTCTTTTGCAAAATAATTTGGTTTATAGACTTGGAGGATAAAGAGGTATCTGGCTCAATTGCTAGAAAACTTTAAATAACTGCTTGCTATTCACTGGGAAGTGAAGTTGATGTACTCTGGCAGCCAATGGGTTTGGCAGGGAAATATTTGTTGTATAATTTTCTGAGAAGAGAGGAAAGGCATGGGAGAAATCCAGGGAGATATTTTAACAGTCCCCAAAGATAGCCACATACAACTTTTTAGAGTTGGAGAGATCAGTGAGAAAGTCAGGTATGTTTTGAGGCAGCTCCCCATGATAATGCTGATTTAATTATCATGTAATTATTACTGAATTATCTACAGGCTGTGCTTCTTGTTTCTGCTTGACTCACCCTTCCTTAAGAAGCCTTTGGGTAAGATATAGGCAAAATACTGGATTACAGTTATGATTAATTCAGTTCGACTTGAAAATACTCTTTTTAGAGGAAGTTAGGAAGTAAGAATTTAATTTCTCAAAGTGCCATTAAAAATTGTTCTTCTAGTGAATAATTCAGCTTAATTTATATGGGCTTATTGGTAGGAAGGAATATTGTGGTGTTTTGTTTAAAAGTGCCTCCCATCTGGATTATATGTTATTATGGACTGAATAGTATCCCCCCAAAGTTCATAGGTTGAAGATTCAACCCCCAATGTATTTGGAGATAGGGCCTTTAAGGAGGCTATTAAGGTTAGGTAAGGTCATAACATGGGGCCCTAATCCAGTGGTCAGCAAACTCATTAGTCAACAGAGCCAAATATCAACAGTACAAAGATTGAAATTTCTTTTGAGAGCCAAATTTTTTAAACTTAAACTTTTTCTAATGCCACTTCTTCAAAATAGACTTTCCCAGGCCGTGGTATTTTGTGGAAGAGCCACACTCAAGGGGCTAAAGAGCCGCATGTGGCTCTCGAGCCGCAGTTTGCCGACCACAACCCTATCCAATAGGACTATTGGACTTATAACAAGTGGAAGAGATATTAGAGATATCTCTCTCCTCCCTCTATGAAGCACTTCCCACCCTCCTCTCTGGTTTGTGCATAAAGGAAAGGCCATGTGAGGACATAGGGAAAAGGCTGCCATCTGCAAGCCAAGAAGTAAGACTTCACTAGACTTGGAGGATAAGGAGATATCTGGTTCAATTGATCTTGTACTTCCTTTCTCTAAAACTATGAGAAAATAAATTTCTGTAGTTTATTTTATTTATTTATTTTTACCATTTTTAAAATCAAACTTATTGTGATAACACTAGTTAAAATTATATAGGTTTTAGGTGCACAATTCTACAACACATCATCTGTGCACTGTACTGTGTGTTCATCACCCCGAGTCAAATCTCCATCCAACACCATTTTTCCCACTAAACCCTCCTCCACCTCCCTCCCCACTTACCCCCTGGCAATCACCACCCTGAGTTTTTTCTCCTTTTTTTTCTCAATCCTTTCACCCTCCCACTAAGCCCCACCCATGATATGTCAGCCTACTATCTATCTATGAGTCTTGTCATTATTTTGCTTGTTAGTTCAGTTTTTTTCATTAGATTCTACATATGACTGAAATCATATCGTACTTGTCTTTCTTTGACTGGTTTATTTCAGCATAAATTTCTGTTATGGAAGCCTGAGTGTGTGTGTGTGTGTGTGTGTGTGTGTGTGTTGTGTGTGTTTATGTGTGTGTGTATACACACATATATATATACATACACACACAGACAGTCCTCGGGTTACGTTGGACTCAATGTACGTCGTTTCATGGTTACATCGCCATCTCCCATTTATTTATATAAAAAAAGTTCTGTCATTTCGACGTATGTACATATGTGCTTTATGTTTTTTATTATTTATTTACCACAAGTAAAGGTCAGAAATTGTTATCTTTCTTTTAAATTTTTTTTACTGTTTCACTTCATGCTGTGTATGTGCTCCATGTGAGTGACATAGGTGCTTATGTAGGTGGGTTCTGATTTACAGTGAAAATCGTGTTACATCGGCCCGTAGGAACAGATCTCTGATGTAACCCGAGGACCTACTGTGTGTATATACACCTTGAAACATATAAAATAATTAAAAACTGTTCAAGTATTCTTTTAACAACCACTACCATAACAATAACAGCTTAAACTAACTGAATTTGTCTATTTATTTATTTACTAGAGGCCCAGTGCACAAATTTGTGCATGAGTGGGGTCCGGCTGACCCACCCTGATCAAGGCCAATCGGGCCGGGCTGGCCAGCGGGAGGGGATGCGGGAGGTTGGCAGGCCGGCCCCACCCCTGATGGGGGGGCGCTGGTCAGCGCAGGGGGGGGGGTCCTAGCCAGGGGGAGGGGCCGAGGGTGGTTGGTGGGCTGGCCCTGCCCCCTGGTCAAACTCCGGTTGAACTCCCGGTCGAGGGGACAATTTGCATTTTACCCTTTTATTAAATAGGATGTCAAACATAATCTCAAAATTTTCTGCTAGTATCAATGTATTCAATCCTCACAAGGCTAAACTGGTATCTTCTTTATTGTTTTCTCTGTCTTACAAAGTGAGGAAATGGAGGCACAAACTTTTAAGAATTTACTCAGTGCCATAGACAAATAAGTGGTAGCATCTTTGAATCCATCATTTGGCTCAAGAGTTCAAGCTCTAACTCACTATGCTTTGTTTGTGAAATAGGATTATTTTATACTTCTACATAATTTTACTGCAAGCAAATTTTTCACCTAAATTGTTTGTCATCCTCCTCCATAAAGTTACCATTTGCACACGTTATTCTCAAAAGGGTGGGAGTGAACGCTAATATTAGAAATTCACTTAGTTGTTTTTTTTTTTCCAAATATGTTTTTATTGAATTTTAGAGAGAGAGGAAGGGAGAGGCATAGAGAGATAGAAACATCAATGAGAGTGGAACATCATCAATCAGCTGCCTCCTGCATGCCCCATACTGGGGATCTAGCCCACAACCTGGGCATGTGTCCTGACCAGAATTGAACCAGTGATCTTTGGGTTCATGAGTCAACGCTCAACTACTGAGCCACACTGGCCTGGCTCACCTAGGCTTTTTAAAAATTCATTCTCCTGACCTCATACCCTCATAGCCATAGTGACCCCCAACTACTGACACAGATGTATTATATATTCTAAGAGTTCAGGGAAGGAAAATGTTTGAGAACCACTGGTTATATCATTAGATTTTAAAATCAATAATGTGGGGCCTGAATGAAATTTGAGCCTAGAAGTCCTGCCTACTTGAGGACACTTACAGTGCTTCTGCAGAAATGTTATCTATCAGTTGAACAACAACAATGTTTTTGAACATGCAGCATTATCAGGTGGTATGAGTAAATTAGAAGAGTAAATCAAAAGTTGTTTTCATCAAGTTTCTATTATAGTTAGTCAGAAGATTCTGATAGACTTTGCGAAAAAATCTTAATATAAAGAAAATATATCTCAAGATAGAGATGGAAATAATTCAAGGCAGGCTCGATTGTTCAATTATCTGTATTATTTTGTTTTAAATATAAGTTTTACTCTTCCAAACAATTTAAAGTGGATTTTAAAACAGACATGTAGAAAGTCTGATAGGTTCTCATGTGTATTCCTATGTATTGGAACATCAAGGACAAAAAGTGAAGTTAGAAGTCACATGGTAAAAGGAAAAGAAGTTATTCTGCCCACCATGGATAAGATAGTCTGTAGAAATACACATAAATTGACTATGAGCATCTTAGTACTTCAAGGAAATAATAGCCCTAACCAGTTTGGCTCAGTGGATAGAGCGTCGGACTGCAGACTGAGGGGTCCCAGGTTCGATTCCGGTCAAGGGCATGTACCTTAGTTGCGGGCACATTCCCAGTTGGGAGTGTGCAGGAGGCAGCTGATCGATGTTTCTCTCTCATCGATGTTTCTAACTCTCTATTCCTCTCCCTCTCCCTTCCTCTCTGTAAAAAATCAATAAAATATATTAAAAAAAAAGAAAATAATAATATAATAGCTTGCATAGGTCTCATGTTGGCATCATTCACTTTATCAATTTGTAGTACATTTTATTGTCCAAACTCATTTACATTCTGCTGTAGAACGGAAATAGTTGATTTCTAAGAATGAGTAATGATCATCTGTAGGGTTACATAGATTTACTCTGGTGCAGTTTTTCCTTATGGCCCTTATCTTGCCCCTATAGCTGAGTGATTACAGTATTCCATATGTTCTAACTTGATAAAAAAGAAGAGAATGATGGCTATTGACCTATTTTCCCCCCCCCCCGGGTTAAAACAAAGGGTGACTTTGGGGGTTATCAAGATCTTTTCCTGTTTTTGCTATATTTGGTCTCTTCCTGCATTCTTCCCTCTGGCTCCTTAGCGCCTTCAGATCCCCTCTTGCCCATTTGCTTGAACTTTGGACTTTCCATCCGGCAGTCTCTTACAGTAGTCATGCCCTTGTCTCTGAGAGTGTAAGATCTTTAGTATCTTTGAAGGTTCTTCCTTTCTTTCTTTTTTTCATAAACAATCCAGAGGCTTATTTTTGAGTCTAATAACTCAAATTCAATTTTTAAGGTCACAATTCAAAAGCTGAGTTCTTCCTTAAGAGTAAATTCTTATTTTAAGCTTACAAATCTTACTATTGTAATTTTTAAGTCTAACAACTTTTAACCATCATTTTTAAATACTTTGGAATAATATTTGACACCACTTAAAAATTAACGAACACCTTCAAATATACAATTTATAAATTAGTATGTTCAATACTCTTGTTAAATATTTCAATTGTCTGAAAGACATCCCATATAAAGATCATTTTCTGCATAATAAATATTTCTAATATGACAAACTTATACTTCAATTTTCATAATATTTACATAAAATGGTGTAACTTTAATTGAACTCTGTCTTGTGATACCTTATCTCCAAAGACTGCAGCTTTCTGCTTGGGTTCTACCTGTGTGTAACCTGCTGCTGAGAATTTCCTTTAGGGGAAAAGCCATCTAAATATGAATATCCTTCAGTGCAGTTCCCTTCCTCAGTTTCTGCCTGTTTTTTGGTTTCTCTCTAATGCTTTCAAGTAGCTGTTTGGTTTTTAGAAATAATTTGTCCAAGGTTTGAGTTGTTTTCTGTGGAAGAGTTAGTCTGACACCCACTGCTTTGTCATTGCCTAAACTGGACCACTTGAACCAGAGGCGCTTGATTTGTTAACCTGTGAATTAATATGAGGTAAAGGCTGGGGTAATAAGATACCACGATAATTATCCAACAACAAATAATGTCTTCTTTCAAACACAAAGCTGAAAGTTTTAAATGTACAACTCATACGTGCCTTTTCATTTGTGTGAGCAGCATTGCTTTGGAGTTGGCATTGGCCCAAAGTTGGTATTTCAAAACTGTAACTCCTGTTGTGCTTTATTCATCCTTAAGTGGCTCAAATACCCGACAAAGAGCAGATTGTTGACTTTTTAGCCTGTGAAAATGAATGGATATACCTTTAGCATATTAAGGTACTTATGCAGACTGAAATTGTAAATTCTGAGTTTAAACCTATGAGAAAATTTGTCAAACTTACATTCTATTTAAATGCCTCATTAAATGCAATAGATAAAAAAATGTTGCAAGAAACAAGTACAGAGAAGGATGGTGGAGGAGAAGATAATTTTTAACCAAGCATTACACATAAAAAGTATCTGAGAAAAATAGAAAGGTGAGATAATCATCTTGAATAAAAGAGTAACCCTGTTTGTGAACTAACCTAAGCCAATTTGACTGGCAAACAATGTCACCTTAAATGAATAGAGATATGTGGAAAGCTACATGTTCTTTTCCCATCTTCATTTTACCTGGTGATATTTTATGATGAAAGCAAGTCTTAGCCTAGACCCCTATTCTGCCTCATAGACAAACACTTATTAGCAAACAGGAGTGAATACAGGTATATACTCTGCTCTTTTTTTTATCTCTGGGACATTTTTTTTTTTTATCTCTGTCCTCAGCCCCTCTGATAGGTATCTTGCATGAAAGATTCGGTCTGAGGCCAATGCAACAGTATTTTGATGGCAGGGTCAGCCAACATTTGTGGGGGTCAAATAACAGAGTTTTCCTTAAAATGGAGTGGGTCAAGGCCTTTTGAATCCTGAATCTCAAGTGAGTCCCAATTTGGGTTGTTGAATTTTTATGCCTTCTTCATTTAGTCTGACATATCCTGTGAGACTAAATATATGGTAGTCAACCATATATTTCAGAAACCATTCATTTTAGCAATGAAAACTTCTTGCTAAGATTTCTTAGAGATTAACAAAATTTATTGTAAAGACTTTGATGTAATATTTGAAGTGATTAGATGCACTTCCTGAGTGTGGACTCCTTTGTGATCTATTTCATATGCCCTGCCTTGAGGATTACAGTTAACCTACTGCTGTATACATTACACTGCTTAATGATGGATTTTGAAAACCATCTATTATGCAGATAATATAATATTCTCAATGGCAATCAGATATGTCTAGAATACCTTAGCCCCGTGGTCGGCAAACTGCAGCGCGCGAGCCACATGCAGCTCTTTGGCCCCTTGAGTGAGGGTCTTCCACAAAATTCCACAGCCTGGGCAAGTCTATTTTGAAGAAGTGGTGTTAGAAGAAGTTTAAGTTTAAAAAATTTGGCTCTCAAAAGAAATTTCAATTGTTGTACTGTTGATATTTGGCTCTGTTGACTAATGAGTTTGCCGACCACTGCCTTAGCCCAAGTGAATAGATTTGAATCCCTACCCTTGCAAGGAGGCTAGACATTGCTAATGAATACTTAACTGTTTTTCTGATAGACTTAAATATAGATTCACAATCTTTAGCAGCAAAGGCAGTCCCTACTAATCAGAATTTTCAGTTGAGATATGACATTAGTTTAGCGTTACTCCTTCCTCAGTTTACTATCAGACAGTTATTTTGTTTAAACATCTAGGTTTCCATTTTACATATTAAATAGCAGCAGCTTCAGGAAATACACATTTGACATTTGTAGTCTTTAAGCATTTTCCCCCTGAGAGAGACACATTGGGAGGTAGTTCATTCCTGACTATCACAGCATTGAGAGACGTCAACGTTGCAGATGACTGCTTAGAAGTTGAAGCGGGGAAGGACCACCTCTGAGGAAAATAGTGATAATTGCAAACAACAATCACAGCTGTTAACGCGGCACTCATAACACATCCTCAGCATGAGAAGACTGGCACTAATGCATCAGATGTAGCCACATGCGGGCACTGTGATGGATCCAGAGCAGAGACAATCTATAGCGAAGCCAACTCTAATAGCAGGAAAGGTCAGAATTAAAGTCCACAGCTTATCTTGCATGAGAAATTTTTAATCATTTCAGAATTAAGGTCTAAAGGCTTACATTATTTTACATAAGAAATATATTATCTAAAGGTTACTTATCAATCAACTCTGCAAGGTTTCTTACCGTACTTGAACATTTCCTATAGATGGCACTTGAATCATTATGCTTGTTTTTCCCAACTGCAAAACGAACCACATTGTGCTCTGCATTCTATGGGTACAAAGCCTTTTAGGAAATTTTCATTGCTCCTAAACAGGTCCTTATAATTTTCAGTAGCCAATGACTAAATTAAGTTGGACATTTTTTAACAAAAATAATTATGATTTATTCAAGAATATTATTATTTTTTTTTAAAAAAATCCATTTCATTTCGTGTGTAGCATATTTACTATTGGGATTGTTTAGTATTGGGAGATATTTTTTCCTCTAATTTCTTTTGCTTTAATATCTTACTGGGCTCACAAAATAACCAGCAACTACAAGTCAAGTAATACCAAAAAATTAACCATGCAAAAAAAAAATAATAGCATAAGTCCGGTACATTATTCAAATTCTGATAAAATCACATATAATTTAAATATACTTCATTGTACTTTCAAGCAGCACAATTAAAATATATTAAAATTTATAAATAAGGTAGAACAAAATAGAATTGCCATCATTACTTTTCTTTGTGTCCCAAATCTGCATATCCTGTTAACATGAATTATATGCATTTAAATGTTTATTGCCACACACAGAAAAGATATTATGTTTTTGGCAAAGTGTTAGTATATAATGTGTTTGCTTAAGACAATGAAATGCAGAAAATATTAATGGATTCAGTTTTTGTTTGAAGTGAATGCCAAGTTAGCTGGTCTGTAGTGTGATTTAGCTAGAAATATCGATTTGAGAGACAAAAAGCATACAGTTTTGTTGCAGGGTTGGCCTGAGATGAACTTGCATGGCATTTTATAGAGAAGCATTTCCTACCCTAAGTATCCAGGAAAGCAAAACATGATGTGTGTAGATTTAGATAACTTAAAGTGAGGAAGAGATATTAAGGGGATTTCTGCAACATAGCTTCTATTTTCTCTTGGAAGAAAGGTGAGGTCAGTTTCAAAATCCATAGTGACAATTTCTTCTTAGAAGTCTAGAAAGCAGCTCCATTTTTTTTCAAACCTTTCTCGCCCCAAAAATCTGTTTTCCCTCTTGCTAACGGGAATTTTGAAGGGAACTTAGTAGAAAACTTACTTTGCCATGCATTTGGACTTGTATAAATGTGGAGATCTGGCATGAGTAAAGCGATGACAGAGGAAAACACTGATATCACAAGTCCTTTTCCCCCATCTTCCATCTGTGTTAATTTAGCAACTTTTGAGTATATTCAAATGCATTCCACATATAAAATGTATTAAGTTTTCTAAGCATTGTCACATATAATATTTTACTTGATCTGAAGAGTAATCCGAAGAGTAAAAAGCGAAGACATTCTTATTATTAATAAGACACTAATGGCATCTCATGTTTATAGAGCACCTTATAATATGCAAAGTGTTTTCATATAATTTTCCATTTCCAGCCTCAAACAAATTATCAGAGTATCAGGTCAATTTGCAAGAGAATAAATATGAGTAGTTAGTATTCACAGAAGTTGGTCAAGGCCACTTATGACCAATGGATTATAAATTAAAATGACCAGAAAACATTTCCACCTGTCAAATAATTGAAGGAATGATATAGGCAATTTTTGTCAAGGGCATGTGTTGGCAAAAAGGGCATTGCTGTGTGCTGTTGGTGAAGTTATTTGTTACTCCCTTTTGAATGGTGTTTTGGGAGCTGGAATTTATTATGAGGAAGAATGGGAGGTATAAACAAAGGTTACATGTAACAGATTTCATTAGAGAAGTTATTTATAATGTAGAATATTAGAAACCACATTTATGCCCTAACTGGTTTGGCTCAGTGGATGGAGCATCGGCCTGCAGACTCAAGGGTCCCAGGTTCGATTCCGGTCAAGGGCATGTACCTTGGTTGCGGGCACATACCCAGTAGGGAGTGTGCAGGAGGCAGCTGATTGATGTTTCTCTCTCATTTGATGTTTCTAACTCTCTATCCCTCTCTCTTCCTCTCTGTAAAAAAAATCAATAAAATGTATTTTAAAAAAATAAATCACATTTGCCAGTATTTGGGCAAATGTAGTTTGAGACAGTCATCTTGGAACAAGAGAAAATCTTGCATGGAGACCTTTTAAATGAAATAAAAGTTGGAAGATGCTGCCAAATTATCCTCACTTGCACATTCCTAGAATTTTATATGAGAAAAATAAAATGCACTATTCTTTTGGGATTCATTTGTTAGTAACTCAACCCAGTTTTAACTGGCATAGGTATACTTGCTGGTTTATATGTGAATGCATTTCTTTTATATCTAAAAATGTGTTTTAGGAAATCTCTAAGTCCCTTTATTGTAAACAAAGAACCTGTGCTATTAGAGAAATAGTAGGAACGAGCCTACATGGGAATAACTAACGTGGTAACCCATTGCAAAGCCAATAGATATTAAAAACCTAAAGTTATTTTAAAAACTATTGAAACATGTCTCTGATTACAATGGCTTAGGTAATATCCTTTATTCTTATTCGAAGACTTGATGATCCTGAGATTTATTTTAACTTTATGAGTCTATGGTTGATTTAGCAATCACATTTATTATTTGAAGAAAAGCGAGAAAGATGGTGTTAAATGTTCCTTAAAGTGGAATTGAAGTTTTAATTATTAAAGGACATATGGGGGAAAGAGACTGAATAGCTCAATTCCACGCCAGAGAATTTTTCAATGAATATTTAAAAATACAACAGTACGCCTATTCAATTAGGAAGCTACTGGTGTTTTGTTTATTTGCTTTAACTGGAAAAAAAAATATGCCAACTCAAGTCATTACAGCACTTCCAAATTAATAAAGAGAAAACTTTTTATAAAGTACTAATTAATACATCCTGAATTTTCATTTACACAAAATTAATGCTACAAAAACTTCATTTTTTGCCTAATCTATTGTGTATGTATTTTTTAAAATTAAATTACATTATAGGACATCATAACAATTCATGAAATCTGCAAAGTTCAATTCAATGTATTGAGCTATAGGATATTTTTAAATTTCTTTTCTTTCTGACTTATTATAGTGAAGATGGAAGACATAACTGCTAAAACAACTGCTAAAGAATGCAGCGTTTTTAATCTTCTCAGATGCCCTCTCAGAAGACCTTGAATTGTGGTTTTTTTTTTTTTTGCAAGCGACATACATTGTTTAAATTTTCTATAGCATCTTAAATAATTTAATATTTTCTCCTTTTCCCTCCTTCCTCCCTTTCTTCTTTCTTTCCTCTTTTCCTGCCAGTTATTGAGATAAAAAAAAGTTGGTGCTACCATAGATGAAGACAATGGATAATTGTGGCTTTAGGTGGGCAGCCAAAATGTATCTGAAACAGTCCCCTGAATGAATTTATCCACCTGGACACTGGCATAGTTGAGCCTGAAGGGCAGAGTCTGTACCTGCAGGCTTACCACAGAGCAGAGACGCCTGAAGTCTCAAGGACACGTGGCTCTAGAGCAGAGCTCTGCCCCTTTGAAAACACCCTTGGCCCTCGGTTTCTGTCACAGCTCACGGTCCTGTTCCTCTCTTTCTTCTCTACACCGCTTGTCCATCTAGCTTCTTTCTCCATCGCTGCCACCTCTTCCTCTTGCTTGTTATACCGAGACGGATATTCATACAGTTCAGTATCTTCCTTGTACCCCACTCCCTTCTGGGTCTTTTTTTTTTTCATGTGTTTTTACCTATAATACTGCGAAGGCAGACATCAAACACAGTGCTCCAGCGCTGGCCTCTGGGCTGCTCTCTGGATATCATGTTTTTAGAATCCAATTCTTTCTCGTTCCCTCTATGCACAGCATTCCTTTGATGTCCACATTTTGCTGCTGTATCACATGTTTCCAGTCCCCCAGGCACAGAAGGCTGATATCCTTTCCTCTAATCAGGCATTCCTTTGCCATATCTCCTGCATTCATCCCTTCCTTTCCATTCCCACTGACACATGCCGGCTCTGCTCGCTGGGAGATCAATTGCACCGAATAGGAAGGGGCCACACAAAGATTAGTGTTATGCTCCTTGTGTTTTCAGCCTCTCCCTCGTCCAGTTCACCCTGCATACATCCATCTTTAAGGTTAGTCTCCCCCACCTTGGGGATTTAATCTCTTTATACTGCATTGGAGGGCTCCCACACAATTTATCTTTTATATACCTTTTGAGCTAGTCTACTTTTCTCACACAAGCCTTCCATTCTAACCCAGCTTAATGAATCACTATTCCTTCAGGTTGTTTTTCCCTCCATGTCTTGGCTCACTTATTTCTTCCCACCCAGAGGATGTCAACATTTCTCAATTAAAAACTTACACTTTCTTTAAGGTCCAGTTAAATTAATTTTTCCCCCTTCTCATGAGCTGCTCTCAGTATTGCTGTATATACTGTCTTTTAAGCCCAACGATTAGATATTTTATAAAAAAATTTAACTATCAATTTTATGATGCTTTGTTGTTTTATATCTTTTAAAATGTTTCATATCTAGTTAGATTATAAGGTATTTGAGGGCAAGGAGTATATTTGTATTTTCCACAATTAATAGGAGGACCCAATATATCAGTTTACTGACTTCTACCTGCAGGTTGTCATATATTATAAAAACTTTTCATTTCCCTTCTTTCCATGAGTGATTCTGAAAGTTAATATTCAGAATAGCTACATAACAGAGACTGAATTTTTCTTGATGACATATGTACTTCGTTATTTTCTCCACTTGGCACGCCAATGTGGGTTTCAGCCTATTATTAATTTTATTCCACTCTTGGGGGTTTGGGGGATGTTTAGGGTTCTAAGGGCTCTATTTATCTTTAGTAAATAATACCATCATGCTCAAAAAATCATTCTCAGAAAATTAGCAAAACAAATGTTCTCATTGTATAACCAGATGCAAAACTGCCAGATTTAAATTATTAGAGGACAGGTCTGTCCCATAAAACGGTTTTTCTGTTACAACCTTTAAAGCTTCGAAGACATTTCCAAGGCTAACAATAACACATAGACCTTCCCAAGGTCCAGAAACAAATGAAACGGCTTTTCCCAGAGAGATCGTGTGGTCATCCTCGTCCTGGGAAAGGATCTCCCTCAAAAATGCTGTGTTCTGACAACTCATAGCAGATTCCTCTGGCTTTTGGAAGTAAGCTTTTGGAAGCTGGCAGTAAGAAAAACAGTACAATGAAAGCAATTGCTTAATAAAAAAAGCCACATTGCTTAAATTTCAGCATGAAATTAAAATGTGTTAACTACATGGAATTCATCTTCTAAAAAGCAGCTCTCATAATTTGCCATAATTATACGATTCTTTTGACAAAAAGAAAAAGTGTAGGAGAGCATGACCAGATAATGATGCAGTTGATGACAGAGTAAAGCCCTTTGTTCTCATATGTGAAGTAATTTTGACTTTTTTACATATTGAAAGCAGTATTGAGTTATAGCTACCCTGGAGTTGGAAAGATCTATATAACCCTCTCTTTAAAATAATTTCTTACTGATTCATTTATAAACAGAAATATTAGAATCTGGTTTTCTATAAACTGCTTTCATCACCTATTTATTACAATAGTCCATGCATATTTTCCATACTCTCTTTTTTGCTTTCTCTTTCCCAGGTAAACTTAACTACTAAGTGTTCATTTCATTTAATTCCTCACTTCTAAATCTCTGCCTTCATTATTTTTCCATCAGAAATCCCAGGGGTTGTAATATATAGGCAATCCAATCTTATGTCAGATAAGACAATTGACCACACCCTACCTTATAGCAGATAAATATGGATTCAAGTTCACCCTTAAAGTATATCACAATGATTGCATTTAGTATATACTCAATTCTAGCTCCCTGATAAACATTATCTTATAACTAGAAAAATTAAGACCTCCAAAGTATATGTATCTGGCTTAAAATAGTGTGTGCACAAACCACTCTTATAGATCTATTGGCAACCTTGGGAAAAATATTACTAATTGTCTCTAATTTTGCATCTTAAAATATTTTCTGAAAAAACAAGGACTTATAGTTTGTGTTTTTGTTTGTTTGTTTGTTTTGTTTTGTTTTTGTTAATCCTCACCTGAGGATATTTTCCCATTGATCTTTAGAGAGAGAGTGGAAGGGAGTGAGTAGAGACAGAGAGAGAGAAACATTGATGTGAGAGAGACACATCGATTGGTTGCCTCCCACTGGAGCCCCGACCAGAGCCAGAGATCAAACCTGCAACCAAGGTATGTGCCCTTGACCAGAAATGAACCCAGGACCCTTCAGTCCACAGGCCAACGAGGGCCAACATATAGTTTTAATACCTAGATTTCATTTTCAGGACTCCATACAGCATTTCTATAACACACCAAGTCTGAAATCATTTCTATGGCCCCTGTCTGAGCCAGTTCAATGGAGGTTAAAGGTGACTGTATTTTGAAGTGGGGCGATTTTCTGTTTTCTGGCAGTGTGAGTTTTAGCACTTCAGTGCATTGCTTGCCATCTGTATTTTGATTGCTCAGGTTTCCAGACTTTGTTTTTGAAATAAGAAATTGGAATTATTTATTTGAAAGTTCTAGCTTTATCTGACGATGTTTATCATGTGCGTGTAAATGAAATAGCATCTGATTAGATGTTCAAGAGATTGCTGAGCAAAATGCAAAAATCTAACTTCTAGGTCAGTGATGGCGAACCTATGACACGCGAGTCAGCACTGACACACGTAGCCATTTCTGATGACACGTGGCCGCTGAGGCAGCTGCATGCCGAGGATGAAACATTTGCTGCTCCTGAGGATGAAACATTTGTGAAATAATGTTTTTTCCTCAAAGTGACACACTACCTGAGTTATGCTCAGTTTTTTGGCGAAGTTTGACACACCAAGCTCAAAAGGTTGCCCATCACTGTCCTAGGTAAATAGGCGAAATATCAGGATTGAAATGGCTTACCTATGTAACTAAGCTTCTTAAAAAATCATTACTATAGGTATTGTTTCAAGTACTTTGCTGAAGTTATCTCACATATTTATTATGGTGACAATAAAATAAGGATGGGTAGACCATTTCATGTTTATCTGCTACTTTGCAAATTGCCTTCATCTTTTTCTTTCTGAAACAAACCCTCCATGTAATTCTGGTCATGCAGAAACTAATTGTGCCTTCACTTCCATGTGACATAGATCAAAACTGCCGGTCTGTGCTTAATTGCGGTAGTCAAAGTTACTGTTACTGTGCTAAGGGTAATAAGACAACTCAACAAAAACCGTCAAGAATCCACATTGGAGATTCATGTAGCTCTTGGGGGAGCTATTTTAACTGGCTTTTCTAATATGAAGGGTAAGTATGCTGGCACCAACAAGGGACCATTATGCTACTCCATGAGAAGGATCTTCCTGCAAACAAAGTCAACCAGGAGAAAATCAGAGCCAATATATGTGCGAGTCAGTATTTTATTATTATTATTATTATTATTATTATTATTATTATTATTATTATTTGCTTAAGCCAATTTTAGTAAGGTTTCTGGCATTTACAATAAAAATCCTAACTATTATTCCTTCTCAATTTTACACACAAGCAATTAACTGACTTCCCTAAATACCCACAACTAGTAGGTGGCGGGCCCAGAATTTGAACTCAAACTCTCTGCTTCTAGAACCACGGTGATAACACGCCACAGAGACTAATGTGGGGAATCTTGTAACTAGTCAGTTACCTAAATATCAAGATGGCTTTGAACTCTGATTCCAAATTGTGCAAGTCATTTTCTTCCCAAGAGGCTTTTGTGTGCCCCCAATTGATAAGGGGAATTGTTTTTGAAGGGTGGATGTAGTCCATCAGATTGTAACACCTATTATCTGTGGTGTTTTGTTTTTTTTTAAAGACCATCTGGAAGAACGTTTGCTTATCTTAACTTTGGCGAGTGAGAATGTCTTATGGAAATTGTGTTTTTAGCTTTATCAGTGTTGGCTTACATTGTTACAAATCCTGATGTTTACTGTGGTACAAATAGTCAATATCATCTAGTACCAACTGACTAGAGCTGCTGGGAAACCTCTGTACTTTGTAAGAAGTCTCTGCTTGGAGGGTGTGGGTAACTGCAGCAGGGGAAAGTTGCTTCTCTGATGTCTGAGACATTCTGTGAAATCTTATAGTCTGGTAAATATTCATGACACTAAGTATATCCCCTTTGGTTAAGATAAAAACAATTATAGAAATTCTTTTCAAACAAGAAGTTTCTAAAACTTGTTCTAAAATTTCCTTAAATTAATATGGTGAAAAAATAAATTAAAATATTGAGATAGATGGCATAGTGCGTACTTAGTTGTTAGAAGAATTGCCTTCATTTCTTTCTAAAATTTCAATCTCCTCAAAATTTATGGGTAGAGGGTTGCAAATATTCAATAATTGAAGTGTTTCTCACTCAGTGAATACAATGAGAACTTGTGAATGGTAGAAGTTTTTGTCTCTCAGATGTCCAAGTTTTTGTTTTATTTTTTGGAATCTTTTTTGGTCATTCCAAAGCAGATATAAAATCTTCAGTACACTGATTCCAAAAGTTAGTATTCAAATATTTAATATTTATCAGAACACACCTTCTAAACTCAGTGTACCTAAGTTCCAGGACAGAGGCTGAGTTAAATCTTGTTAAAGTTACTTTAAAATAGATTTGTACTGACTGATATTCATTTATATTTAGTTAAAAAAACACTCCAATTCTGTTGTTAGAAAATCTAATGTTTGGGAATTGCAATAAATAAGAGGACATTGTTAACTTAGCCTTAATTTTTAAAGTCTTTAAAAATAAAAGTATATTATAAAATGCCAATTGGAAAGTTCAACACAGTGCATTCACCTCTGCTTTCTCCTGAAAAACTGCAATAGCAAGGTAGTAAAGGTATGTTGAAGGTTATAAATAAACAAGGACAGAGAGAATGGAAGAGAGAATTTCAGGAACAAAATGTTGGAAGCTGAAGAACAAATGGAAGAGTGATAACTGACTTAGCAGATCCCAGAAAGCTGAGTCCTAACCACACACCTTGGGGCCTCCAAAAGGTTGGAGAATTGCTTATTGGATAATCCTAGAAGTGGAGATTGAAGTGGGATGAAAGCAAGTTTTCTTCCATTCTGAAAACTATATATTTATAGTTTTCAGAATGGAAGAGAGAGGGAGAGAGAGACAGAAACACCAATGATGAGAAAGAATCATCAATTGGCTGTCCCCTGCACGCCTTCCACTGGGGATCGACCTGGAAACCTTTTTAAAAAGTTAGTCCTGGGTTCTCTGCTCTGTGCAGCTCATCACTGTTTCTCCCCAGTGCTGGCAGGTTTGCTCTCTAAAGAAGGTCTCCCACCACTTTCTGTTCTAAGACACAGAATAGAATTCCACACTGTGCACAGGGGAGTGAAGTGAAGATTTATGTACTCTGTATTGACTCTCTAAATCTGGCTGTTGGATTCTATCCTCAAATAGGAATTGAAGAAACCGTCTCTGAGGAATCTGATAGGTCCCCCAAGTAAAAACCCTGAGTACCCTCAGTGGGTTAATTAGTGGGTTAATTTAGGCAGACGTTACTGAAAAGAACCCACACTTAACACCCATCTGCCTCCACCACCTGCAAACCTCCTAATCAGGAGTTTGTGGCTGAGCCACAAATTTGAGCAGACAGTCAAGGATCACCAAGTATTTGAGAAAAGTCTCCACTGTGAAAACAGTAACCAAAATAAAGAACACAATAAATGAAATAAAAGGAAAACAAAGTAACTTGGAAGAAAGTGTTACTATGGAACAAGGAGAAAAACAATGACCGAAACCCAACCACTTTCAAAACAATACAAGATTAAAACAAATATTTCATCCATAAAATAAAACCAGAATGCCAATAAAACAAAGACTTTTATAGAATATAAAAGAGCTCTTGGAAATTATTTCATAAACAAACACAAAATAAATAAAATAGGTTGAAAATTCCTCCCAGAAAATATAGCAAAAAGAAAAATAAAAAGAAGCAAAAAAGGAATACAAAATAGAATTAGAGGACCAATATCTAAGAAGTTTAGTGGTCAGAGGGAGTAAGAGATGATAATAAAAGAAATAATTCAATCAAATTCTTAGTATTGAAAGTTATGAGTTTCTAGGTTTGAAAATGTATAGGGTATCTGATACAATGAATAGGAACAAAAGCCTCCTACCTGGGCATACTATTTTGAAATTTCACAATATTGGGCACAAAAAGAAAAAGCTAAAAACTACTTTCATAAAATACTAATGGGAAATGGTTTCTAATCTAGAAATCTGTTGTACAGCCAAAATATGATTCGAATTTGGAAACAGATTAAATTCATTTTCAGGAATGTAAGGTCTTAAGATTTTTAGCATCAATGTTTTCTTTTTAGAGGCATTAGGGACGTATGTGCCTTAAATAAGGGAATAAAGCAAGAATCAGAAAATATGGTGTCCAGAATTGACATCTATAATAATAATAGAGGAATGTTATTGACATCTATACTAATAATAGAGGAATACCAGGACACTGTCACAGTAACGTCGAACAGCAGCTGCGTGGGGCTACCAGGCCAGCAGGGGGGTTAGTGGGGGATGACCAAATGACTGAACAGCAGGCTGCGTGGGGCAACCAGACTGGCAGGGGGGGGGGGGCAGTTCGGGGGTAACCAGGCCAGTGGTGGGGACAGTTAGGGCCGATCAGGCCAGCAGGCAGAGGCGGTTAGGGGCGATCAGGCAGGCAGGCAGGCAGGCAGGTGAGCAGTTAGGAGCCAGCAGTCCCGGATTGTGAGCAGGCCTAAACCGGCAGTTGGACATCCCCCAAGGGGTCCCAGATTGGAGGGGTGCAGGCTGGGCTGAGGGGACCCCCACCCCCCACCGCTGTGTATGAATTTCGTGCACTGGGCCTCTAGTATAATATAAGAAAGAATCAAAAGGAATGTCCTGGGAAAGGCTCAAGGGAATACTTGGTCTTTATGGAAGCATATCAGCAGACTCTAGAAGAAACTTTTTCTAGAATATATATTTGAATATCTAACATGTTTGAATTAATTTACAGATTTAAGTAATGGTGGGGGAATAGTTTAGGGGTTGATTAATAATGTTATCAGGAAACAAAGCACACAAAAGTAAGATGTTTATGACAACATCAATAATAAAATGTTCTGCAGAGGAGGAAAAATAATCATGGTATACTAAATAGTATACAATAGCAGAAAAATAAACATTGATATAATAAAAATTATGTTTTTATTTTCTTACAAGATTGAGAGATAGTAAATATGAAGAGGTGATGGGGCCTCCTCTTTACAGTGGGAAGTGAATAGTGTCTAAAACTCAAAGGTGAAGAAAAAGCAATTGAAGAAAATTACTCAGAATAATAGAAATTAATAAGTTGTTAAAAGAATCAAAAGTGGTTGCCTCTGAAAATCAGGAAGTAGTGGCATGTGGGCAGTCAGAGGCATGCTGTTTTTATTAAAACAAGAGCTATTAACTCTAAACTGTGTTCATGTATAACATTTACAAAAATAAAAACCAAAATAAAAATAAAGATACTACATACTGCAAAAATTTTTCAAAGAATATAAGAGTATTTGGAATATAAAATTCACAGATACCTCACTGTTTTGTGTCATAATATGGAGTCATTCATTATCTAGGGATATATATATATATATATATATATATATATATATATGCACATATATACACACAAATCTATATATCCACATTTATTTTTTCTAATGAAAAGTTTCAGTGAACAACCTTAATCATCTAACTTAATTCATAAAATTTTTACATATACATATACACACTCACAAACTGATATATATATCTAAAGAATTATCTTGTGACTTAGAAAAAAAGATATCCAGAAGGAAAAACAAGAGAGAAAATTCCAAAATTGCACCAGAGCATGCTGTGTCACACATAAGGCATGTGTGCTCAGTGCTTCCCATGAGCTAAGGCTCAGCTGAAATGGCACCTCCCCTGACCTGTCCATCTGAAAGTGGGCTGTCGGCGCCCTTAGCTCTTTCTTACCTTTTGCCTTTTGTCACAAATGATTGTCTTTCTGTTCCTTGCCTCTAATCTTCTATTGCCACTGATAGCTTCCTAGCTTTAGGTCTCACAAATTCAATGTCTTGGAGATACTGCTTGATTATTTCTTTGGTTCCAAGTCCTAGACCAGCTTGGTCAGGTACTTGCTTCTGTGGCTAGGGTTTAGGGAGGATTTTGTTCAACAAAGTGGCTCTTCAGATTTCTGTTTTATATGGAGGAGAAAGGCTCTTTGCATAAGAAGGTATTGTATTGGACAGATGCTCCCTCAAGTGTTGTCTCCACCAGTATTTATTATTATTGCTTTGGGAAAAAAGAATGAATAATTATTAATACAATGTATTGGGTCAAAACTGCTAGAGTAAGAAGGGAAATGTATCTCGAGATTTGGTAAAGAAGCTGAACCTTTACATCCTAGGCCAAAGCTGCTCTTTATTGATTAACTCATTCCTTTGCTGGGTTTCATTTTTATTCCATATCATTATTTTTAACAATTAATTTCCATTTTGTCACATGTAAATATGGTAGTTATGGTAATAACTTGAAGAACTATTAATTCTCTTTACTAATAAAATTTAACCAGCACGGCAATCTTCAGATGCATGTTCTAAAGTGCTTAATTCTTAATTTCTGTAGAAATTCCAGTGGAAGGTTCAGATGAATAATTTTGGAAAAATTAGATTAAACCAGAATTTGTTTAACAAAGAAAAGATATGACTGTAGGAAACAGAAAACATCAGGGGAAAAGTACTTCCTGCCAGTTTAATGTAGCAATAAAATTGTCCAGCACAACTCATTGATTCAGGTATTGTCATTGCACATTCTGTAACTGAGCAATGAAGTATGACAAGAAAGCTTTTAGAAAACCTATGTGGGGTTTAGATTATAAATTGAAATATTGACTTACAAATATAAACTCATTTGAGGGCTACTCATCTCACTAAGAAATGATTCATGTGGGTAGCCATGTTCAGACTTGTTGGCATTTCATGATTCAGTTTTTAAAACAGAAAATACATAGTCCTTTCATCTAAACATATGTCTGTTTATTTATACTTAGTTCCGAGTACAAAAAAAAAATAACACAGGAAATACTATGACTTAAATATCATAATTTTCTTTAAAGAAAGTTTTATTCTCTGGCCAACGTTGCATTTTATGCTTGATTCCTTTATAACTAATGGATTAATCTTTAGCTCCTCTTACTTCTGCATAAATGGGTATCTGATTGCTGATATATTCAGAGTACATATTCTTAATTTAAAATAGGGAACCTAATCATCCTATTTCCCCTGCTTTGGGAGCCTTGCTCTCCTAGCTAACCATTCATCATTGGCCTTTAAATTGCTGTAGGCAAGCAGAAAGGATTTCTTTTCCTTACATTTTCTTAGTATATTTTAACAGAAAAGAAAATGAATAGAAGTGTAAAAGACTCCCTGAGAACTTTTGCGGCCGCTGCAATTTAGAAATGTTACTGAATTGGTAAAAAGGTATGAAATAAAAGAAACAAAAGGTTAAGCTAAAGAAACCTGCAGTTTTGCTTTTTAAAATATGTCTGTGATTAACAGGAAACAATTAAGGTTCAGGCTGCCAACCATGGAGCTTCAAAATCTACAGCTAAGAGCTTCATTCTCATACATCATCTCACTAACAAAATTGTTAGACGACGGTGGCAAGTGCAGACACACCCAATCTCATGCTTAATTAAAGCCAAGTAAATTACAACTGTAATGAAATACTGTTTCCAGCTATTAGGCTGGCAAGACAAAAAGGTTTGCTGGTGTGTACCAGTGTGAGGAAAACAGCTTTCTACCTTCACACACTGTTAGTGGGAATGTAAGTTGGTATGACCTTCATAGAGGGCATTTTGGCAGTATTTCCCAAATTTAAAAGTGCTCATGATTCTTAGCCTGTATTTTCACTTCTAAAAATGTACTCTTCAGAAACTATCTAATCTAATAATAGACAAATATGCAAATTGACCATACCTCTGACACACCAAGAAGCCACGCCCACAAGCCACGTCCACCACCCAATCAGAGCCAGTATGCAAATTAACCCAAACCAAGATGGCTACAGCCACAGAGAGCAAGGTTTCCTAGGTAACAGAGGAAGCCAAGCTTTCTGCCAGCCGTTGCAGGCCTAAGCCTCCACTCAAGCTACAAAGTTTTGATTATAGAAGGTAAACAAATTCAAACAAATGGCGGCAGAATGGAGCTTGAGAGGGCAGGCCAGGGTTGCTGCTGGCAACAGGGGAAGCAAAGCTTTCTGCACACCCTGGCCAGGCCCACCCGCCTAAGGCAACAAAGTTTCAATTATAACCCCAACACAAATGGCTACGGGCCTCGGAGGGAGCCCCAGGCTTGGCTCTGCTCCAGGCTACAAAGTTTCAATTGAAGAAGGAAAATAAATTCCAGATACCGGGGCCTCTGCTTGCATTGCCAGGGGGCGTGGCCGGCCTGCAAACCACCACAGGCCCCTCACTCAGGCCGCCCCCGCCCCAAGGGAACCCCACCCTGATCAGGGACACCCTTCAGGGCAAACCAGCTGGCCCCCACCCCTGTACCAGGCCTCTATCCTATCTAATAAAAGAATACTATGCAGATTGATCATCACTACAAAACACAATATAGCTGCCCCCATGTGGTCAAAGATCCTGCCCCCATGTGGACACAAGATGATCACCACAAGATGGCCAGCAGGAGAGGGCAGTTGGGAGGCACCGGCCTGCAAGGGAGGGCAGTTGAGAAGGACCAGGCCTGCAAGGGAGGGCAGTTGGAGGTGATCAACCCTGCAGGAGAGGGCAGTTAGGGGTGACCAGGCCGGCAGAGGAGGGAAGTTGGGGTCAAACATGCTGGCAGCAGAGTGGTAAGGGGGTGATCAGGCTGGCAGGCAGAAGCGGTTAGGGGCAATCAGGAAGGCAGGCAGGCAAGCAGTTGGGAGCCAGCAGTCCTGGGTTGTGAGAGGGGTCCCAGATTGGAGAGGGTACAGGCTGGGCTGAGGGATAACCCCCCGCCGTGCATGAATTTCGTGCACTGGGCCTCTAATATCTATATGTACAAGGATCTTCATTGGGACTTTTCTTTTTGTAAATAAAATAATAAACACCCATCGATAGATTGCTGATTAAATAAATTACGGTAAATTTATGATAGGGAAAAGTCTGTACCATATGCAAGAGGTATTATTTAGTGCAGGTCAATTTGTAAAGGTGGAACACTACTGTTAGGGTCTCCTAAGGAGAAACGCACGAGGCCGCAGTGGTGAGGGATTATGAATTTATTAGGTCATCTGGATACCAGATGGGCTGAGCCCCAAAATGGTGCCAGCACCCAGGGAATGGGAATCAGAGATTTTAAAGGACTCTAGGCAGGCTTTTTCTGGGTGGAGAATTCTCTGGGCGGGTCTGGATCCTAGGAAGGTCCGGAGGGGAAGGATAATGGTCTAAGCAAGTGGAATGTGGTCTTAGCAAGTGGGATGTGGTCTGAGTGAAAGGGAATGTCCATTGTGAAGTGGCCTGAAGGTCAGTTCCCAGAGGAGGGGGTATCGATTCAATTATTTGGTCGGACCTAACTACTACAATTTATGGTTTTTTTTCCTTGATTTTTATTTATTTTTTTGTATTTTAAGGATTTATAGAAGGCTGGTCACAGAATTTTCTTGGGAAGGGAGGCTTCAGGAGAACTGGGGTGGTCGGTTTCTATATATCTTTTATATTGTGAAAAAAAATTATGTGTACACATCATTTTCTGCTGAGTTTAAAACTTAAAAACAAAATGGCAAGGGCAGTTTCATGGACTCATGTTCCTACTGACTCCTGCAGCTCTAACTATCACAGATACCCCTGAATGTCCACCAGCAGGCTCTGGAGCTGAAGGAAAAGTGGGAAACAGCTGGATGGAGCACATATTGTAACAGAGTAACATTAGGAATGATGACATGACCTCACATTTTTTGAATACTTACCAAGTGCCAGGCTCTGGTCTAAGCATTTTATTATGCAATAACCTATTGAGTCTCACATGGGTTCTAGAAAGTATGCATAATCATCATCTTCATTTTACAGATGAGGTAGACCTGAAAGGCTGAGAGATTGAGGACCCTGCCCAAGACCACATAATGACAGGAGTGTCCACAATTTCAATGGCCACCTGCTCTTCACTCAGCAAAACAGAGAGCTCCTTGCATTTCCACCAGAACCACTTTGCTCTTTATTACCAACTGAATCCTTGGGCCAATAAAAAGGTACTCTTCTCTGCTCATTCTCCAAAAGGGAGACCAGTTTTGGTTCACTATTTGAATTTGCAAATATTTGCAAAGACTGTGTGGACATTATTAAAACTATTTAGTTCCTTGGAAATTGGATAGCTTGACAAACAAAAGAATGAGTGGAAGCTATTTCAGGCAAAATGCCAAGAGGATAGTGGGTTGTCGACATTACTATCAGAAGACACCATGCAAAAGTCATAATATTGGAGAAAGATTAAAAAAATATTGACAAAACATTAAATCTCCATAATAAAATATCACAGCCATGAATATTGAATCATTAAATAAAACATATGAAATATGTACAACTAAATATATTGAAAATTCAAGAAGAAATCGACAAAACCATAGTACAGTGGCAGATTTTAACACACACCCCCATCTGTCTCTATCACATCAAATGAATCAATACAGCTGCAAAAGGGAGGATTCACATCCCAGTGGGACAGAGAGGGATGTTGTGATATTTCATCATGCTACTCAGAACAGCTGAATTTAAAACTTATGAATTGATTATTTCTGAAATTTTCTATTTTGGGACTGTAGCTGATTTTGGGTAACTGAAACCACAGAAAGCAAAACCTAGGCTAAGCTGGAACTACTGTAATGTAATGATGGTAATTAAAATAAAATAAATTTACTGGATTAAAATGATTTACAACTCTGTATTTCATAAAATGAGAAAATTTATTTATTGGAACTTTTACAAATAGAGGGATTTTGATATTAATGTAACAGGGTGAAAATCCTTCCTTTAAACACTTTCTTGATGATAGAATAGGTTATTTTATAAGGTAAGAAAAATATATGAGCATATCATAGGAATTGTGCTCAGATGCAAGCAACAGTAGTATTCTAAGTAAGGCAGAGAAAAGAGACTGTGCTAAGAAAGTAACTGGTGTCATGCCATCAGACACTCAATCATTGATGTAGAAAAGATATACTTGTCTTGTAGTTCTTTCACTCTGATAATGGAACCGGAAGAGTAGAATTTCTTTAATATCCTCCTTCTACAAGCAGGGCCTAATGAAATCATCCAGGGAGATTGAATGACTGACAACCAGGACAGAGCCCACCCTAAAGAAGCAGCAGGATGCTGACAGGAGGATGGAAGGACCATGGAGGAAAGAGCACATGTCTTATGATTGTTGAGCAACAGGATTTCTCCTTCTGTGAATTGTCTGGTTCTAGTCTTAAACCTATTTTAAAATTAGGTTATTTCTCTTTTTCTTATTGGTTTAGGCAAGTAGGCCAGCTCCTCTCTGTTCCATTTTTCTCAGATTTAATATTAAAATGCTTGTGTGCTAAAGGACTCCGGGAAGGAGAACCAGAGGGCAAGGTGAGCTGCCCTTGGAAGAATGGGAGGTGGAACCACTTGAGAGGGACTGTGTATCAGTTTGTGGACTTTTGTTAGCAATTGACAGTAAGGGAGATTAACGTGTGGAGAACACCTTTTCAATTAGCCATGCATCTTGTAGGGAGGGCTCAAGCACTTGTTGATTGGCTTGTATGAGTGCTAATATTCTTTTGTATAGGTTGCAGTCTGATTGGTGTCTCTCTAAAGGACTTAGTTTAGTGCTATATCCATGATGTACATGATGTATTGCCAAACTCTTATTTGATATTTTTCTCCATGTTCTGAGGAGAGGTGTAATTAACTCATGAAGAAATACAGAATTTCTCCTCTCCTGTTACTGTAGAATTGAGAGAAGACTAAGAAATGAATCCTCATTTTCATTTCTCTCTAGTTCCCATCTGAGTGTCTCTCTGTCTACCTGACTCTTTCTTTATTTCACACACGTACATTCACATGTGCACACATACAGAATGTAGCTTCTCTTTTATCTCCCAAAGACATCCCTGACTCTTAAAGTTAGTCTTGACCTACTTTGAGACCAATGAGAGGAGCACTGTGGTATAGTATAAAGAGCCCAGGTGTGTGTGTGTGTATATATATATATATATTTTTTATATATATATGTTTTATTGATTTTTTACAGAGAGGAAAGGAGAGGAATAGAGAGCCAGAAACATCGATGAGAGAGAAACATCGATTCAGCTGCCCCCTGCACATCCCCACTGGGGACGTGCCTGCAACCAAGTTACATGCCCCGACCAGAATCGAACCTGGGACCCTTGAGTCCTCAGGCCGATGCTCTATCCACTGAGCCAAACCGGCCAGGACAAGAGCCCAGGTTTTGACAATAAACATAGTTTTGAACCCTGGCTCTGCCACTCAGCTATATGACATGCAAGTTACACAAACTTTTTTGAACTTTTGTTCTCTGAAATTCCAATATTTGCTAGCCCTCATGGTACAGCTCCCATGTGACTTGCTTTAACCAATATAATGCAGACAGAAGCTTTAAGAGCCACTTGTGGTGCCACAATTGATCTTTTCCTCTATCACAAGATTGGTATGTTCCAGATAGGGGTTGTTTCTTCAGCTTTGGTCCAGAAAAACAGAGGACATGGAACACAGATGTCATTAGTCCTCAAGGGAGACCTATAATGTGAGCAGGAAATAAACCCTTATTGCTGTAAACCACTAATCACCTGCAGTAACGTAGCCTAAAGTGGTTTATGCATTTCCTCATGTGTAGAATAGATATACTATTAGCTATTCTGCAAAGGTAATGTAAAACAGAGTGAAATAATTTATATGAGAGCTCAGCAATTGGTAGTCAACACAGGCCTTGAAGATGGCAGTTTAAAACTTTTGAGGGCTGGGAAGGAGGGATTTCTGGAGCCCCTCCACTGGTTTTGAAGGTGCTTCTAATCAAATAATGGCACTTATTTCCCAAATAACTGCTTTCTTCCCTTCTAGGAAAGTATCTACACGTAATTCAAGTCACAGTTCTAATTTCACATCCTCTCTAAAGTTGTACCCAATCCTCTGTTCCTATGCAAAATCAATGTCATCTCTATAGCCATAACGACATGTTATAAATGTTTACATGCTGAATTTCCCACTAGACTGTTCAGGCCTTTAGGGTAGAAATTGATTTTTATATTCAAACATCCAAAGGCAATAGGATAGGTAGAAATTATAGTGCTGCCTCATTATGGAAACAATTTTAATTTATGCCAACAAACACAACAAAATTTGGTATGATTCTATTATCTTGTACCATAACAAACACATCCAGTAATATGTATTCAAATGATCAGGTTTATGTTATAACAGAAATGGAGCAAACACTGCACATAAAAAGGATGCCTTAGAATTTTTCACCCTCCTTTTCTCTTCATCACTGGAATTAAAAGCAGAATGGTTTGAATGTCATATCTGTATGCACACTTTCCTTTGGTCCTTTTTCAGTCTACTGTAGGGGTTCTCACAGTGTATTCTGTATAAAAATGTCTGTACTGTGTCTGTACTGGGCTTTCAAAGAAAAGTTTTAAGCAACTTCATTGAGGTAAAATGGACATGCAATGAACTGCACAGATTTAAAATGTAAAATTTGAAGTGTTTTGATATCTGGATATATTCATGAGACCATTACCATAATCAAGATAGTGAAATATTTATTATATCCAGAAGTTTTTTTCTGTTCTGTGATAATCTCACCCCAATTCCTCCTCACTGGCCCTTTCATCCCCAGAGAACCACAAACCTGCTTTCTCTTCTATAAATTAGTTTTCTTTTTCTAGAGCTTTATATAAATGGAATGACACTGAGTGCTCTTGTTTTATTTATTTTTATTTTTTTTTTGCTTCTTTCACTCAGTATGATTATTCTGAGATGAACATTTGGGTTATTCCTACTTTGGGGCTATAGCAAAAAAAAAAAAAAAAAAAAAAAAAAAAAAAAAAGGTTTGAACATTCATGTACATGTCTTTGTGTAGGCATATGTTTTTATTTATCTTGAGAAAATACCAAGGAGTGGAAGGGCTAGATCATATTACAAGTTTATATTTAACTTTTTAAGAATCTGCCAAAGCATTTCCAAAGTGTTTGACTATTATACATTCTACCAGCAGTGTACAAAAGTGCCAGTGGTCTACATCCTTGTCAACACTTGTATGTATGGTCAGTCTTTTAAAGTGTAGTCATTGCCCTAACCGGTTTGGCTCAGTGGATAGAGCGTCGGCCTGCGGACTGAAAGGTCCCAGGTTCGATTCCGGTCAAGGGCATGTACCTTGGTTGCGGGCACATCCCCGGTAGGAGGTGTGCAGGAGGTGTGCAGGAGGCAGCTGATCGATGTTTCTCTCTCATTGATGTTTCTGGCTCTCTATCCCTCTCCTTCCTCTCTGTAAAAAAATCAATGAAATATATTTAAAAAAATAAATAAAAAAAATAAAGTATAGTCATTGTTTGAAGTATGAATCCCATTATAGCTATAATTTGCCTTTGTCTAATAAATAACAATGTTTAACATCTTTTCATATGCTTATTTGTTTTATATATATATATATATAAATATATATATATACATATATATATATTTTTTTTATTTGGAGAAGTGTCTGTTTAAATATTTTTCACATGTTTGTTGTGTTATTTGTTATTTGCCTCTCCACTCATTTAGATCTACTCTATTTTCACTCAGAAATGTTTTGCAGTTTTTGGTGCATAGGTACTTTACAGTTTTTGCTATTTTAAATAATATTATTTTTTAAAATTTCAATATCCATTGCCTATTGATAATATATACAGAAATAAAATTATCTCTGGGATATTGATCTTATATTTTGCCACCTGGCTTATCTTATTTATTCATTCTAGTAGCTTTGGGACAGATTTAATTATATTTTCTACATAGAGGGTCATGTTATGTATAAAAAAGAGTTACCTCTTTCTTTTCCAATTTGGACTTTTATTTATTTTCCTACCTCATGGCAATGGCTAAAATACCGAGTACAATGTTGGACAGAAGTGGTAAGGGTGATCATCCTTGTCTTGGTCCTACTATTAGAAGAAAAACATTCAGTCTTTCTCCATTAAATATGATGTTATCTGTGGTTGTTTCATATATACCCTTTATTTAGTTGAGGAAATTTCCTTCTATTCTTATTTTAGATGAGAGGTGTGGGTTTTTTAAAAAAATCAGGAATAGAAGTGTAATTTTGTTAAATGCTTTTTATGCATTATTTTGAATGTCACATGATTTATATATACATAGTACATGAAAAAGTATGGTGAATTGTCTTCATCAATTTTTTTGACTGCTAAATTAACCTTACATTTATAATATAAACTCTAATTTGTAATTATGTATTTTAATCTTTTTTTATGTATTGTTAGATTTGATTTCCCCAGACCAAATCAGTTTAAATGTATGCATCTATGATATTCAGCTCAAGTTTTTTTGTTGTTTTGTTTTAGTTTTTGTTATGATGTTGGTTTTGGTTTTAGAGTAATGCTAGCCTCATTGAATGATTTAGAAAGTCATGCATTCTCTCCAGTTTTCTCAAAGAGTTCATGTAAAACCAGGGTTATTTCTTCCTTACATGTTTGGTAGAATTAACAAGAGAAAACATCAGGGGTTGGAGTTTCCTTTGTACAAAGGTTTTTACCTACAAATTCGATTTATTGAATTAGTATGTAGTTATTTTGTTATCTTTTTTTTTTTCTTAAGTGAGCCTAGGCAATTTGTATCTCTCAAAGGAATTTGTTCATCTAAGTTATCATATTTATTTGCATGAAGTTGTTAATTTTATATATTTTTTATGATCGATCTGACTAGAGATTTATAACTTTTCTTGATTCTGTCTGAGAACCAGCCGTAGTTTCACTGATACCTCGCCTGGCAGAGAGGAACAGGCAGCATTCTCCTGTCGTGCATGAGTTTCAGGAATTGTTCTCTCTTTTCCTTACAGATGGTTCTGTCCCTGGCTTTGAGTTGTTTCCTCACATGCATGTACTGATCTGAACTCTCCTGAGTACGTAAGAGGCACCTTCTGCAGCTCTCCCTGCTCTTTTTCTGTGCCGCTCACTTCCCTCCAGCACTCTGTCTTAAGAACTACACCCTCCTGATCTCTTTAGACTCTCAACTCCATCTCTTCACCTCAGGGAATCCACCAGGCTCTCCCTGTGTCCTCTCTCCATGACGTCATCTGGAAGCTCTCACCAGGCAGTGAGCTAGGCAGTTATAAGGATCACTTCAGTTGTTTCCCATCCTCAGGGATCACTGTTTTACTTTGATGTCCAGAGTCCTAAAGTCCATTGTTTCAAATTTGTTGTCTGGTTTTGGGATTGTTTCACTCAACAGCGTAAATTGTATCTTGGAAGTCCTTTTTCCAAGATGGCAGAAATCCTTACAAGCTAATTTTTATTATGTGATTTTCTTTTTTTTTTTTAGCTCATTAAATTAAATCTAGAAATGTTAATTGATTTGAACTCAGATTGTGCTGCCAGTAAATAAAACCTAGCTAGGAAAATCTAAGCCTAGAAATCACAACTCCGTCTTTAGTCCATGCAGTCAATCTCCAACAAACTTCAGTTTACAAAATTTGCATGTAGTTGTATGTATGTTTCGGCACATATGCACAACTATACCAGTTTCTGATACATGGTCACTTAATCCCCTTATATGTCAATAGGAAATAGTGAGTGCAATAATAAGATTTTTGGCAAAGAAGATCTATTCCTGTCTGCATGCCTGCTGGTACTTCAGTGCAGATTTGCCATTACCTAGTGTGTTTGGAAGCTAACAGATCTAATTTTATGGAGCTTTTCCAACTCAAATCATACAAAGCTGTCAGCTGTCAGCTGTGAACTGTATGTTTATGTAGCATCAGATATATCCTAGAAGGTGAAAATGTACACCCATATACCATAATTTTTATACAGTGATAATGCTTAAATTAACACATAGGAAGATTTCATTTCACTTGAATATTTTAACATTATGAGGAATTATGTCTGGAAGATTTTTTGGTGAAAACTATGTTGTAGATTGATCATTCTAAAAGTAAAGTTGGCTTATTTTTGCCTGTTATTGAAAAATACATAATATTAATTGCTTTCATCTAGAAAAAGCCTTTAGTGCTGAATGAAATGCACAGGGAAGGGCAAAAGTAGTGAGCTACTTGAAGTTGTTTGTATGGAAAATAGTATAATAATTCTATATAATAAAAGGCTAATATGCAAATCGACTGAATGGCAAATGACTGGTCACTATGACACTCACTGACCACCAGGGGGCAGACGCTCAACACAGGAGCTGCTCTCTGGTGGTCAGTGCACTCCCACAGGGGGAGCACCGTTCAGCCAGAAGCTGAGCTCACGGTTGGTGAGCACAGTGGTGGTGGTCGAAGCCTCTCCCACCTCTGTGGCAGCTAAGGACCCTCAGGGGATATCTGCCAGCTGGCTTAGGCCCACTCCCGAAACAGGCCTAAGCTGGCAGGCGACATCCCCCAAGGGTTCCTGGACTATGAGAGGACACAGGCTGGGCTGAGGGACTCCCCCAGTGCACGAATGTCCTGCACTCGGCCTCTAGTCTCTATATATAAAAGGCTAATATGCTAAGTGTCCCTCCTACCTTCCAACTGGTAGCTATGATGTGCATTGACCACCAGCGGGCAGATGCTCAATGCAGGAGCTGCCATGACGCGCACTGGCTGGTACCAGGGACCTGGTGCCCACAAACCAACACTTGGCTTTCCCCAAGTGCAACACAGGCCCCGCCACCACCTCAGAGTGACACCCCACCAAATCGCAGCCAACGCTGCCAAGACCCCATGGTGCAAAATGCCCGCAGCTCAGCCCAGCCTGGAAATGGTCGCTGTAGGCACTGGGTAATGATGTCTGGCTTTCTCTTCCTAGCAACTAGCCTTCTTGGAGTTTCTTCAGCCCAGGAACACAGGTGGAGACATTTTATACTTTAACCAAATGTCTGTGATGTGTTTTCCCGTGCCTCATCTCATTTGATCCTCACAGAAGTCCTGAAGTAGGTAGATGGGAGACTCGGTAGAATCTTATTTTCTTTTCATTAGCTGGAAAATGGAGATTTAGAGAGCTTAGAAACTTGACCTTACTGAAAAGAAGTAAGAAATGGTGGACCTTGAAAATGACTTCAGGTTTTCTCACTGCGCAGAATATAGTCAAACACTGCTGCAGTTAAATATTTTACCCTTTGTTCTCCCTGCATGATCTGCAATAATAATCTGCTTCATGTTGATATTTACTGCTGTGTTGCTGACAATTACCTGAAAGAGAAGTTGGGGTGCTTCACTGGGCTGGAGAAAGTTTAATTAAATCAGAAAGCAGGTCTATTTAAGCAAGTTTATTCTATATCTATAAAAGGCTAAGTTGGATACATATAAAGTTCTCACTGGCACCAATTGCACATGTGTTTTCTGTCATTGTCGATCGTGAATTTGGTTGACACTTCTATTATATAGAAAGGGCAAATAGTGATATCAAAAATTTTCTTCTAATTAAGTTCCTTTCAATGTGTACAAATTCATGCACCTGGCCACTAGTTAATAAATAATAATACAAGAATAAAGTCTGTGTTTTGCATATGAATGACCTAGTTTTGCCACACCCTGTATTGTTGGAGAGTTTTGGGCAACTGATATATATAGTATACTCAAAAAATATTTACTGAAGGAATGAATACTTGAATGCTTCTTTAAGCCTCTGACTATACTTTTTATTCTTTCATTTTTAATTTTACAAATATTCACTAAGTTATTTTTAAGTACCAGACACTGAAGAAGACACAGCATTTCAGTTGCTACATTTTAGGAATGGATGACATTAGCCATAGGGCACATACTATAGAGTGTAAGGTGGTTTGTGTAGGGTTAATACATAAAAGTAAAAATAAAAATTCCAAAGGGACTGGTCACCTCAAAATTGGGGAGAAATTGTGAAAATAAACAAGACATTGAAGATGGATTTGGAAATATAGATTATGTTTTTATAGGTGGAAATAGGCAACAAGGGAATTCCAAGCAGGAGAATAATGTGTACAAAGATAGGCCTGCTTAGCTAATCAAAATGTTCCATTTACCTGGTGACCTGGGAAACTGCAGAAAGAGTTGAAGGATAAAGCTGGAGTTGCAGGGGGGGGGATAAAGTGGCGATTTTATTGTTTGCAGCCATGAAAACCAGCAGGATGAGGTTGTACTTAATGCCATTAGACAGTTGGAAGCCATTCGCTTATTTTAGTAGGGATTTAGTGTGTGACTGAAGTACAAATCAGTGTAAACCGACACTGAACGTAGGAAAGAAGTGGGCAGTGAGAAGAGGTGTGGAAGCCCAATTAGGGCCTAAGTGAAATAATTCTGGGAATAAGTAGTTGACGTACAAGATGGGGAGAGTTGTAAAGCCATTTCAGAGGTAAAAATCTAAAATATTTGGCAACCAGTTAAACACGGGTTGTTAAACTGAAAGGGAATGAAGGGGTTTTTCTACACAGAAGGAATTTTACAAATGTACTCAATTTGTTTTTAGCTAACGTTTCCAAACAAGAAACCACAGAATACTGAACTTGAAGAAGTGTGTGTGAGTACATGGTAGTCTGAATGCAAGCTGTGTTCTTCAAATCTGTACACAGAAATTGAGGCCAGACAAGTTAAGCTAACACAACAGAGTAAATAAAGTTTTGAAAAGTACTCCCTTTAGTAGTTCCTATCTATCTATTTATTTCACAGTAATGATTTTGAACTGGAGTAGGCACATTAGTAATAGCTAGTGGAGTAGGCACACTGTTAATGGAATAGTGGAGAAGGCATTCTCCACTATTAATGGAATCTGGGAATCCAGGGAGAAAGTTAATAAAATGATTACTATCAAGAAAATCCCCTTTGACTCTGATTGCATTTAAACCACCAAAACAAAACAAAGCAAGAAAGGTCTTTCTTTTTTTAATTCTCCAAAGATAACATTGTATTCAACTTGTTAGGCCAAAGACATGGCAGGGAGTTGCAGATATTTGAGGCAAAACTAACAAGAAATAGCTTAAAGAACAATCTATGTTTCAAAAGGTCACATTTAAGTCTATTTAGTGCAAGGTCCAAATAAAACTATGCAAACACCTAGTCCTTTGCTGAATTAACATTGAGCTAACAGACATCTGATACTGATGCTCAAACATTTTTTAATTCCCATCGTTGCTTTTGAAGATTGCTTTCTTCTTACATATTTTTGAAGATTGCATAGGCACATTGCCTTTCTCATGCTGAATGTGAACCCAACTTTGTTTCTTAGAATTGTTCCTGATTTCAAATGTGTTATCCCATACCCAACCATCATCATGTTTTCACCACTTTCAATTATTTTATTTTTACTTTTTTTTCTCAATAAAACATATCTCTTCTTACCCGAACTTTTTATACTCCCACAGAATTTTTGACATATCTGAAATGATAGGATTTTTGTTCATAAAATACAACAGCAAACATACTGTAGACTGGCAAGTACCATGACAGATAAACACTAGAATGACTGCACAGGATGCTAAAGTCCTCTGCTGTTTGTGTGCAGAAATGTAACAATTTCTCCTCTGCCTGCACAAGTCAGAAGGTTGAGAAGTTCATGAATACAGGAGATTTGTATATTCTGTGGCCCCAGGCCTTCTATCACCTGGGTAGATACTGGAATTGAGCCTTTCTTTTCTTTCCTTGTCGGTCAGCCATGGCCCTGTAAATTTAAGGACCTCAAGATTATTATTATTTTTTTTTTTTGTTAAGAGAAGAGGCAGGCTCAGTATGATGAATACGTCATTAATGGTTTAAACAATATTTGAATTCCCCTATCTGAGAAAAATCACAAGAAACATTCAGGAAAGGATTCTTACTAGGGAACTTCTCAGTGAGAAAATGCACACAGCTCACAGCTCACCAGCCTCTCTTGTGGTTTTATTCAAGGAGATCCCAGGATTTGGGGCTTTTGCCAGGCTCCAGTAGGTGCCATGTGAGAGTGGGGTGGGGACCGGCTTCTCATCTCAACAAGTCTATGCTGGGACAGACCTGAGCTGTCACAACACTTCCTACCCAGGAAAAGAAGCAGGTATCTCAATATTCTTCTTGATTTGTATTCCTCTTTGTGAACTCCTTTTATTCTTCCCCCCGACTATTTAATTTAAGCTTCACTTTTGTTAAAATTGCACTGGTTCTTGATGTGCAAAGGAAAGGAGAATTTAGCGGGAACTTCTGGGTCTTAAAAGGTATCAACTGGAATTCTAAAAATTAAATGACAACAACAAAAAACAGGCAAGTTGTGAAGCTGGAAATTAAACTAAAAATAAATAGGAGATTAGTCCAAATACAATAGAGTATTGATTAATTGTCCTTTGTTCTTGCAAGCAAAATTTTACAAAGTTAGTTTTGTATTTGGATCAATGGAAGTTGCATTGTCCTAGTCTAGTGTTATTGATGGTTTCAGAGAATTGGGTGAGACTCAAGATTTAATCAGATTTTATTTTCCCTATCAAGCTAAATAAAAATGTAAGAAAACCTTTCTTTTATAAAAACTCAGATAGTTAATACACAAAAAGGGCACTAGGAAGATCTATGTAAAAATTAAAAATTGGCCCTAGCCAGTTTGGCTCAGTGGATAGAGCATCGGCCTGCAGACTGAAGGGTCCTGATTCAGTTCTGGTCAAGGGCACATACATGCCTGGGTTTGGGGCTCAATCCCCAGCAGGGGGCATGCAAGAGGCAGCTGATCAATGATTCTCTCTCATTATTGATGTTTCTATCTCTCTCTCCCTCTCCCTTCCTCTCTGAAATCAACAAAATTATATTTAAAAACATAAAATATTATCTGGATAAAAATTCCATTCCCTAAATCATATATACTGGGTAAAATTTGGACAACAGGTAACATATTGATAATGGCTAACATCTGCAAGCCAAAGAATTATGTGTAGTTGTGGCACTGTTTTGGTTAATACCTATATATTTATTTTATTTTTTTTCTTTATTGATTAAGGTATTACATATGTGTCCTTATCCCCCCATTACCCACCCCCTCTAGTAAATATATGTTTAGGATTTTGTAAAACTGTCTGGATTTTAAACAGGAATTCTCGACAGAGGATGATTTTGACCTCTCCTGCTCCCTGCAAGAAACAGTATGTAGAAACATTTTTGGTTGTCACAATTGGCAGGTGGAGGTGGTGCTGGTGGTGATTGCTATTGACATCTTGTGGGTAAAGGCAAGAGATTCTTGAAAACACACTACAGAGCACAGGACAGCCCTCCACAACAAATAATTACATAGCCCCAAATGTTAGTTAATTTTTTAAAAAATTTCATCTCATTGTCCTTCAGCATGCTTACCAGCTCATGTACTCTGCTATTCCTAATCTGGAGTTCAGTAAGTATTATCCAGTAATTTTATTCTACATTAGGCTACTTTTGTAGTAAAAGTGTAAAAGTACTTCCAAAAGTTCATCCCTTACATGTAAAATTATTGCCTACTACATCATAAATGTATCTTTTGTTTTATTTCAGCTCTGCATTAACATTTTAATACAGTTTGTGTAAGCTTATTAGGCCAGTTATCCATAAAAAATACATTCTAAATTGACAACAGAATGCTTCTGCCTACCATAAGTTAGAATATCAAGTTAATACCTTTTACTAGAAGGAAATCTCAAGTATTTAAATCAAGATTCCGAGCTCTAAAACATGACTTTCTTTCAACAACAGCTCATTTGCTCTGGCTTTCACAACTGTATAGAATAGGTATTAGCATCCTTAAACTTGGACTGAAGGTGAACTTTTACCCAGTGGTTGCATAATGACTGAACATACTGTTCCTCCTCTCCAGGCCCTCCTGTTTCACAAAGGGGCCATTTTAGGTGTGCTCATACCTGGTGGTGGGAGTGCAGCTGGGGCCTAGGAGTGGGTGTGAATAATCTTTCTGTGGGTTGAGTTGCACCCAAGAACAAAGTAAGACCTGAGCCTCAGAATGCAGCCTCTGTACTCTTTTAAAAAGAGTTTTATTTATCTTTAGGTTAAATAACATTCTAGAAATGTAAGCCAAGTCCCGAGGTACATGGTGCAGTAGTCAGAACAGATTGCACAAAAGCAAAGCTTGTGTTAGGCATGTTGTGTGCCTGGTATTCTATGGACATTCCAGTATCATGTGGATTTAAAAAAAAAAATTGGTGTTCCAGAAATACTGTAACTTTTTGAGGGACCATAAATGTTATGTATCTAGAAGTATAAATGTAAATTCATATCAAACATTGCTGGTCTGTTAAAAGGTCAACAGAATTACTACCCCCAACTCTGCCACCTCCTTGTCCTTATGATCAAAGATCACTACTGTGTATTGACATTTAAAAAATGAATGTGATAATAATTTATTTCTTTACTGTCCTCTGAGTGTTCTATAGGGAAAACTAGTTTTCTAGGTTGCTGTCTTTTGATTCATGATGCAGCATTCACATTGCAATTGTATTCCTTTTTGTTCTATTTATTCAGTCAATGAGGAGATCGAAATATATAACCTCAGAGATATCAGATTCACTATAAAATGCACTTAGGGCTAAAATATTTCATTGTTATTTGTGGAGAAATAAGGCACATACAATCAAATTTCAAAATATGTGTATAAAATTGAAAATATAATGCAGGTATTGCTTTTCAATTATAGGTCATAGTATTTTTGAAACTCATTCAAGATGTTAAGGTTTTAATAAAACCAAGCCTGACTTATTTGCCTGAAATAAACATAGATTGAGTCTTATATATGATTAGTTAGTTTTCTTATTGTCCTCCTTAAGAACACTAGTTTTAAAATCAAGCTCATTGTCTTTATGAGGTGAAAGAAAGAATCATAAGGAGAGAGGGAGGTACTGAGGAAATAAGGGGCTATGGTAGTAACAGAATTTACAATTTCCTGTGGTCCAATATTTTTCTGTTTTTTATTGCCAGTACTTTACACAGATCCTCTCTCTTTCTTTTGTCCTCATTTGGGCTTACACATTTCTTTCTAGTTTGACAAATTATAAAACACATACCTGAAATAAGCTTTTCTATATTTCTTTCTTATGTACTTCATTCCAAGCATTTAAATATTCAGTGTAAGAATGTATATAAGGCCTCCTGAGGATAGAGATATGTGATTATGGTACTTGTTCCAAAGAGAACTTGCATATCTGCAATATTGGCTGACTAGCAATTAGAAAAGTACTGTAAGAAATATTTCCCTTAAAATTTCAGCCTCACTTGCACGCTGCCTTCCCTTTCTAGCCTGACTTTAATTTTCCACCTTGAGAGCCTCACTATTACTCAGGATTGCAAATTTCCCTAAGCCAATTTACTGTTTAGTAAATGTCAGGTTGTTTTGGTAAATGTCAGAGTTAGGGGTGGTACTGATTTTCTGCCACCATCTCTAGGAACTAATGACCAGATGGTTAGTTACAATATAAGCAAGTCTGAGACCAAAGTCTGCCAGAGACCCACATTTATCTGTGAGCTGTTGAAAACTATCAGGGACTCTGTTCTGGTCATTTGGGGAAACAGCATTTCCATCTTTAAACCCTCTGATGAGTACCATGCATGAAAATTTCTTTGAGGAGGATGCAATGATATTCTTTCTTAGTTTTTATTATGTTAAACTAGAGGCCGGATGCACGAAATTTGTGCAAGGGCCTTAGCCCCTGTCGCTGCGCGGCCTCCTCTGCCTCAGCCCCCGCCTGCCACAGCTTTGTCTGGAAGGAAGGATGTCTGGAAGGACATCTGGTTTAATCAGCATATTGCCCTTTTATTATTATAGATATATAATTAAAATATAATAAGTCTTAGTTTGTTGAATTTTGATCATTTTATATACCCATGTAACCACTGTCCCAAATAAGATATAGAACATTTTTATCCTGCCCCTTTCCAATCAATTCCCCTCCAACAACTGTTGAGTTTTCATCCTTATAAATGCCAGTATTTACATTTCATATAAGCAATTGTATTCTAAAGCAGGTTTGTAGTTGAATCAGGACAGAATCCCCGTGAAGTGGAAGGATGTGCTGCTGGATGGGCTGGATTCTTACTCTTTGATCACATCAGGGAGGTGGGTCTGCAAAGTCTTTCTAACCAACCACATAGCTTAATATCACTTATTTCATGAATGAAAAATTGTTTCTTACACTCCTTATGCCTCTAGCATAGATTTCAATAGCAAATGTGAAACAGCTATTTGGAGGAATGTACTAAATTTTTTCCACCCACATCACATATTCAGAGACTAGGCATCAAGAGAGGTAAAGGTCTCCTGAAGATCTTACTCCTGCCTTTACCTCCTTTCCTGAATAAATCCTATTCATCCTAAATGTGCAGTTCAAGAGCCCCTTGTCCACCACTATGGCAAGGCTTATTGCTACTTTTATTTCTCATGGTTCTTTGTATGAGCTGTTATTACAGCATGCATAAACAGCAATTTTACCACAGAATGTGCTCTGTCTTTCTTGGAATATTGATTTTTCTCTTCAGAGATCATATCTTAGATATTTCTGTACTTTCCATGTAAATCATAGTGTCCTCTAGCACAGAGTGCTAAACAAATATTTGTTGCAATGATACATGGATGGATGGATGGATGGATGGATGGATGGATGGATGGATGGATGATGGAGGAATAGTTAAAATACTCATGCATTATCTCAGGCTTTTTCAAAGAGTAGTTCATCAAGAACTCATGACATTGACTAGTTTTTGGAGATATAATATTTTCATTGGGGACATTTTGACCACAAATGCTGTTTCAGTGGGTGGGCCAGAATGATGCTACAGAATCAGAAAATATACATCCCTGGGCACTCAAAAGAGATGGAAGATGATAAAGTCCATAAAATAGATTTCTTTTTTTTTTTCTAATTTTCCTTAGGGTTTGCATTACTTCCTTGCCAAGACAATTCTTCTTCTTTCTTTCCTTAGTTTTTTTTTATGAGGTTTATTGTATTATAGGAGGATATAAGAGCATAATAATATCAGTGAATCAGTTAAATTCTTTGCAAGATTTTTAAGATTTTTATCTCCAAAGATTGAAATGACTGGCTTAGAAAGAAAATGTTACTGGAAAATAGTGATTAGGAGGATATCCACAACCATCTTTTTTCTAACCAGGACTTTTGCTTTCTGCAATGATAAAAACAGCCTTTCTCTGAATAGAAGGGCTTATGTACTGACATATCTTACTGGAAATAAACTCAGTCTAAATTTAATATGCCTCATGATCATCAGAAAACATCAAAATTCTCAATTTCTATTGTAAGTTATTAATTGATTCTAACTTGGCATAATCAAAATTAATTTTTTCTTTTTAAAAAATATATTTTTATTGATTTCAGAGAGGAAGGGAGAAGGAGAGATAGAAAAGATGAGAGAGAATCACCCATCTGTTGCCTTCTGCACCTTCCCCCCACCACTGTGGATAGAGTCCGCATCCTTGGCATGTGCCCTGAATGGGAACTGAACCAGGACCTCCTAGTTCATAGGTTAATACTCAACCACTGAGCAACACTGGCCAGGCTGTCCTCTTTATCTAGTCATATGAAAAGTCATGAAATCTGCTTTTTCTTTTTTTTTAAACATCTCACTCTCTCTTTTATCATGGACAAATGCAATGTTTTGTTTTATTTTGATCCTCACCAGAGGACATGTTTCCATTGATTTTAAAGAGAGAGAAAGGGGAGAGAGAGAGAGAAAGAGAGAGACAGAATCATCAATTGGTTGCATGTCCTCCCCCCGCCCCCATACATGCCCCGACCGGGGATCAAACTGACAACCTAAGTATGGGACAAGGAATTGAACACACAACCTTTTGGTGTATGGGAAGATGCTCCAGCCAACTGACCCACCAGGCCAGTGTGACAAAATGCAATTTTTAACTCTCCAGATATATCAATTATAGAACCGAATCTTATTTTATTATTTTTCTTGGACTTACAAACACAGTATCATTTTTAAAATTGTTTTTAAATAGTTATTTGGAAGAAGTTACTATTCAATATTTGATTCACTTTTCCCATATAATAAAGTACAGCTAAAAAATAAGTCAGACTGAAGCACAAAGTAAACAAATTATTTGACCTATTTAATGTTTTTAATAAAAGTGTTTGGCAGATAAATTTACAGCTTTATATGTATAATGTATTTTTTGAAAGAACCTAGTAAATTGCAATCATTTTCCAGGTTTCTCCTAATAAAAAAAAGTTTAAAAAACAGTTTGTTCTGTTGCTTCTTCATTCTGAAAGAATCAGAATTTCACATGTTGAAAATTACCCTAGTTTATTTTTCTTTTGGAAAAAAAAATGGCTTTGACTCATCAAATTCTCACAAGACTTCAATTCATTAGAAGCTTTAGCTTCCCTTTTAGTAGCATATTCACTACTTCCTGAGAGTGGTCAATCTTCCAGGTAAAAATGACTCGATTTCTAGAAATGGTGCCTCAGTGAGTCATCATTTTGGCCTGAAAGTCCCATTTCCAGGGGTACAACAACATGGATAGCGGCACACCCATTATGAGACATAAGTTAGCACAACTGGAGCATTAATGCATTAATGTTTCCCTAAATTATTTTTTATGTAAAACAGAGAAATCTAACTAATTTAGGAGCCCTTCAGTGGCTGTGGTCCTCTACTGCTTTGTGGAACCGGATACATCACTATGAACCAGCAGTGCTTCAGGACTTGGTTCCCTGTGAGGGCATGGTCTAGGCTTGGAGGTGAGACAGGAGTTCAAGATTAGCCAAGGCCAGTTACCAGGGATCAGAACTGAAAATTGCAAGAGCCAGGTGGATAAATTACAGAATTAGAATTGTTAATGGGAAGTCACAATTGGGAACTAATTGAAGCAAATAAGTCAGTTAGGTACTAGGGAAGTAAGTATGACATTCAAATGAAATCTGGCTAATACAGACTAATCAGCTGAGTTTACAAAAAAATAAAATGAATTCATATGTACCTCATAAAATTCAAATAATTCTTATGAGTATGATTTTAAAAATCAAAAGGATAATTGACATTTTTGCAATATTAAACCTTTGCATCCATAAATATATCTCTAAGTATTCAAATCTGTTTTTATGTTCTTCAATAAAGAATTATTCCTCTAAAAGTTTTTCTGTCTTTTCTTAGATTTTTTTCCTGCTTTCATGGTGAGTTTGCTATTGCTGTTGTTTCTATAATGGACAGAAATTTTTTTGCTACCTTTTCTAATTGATTACTATTGGTGTGTAGAAACCTTAATAATTGATGTTGAACTTGTATTCTGTATACTTTATAAAATCTCTGATTAGTGAAAATGCCATGATAATATAGATAGCCAATACATATACTTTTGTTTCTTCCTTTCTAATATATTACATTGGCTAAGACTTACAATCCAATAGAGGAATACTCTACATTTGTTTTCTAAATGTGTTTTTTAAAATAATAAGTGTTGAATTTCATGAAATGCTTTTATTTCTGCATCTATTGTTAGATCATGTTTTTTCCCCTGTCATCTGTTCACTAATGTGATACTTAATAGTTTTTATTACTGAACTCTTCCTATTTCCCCAGGGAAAAGATAATTAGATCATTATTATTTTATTCACAACTTTACTTATTTAGATAATAGATTATGATTTTGGCATTTATGTTTACGTCAGGTTGGTTCCTCAATTTGATTTGGTTTATAAATGTGCTTTATATCAGTAGGTCTTCTTTATTGCTAATAATGCTTGTGTTTTATTTATTTTATTGATTAGTCATTTTTATTTACTTATGTGTTTTATTCAGCAAATCAGGTTTTGATTTCACTAGTTATTTCTTTTGTTTTTGTTTTCTAATTCACTAATACCTATTCCTAACTTTATCATTTTGTTGCTTCAACTGTTTTCAGATTTATTTTGTTTTACTTTTACTAGTTTTTTTACTTAAATGTTGAACTCATTTAGCTTTATTACAAATCTCACTTTGTTTTAAAGCACTTTCCTTTCTAAATAAATGAATTAAAATTTATGCATTTCCATCCTTAAAACACCAATGATTCAATCCTGTAAAGTTTGCTCTGAAGTACTTTCATTGTCATTTGCTCCTAAGTGTTTCATGATTTTCATCATAGTTTCCTCATTGTCCAGTGAGCTACTTAGGAGTGCATTTGAGGTGTGTGTGTGTGTGTGTGTGTGTGTGTGTGTTTATACACATTTACTCCTTCCTATCTAATTTGCTTGTATTGTGGGTAGAAAAAAAAGTCTGTGTGATATTATTTGAGATATTTTGAGACATCCTCTGTTCTCTAGTTTCTACCTCTGGCTTGTAGTTTTAAGGTTGCTTCTACTTAGCCTCACAGTCCAGAACTAGCTCTTATAGTTATGGTTTAAAGCTTCTTCCCGGGAGTGATGTCAGAGGTTAAGGAAAAACCTGGAGACTAATCCTAGGTCTCTGGATTTAATCCTGAATCCCAACTGTATCTGTGTTCATTGCCTCCTAAGTTTGTTGCTCCATAGAAACAGTAACCCTAGGAAACGTTGGGAGTAGATTTTTGTTGTTGTTTTTGAGCATGTTTCATGAACTTCTTTCCTGTCTGTGGCTTTAAGCAGTGGTCCCTGACTCACCTGGACGAGTTTTCGGCTCCCTGCTCCCAGGAACTGAATGAACTCTTGGCTGCTTGCCTGCTCTTGGGCACAGAGCTCAGATGGACAACAGGTCAGTGTCTTGCATTTTCTTTTCTATTTCTATTTCAAGAGAAGTTTTATTTTGCTTTCAATCCTGTTATTCAATTTTGGTTTTTCTATATTTGATTCCTATGTATCTGGATCAGAGGGAGTTCATCAAAGCATGAACTTCCTGCACTCTATTGACTTAAATGCTTTTCTCTTTAAACATTTGGAATTATTTTTGTAGATGGTATGAGTGAATATCTCACTCCTGTTTTTCCTCCTCTCTTTAAAATGGAATAAAAGTATCTTATTTACTCAGTGATAAATGATAATTCAGTCCATCCTGTGTGATTTTAAATATCACAAGTTGGTGGCCTCTGATTAAAACTGATTTGGAACTCACAGAGTTTTTTAGTTTCCTATGGCCTACAACCTACTTCAGTCATTTGTATAACTTGCCAGACCCTAAAGGCATCTGGTGCACAAATCTTACATAAAATGAAAGCATTTTAAATTTCAAGCTCATGATATTATTTTTGACTCATGATTAGAAGGAGATTTGAAAATTTACTTCACAAAATTTTTTATCCTCCCATATAGCATAACTTCCTTCAGATTGCAAATGAAGTATCTGCAGAGGAAATGGTCTAGGATTTGGCAGCAAATATTCAGAGCAATTAATGATCTTTTAAAGATCACTGGACCTCATTTGGCCTTAAACTCATCAGTTAAAATGAGAGTAATAGATTATCTGACCTTTGAGATTCATGTAGGAACATGTCTGTGCCTATATCCTAGATCTGAATAAGTAAAATAATAATAATAAACGGCACTTGGGGGAACCTACCATATGGTATGTAGCTGGCTGTGATGCTATGTCTAATCCTGTAAATTTAAAACCCTTAAAAACCATTAGTGAGTTGGAAACAGGATAAAGAACATTTTAATTACATGGGTAAATGATGCTATATAAGGAGATAATACAAATATGAAGAAGAGAAATGATAGGCATGGTTTATTACATATGCATGGCCAAGAGAGAGTACAGGACTTGCTGACTGATGCAAACATTATGTTTGTTATTCTAGCAAGAATCTTTCATAATGAGCCAGATTCCCCCATTATTGAAATTGTTCCTTTAATTCTTCTAGGAGGCTGGAGTACTATGCTCAGGAGTATCAAAACTACCTTTGATGTTACCCTAATGTTCCAAATGTTATACTTCTCAAAGTGTAGTTTAGGTAGTTGAGAAGATCTGATTCAATTTAATGTTTAGTTTTAGGTACCAGGAGCTTTTGCATGATATCTTTTCTCCGTGGAGGGTTATATTAATTGCAACAGGAACACCAAAGTGGAAACACACTTAGCATTATTTATCTCTGAATTAGGCACTCGAAGGAACTATTTAGCTAGCGGGAGCTTCAGAAGCATCATTTTCAGTTTCTAAAGAAATCTAGTTTTATTCCCAATCCTTTGCATTTATAAGCAAGCCTCTCTGTAGCCTTAATGAGATATTCACCTTCTCAAAGGAACACTAAGTATTAATAACAAAATATTCATATAGCCCAAATGGACCAACATTTTGTTGACTTCCAGTCTTCCTGATTTTTCAGATTTGCTGACTTTGGCATAAATTTGTTTACTGATTCTTTCGTATTTTTTTGTTGTCAGAGTTGCTGATACTGTTGTTGAACATCAATGGAATTTCATAACTCTGACTTGAATACTACTTGCTGGTGTCCTGAAATGTTTATTTCAGTATATTTACAAACAGTAGCTACAGCTCAAATTCAAAACTAATATATCGTTATGTTATCAAATATTTGTCCTTCACGTTTCTTTCTCTTCCCAAGGTTTTGTTTTGTTTTATGTTTGACCAACATGAACTGAAGTTACCCCTTGGGACTTTTTGCCTAACCTTCTTCACCTTTCCCTCTGAAAGGCAAACACACAGGTTCTTTTCATTTTAACATGTTAGAGTTACTCACTATATATTGGGACTGAAAGAAAACATTGGGAGATAACAAATGAAAGCATTTTAATAGACTTTCACAAGTTCTTATTGGTCCTCTTCTCTTCAAGGATAGAAGAGAGCAGATGTTTTGCATTTCTCTTTTCTTACTTTCATCCTTGAGAGTGGCAATCACCAAACAGCCTGTTTTCCATTTTCATACATTAAACCAGTATTCATTTTATAAATCATTTCTTCTTTTTTATTTATCTTATTTTTCAAATGATAAGAGATGCATATGCCTTGAATATATTATATACATTCCTGAATTATGTAAATTTCTAAATATATAAACATGCAAATTAAAAGCAATGAAATTTTAAAACAGTCCTATTTTCACTACTCTGATGCACCTACTGCACCATTTTGCATCTTTATATACTGTCTTCTATAAATCGTTTTGCATACAGACAATGTTCACCATGCTATTACCTTGGAGAACAGAGACAGGTGTCCACCAGGGCATATCTACTACTATGAATTCTGAACACTTGAATTTAAATAAAAAGTAAAATGATCCTATACAACATTTGCTGGAAAAGCTCAACCAAGGCCAGTGCCATAAAGATAAGACTTCTAAGAAGGTGAAGCTGCAATAGAGAAGTCTCCCCTAACCATTGCTGCCCACAGGAGGGCAGTCAGAGGACTAACTGCATGTGGACATGAGAATGGCTCAGCTTTCTCTAGCGAAGCAAAATATATGAAAGGAAAATAACCAGCTGACAGACAATGAAAATTAATAAAATAGTATTTTAATTCTTTGGCATCAAACAGTGAATTTAACTGACCATTATGAATAGTCTTATAATTTACTAGAGGCCCGATGCATGAAGATTCATGCAAGAATGGGCCTTCCTTCCCCTGGCTGCTGGCACCACCTTTGGAGTCGCCTTTCCACCTTCCCATGCTGCCCAGAGGCCCAGAGAGGCTGGGGTGGTGTGGAACGCCCCCAGCCGCTCGGGGCCTGTGTATGCAATTAACCCACCATCTTTGTTGGGTTAATTTGCATAATTACTCCTGATTGGCTGGTGGGTGTCGTGAAGGTATGGTCAATTAGCATCTTACTCTTTTATTAGTGTAGATAATTTAAAAATAATATGATGGCATCAAGTAGTCTCTGGGAAAATAATCTTTTAAAAAATATTTTTATTGATTTCAGAGGGGAAGGGAGAGAGAGAGAGAGATAGAAACATCAGTGAGAGAGAATCATTGATTGACTGACTCCTGCATGCCCCCTACTGAAGATCGAGTCCTCAATCCGACCATGTGCCCTTGACTGGAATCCAACCTGGGACTCTTCAGTTCTCAGGCCAATGCTCTATCTACTGAGTCAAACTGGCAAGGTCTGGGAAAAATAATCTTGATTTCTCAGTCTTGTGATTTCTCTACCAAATATTTCTGGATTAATTGCTGGCATCCTATTACACCCAAATTATATTTCACTGTACAAATATATAGATTATGTACAGTTTTATTAATTTAATCTTTACCTTCTGCCTCCAGTCATGTTTTATATGACTGAACCTCTTCGTTTCACCATCAGCAAAATGTCTACTAACATTTTCCTGTATGCACAGCATTGGATGAGATCAGAGGACACCAAAGAAAAACAATGGCTCATAGTTACTTCTTTTAGGTCTAATTTCCCCCCAAAAAAGAATTTAAAATAGAATCAATTACCAACATTTAAAAATTGGTACAATACACATAGAGATATGGATTCCTTGCTTTTCTTTATAAATCAACAGATCACGCAATCTGAGACCATATTCAAGTATAGCAACAATTAGCCTGGACCAAACAGTGCTACTTCCTTAAATGTGTGGCGTGCACTCTTGCTTCCCATCATCTCCACCTTTTCTAGGTCTTCCATACCTGGCTGCTTTTACTCATTAACCTTGGTCTGCATTCACATCTGTGACTTCTTTTCTATGTGTTATTTTGGTTCCCCTCACCATTTAAGCTCTTGATATGCTGATAGTATAACCACACCACTTAACCAATTTTACTTATCTTTATTGTTGAAAGTATTACAGATGCCCCCCTTTTCCTCCCTATTGATCCCCTCTCCCTGCCCCCACCCCAGCCTTAGACTGTTTTTACACGTAGAATGTTCTATTTTGTTGTTGCTGTTTGTTTCAGCAAGTTCATTCTCTGTCTCTTTTCAGTCAACTTTTGTCATATTTCCACATTCCAGACACACCATTGCCCTTTTCTGAAGTTTCATATGGTGTTACACCTCATTGAATTCCTTAAGCCTGTGTTGTTCTATCTTCTCCAAATGCACTTGTCCTTTTTATTCTCCCTTGGATATGATATAGTCATCCTCTAAGAATCAGTACCAATGCTACATATCCCTGACACTGCCTTCCCCTGTACCAGCAAAGTTAGAGGTCTCTCCCTTTATGTGCCATTGAAACCTTGGATACAGTTCTATTAAAACATTTATTCAATTTATGGCCCTAGAGTTCATTTGTTGATTTGTTTATCTATAGCCCCTTAGTGTCTCCACTCCCCGACTTGTTTTTTGAGGGCTAGGATGGTGCATCATGTTCACAATCAACAACATGCTTAGTACATAGTAGGAGCTGAATAAACTCTGTGAATAAATGAATGAGAAGTAAAATATGCACTTTTATATTTCTCTGTCTTATTAAATTGTGCTTCACTTGATAACTTTCATTAAACTAACACTTGTAAGAAAAGAAGGAGGAAGGGAACTTCTATTCTCTTCCCTTCCTCCTTCTTTTCTTCCCTGATTTCTATAGGCTGCAAGCATGCACACACACCACCACAACTATCCTCACATAACAGATTAATAATACTTAATAAGTATCCACTAATCTGGAAGGTTCCAGTTGCACAGAAATATAGATTTAGAATTTGCAATTTAATATCAGACTTCTTATATGTCTTTGTATCTTATAGTTTATTAAATTGTATTTTAAGTGCTTTAACAATAAATAATAATTTCATATAGAGATAGAATTAGAAGAAAAGGACATTCTGATGGCTTAAAAGACTGCTCTTAGCATGAGCCTGGAGATGTGGCTGTTTTCAGAAAAGAGGTTAGGAACATTTAGATAAGCTGTAAAGGACTTGACTACAGAAAACTTCATGATTACAGTATCACATCTGCTTGCCAATGTGGGCCATGAATGCCCTCATCTGTGTGCCTACTGCTGAGCTGTTTGTTTTTATGGGACTTGGCACAGCTGACAGCTAATGCGGGCATTTAAATGCAAACTATGGCACTGATGTTTCCCCCCCAATGACATTTCAATTCATAAATTATATGAATATGGATAGCCCTATTCATTTATAAAATAATGCAGTTATCACTTACTAATGTAATTCAAAACATCTTTCACTTTATTTAGCAATTTCCAACCCATTACATGTGACTATGAAAAGAATAAAAATTGATTAGACAAGGAGTGAAAAGTGGGCAAAATCATTTCTCAGCTTGTTGCCCATCTCATGGTAAAATGATGGAACCATAGGATTTTATCTCCTATTGAGGAGATGTTTCTTGCTTAGGTGGCCTCTATCTGATTAAAAGCATCTTTGTAATAGTGCATTCACTTCCATAAAAAGAAAAATTTTCTCTGTGCCAGGAAAGAGTATAGTAATAACTAAAAAAAAAAAAAAAAAAAAAAAGAAAAGATGTTACTGTGGCAAGACAGGCTATTCCTGGTTTCAAAACCTGTAGGATGGTAGGCTTTGAAAATGAAGCTAATCATGTCTCTTAGAGTCTAATTTATTTATGTTGTGTCAATGATAAAAGAGGAAATAAAATAATCATTACCTGCAGTGAAGGTGACAATAATATCTATAGTTTTCTGAGTGCTGTTTCCTTTAAATATATTACCTGTAATTGTGAAAACAACATGGAAACGTGGGAATATTAACCTATTTTACAGATGTGGACTCTGAAGCTCAGTTGTTAAGTGACTTGCCCAACACTGGCAATGGGGGTCCCACTCCAGACTGCTGATGTGAACTCCCTCTCTCTCATTGTCCTCCCTTCATAATTTGGGGATCTCTAGAGCCTCTGTGAAATGTTAGGGGTTTCCCATCTACTGTCTTTCTTAATGTGGCTCATGGATCTGCATGACAGGGGCACTCTTGCTTGCTTTCTTAATCTTTCTAGACTTCTAATGAAAGCATTTTGCTGTCTCAGATTTTCCTTTGGCATTTTGGGGTCTCTTCTGGATGTGGATCTGCTCTGTTTCAGGAGGGGCAGCGAGAATGCACACCCATCTCCTGTGGTGCTGGAGTGCCATCCTGGCAGGTCATCTATCTCCCGTGAGCTCAGGACACAGGCTGCTGGACTCATTCTCAGATGCTGACTGAGGAGCAGCTCAAATTTCAGCTGATGAAGAATAGCTTGTCAAAGGACAGGGAACTAGTTCACATTTACTTTCTGATCTGTGGTGTTAGGTGTGGGGACCTCACATTTTGATCAGAAGACTCCTAATTTCTCAGGAAGTACAAAATCAGCGAGCAGTGTGCAGCTAGAGCAGTGATTTCCAACTTTTTCATCTCATGGCACACAAAACCTAATTACTAAGATTCTGTCATGCCCCCCCCCCCCATTTTTTTTCCGATCTGACAAAAATATAGGTATCATTCTGATTCACCCACACCTGATGGCTATTGTTGTGTTGGCTGTTGTCATTTTTTATTTGACAATCTAAGGGAAAAGAGGTCAGGTCCCTGACTATTGCATGCTTTAAAACTTTTTGCAGCTCACCGGCTGAAATTGCTGAGCTGGAAGAACATGTCTCAGGAGGGTTGTGAACTGTGAAGCCAGATGGCCTCAGCTCTCCAAGGACTGTTCCAAAATCATATACAGCTCTTACACGTTAATTTCAAGTTTTGCCTAACATTTTAATAGGCTTTGTGCTTTCCTGCAAGGGATAAAAGTCCATTTTAATGAAAAGGAAAAGAGTAATTTTGGACGTCATTCATTTTTCAGAAAAATACAATCCTCTTTTTATATAAAAAAAGGAAAGAGTAAAAGCTAAGACATTTGTGCTCAAAATATATTCACAAAGTGTTTCTGTACCACATTTATCACAGTATTATCATTATTTCCCTCTTATTAAGGTCATATACCTTATTAGTGGCAGACAGAGCTCTATAGACTAACTGTATTTATATTCTATTTTAAATATAACATGAAACATATTGCACAAAAGTGCTTTCTTTCCCCTCTTTTGGTTTATTTCTTTTTCTAAATCCTATCTGAGACGAATGTTGTATTTTTAGTCTGATGGATTCTTTGTCAGTTTTATAAGGGAAATGGTATTGGGTTGTGATCTCAGGCTGAAAATTCAGTAGTTGGAAATAAAGAAAAGGATTTAAGTGACCAAGATCAACACCAGAGCCCTAGCTGGCTTGGCTCAGTGGATAGAGCATCGCCCTGCGGACTGAAGGGTTCCAGGTTCAATTCCAGCCAAGGGCACATGCCTGGGTTGTGGGCTCAATCCCCGGTGGGGGGCGTGCAGGAGGCAGCCGATAAATGATTCTCTCTCATCATTAATATTTCTATCTCTCTCTCCTCCCTTCCTCTCTGAAATCAATAAAGAAATAAAATTTAAAAGAAAAGATCATCACCAGAAAAGCTTTATGTTCAATATAGACAAGATTATAAAATAATGGGTTTAATTAGAAAAATTTTTGAAGCCCTATCACCACCTTGATGCTTGTAACCATAGTACAATTTTGGAAGCAACTATCATGGATACATTACAGAAGGACAAAGTAAAATGAATCATATATCTTTTGCATATAAATGTATATTTAGATCAACATATTTTTCCTGTTTTGAAAATATTAACACAGCACAGATGGTCTGCTCTAATCAGCCTGGCCTCTTCACAGTCCATGAACAGACCATGCTTGTTTCATCTCCAGGAGGGTCATTCTGTTTCTCTCTTCACTTGTCTTTGTTCCTGCTCTCCAGGGTCCAGCACAGGACCCTGTCTCTCAAGAAGTCTTCTCCAGGGAGCCCAGCTCTTCACTTGCCTCAGAAAAAGTGTAGCCCTTACTTAATTGGACATTGTTCAGTCCTCAGCTATGTTGCTCTTTGGTGTGAGTCTCCCTCCACAACTGGATCATGGGCCCCCTGAAGGTAGGGAACGTGTCATTTGCAACCCTCAGCACAAAGCAGAGCTTGAGCTCTCAAGAGGAACTCATTGATTGAGAGTCTGCTTTCTGCTAGTTTATTTTATTATTTAATTGAGTGAGATTCTGCAGGGCATAAACTATGCCCTTGAAACCAAGGCACCCCTGGGAGCTATATTAACTTAGAGCACATGGGCCTTATTTATTTACTGTTCCAATATACTGAGTTAGCAGTACTATCAATCACACAATCTGACAGTCTTTTAAAAATGCAATGCTTCTGCATCTTTTGGCTTCTCTGTGACCTTTTGGAAGCAGCGGAGTGGGACCACGGAAGAGGAGGACTTGTCATGCTCTGTCAACTTCTAGAACCTGAATTAGAAAACTCAAGGAGAACGAGATTTCATATTGTAATTAAAAAAAAAAAAAGGTAGTACTCTTCCTACAAGTACAGAAAAGGATAGTATTTCCATTCTCTCTTGGAATTATAGACATGGAATGAGAAGGTGAGTGCTTCCCTTAGGGTGACATTTGTGGAGGTAGACCTGTAGCTGTACTACCATTTCCTCTTTTCATTCTGAGGCCATCTGGTTCCGATGTTTCCGAGACAGCGTGGATGAGTGTTTGGGGGCCTGTTTCAGGCTAAGCCCTCAGGAGCTCTCAGCCGGCGTACATTTCTAATAAAGTATTCTAAATAGTGCTTCTCTGACCATCACGTTTCCTGGGAGCTTAGCCAGGGGGATGAATCTAGTGGCAATGAGCTCGAAGTAAGAGTGGGAGGGACAAATGAATCTCACGACAGAACTACCGTCTAAATAGCCAACCTAAAGAGGTATAAACATTCAAAATGGATGCTGGTTAGTGTTGAAATGCACATTGTTTGAAGGATATCTGAGCAATGCAAAAAAAAAAAAGTCAAACCTACCTTGTGCAAGAAATACAGAAAACTAGGCTCAGCCCAAGAGAAAAGGCCTGCTAGGAACTTTATGAAGAAAGTAAATAGTGGCCACTTTGGTCAGAGTTGGCCAGACACTGGTCCTAGCAGAAATTTTGATTGAAAAACCTAAGATTTGGGTGAAAGATTATTAGGTTGATCAGACACACATGAAGGGACCAGAAGTCGGAAGCTCTCACAAGTGTACACCTTTAAAGCTAAAGGTATCCTGAAACTTTTGGGGCAGTTGGCAGACCAGATTCCTGGCATTCCTTGCTGGGGATGGTAGCTCAGGCTACTACCAGACTTGACTCCTTGCTTCAGGCTCCTACACTCAGCACACCTTTGTTACTGGCCTTAGAGCTGGGCAAGTGTTGGTGGAAATTCTCATAAAGACTCCTGAAAAATCAGGTCAGAATTTGGCTTTAACTTGAAATGGTGTCCAAGACCCTTGCGCCAAACCTAGTCCTTCAAACCTAGAATGAACCTAAACTCATTCTCTCAGTTCAGTTTTGAATAACTTTGATGAGCCTTCTGGCTTTCAAGACCACAAGGGCCCTCTCCAAGTGAGAGCAGGCTCCGGGAGTAGCCTCAAGCAGAATGTATGTCTTTGGAATCCATCTAGCATGGAAATAGCCTTCCCCCGGCTGGCAGCATTGCTCAACACAGCACATCCTCTTTTATGCATGACTTTAGAGGGAAGGTGGGGCTACGCACAGAGGGCTGAGCGTAGAGGCTTCTCAGAAATGTCAGTGTCACAAAGCAGCTATTTTTCTCGGTTGACCAACTTTGAGCCTATTACTTTCATTTTCATCAAATATCAGGGCTTTGTAACTTAAGAGCAAACAAATTGAAACAGAAATCCATTTTTTAAAGGTAATTTTATATTTGGTTCAGGATTAGAAACCGTGCTCTGTTCACACACCACCTACAGCCCGTAGCAAAGAAACTGTGCCTGCTCTTCCAACACATCACGGCGATTTCTGGTTAGGAGGGGATGAAGAGTAAGGAAAAGGAAAAAGGTCAGTTTCTATGTGTAGGTAATTCTCAATGTCCTCTCTCAGAATCTCAATTACTTCTCTCTTATTTTCTTTTCCATGTGTGTCATGGCCTTAAGACTTGTTGGAAACACTGAAGTCCTACATTCTCATCAACAGCCATGCATCACAGTGCCACTCAGTAACATTTCATTGCAGTGTCCTCAGCTGCCCAGGCACCTCCTGCTAAATTTAGGCTTAAACAAACAGAGTCTTTGGGTTGCAGCGCTACTAGAAAGCAGCTGGAAGAGGGACAAGCAGATCTGTTGCTTTTATATTGCTGTAAGGTAAAGGATAATTTTGAGAGTTATTATTACTTTTTTCCAACCAAATAAATATATAAAGACACTGGTCCTTTTCTTGAGCAATTTTGGCTAAATTAAATGTATATTCAGATCTAGTTTCAAATCCAAAAGTCCCAGGTTGAAACAGCTGTCAGACTCTTAGAGTCTTAAATCCCTAGACTGTTCAATTTCACTTCTGGTGTCATCCTGTAATGATTTATGTGGATGTATCTTGCCTCCCTAATAAGTACCCCGAATGGGGGACTACTGTTAGTCTTCAACAGACTCTCATAGCAACTGCTGTGGACTCGGACTACAGTGAAGCCATTAAGAAATATTTTCTGAAGAGATTTGCCCTTAATATGAATTTGGCATTATAAGATCAAGACTTATTTAAAAAAATATTTTGAACATATATACAATCTACCTAATAAAAGAGTAACATGCTAATTGACTGTACCTTCACAATGGCCACCAGCCAATCAGGAGTGAGTATGGAAATTAACCCAACAAAGATGGTGGGTTAATTTGCATACATGGGCACTGAGCGGCCGGGGGCGGGGCGGTACGCTACGCAGGCATTCTTTACCACCCCTGGCTGCTCCGGGCCTCTGAGCAGCATAGGAAGGTGGAAAGGCAGCGGCTCTGGGCTGGCTGGAGCAGAAAGGTGGCTCTGGCCAGAGCAAAGGCAGTGCCGGCAGCCAGGGAAAGGAAGGCCCATTCTGGCACGAATCTCCATGCCTCGGACTTCTAGTACAAATATAAAAGCTGCCACAGGATATACACTTAAAAGTTAAGGCTGCTCTTACTTTTCTCTCCTCGTCCTCCAGTTTTCTTCCTGGGATGCAAACAGAGGCTTCCTGTGTAACTTTCCAAAAATACTACATGCATTTGCAAACATACACACAGAGAAATACATATGTACATATCAAAGTTAGCAAACTAAGCATACTGTCCTTCACTTGATTTCCCCCCTAAAATATTATTCTGGATAATTTCAATTAACACAGAGGAAACTAATGCATTTTTTAAAGAGCTGCATAAGATATATTTTTTCCAAACTTTTTACAATTGCAAATTGTACAGCAAGAATATCTTTATTTGTACATCATTTTATGAATGCATTAAGTGTATCTAAAGAATATATACCTTGAAATAGAATGGCAGTGTGAAGGCATTGATGGATTGCTCTCCACCAACTTTCTCTCTAGCCAACTTACAATGCATGTGGGGACGATTTTCTTGACATACCCTGTGATTCCCAAGAGGAGAAAGTGACATTGTTAATGGCAAACACTTACATAGAACTTAGTCTGCACCAGGCACTGATCTACGTGCTTTACAAATACTATCTCAAACAATGCTCACAACAACCTTGTGAGGGAGGTACTAATGAGATAAGACATTTTGGCTCAGGTCATCCAGCTAGTAAATAGCAGATTGACCCCCCCGGCCCAGGCTGTCTGGCTCCAGGAGTCAGTTCTTATAGCTATGGCTGGGCTAATCATGACACTTTTAAAAAATATTCTGTATGAGATATAAGAAGAATTTAAGAAATACACATTCTTCTGTTAAATAAGGAAAATTGCATCAGACTCTACCATCATAATCCCTTTTGTTGCAGTCTTCATAGCACCCCGAGTCCCTCCCCATCATTCCTTAGTATTAGCCCCTGGTCCACTAGCACATCCTCTAATTTCACTCTGATTATCATTTGGCAAAATATTAATGTTCATGTAGATCAGGGGTGGAGAACCGTATTTCTGCCAAGAGCCACTTGGATACTTATAACATTATTTGAGGGGCATACAAAATTATCAACTTAAAAATTAGCCTGCTATTTTGGTCAAATATTTAATTAACTCACCCCTAATGCCTTGGCAGGGTCAGACCAAAAGATTTCTTGGACCTTATATGGCCCAGTGGGCCGGATGTTCCCCAGCCCTGATGTAGATGAACCTTGCATTACCCTCCCTGGTCTATCAATTTCCCAATATTCTCTCTCTCTTGACCTTATGACCTTATCCTCCACTCTAAATCAGCCCTTTCTCTGCTATAAGAACCAAGACCATTCCCTCTTCTACCACTAGTCCCCCACATCTTTGTGGTCTACATTCTATTGATCCTATTTTTATTTTATTTTATTTTTTTACTTTCCATTCCACTTTTCCTTACACAGTTGCTTACATGTCACAGTCCACAGCTATAATCCACTTTATCTAGATTACTGCATAGCCTCCTGGTAAATCTCTCTACTCCTTTGCCCCCTTTCAATAAATTCTCAAAACAGCAGTTGACTCTATTAAAATGTAACTTAGATTAAGTACTTGTCAGTTTAAAACCCTCCGATGTCTTCACATTGCACTCAGGGAAAAGGCTAAGTGTTTTTAATGGTTTAAAAGGCCCTATACAGTCTCTCCGACTATTCCCTACCACTCTCCCTCTTCCTCATGCCACTTAAGCCACACTGACTTCCCTGGGCTTCCTCCAACACTCCACATCGATTTCCACCCTGAAGCCTTCTTTGTGCTTTTGCCTGAAATAGTTTCCCTCCAGATATCTGCATGGTCCCTCTCTCACTTCCATGATCCCAAGAAAAGTAAAGTTGCTACTATGATAATTTCCATCATAAAAGTCAAGTGTGCAAATATTAACTTTATTCCTTTTTACTAGTGAGCTCAACATAGTGTATTTCCCTTCATTAACTAAACTCTTAATTAAACTTTACTCACTGTTAAAATTTGGTGTAATTTAGCATGTCTCATGTTTTTCCCCATGCTCTTGTCCTCATGGGTAATATAAATGACTGGCTTTGGAGATGAGGGTTTACTTAGGAGATCTGACATAGTGAATAAGGATACTTTTGTAGCAGGCTCCCTTAACACTGATTTTTACTTGAAATATGTACTTCCTATTTAATAGTTTGAAGCTTTGTTTGTAATAACAAAGAACTGGAAAGAGGTCTAATATCTATAAGAGGAAGATAGTACTTGGCAATTTATGCAATGAAATGCTATGTAGCTATTAAAAAAGTAATAAAATATATGAAAATGTTGACATGAAAGGATCATCAAATTAAGTGAAAAGGAAGTATAAGTGAGGAAGGTATAGAGCAATGTATATACAGATTTCTATATATTTTCTCTACATATAGGTGATTAATAGAGTTCTAGTTAGTATGACGTAAATAAATAAAAATATTCAAGTATACCTGAAGAACCACTAAAGTTTTCATTGTCGTTTTTTAGGATTTTATTTTAAAAGCATGCACACAGTTAAAAGTTTTGTATTTAAATTTTAAGTTACATTAAAGTATGGAACTGAGTCATCTAGCTGCAGTGGTCGGCAAACCATGGCTCGCAAGCCACATGCGGCTCTTTGGCCCCTTGAGTGTGGCTCTTCCACAAAATACCACTTGCGGGCGCGCATGTACTGTGCGATTGAAATTTCGTGGCCCTTGCGCAGAAGTGGGTCTTTGTCCTGGGCAAGTCTATTTTGAAGAAGTGGCCTTAGAACACTCAAGGGGCCAAAGAGCCGCATGTGACTCGCGAGCCACAGTTTGCCGACCACTGATCTAGCATAAACTTATTTGTTAGTTAGTCAGTGAACAATAAATCACTCTTAGACTTACGACGAGTGTAGCACCATGTCAAGTACTAGGCAGGACATAAGAGAAGAAGAAACAATCGCTGACCTAATGGAAATTAATTAATAAGAAATAAGTTAGGTCAAAATGTTTTAGTAAGGTAGAATGGCACCAGCATGAGGATTGATAGAAATGCATCGAGAATAGGAAGGAAATAAATTTGAAGACTAACATAGAAAGCAAAGCATAAATATTTCATAATTTAGTCAAAAGAAGAATAAAATTGGGATGGAGAGAAAAAGATAAACCCAATATATGCTGAAAAATAAAAGCATTCCTATATAGATCTTGATTGAATGTTAGCACTGCAAAATGATTTCAGACAATAAACATTTCAGAAAAAAAATGTTTCTTTTGTTTTTATTTTGGGCACATATTAATATAGTGTATATTGACATACTAGTATTTCTATTTAATGCAGAATAAAAACAGTTTTATAAAAGGTCTGTCCTAATTACTGATAGAGATAGATATAAGTATAAATCTATTTAGTAAAACTAAATATAAATTCAAAACTCAAAAGAGCAAATAAAATAAAAACTTAATATACTAAGAAAAATCTAGGTGCAAAATTTATTAATTTATTAAATATATTTTAATTGATTTCAGAGAGGAAGGAAGACGAAGAAAGAGAAACATTAATGATGAGAGAAAGTTATTGATTGGCTGCCTCCTGCACGCCCCCTACTGGGGATTGAGCCCACAACCCAGGCATGTGCCCTGACTGGGAATCAAACATGACCTCCTAGTTCATAGGTTGACCCTCAACCACTGAGCCATGCTGGCTGGGCCAAATTTAGATATAATAAAAAATATTGAAAATCTGGGAAGATGGAATAAGAAAAGTAAAACATATGCTAACTCATTGTATCTAGAAGAAGATGAATGGTAATGTGGAACTCTTAATATAATGTTTCAACAGGATTTCAGACATTGGGGAAAAAAGTGTTGTTTTCATGCTATTTCCTCTGGATTGGCCCTATCCTCCAGGATAATCTTAAGAGAATGGAGTGTAACCCAAGGTCTAGACTGACAAGGTAAGACGTAGAACCCATGGTTGAGACTGATCAGGTTGCCCTGATCCCTACACAGAGCAGCAGAAGACTGAGCATCTGCTTTTGCTCACAGAACATTTCCCAATACTAAATAAGGGTCTCTTTAAGGCAGCAATGCCACAATAACTAGATGAGACAACTTGGATGCAAAATTGCATGATTTATTCCTTAGCACCCTACTCTAACCTGGGTCAGAAGGAGGAACAGCAAGGGTGCAATGCCCAGATCTGTCTTCTACTTCTTTTTCCAGGTGTCATGTTCTTTCCCCTACAGTGAAGCATTATTGGTCTCTATCACAAAGACCAAAATCCTTCTAAACTCAGCCCAGATTCTCCTCTAATGTGAGATTCTCCAGGCTACCTGTGGTCCCACCCCTAATTACTGTTCACTTCATTAGCACATGGTTTACTTACTACAATTAATTTTTATAAGGGAGGATTCTATTGTCAGGTCAATACAATGAAGCTTTGACCAGAACTCTTAATTCTGCCTGGTCTTATTTGTAAAACTTTCTTGCCTACCCTTCTGTGATAGGCTGAAGAAGGTGCCCCATAAAATGGTGACTCTCACCCTGGCTGGGTAGCTCACCTGGTTAGAGAGCCCTCCCCATATGCCAAAGTTGGGGGTTTGATCCTCAGTAAGGGCATATATGAGAGTCAACCAATGAATGTATAAATAAATGGAACATGTCAATGTTTCTCTCTCTCTCCCTCCCCATCTCAAATCAATAAATTTTTTTAAAAAATTATTTTCACTCTCTAGTCTTTGGAACTGTAAAGATGTTACCTTACATAGCAAAGGGACTGTCTAGATGTGATGAAGATTATGGATCTTGAGATGGGGAGAGTATCCCTTTAAGCCTAATCTGATCACACAAGCCTTTAAAGGAGGACTCTTCCCAGGTGGAGTCAGTTAGTGAGATGCAGTGAGAGGATTCAACACTCCATTACTGACTTTGAAGATGGAGGAATGGGTGTATGAGCCAATGAATGAAGTTGGCATCTGAAAGCTAAGAAAAGCCCTCAGTTAACAGCCAGCATGGAAACAGAACTCCAGTCTTACAACTAAGAAAGAAAATTCGTTTCCAGAGCTTCCAAAAGAAGTACAGCACTGCCAACACTCGGATTTCAGCTTTTTGAGACTCTAAGCAGAGACCTGAGCCCACCGGGCTTCTGACCGACAGAAACTATGAAGTCATAAACCTGTGTTATTTCAGATCATTTGTTATGGCAGGTAGAAAACTCAGCAATGTGTTTGTTGTGTGCTTAAGAGGACGCAAGTCATTGCCTGCGTTCCAATTTTCTCTGTTCTTATTCTCCTTCCCTTTTCCCTTCAATGTCTAACTGACAAGTGTAATTATTCTTCATTTTATATCTAACTCCTTCCATTACTTCTGGTAAACTCTAATGCTTATCCATGTTTACTACACAATAGATTTACTCTCTGATCAAAGCATCTCACTCAATATATAAATTAAATAATTTTTAAGTGTAAAAAATACCAATAAGAATAGAATTTCAGTTATAATGATTATGGTCTAAAAAAACAAACAAAGGAGTCCATATGGCAGACATTAGAAAATAAGAAACAACAAACAAAATGTATTTTAAAAATGCTAGCAATCATTTAACAAGTGAAGTAAGATAAAATATTTTCATTATAATAATAATTGTAAATGGAAGATTATACACTAAAACAAAATCCTGTAAAAATGAAAAAGGATTAAGTATTAAAGCAGTTACAAAAGCATATCTAATACATTCAAATTATAAGATGGCATTGGTTACAATAATATTAGTTAATTAAAAACAAGAAGCACAAAATAGAATAAAGGCATTCTTTTTATATTGTTAAACTATAAAACCTATGCAAAAGATTTAGTTGTTATGAGTCATCTATTAAATAAAATTTTAGTGAACTGTATTAGGTAAAAAAAGGCTATATAATATAAAGAGGAATTAAAAGATATAAAATATTGAAGATTCTAAAATATATATTTGACAAAAGAGTAACATATAAATGATGATAAATATGCTTTGAATTAAATAATAATATTTTTTAAATAGATTAAAATATATGCCTTATAACAGAAATGCAACTTTATTATAAGTGTCAATTAATTACTATGACAATAAATTCATAAAAGAGTCATGTTATGGGTCAGATTCCCCATGAAAATTGCTTTAAGTAATATTAGAAATTTTCAGAAATAAATTAAAGTTAAAAATGGAATCATTTAGAAATTTTAAAATAACTTAATATTAATTGGTTCAGAGTATAAATGAATGTCACTACAATTCAGAATATTTAGAAATCAACAACCATAAGGAAGTTACATAGAATCTGGCCAAGGGAGTGCTAGGAGGAATATTCATCATTAATAAATGTATAGGATTAAATGGAAACAGTAAATAGTAGCACTGATAAGGACCATATTATAAGCAAATGAGAGTGATAGATATGTATGCTTTTCTAAGAAAATTACTAAAATTAATTGAAATAATATATGAATAAGTCAAAAAAGATGAAAGCAATTTTTTAAAAATATATTTTTATTTATTTCAGAGAGGAATAGAGAGGGAGAGACAGATAGAAACATCAATGATGAGAGAGATTCATTAATCAGCTGCCTCCTGTATGCCCCACACTGGGGATGGAGCCTGCAACCCGGGCATATGTCCTGACTGGGAATCGAACCTGTGACCTCCTGCTTCATAGATCAATGCTCAACCACTGAGTCACTCCCACTGGGTGAAATCAGTTTTTAACTTGTCAAAAACGTACCCTTATGAAAGGTTTCCTAACCCATTCTAAAAACCAGATTTGTTCTATTACTGAGTCATAATGCATTCTAACAAGAGAACAAGGAAATGCCATTGTAGATGCAGTAGATGGTTTCCATCATGGTCAGTTCTCGTCAGTACTGAGCATACTGCTCTGAGAAGTTATCCCCTGTATAATGCACAATATTCACCATATGAGAGACATTGTTTTTTAAAGTTCCACCACCCCTAAGAGATGTGAACCAGTAAGGCCCTTAAACCTAGATGAGTTTGTCAAGTTGCCTTGCTGCACAATGACCAGAGAAATGAGTCCAGATGCATCATAAAAGTGGTTTGGGGAACATGCCCTTCAATTGGCTTTCACTCCTCCCATATTTTAGTTTCTCTGACTCTGATTCTTTCTCCTTGGGTTACTTCCCAAGCAATCTACCTCCGCTGAAGCCTTTGCTATAGACTCTGCTTTATGGAGGACCTGCGCTAAAACATGAGAGGAAAATGGGATGTCCTAAAAGTAAAGATGAAACTGCATTTTCCTTTGTGTCTAGCTTTTCCTATGAATGCTAGAAATCACTGAAGAGTGAAAATTTAAGGACCTAAAATTCTACCATGTACAATTTGACCTATTTTTGGTGGATGGGGTGTGTCATGGAGTAGAAAAAATATTCTTCACTTACTTCACTTCTTCTGCTCCCACTTGCTCCTATTAAGTAACGAGGCTGATTTGAAAACCCCTTTACACCTCCATAATAAGCTTTCCTTGTGAGAAAACACTCCCCTCCAATTTCTAAGAATAAATCCTGTCTGATGCTGTCAATGTACATGAATAGAGAGAGCCTTTAGGTTTAGCAAAAGAGTTTTAAAAAACAAATTTCAGGACACTCAGGGATACAATGATAGACTCTTTGCATGAAAACCCTGTGGCATTCTTTCAAATATCTTAAAACATCATTCAGCAAGAAAAAGTCTGTGTTCTCACCCTCTGTGCTTTCAGAGAAATTAACACTTCAGCAGATGTCAATGTAGCTTTTTCCCTTTAAGTGATGGCCTTGTTCAAATTCAAGCTTTAGAACAAATTTTCTAAATGCACACTTATGGACACTAATGGCCTATTTTAGGAAATGTCTAAAATCCCCAGTTTAGGGGAAAAATAAAAAGCAAAAATGTAAAAAAATAATAATAAAAGCAAGGGGATAAAAAAGATGAATGCCTGTGGTTAACACTGTTCACTGATTTTTTTTTTTTTTTACTCCTCAGATTAGGACTTTCTTTACAGCCTGCCATAAATACATATTTCTATCTTATAATGTATGTGCTACTGCACCGCGGGTGACCAGAAGAAGTGTTCCTGTTGACTTCTTGCTGTCCATCTCACCAGCAGTGCAGAACAGGGATGAAGACCTGTGACAGGCTATCAATCCTGAGAGAGCCGCAACCTGCTCAGAATTCTGATTTCTTGCCCTTTTTCCTATAGCCAAAGCGGAGACTTGCAAATGTATGCTCTACAATTAAAATGTCTCTTCACGTTCAAAGAAAGAAAAACAAAAATGAAACAGTTATCTAAGATATCATTCAAGCTCAGAGCATACCACTGTTTCTGATGGTCTGAATTTCTCTCCAGCTCTGTACTTAATTTACCCTCTCCCCAGGATCTGGACCTTCTCTCTCTGATTAACCTTATGGTTGTACAGATCCAGACCACTCTCAGAGACATGGAGACCCTCGCTTCTGAGCAGGATGCTCTCCCCAGGATTGATAGCCTGCCTCAAGGCCTGCTTCCCTGTTCTGCACTGCTGGTACCATGGACGGTATAAACTCAACAGGACTAGAAGTACAACACTCTACCCTAAATTTCCTTTGTGTTTGAGGGAGGGTGGGAGAGCAAACCAATGACACAGATTAAAATCCTTGTTCCACAAAGGGCCAGATTGTATTTTCTTTGATCACCAAAAGTAATCAGATCTCCAGCTGGTGGGTTGCCTTCCTAACGCAAAATCCGCCAGAGGGGAGGTGTTAACCATATCCTAGGGCCGTGGTGGGCAAACTGCGGCTCTCGAGCCACATGCGGCTCTTTGACCCCTTGAGTGTGGCTCTTCCACAAAATACCATGGCCTGGGAGAGTCTATTTTGAAGAAGTGGCATTAGAAGAAGTTTAAGTTTAAAAAATTTGGCTCTCAAAAGAAATTTCAATCCTTGTACTGTTGATATTTGGCTCTGTTGACTAATGAGTTTGCCGACCACTGCCCTAGGGTAGAGACACCATTACCTTGTTACTGAATTTCCAGGGTAGCAGGGACATCTCCTCTAGCTTGCCAGAAAGCACTATAGGGGAGGGATCTAATGGCACTTTCAATTCCCTGCGATCTGCTATGTAGAGGACTTCCTTTCCTTGCTGCTTTATGTTTATAGACCAAAAATCTAAATGGCCTGGCAGTTTTCTAGTTACTCTGCTTATTTTGGACAGCCAGATTAAATAATCCAGTTCCCGGATGGAATAGAATTGACCTGAGTGACCTAGTTTGGCTGTTTGCAACTATCTAATGGAGACAAGTAATGTCCATTTTGTGGCACCATTACAATGTCTGGAACCACCCTTTCACATATCAGTCCCATGAGACCTAAGCTGGGTGTTGCTAATGAGTTTAGTTACACCGGTGTTGCCTGCTCAAAACCTCATTTACAGAAGTAAATACAAGACAGTGGGGTTGTTAAAGGCAGTGGGGTTAGATGGCATTTTGAAGGCTTGTGCAAGGCCATGCTTTCACAGTGCAGGAGGAACAGGAATACCCCAGGAATTGGGAAACACTGATCATTTTTGTTTTCTCCTTAGCTTCACTGGGGACATGAGTTAAAGGAGCCAACAGATTAATGTGGCATCAGCAGTGCCTGAGCGCAAGCTCCTTGCAGGGCTCACTGATTGGCCTAATGTTTCTCAGGAATCCTCTTAGAGTTTTCACTTGCAGAGTTCTGGGAGACGGCGAGGCTGACCAAGAGCCCCACCTCCCTGGCATAGTCTGCTTGGCCAGTTTGCCCAGACGGAAAGCTATCCCAGCTTGGCTGTGGGGAGACAAGCCCAGTCTGAGACTCAGCGAAGCCCTGGTTCCAGGTGTTTTTGGTCTTGAGGATTTAATTTCTATTCCCAAAACTGTCCTTGAGGCAAACAGTGAGCCATCCATGAAAGATCCATATATTTTTTATCTCCTTGTATATTATCCACATCTAAATAAGAGGCATTTCCCCCCAGAGGCTTAATTTCAAGTAGGACACTCAACAGGGAAGTAAAGTTGCCACACAGAATTGTGAAAACTGAATATGACTCAGAAATCAAGTAACAAGATGAGCTTTGACTTCAAGAATTTTCCTCCTTGCCACCCCTGGTACTGCAACCGCCAAGGCACACACCACATAAAGCAGCATGTTTATAAAGAATTTGTCACTCTAACTCAGACATCAAAAATGAATTGCGGTCCTAAGTACTTTTAATCTCAAAACCAAGGTAAAAAAAAAAAAAAAACACATCCAAAATTTTAATCTAAAACATAACAAGATATTCATACATATGTATAAGATGAAAAGCAATATTATAAACATGCCTGTCGCTGCTAAGGGGGAAAATAAAGTAAGTGATATAAAAGAATGGTGAAATAATACAACAACAACAAAACCCCCCCAAAAAAAAACACTTATTGCAGCCAAACAAACTTGTGTTATATATTAGAAACTTTCTAATTCTAACTGGAATATTTTATTGAAGAAAACTATGTTATATAGATTTTTAGGTAAGATATTACTAATTTATTTAAAAACTAGAGGCCTGATACACGAAATTCATGTAAGAGTAGGCCTTCCTTCCCCCGGCTGCTGGCACTGGATTCCCTCTGACACCCGGGACCTAGCCTTCCCTCTGGCCACCAGCAGGTACCCAGGACCCAGGCTTCCCTGGCAGCCCTGGCTTTGTCCGGAAGGTTGTCCAGAAGGATGTCTGGAAGGACGTCTGGTCTAATTAGCATATTATACTTTTATTATTATAGATTTTCAGAACAACTTGTTTATGTGGAAACAGATGGGAAGTGAATTATTTTTAGGGCCCCTAGTAAATCTACAGTTCTATATTCTCTGTCTTGATGACCCCATGCTTTGAGTAGCTGAGAGACAAATACACAGGGCACACTAGTCTCTTACTACTCTTTATTCAATTTTTAATATTAGAAGGTCCTTCCTGGAGCCTTTTAAGAGGGTTTAGTAGAAAGTAATTACATTCAGAATGATACCAAGAATCAGCAGTTATGGCCACATTACAGATCTTGGGCTTCACTATGATTATTTTTGTTGTTGTTGTTCTCCTCATCCTGCCTCTCCTGCTTTGCAACCCCATCAGAATTAGAATAGTTATTCTTGATAGGAGTTTGGAATTCACCACCTGGAAAGGATTCTTGAGTTGTTAAAGCTAAGAAGAATGTCGTTTGGTGCAGGAGAAGAGGGACTTGGAAGCACCTGAAGGTGTCAGGAGGCCAGCAAAGTCTTTCAGACACCCGCTGCGAAAGCCTCTGAGAGTGGGGATCATCTACTAAGTAGCACTCAAGTGAAGGGCCTTTGGAGAGATGCTTTAAGTGGGCTCAGACATAATCCTCTTTCTGGCTGAAATAGCTATCTCTTCTGACTGGTTGCCAAGCAGGGCTTGTCCCCAATGTCAGGTTATTTAATATTTATTTTATTTTTATTTATTTATTTTTTTACCTATCTCTGTGTTTTCAGCAGATCTCTGGAATGTGGTCAACATAATATCAATTACATACATTTGTAGTGACTCAGCAGCTTCTTTAACTTCTTTTTCATCTTACCCTTCCTTTCTCAGTGATTATGGCAAAAGACAAAGAACATAAAAGTTCATGAAAGCAAGGAAAAACTAGGCTTGAAGGGTGTTGAGGACAGATATCCTGGGAACTAATGTAAGATACAGAACAAGACACTATTATTTAATTTCCAAACTAAAATGTGTCAGAAGACTCCTCAACATACAGAAACTAATTTTCATTGAATTGTTATTTTAGCAAAATCAGACTAAATGCAACTGTCAGAAGCTCTGCATTCTCCTAGTAATTGCATATGCCGTCTATACTGTGATCTGTAGCAAAGGTTGTTATTATTAAGTACAGGTTATATGAAGTGCCCGAGTGTCTCTATATTGCATGAATATTTTTAAAAGATATGCTTTCTATTCTTGCTGCCAAATAAATAAGTAAATGAAAATTACATAAAAACACAGTAAGAAGAAAAAACAAGCCAAAGTTGTTGCATTAACCTCCCTGAACTGTCATTGCTCTTCATGTTTTATTTATTTGTATTTACTTATTTTTTAAAAAAAACATTTTTATTGATTTCAGAGAGGAAGGGAGAGAGAGAGATAGAAACATCAATAATGAAAGAGAATCAGTGATCAGCTGCCTCCTTCATGCCCCACTACTGGGGATCATGCCCACAACCCGGGCATGTGCCCTTGATCGGAATCGAACCCAGGACCCTTCAGTCCGCAGGCCAATATTCAATCCACTGAGCCAAACCAGCTAGGGCACTCTTCACATTTTAAATAGTGCTGTTCCAATATATTCCATTTGTTATTTTATAATCAGTTGGGTTCTTATAGGTGTGGTTCCTATAAGAGTACCGTTGTTCACATGTGTAAATGTTTTCAGTGTGAACTGGGCCCAAGGTGCAACTCTATAAGCTTATTTTCTCCTGGGGGTAGAGGTGAGGTGTTTGCTATCAACAGTGTGTATAACTGTCCTCTCCAAGTTGCTCCCCGGGGCCAGCTCCAGGCAAAGATGTGAAGCCATGTTATGTGCTTTTGGTGTTCTGAGCTTTCTCATTTTTATCCTTCCCAGTTCATCAGCATTTATTCCACTTAGCTTCTGTTAACCCTGTCAAAATTTACTCTCAGAAAAACAGAGCTCTTTGAAACCTTTTTAAGTCTTGTATGCAATTCTCTGTGTCACCTCTCCCAGGGAGATTTGTATTTTAATTTCTAATGCTAATTATAGAATAAAAAGCTCTGTCCCTTTTGAGGCATTCTCTGCATCATTGGGCAGGTTAGGAAGAGATTCTGGAGGGACACCAGAGAAAGCCTTATCAGCATTCTGGAACACACCTTGAGTTCTCTCTCTCTCTCTCTCTCTCTCTCTCTCTCTCTCTCTCTCTCTCTCTCTCTCTCTCACACACACACACACACACACACACACACACACACACACACACACAAAGGTGAAAGGAAACAGTCACACTTATCACCACTCTAGCATCTGTTAGGAGGCACAGTAACAGTCATTTATATGTTTCTCACTAAGCTCTGTACTGCAAGTAAGATTTAATAGAGAGGTCAAGTCATTCCCTCAAAGTCACACAACTATTCAATATCAGACCCAAGATAAAAGCTCAGCCAATACCCAGTCTCTTTTCTTTGTACATTCTATTTATTTTTGTTGAATTGAGTTTGTACTGAAAGTGTTAATGGGCATCTTCTAGGCTCAAATCCACATAAAAATATCAAAGAAGCCAAGTGAGGAGACTTAAATGTAAAATCCTCTCAGAAATCCCAGAGGGAAGCCAGACCAATTTTAATGTCTGAAGTCTTCATTCATTTTTTTTCCCCATTTCTAAAGCGACACTTCATTTATCACTTTTGTGTCATTTCTTGCTTTGGTTAAAGGATGGTGTTACTATTTGATTACTGACTGATCTCTCATAACTTCTGTGCTGTGAGGCATGACACATTTCACATCACAAAGTGTGGTCTTCTTCCTATAGAGTAACTAAGTATTTATTTCCCTGGAAATGTGCAGCAGGTTCTGGGTGCTTGGCTTTCACATTTCCCCCTTTTATTAATTTCATTATTATTATCAACATTTTGTTGTATAAGTTTTTCAAGATTGTAGGCAAAATGAATGTAGCATCCTTTCATGAATACCACTGCATTAGCTACTCCCTATCGGAACGACTGTTCAGGCATTAGATGGACTTACAGGCATGTAGCACAGGTAAGAAGCACCTAATGTTTTAAGCACCACAAGGACAACAACTATCTAATATTGGTATTTCTCAATGTTTGACATTCCCTATGCATTATTGCTCTTTACCTGTGTACATAGGAACAAGGAAAGGCCATAATTATTGCTGTATTAAGCAAAGAGCATTTTACAAACAATAGTTGACTTATGTTAGCAAGTGAATTCATGCAGTTTGAAAGTTTATCTATTTTCATTTATGTAGCAAGAGTTAGTGACGTCCTATTACATAAGCCAGGCACTGTTCTTCACCTAAGAAAACAAATGATGTATCTCTTCTCTCTGACAGACTGGGAAAGTAAAGGCAAACTTCCAGAGAAAGGGACCTCAGAGCTGAATCAGAAGGATGCTTAGTGTTACCATGAGGGAGTGGGATGAAGAGGAGCCTCATAGATAGAACAGCAAGATCAGAGGCCTGGCATTTGGAAAGGGAATGGAAGAAGGCTTGGAGACCTAGTGAGAGAGGGATGATTAATGAGACTAGGGAGATAAGCAAGGGCCAAACTGGGTGGACATTGAAATAGCGTTGAGGATGTTGTTCTTCACTTTAAGAGCGATGGGAAGGTCCTGCAGGGTTAAGCATGGGGATAATTTGATTGATTGGCTTTGCATTTTGAATATATTTTTTTCTGCTCCTGGAAGAGTTTGGACTTTGTGAAAGAGACCTCAATTATCAATTTTGTTCCCTAATGCCCAATTATTTTTAAGGTTTGATGGGAAAAAAAATGAGGAACATGCTCTGCAATGTTATTTGGGAATTCATTTATCTCTGTCCTCCTTCCCTTCCTTCCTTCCTTCCTTCCTTCCTTCCTTCCTTCCTTCCTTCCTTCCTTCCTTCCTTCCTTTCTTCTTTCACTCCTTCCTTTTTCCCTTCCCTTAATTGATACTATCAAAGCTGGCTTATTCAAATAGAAAAACAAAAAAAGCTTGGAAAAGGCATTCACTGAGCTTCACTGAAAAAGATATATAGAAAACTTTGACTTCCCAAGCAAAGTGTGAAAAAAGAGCGATAAATAATAACAGTGGCCAAATACAGATTTATAACCTAGAAGCAAATTTCTTCCTCTAATGAATATAGTGTTATACTGGGAAGACATGATATACTTCCTTATTTACAAAGATATTCTAATCATCTGTGGAATATTCTTCTAAGAAATGTGGATGTTTTGTAGAAGCAGGAAATCAAAAGGAGTATCTATTTACCCAGACAGAAATACACCAAAACATACTGGACAGATGTTTATGATATTTCTCTCAGTGCTAAAAAGAGGTTATTTTTGATTTATTGATTCATGAATTTATTAAACACATTTTTATGGGTGTTAACTGTACAATAGGTACTGGTTCAAGAGATACAATAGAGAAACCAAAGAAATAGTTTTTGTTTTTAAGAGGCTTATATTTTGGGTGGGGCACATAATAAAGAAATAAGGAAATACATGACATGTTAGATAGTGCAAACAAAAGAGGGTAGTATTTCAAGACTGTATTTAAAGGATGTGATATATATTTATTTATAAATCATAAGTAATTCATAAATAGATTCTTTATAAATAAAATTGACTTAAAATATATTTCTTTCTTGATTTCAGAGAGGAAGGAAGAGGGAGAGAGAGAAACATCAATGATGAGAGAGAATCATTGATCAGCTACCTCCTGCATGCCCCCTACTGGGGATTGAGCCCGCAACCCCGGCATGTGCCCTTGGCCAGAATCAAACCTGGGACCCTTCAGTCCACAGGCCGACACTCTATCCACTGAGCCAAACTGGCCAGGGCAATAAAATTGACTTAAAATATCACTACCGGTAAGGTTCTCTCTCTCTCTCTCTCTCCATATATATGTATATCCTATCTAATAAGAGAGTAATATGCAAATTGACCATACCTCTGCTACACCCACAAGCCACGCCCACCTGCCGATCAGGAGTGAGTATGCAAATGAACTCAACCAAGATGGCTGTGGCCTTGGAGAGAACAGGAGGCTTGGGTTTCCCTGGCAATGGAGGAAACCAAGCTTTCCACCTCCCCTGGCTGGCCCAGGCCTCCACTCAAGGCTACAAAGTTTCAATTATAGGAGATAAATAAATCCCAACAAAAATGGCAGCAGCCATGGAGCTGGAGAGAGCAAGAGGCTTGAGTTGCCCCGGGCAATGGAGGAAGCCAAGCTTCTGCATCTCTGGCCTGCCTTGGCCTCCACTCAAGGCTACAAAGTTTCAATTATAGAAGATAAATAAATAAATCTCAGATACCAGGACCTCCACTTGGGTTTCTGGGGGGCGTAGCCGGCCTGCAAACCACCACAGGCCCCTCACCCAGGCCACCCTATGCCCCAAGGGAACACCCACCCTGATCCAAGACACCCTTCAGGGCAAACCTGCCGGCCCCCACCCATGCACCAGGGCTCTATTCTATCTAATCCTATCTAATAAAATAATAATATGCAAATTTACTATCACTCCAACACACAAGATGGCTACCCCCATGTGGACACAAGATGGCCACCACAAGATGGCCAGCAGGGGAGGGCATTTGGGAGGGATCAAGCCTGCAGGGGAGGGCAGTTAGGGGTGACCAGGCTGGCAGAGGAGGGAAGTTGGGGGCAATCGGGTCTGCAAGGAAGGGCAGTTGGGGAGGACTCAGGCCTACTGGGGAGAGCAATTGGGGGAGGCCAGGCCTAAAGGGGAGGGCAGTTAGGGGCAACCAGCCTGCAGGGGAGGGCAGTTGGGGGTGACCAGGCCTGCAGGGGCAAACAGGCTGGCAGGGGAGTGGTTAGGGGGTGATCAGGCTGGCAGGCAGAAGCAGTTAGGGGCAATCAGGAAGGCAGGCAGGCGAGCGGTTGGGAGCCAGCAGTCCTGGATTGTGAGAGGGATGTCCGACTGCCCGTTTACAGGCAGTCGGACATCCCTCAAGGGGTCCCAGATTGGAGAGGGTGCAGGCTGGACTGAGGGACACCCCCCCCCCCCCGTGCACAAATTATGTGCACCGGGCATCTAATATATATATATATATATATATATATATATATATATATATATATATATATATATATATATATGTATTGAGAGAAAATCTGACTGATAAGGTGGCACTTGAGCCTTTAAAAATGCTACACACTAAATCAAAGAAAGTCAAAAGAAACCATTTAAAAATTTTTCTTCACCCACTGGGGAAAGACACACAGAGTCACCTTAATTGTTAATTTTTTAAAACATCATTCCGAAATGTTTTCTTGGTAATTGATTTTGGGAGATCAGGCCAGTGCTATCACACCTCCTCTTCTGCTTTATTCTTAATGGTCTGTGGCTGATCTACTTCTGGCTCTGCCTGCAGTACCTGCTATTTGATGGTTATGGATGCTATGAATAGCATGTTTGGGGAAAAATCCACTTCATTTGCAATACAGTTTAATTATAAAAGAACTTTTAAATCTAATGTTTCCTTGCTAATTTCTTTTCCAAACTTGGTTTCTCTCTTTTGTTTAGCAGATGTGTTTTCATTACACACGCATTTGGCAATTTTAAAACAAGTTCACAACTCAGCCCATTTTCTAAACAAAATCTGCACAAATATGCAAACTGTGAGCTTGACATTCAGCTTTATAGCTGCAACAATGAAGGATGAATAGCTTTGTTAAGAATTACCATCATGAGATTGAAGAATGAAATTCATTTTCAGGGCAGTATCATCAAGCACTGTTACCTGTCTTGATATCCAGCAACAAAATGATATCATACTTATTTGTAATAGCAGCAATTTCAAAGTACTTATTTAAGAATGAAATTTTAAATTTAATAGTATGAGACTACATCAAGTCAAATCTAAGCACATTTTAAAAATTGCTTTTATGTAAATACTTTAAAGTTAAAGTCTGTCATTTGGCTGTAATATCCTATAGAATTTTTTTTAAACGGATCAAATTATTTGAAGTATATATGTAGGTTTGTATTATGAGCTCTATCTGCTGTGTTAATAAATACATTCATTGATAAAAACAATGTGAGTGAAATACTAATCTGAAGTTATTTCCATATCTTCAGAACAAGGAAGCAAAAATACAAAAGAATAATGTGACAAGGTACACACACAACTGGCTTTCAAGTTGTTTGACTGGATATTTCTTGAGTAAAATAAGTACAATGAATAGTTCTTGTTTGTAATCAAGAAAGATTGATACCACAGGACCCCAGATTCTTTCTGCTGAAATTTAAGATTCAGAAATATGTGGCAATAAATAGTCTTCCTTCAAGCTTACCTAGCTTTCAATATGTTGGCTATATTTGGCAATATATCAAGGAGAATTAATGAAGCTGACATCTCACCATTGTAGTGGTATTTATCACATTACTATTGTAATTCAACTCTTTTATTTTCAAAGGAGTAGATGGAAGTTTTAAAGTTTTATTTATTTATTTTTGGACCACCATAGAACAATCCAAGGGGCAATTCAAGAATTTATATAAAATTATCAATGTGATTTAAATAACTTTTTCCTTTTGTGGAATTCTGAATAGCATGATATAGAAAATTTGATTCAAAGACAGCTGTTAAATATGGTATGAGTTAGATTCATAACTAAAATGAAATTAACTCAAGATTTTATGAAAGATAAAGTTGGAAATATAATTTGCACATCCAAAGCTAATTCACACATACAAATTTTTTCTCCATCCTTTTATAACCTATGTCAGAATGAAAGATAAGGTCACATTGAAAATATTACTGTTATTCAAAGATTAAGGACACAGGTGGGAGGTGTTGAATTCTGAGTTATATTTAAAATTAAGTAGGTATTGACTCATGAAAAGCCACTTTCCTTCCTCATTCATAGGGTCCATAGTAATATTATAACCTACCCTTTAAAGTCTGTTGAATGATTATTAGGTTTTCCAAATTTTTAAATGGTTGACTCTGAGAGATAGTAATTACTAACTTAACCCTTGGTCATGTTTTCTTTTCATATTAATTTCCATTAAAGTTTAATTCTATCTAAGCTGATATGAACCCCCCACTTGGGTATGATATCATTGTCAAAAAAGTCTTAACATAAAACATAGCACACTTACAATCAAGTAATTAATTGCAGTTGAGAAAACTCTAAAGCAATAACAATTCAGGACACTCCTGCAAGTTACGCTTTGTCACTTGTTCATATACCTTCAAATGGCTTCAGGTGGTTAATAATGCCACCCTACCAAATTCTGCCCCACAGGTATGCATTAAAGTTTCACCAGCCTTCATTAGCAAACAGACACTTAAGTTCATGCAATCTCTTCTTTAAACTCTCTCTCCTTTCAGGAGCTCTAATCATCAATTTATATAATTTATTACCCACAGAAAACCCTAGTCTAGAAAGATAATTCTCTTAATCTCAGGATGCACCAGGCAACCAGAAGTCTTTTGAATTCAATTACCTGGATTGGTAAGGATGGGGTGTCTCAGAAACATCTCAGCCAAATTAGGAATATGTTGAATACCTTTAATTAAGCCCATTTCTAAGATTTATGATGGTGACGGAAAAGCCATCACTTTCATCTAGTAAAACCCATTTCTAACCTGAAAATATATTAATTAACAAATCCTTGGCTATTGATATCTTCAAAAATGTGATGATTTCTTTCTGGGGTCAACAGTGCTAGCCCTTCTACATATTAATACAGTTTGGATGATTTTTTAATCTTTCCTTATTTGCAATGTTGTTTCTACTTCAACACTAAACATTTCTTTTTTACACTTTTTATATCCAGGGCTGACATTTTATCAGAAAAGCCTCATAGAATCAGCAAACTGAAGATATATCCAATGGAGTCTCCATGTTCTAGACCTGTAGTTCTCAAACTTTTTGTTCATGAAATCCCTTAGCAATCTCAAATGTCATTAGGACCTAAATAAGTAGCTTTTGTTTATGTGGGTGATATTCATCAATTTTATCAGATTGAAAATGAAAATGGGGGAATTTCAAATTATTTATTTAAAAAGTGTTACCATTACATATTTTAAAATAATATTTTTATAAAATAACTATATTTTATAAAACAAAAATTAACGAGAAGAGTGGCCTTTTGAAAAATTGTGCAAGTCCCTTTAATGTCTGACGATTAGAAGATAGCTGGATACTCATACTTTTTCTGCATTCTTGCTGCCATATGTTGCTTTGGTTGAAGTATGTAGAAGAAATCTGGCTTCACACAGCTCTGTAGTTGGTAAAGAAAGAAGCATTGTAGTAGCTTTTCCATATAATTGTAGAAATTCTTTTTTGATACAATACCAACATTTGACCTGCCTTAGTTTCTTAAAGATCAGTTGCAATGTAGAATTTGAAATCATATCAATACGCTTTTTTATGCTGTTATATTAAAATGCAAAGGTCTATCTTGCACTTTAAGTGGCTCTGTTACACATATATGATTAATATTGTTATATCATAACATTGGTCATTTTAAAATATCAGTTCATTGAGTTATGCAGAATTTTCAAATGCTGACATGTTCACTTTAGAATATCAAAAAAATCACATATGTCCACTAATGTGTGGACATATATGTCCACTAATCCCATCAGGAATATTTTTAAGTTTTAGGACACTCTCAAGTTCAGAGTGATGGATACAATTTTTTAAAATCTAATTTTTTTTGAAATCATATTTTATCCCTTGCAACAAATATTGGGAGTTATTCTCCTGAAATGACTGATTCACTTAGTCCATTCTTAAAAAAAAAACAACATATGCCCCAAACTCCAGTCTGTACAGCCATAATTTGTCATCAGTAATTCTTTCAAATAAATAAAAATGGAGTTTCACAAAAAGCTGTGTAAGTGTTTCTTCTAGAGACTACTGTCTCACTTCTACGTGCAGTAGGGATGCTTTATGTGTGCTTCACATTAAGTTAATACTTAATAAAATATTGAAAAAATGTGAATTCAAGGATAGAACCTTAGGGAATAAAATTAATTTTAATCACAAAGGACCTGAAGTATAACTGACTTTGAAAACAACAACCAGGAGTACAAATAGATGAAAACTGCAATGACTAGTACAGTTTGGTTCTGCTGCCCTGATTTGTGCCAATACATCAGAAGGTTTATCTACAATTGCTTTTTTTGACGTGAGTGCAAGTGTCAAAACTATGAAAAACAAAATAACTTTGGAGTATGATAAGAAGAACTTTTACCTTTCAGATACCCTGAAATGGTCTTGGGGATCGAGGGCTCCAGAGAACACACTTTGAGAACTACTATTCTAGATCAATGGTTTTTACCCTTTCTTTTGTTTTTATAGTAAAAACAAACAATGTAATATTAATAAATTAATTAAAAAACTATAGTGATAATAATAGCTGTCACTTATCTAAAGCATCTAATGTACAAGTGTATACTTATATAACATTCTTTTATATAACCTGTACTGAGAAACAGTGAGAGATGTATTCTTGTACTCATTTTATAAATGAGAAAATTAATGAATCTGAAAATGTTGACTAGTTTTCCATTTTCACCTAACTTGTAATTTGTGGAGTTGAGACTAGAACCCTAGCATCCTATCTAATAAAAACCTAATATGCAAATTGTTCCCTTGGGAGTTCGACTGCTCCCTATGATGTGCGCTGACCACCAAGTGCAGCACTGAACATGCCAAGCGTTGGCGATATGCTGCTGCGACCTCTGGTCGGCTACCTGCAGGCCGGAGTGACGGGGACGGAGGTGCGGTGAGAATGCGGGGTGTCTCCTGAGCTAGGTCTCATTCCCCCTGCTACCCTCCCCTGGGATGCCAGGGCTTGTGCACTGAGGAAGCCCCTGTGCTCAGGTGCCGGGCACCCACGAGGAGCCTGCCCCGCACCTATGCGGTGACATCTGGGTGAGCTGGGCCACAGCTGTTGGGACCACAGGGGCTGGTCAGGCCCCCCATGGGTTCACGCAGGAGCCTATTGGCGAGGCTGGCTGGGAGAGAGTGCACTGCACACCCGGCTTCCGTGCAGCACCGGTGGGCAACCCAGAGGCCCACGCAGCGCCCTGGCCCGCAGTGTCTGGCCCACTCACTGCATCTCTGGGTAGGGTCTTGGGCACCGTGACTTAGATGGAGGGGGCGCGTGCGAGGGCCCGGGGACCTAGGTGCTGCTCAAGGCCCAGAGGTCCGCTGGGACCTGCCCTTCCATGCCAGACACTTGTGCTTCGATTGCCGGCCAGGCCTGGGGACTGCACTCATGCATGAATTTCGTGCACCGGGCCTCTAGTTTCTGATATAAAATTTTACCTACTCTTGGCAACTAGATTAATCATTGTTCAATAAAATATATATTTGGATATATATTTAAGGTAATTCAGAAACCCTGAAAACCAAGTTATATAAATAATTATTGTTTTGATATCTAGATCACTTATAAATATTCCAAGAAAGATTTCCATGAAACAATATCATTTGTGCTTTTTCCTAGAGAAAACATCAATTTTTGTCTTAGCCATTGATTCCTATTTATACACCACTTTTCACTCTGAAAATTTAATCTCTCATCCAATGGAGGTTTACCTTTAAAATTCTGGTGGAGAAGATTGTCAATGTCCCTTTTAAAGTCTAGACACATGTTTGAAACTGATGGAATTTCAATGGTTCCATTGACACGCATGCTCACTTGAGACCCTCATAGCATTCCAGATTCATCAGACATAACTTCCTTTCTTGAAGAGTGTTATTTTCTTTCAGATGCCAACACTATGGGAACAGGAACTTGTTTTATCCCTACATTGTCTCCTGCATGACATCATTGCTGCTACTCCTGACAAGCAGGACATGGAGATGAGGGGGTATCCCTGCCAGGGTTTGATAACAAAGTCTATTCATTTCCTAGTTGTGTTGACTCTTCCCTCTCAGATAACATGGTAGTAGAATCTGTGGGAACTTTGCTCCAAGGGCGATAGTCAGGAGTCGAGTGAATCACTGCCTGCTGGTCTAAGGGAGTTTGGCTGCCTCTACTGAAGCACATGCTAGCTGTGTGCACGCTGCATTTTCCTTATGGGGAGAAGGACATGGAGCCTGACTTTACCATCCACACCCACTCCAGGACTTAAACTTTCAAAAGAGTTTTCAGACACTTATTGTTGGCAGAGTTAGGAGCTGAGAAGCAACAGTAAATAGGACAGCAGGTTCCTGCCCTCAGAAAGCTCGCTCTGTATATAATAAGTCAAATAGTAAATGTATAACTATTCACATGGTTGTTGTCTGCAAGCAAGCATTTCAGTTGGGTTTTTTTCTTATCCTTGCTTGGTTACAGGAAAAATATTACCTCAGCAAAGAGAAAATCTTTCTTTTGGGCTATGACCTGTTAAAACCCTCTGTCTAGGCCAGCGGTCACCAACTGGTGGTCTGTGAGGTCCGAAAGGTTGGCGAACGCTGGTTTAAGGAAACCTCTATCTCAGGCCTCTGCTGTGGGTTACCAAGTTGCAGCCACACAAAACATCTTCCTGAACATACCATGCTTTCCTTGGCTTGCAATGACTTTGCCTCCATTCCCTTCCAGGAAAATCACTCATTCTTTCAATCCCAGTTCAACTGCAACCTTCTTTGTGGAGATTTCTTCAACTCTCTATTCAGAACAAATCAGGCCCTCTGTGTGTTCCCCTGAGCACTGAGGAAGCCAGAAAGCACAAGCTTTCCCTTGAAGAGTCTTCATTCAGAATGCTTGGGCTTGAAGCTCTGCTACATCTTGCTGTGTGATATTGGTCTGGTCAAGGAAGCGCTCCATGCTTCCATTTCCTGAGCTAAATTGTATAATTGGTTGACCATGCACATTTGTGAAGAAACTGGCACATAGTAAGCACTCAGAGTTTATTAGCTAATGATACTTTAGTGACTGCATTCATTTTTCATAGTGTAATGACTTGTTATAGATCAGTTTTCTTCATAAAATTTTAGTGATGAATCTGTGAATGTAAATTTAAAAACCATTTAGAGCATTTCTCATGTCTGCTCCAACTCCTACCATGCTTTCCCTCGAACTCAGAGTAAAAGTCAAAGTCATTGCAATGATCTATGACAAGGTTCTAAGTTATCTGTCCCCTTTCACCTCTGTCTTCCCCTCATACTACTCTTCCTCTCCCTCCCTCCACTCCAGTCACTCCGGCTTCCTTGTTTTTATACTGCACAAGTCTCCTGCCTTAAGCCTGTGCACTCATTCACTCTCCCCTCCCCAATTATCTTCCCTCAGGCATCCTTCTGGATCCCTTCTTTATTTTTCACCCTCTTCTTATAGAAGAATCGTCCTTGCTAGTCACCTGCAATTACTATACGCCTGACATCACTTCTTATCCCATTTTCTTGCCTTATCTTTCTTCATAGCCTTTATTACAGCTGTGCATCTTATTTACTGTCCACCCCCCCCACTAAAATATACATTATGGGGTGGAAATCTGTGTCTCTTTCATTCACCCTACTCCACATCCTGAACACTGAAAACAATTCCAGGTGTGTAGTAGGTGCTCAGTAATTATTGTTGAAAGAAAAAAGAAATGGGTTTCCTCCCTACCTCAGAGTCCCTCCAGAGTTTCATTTACAGGACATAGCCAGTAAATACTTATTTAGTTAAGCAACACCTTGCAGCAGGTGTTGAGTTAAAAGGTCACCTAATCATTTTTGTTTGTTTGTTTTTAAAAGTGTCTATGAAAGATGATTTTCTATGTGAATAAGTATTTCTATCCCATGGAACTATGAATTTTCACTGCTCATATCAGAATCATTTTCAGAAACCCCTTATAAAGGTAGGCATTATTTAATGCTCTCCCCAACCCCCATAGTACTCTATACCTAGAAAGTCTGGAGACTGTGTCCTTGACATTCATGTATGTATGTTTGTTTCCTGAGTCTGGAAGCTTGAAGGAAGGTAGAACTTACCTTTGCAGTTGTAAAATTTTTTATTTGGGCTTCTAACCAGTTTTCACTCCAAGAAGCAGTGTTATATTTGCAAGGGGTTAAACCAAATAATTAATTATAGTGCAGTATCAGATTACAGCCAGCTTTTATAGGGGTTGGCCTCCCCTTCAATCCACTGCTAAGAATTAAGTCTACAGCTAGGTTGCTGTTTCATTCTTCTCACTTGCTCGATATTTTAAAATACAAGTTCTGCAATCTATTTAAAAGGGTAAGAGATCAACCAAAGGACTTGTATGCATGCGTATAAGCGTAACCAATGGACACAAGACACTGGGGTTGGGGGGCAGGTGAGGGCATGTGCCAGGGGCTAGGGGAAGCTGGTCAATGGGGAGGGGGGAAGGAGACATATGTACTACTATTTGTAATACTTTAAACAATAAAAAAGTAAAAAATAAATAAAAATAAAAGTAAAAAAATAACTGGAAAACAAATTGATGTTTCTATCTCTTTCTCTCTCTCAAATCAATAAATAATTTTTTTAAATGATAAAAATGATATTCACTTGTATTCTTTCAGAACATATCTTTTAGTCTTAAAAACACAAATTTTTATCTTAAATATATTACTGAAAACATTTTTTTCAGAATACAAGAAATTTACATATATGCAATATAGAACTCCAAAAATACAAATGCCTGGCTAGAAAACATGAATACACACAGATATAATATGACTTCTTTGATAGCAAGAAAATTGAATAAGCAAAATTTTAGTAATGCCTAGACAAGAGTCACTCCAAGAAATTCATGTTATAGGTCTCTAATAATTAATTATTAAAAGGCCACAGAGAATAATGGTAGCTTGTGAAAAAACCAAGTCAATTCTCTATTATGTTTTCTTATATTTATGAATTTTTATTTGATCACTGTAAAAGAAAAAAATACTTCTTTTACGATTTAATGTTGTAACGCTAAATGAAAAGCAAGTTACTGAATACAAGGGGATGATGGTTGTGATTTTCTGGCCAATGAGCTTGCTCTACAATTCAACATCACAAGTAATGATATTGATATTGGCAAAATGCTGCAAGTGAACACTTTTTGGAGATCAAATTAATGTCTCTGCCACTCTGCCCAAATCCAGTTCTCTAGCTTCATCTCTGGTCACCACTGTCACATTTCAGTGAGCATATCTCGGATCTAGAGCACATTTCATTAGTCATTGGAAGAACTTTAGATATTTCCTATAGATGTGGTTCTCAAACTTCAGTATGCATCATGATCACCTTGAATATTTGTTAAAATACTAATCATTGAGTCCTATACCCAAAGTTCCTGTTTCTAGATAATACTCAAAATTTTGCCTTCTTAACAAGTTCCCAGTTGATGCTGATACTGCTGGTACATGGACCACACTTTGAGAACCAAATGAAAGGGAGAATTTGTTTAAATGCCCAATTCCCTAATTTGTGTGTTTGTCTTTACCTGTTTATATCTAGAGCTCTTGGTTTTAGTTTTCAGATTGGAAACTGGTGAAGTTAGGTCCTAGGAAACATTGAAAGAGAAGCAATGACATACACAAGACCACAAAGACAAAATAAATATTGACCAAACGGCATTCTTTACACTTTCAATATTGCATTTTTAAGATCATGTTAAATTTACTTTTTATTTCATATGTGCTTTGAAAATCGTACAGAGGTTTCTTCTTATACCCATCTTGGATTATAAGGCCACCATTTCTAGCCCTGTGGAGCAGTACAAAATATTAGTAACAAGAATGACTTACTCTGAATATTTCCTTCTAAGAAGGTTAAGAAATTCTTTGCTTTATTAGTCATCTTTCTCTCGTTTTCATAGAATTTGAGACTCACAAGTCAGTTTTGGAATATGATGTGATGTAGCAAGTAGTAGACCCAGTACAGGAATGCAATTCTGTTTTTAATATCTATTTCTAAAGCTGCTTTGGCATATATGAACATTATTAAGAGAAATGGCAACATCTCAATTATAAGGGTACCTTTCTTTAAATTTCAGCACTCAGGCTGAATACTGTGCAATTACAAAATGAGTTACAATGTTCTTATTTTTTGAAAATTAAAAAAAAAAACAACCTTTCCAATTGCAGAAATTCATTAAACTTAGGGCCACTTGAAATGAGCAATTGATGGGTTACAGAGGATCTATTCAGCTAACCTTAGGCAGTATCTAGAGACTGTCTCTTCTTACAAGTAGTTTGCTATTTTGCCATCTTTTCAGTTGTAGCCATTAATACAAACTACAAACAAAGCCCTTTCAAGTCCAAGGATAAATTTACTCATTTAACATTATAAACCTTCCCAATATGGGTATGTACATTTTTTAATCACACCTGTAACTAAATTTGACCTTGTGTTGGAAATACTTCACCTCATTGCTCTATGCATTTAAAAACACTCATTTTAATTTAAAACATCTAATTTATTATATTTAACCCGACTTAAATACACAGTGACTCAGGAGATACTCTCTCAAACTCCTCAATCAGGAGGCCATTTGTAAGACATCCAAAGACAAGTGACCACAGGCATGAGGCTTGGGGAGGGGTTTTGAAATAGCAGCCAAAGAAAACTGTATCTTGTGAAACGGGCATGTTATTGAGAAACAAGTTGCCCTTTTGAGAACTGCGCTTTGGGAATGCGTCCAACTTTGGGGTGACAGTAAGCAAAATAAGAGTTAAAATGGAGTCCTTCAACCGTATTTGGAAGTTAGGCCTCGGGCTCCGTGGGAGAGCTGATTTAGGACTGGGACAGAGACGCAGCTGAAGGGAAAGAAAGGCATTTTGCTAAGACAGACTGTGCCCATGTATTCGCTCTCCACAGCTGCATCCTCGAAGAGGATAAATGAGGGCATATTCACTCATTGATCAACCAAGGGGGATCATCCGCACACACAAAAAGCTGCAATCAAGTCGCTCAGATGTTTTGGTCCTTAGGCGCAATAGCTAATTGCCTGGAAATGTACCTGCCACTATTAGACTTGGCCTTGGGCCTCGCTTGTGAATCCAGTCAGAATAGCAAGAGCCAGTTCCCCAAATCCTCTCTGCAGCTAGAGGGTCGGATTTTAACGCGTTCAGCTATCACTTTCTGAATTTGCCAGAAAAAAAAGTGGTGACCAGATTTGAAGTGGCTGGAGAGAGAGGGCTGGGAATGAAGTGGTGGAATCTCGCATCTCTGTCAGAATTACGTAGTTTGATTTATCTCTGTTGTTGTTCACTTTTTTACATCCCACGTGGGCTGCATTTCGAGAGGACATATGTTAAGGTTCCACATTTATCAAATGTCAATGAAACAGTGCAAATCTGCTTTCAGCCGAGTTCCTTAGGAGCCTTAGAAAAGAGCTGTTTCCCGTTGGAAGTGGGTTATCAGAGGAAGCTGTGCCGTGGGATTTAGATGGCAGCTCTTCACAGCAAGGCTTTATTATTTAAAGACAAACGCAAACATACTTTGACTGGGAATGCTGTAAGGGGCCCTAGATTCAGTGTCTGATCTCACTCTTCATTTTCCCTCAGAGTAAACAGGGCAGATGTGGGGCAATAATTTGCAGAGGTTGCTCAGTAGTAGATCTAAGACTAGTTCCCAAGGGTTTTGGTTCTAAACTACCGTGTTTCAGTTTGAAGTGAATTTCCAGATCACCCCTTTTCAATTGTAAGAACCAAATCACATTCTGGAGTGAAAGATAAAGGATTCTCCAGAACATTTGCTTGTTTTGTTAGGAATAGTTAAATTTTATTTAAAAAAAAAAGGGGGGGGGGAAAGAGAGATTAAGGCAAGTGCACATATATCCTGTAGGTATAAGGGAGAAGTAACAATACTTCAGAAATAATTTTAAAAGAAATTTAGAATACATTAGCTATGCTCTGAATTTTATGTCATGCTTAGGCCAGTTGTGGAGAAGATGGGTTTGGTTGGCTACTGAGAAGAAATAAAACTTTATTATTAAAATCTTTGTACCTTTTTTGCATGTATATGCTTCCATGCAGCTCCCTTCACATGACAAAGGTGTTCTTATATCCTGTAAGCAAGTGCCTAAGGTAGGGTTTGGTCAAAACTGGGGAAGCCTCTACCCAGGCACATGTGTTTTGCTGGGGCTTACTCACCAAGACCCTTCCCAGGAGAAAGCAAGACCCCCAAATTAAATGGCAAGATGGTAACAAGTTAACAGACTTAAAAAAGAGGCACCGCGTGGGTAACAGAAAAGAACTGAGATCGTGCCCTTCTTGGCAATCGTACATTTTTAAAAAATATATATTTTATTGATTTTTTACAGAGAGGAAGGGAGAGGAATAGAGAGCTAGAAACATCGATGAGAGAGAAACATCGACCAGCTGCCTCCTGCACACCCCCTATCGGGGATGTGCCCGGAACCAATGTACATGCCCTTGACCGGAATTGAACCTGGGACCTTTCAGTCCGCAGGCCGACGCTCTATCCACTGAGCCAAACCGGTTTCGGCAGTACATTTTTTTTCTTCAACAATGTAATCTTTATATTTTGAGAGGTCACTGTATGTTGAAAGCAGGTTTACTAGCGCCTCAAAGGAAAGAGAGTGTGAACCACACAGTGCACACGCATAAGCCCAAGGCTCTTCTCATCCGTGGAGATCAGTGGACCAATAGTGGGATGAGAGGGTGGAGTGGTGGTCACTGGCAGTTTAGCAGCACTCCATTCCACTTTTTAGAGCCCCGTCTCTGGTGCTGGCAGCCATTATTGCTTTGCAAAGATAGGCTTTTGAGATTTTAGTGTGGCATGCTGGTGGTAAAGGCTGGGGACAAGAAATAAGAATGTTAGGGCCCTGGCCGGGTTGGTTCAGTAGGCTGGAGCATCCTCCTGTACACTGAAAGGTCACAGGTTTGATTCTCGGTCAGGTCAAGGGCACATCGCCAGCTTGCGGGTTCGATCCCTGGTCAAGGTGCGTACAGGAGGCAACCGACTAATGTTTCTCTCTCATATCAATGTTTTTTTCTCTCTTCCTCTCCCTTCCTCTTTCTCTAAAATCAATTTGAAATATTTTTTTAAAACATGTTAGGTGGTTTTGGCAGGAAGCATGAAAGTTCTGGGGTGGGCCTAGAGAAGAACTGGAATGTACTATCAAGAAGGGAGAGCCCAGCCTGTGTGGCTCAGTGGTTGGGCATCCACCCATGAACCAGGAGGTCATGGTTTATTTCTGGGCGGTAACATGCCCGAGTTGTGAGCTCCATTCCCAATAGGGGGCATGCAGGACACAGCCTATTGATGAATCTCTCTCATCATTGTTGTTTCTATTTCTCTCTCCCTCTTCTTTCCTCTCTCTGAAATCAGTAAAAACAGATTTAAAAAAAAGAAGGGAGAGAAGTGAACAGGCTGAGCTAGGGCCACTGCTCATAGAGTACAGGTTCCCTCTGCGGTCTGAAAGTAGAGCGTTCCTTTGAAACCGTTCATGAGCCTTAATGGCATAAAGCAAAGAAGCAATTACCATTGATTTACATGAAAACATTTTTTGAGGTTCTCAGACCCAACATTCAACACATGCACAAGGTCTGTTTTGTTCGCCATGATTGAAAGCTTAATTACATCCAGTTTTACACTAAGGGCAATACTCTTAGGAGCTCTCCAGGCTTTTCTGAAATCCTAGGACAGATCTTTCTAACCGACGCACAGGATAAACCGAGATAAAGCACAGATGCTCACAAACACAGTTCCAAGCTGTGCTGGCTTTATGCTGAGATGCTGAGTGTAGTTCCTGAGGAAGGAGCTTGGAGTGCCACTCTCGCTGCTCAGCAGGCACACTGCCTCTCTAGGGCTCACTGCAAAATGAACACTGAATGATAGTTTGGCTTTCACCGTTTTAATAACAGCGAAAACCTTCTTCGGATTTCTTTTGGTTAGCAAAACAGGTACTAAGGTAGGTTCCTTGTAAAAGTGAGTAGTGTAATGTGAAGTTTTGAAAAGAGGGGGTAATACCTGTTACCACTACACTCAGTAAGTGGGTCTTGTGCCAAACTCTGGATTTGGGGGAAAAATATTGTCTTTATGAATTCACAGTTTTTATGCATCTTCATGGTCAAAACTTTAGTAGTGATAATATCTGACTATATTAAAAGTAAAAGTAGATATTTCTTTTGTTTAAAAATAAATACATGTTCAATGTAAAACCTTCCTTCCTGCCTGTCAGTCACATGAATACATTTTCAGAGCCATGTATAGGTGGGGATCCTTTGTCTGTGGATAATTTAAAAATAATAATAAAACATGTAGGAGATCTGATTTTTATTTACACCATATACCCACAATTCTAAACAATGTCAGTAGTAAAATATTTCTTCTCTCCAAAGAGGCCCACTCCCACTGTCTTGTCCTTGGTACACCACTCTATTTTTGCTGTGACAAAATCAAACCATTCTGAAAATATTTTTTCAATGTAAAATAAATTCTGCATTTTCTTTTGCCACCAATCAATATTCTTTTGTTTAAAATGTCATATTTGCCTGTCATGTCATCATTTATTTAAGCAATCTGGTTTTGGTTAATTTAGACTGGTTTTAATTTTTCTTTTTTATATTTAACTAGTGGCCTGGTGCATGAAAATTCATGCACTGGAGGTGGGGGTTCCTCAGCCCAGCCTGCCCTCTCTCACAGTCCGGGAGCCCTCAGGAGCAGGAGGCGAGCCCACGATCAGGGGAAGGCGACACCCCATCACACTTCTGCTGCTGCCACTGCCAGCAGCACAAGCCTTGGCCAGCCTTGGTTACCTGAGCCTCGGGCGGCCCTGGGCGGCTGGGGGGCTGAGGGCGGGTCCGGCTGCACTGTGAGCCTGCCATCTTCCTTCCCACCCTCCGTGGTGCCGAAAGGACTGGGGGACTCCAGCGGAGCTGAGGGGACTGGGCGCTGCCATCTTTGTGATGGCGTGACAGTCAATTTGCATATTACCTCTTTATTAGATTACTTGCATTTTAAAAGTGAAACAATTGAGACAAACTGAATGGAAAAACTTTAGGGCTTTTAATTTTTTTGAAAACTTCACTGCAGAGTTATTACTATTGACAATCCCAGGGGCAGTGTGAGAGAGCAGACATATCCCAACACCTCTGCCAACACTGGAATTTATCTTAGAACAGCACAACACAAAACAACAAATAGAAACTTGGTCACTTTGATAGACTGCTTATTGTATCTTACTGTTGCAATTTATATTACCCTGACTAGTAGTGAGGCTGATCATTTTGGTGTGTTTACTGACTATTTTTAATGTTCTTATAGTCAGCCTTTCAGTGTCTTTTAATTATCTCTCCTCTTAAAATGAACAGAATGTGTGCATATATATATACACACATTCATAAAAATATTTGTATGTTAAGAGCATTACCTTCTATTTGTTATATATGTTGCAGATATATCTATGAAGTTTAGCATTTGACTACTATTTTGCATCTAAAACTCTGGGTTTACCTGAAATTTTAAAATTTAATACTGTTCTATCCTATTTTTAATATTTGTCAAAATCAACAGTGGAGTTATATTCTCTCACATTTTCTTCTAGCATTTTTCTTCTTTAAATTTAATGTTATACTCTATTTAGACTATATTTTGGAGTATAAAACAGTAAATCAGTTAAGGTGCTTTACTGAATAATCACTCCATCTTCTTCCCTCTGATATGAAATTAGACTATATATATAAACATACACACAGTTGGACTTAGAGGCTTTGTTTTTTTAAAATATGTTTTTATTGATTTTAGAGAGAAGTAGGGAGAGGGAGAGAGAGATGGAAACATCAATGAGACAGAAGCATTGGTCAGCTAATTCTTACACACCCCCTACTGGGGATCAAGCCTGAAACCTGGGCATGTGCCCTGACTGGGAATCAAATCGTGACCTACTAGTTCATAGGTTGATGCTCAACCATTGAACCACATCAGCCAGGCTGGAGGCTTTATTTTATAGTCTGTATATTCTATATATTCTATACTTATGCCAGTGTCATTCTATTTTAATTATTGCTCTTTCATAACATAATTCTATGTCAAATATAATATGTTATCCTCATTAATATTCTTATAAAATATATTCTTGAGTTTTCCTTCATCATTTATACTTCAAGATATACTGGAGAATCATACCAACACATTCAAAAAAGAATTCCTTTTGGGATTTGTATTGGAATGATAATAGTTTATAATTCTATTGCATTATAATTTTGTGTCTTATGAGTTCTATTTTTTAAAATTTAATGAGGTTCTCCCTATAAGTACCTCATATATACTTAAAAGTATATATATGTAGTTATTGTTGTTAATTCTGTTACCCAAATTTTTATATTTTTCCTCTGCTCTCCCCTACCATTTCTTAGTTTATTATTAACAATCACTTTCATGTTTGTTGTTTTGATACCTATTCATCCTTTTATGTGTTGGAACACTTTGTCAAATACCTTTTCTATTTTATAAAAAGCCAGGGTAATGTATATGAGATATATTGATCTTCCCATGATTGTGTTTTGTAAATTTCATGTATTTCTGGCAGCTTAACATCATTATGATGATATTTTATTAAGTGACATATAAATGTCAATTATTATTATATATTTACTAGAGTCCCCAGTGCACGGATTTGGCTTGTGGGGACTGAGCCAAAACCAGCTCTCTGCCATCCTCCGAGGGGTTCCAGATTGTGAGAGGGCACAGGCCAGGCCGAAGGATCCCACCGGTGCATGATTGGGGCCAGGGAGGGACCATGGGAGGGCTCCAGGGCGTGTCTGGCCCATCTCACCCAGTCCCAATTGGCCAGACCCCAGCAGCAAGCTAACCTACCGGTTGGAGCATCTTCCCCCTGGTGGTCAGTGCACATCATAGTGACTGGTCAAATGGTCGAACAGTCGGACACTTAGCATATTAGGCTTTTATTATATAGGAATGAGAACTGTACTTATTAGCAATATAAAATCATGAATTTGTATGTCATATAGTATTTTTCCTTGAATTTGTTTTTTGAAGGCTATTTGCATCACTTTCTTTTGCGTTTTCTTCATAAGTCTTTGCTCACTCTTTTACCTAATTTTATTTTAGATTCTTCTTCTGTAAATAGCATTTTTTAAATAATAGTTTAAAATCCAAAGAGACTGAATGAAATATCATCTGTCTTGAGGAACTGAGGGAGACTGTGGAGGCAGGTGATGGCATAATTTATATTTGTTGGAAAGTAAAATCTCTAGCTCCCTTATATTCACATAGACTTACAGAAGAAGGAAATTAAATTCTGTAGTAAAATCTCAAAGCCCATTTTTCTGGGTTGCTAAAAGGTGAGACCCCAAGTAGAAGGGCTGTTTGAGTAGTGATATTAATGAAACTTTGGAAAAGCAAAGACAGGATAGAAGACTATTTGTGGGTCAAAAGCTAAATAAACTGCTCTGCTTAGTAAAGGGAGAGTTACTGAATTTTCTGCAAGCACGATGGTGAGGGGCTCTTGGAAATCTGAGAGGCCTGGAGATATTCAGGGAGACTCGTGGATGAAAGAGGGATGCGATAGGGTGACATAACACATTCCCATGGTCCCGAAGCCACAAGGATGTCTGCAACCCACACCACGGCCTGTCTAGGGAATTGGGGTTGAAGAAACCCTGGGAAGAGGCCAGAACAAGAGCTGGAGAGGTTGGAGATCAGATGCAAGGGAGACTTTGAGTTCAGAAATTAAAAGACCTGGAGTCCAGCAATAACTATAGAAATATACCACCCAGATAATTAATCTTTCTATAAAATAAGAGATAACACAATGAGTGTTTGTTTATCTTAACCCCATCTGACATCTGGGTGACACATGTTGGAATTTTTGCTTAGCCTAACCTGGCAATCTTGGCCCTTTTATAGGAAGCATACTCTACTTATGTTAATCATCATTTCTGATATATTTGAGTTTATACCATCATATTGCTTTGTGTACCTTTAATCCTTACTTGTTCCATCCTACCTTTCTATTCATACTTAATGAGCCTTTCTTTCTTCTTCTTTTTTTTAATCTAAAGTGTCTTTTCTTGCTTTCATGATTTGGAAATTTATATGTGTTGTATTTTGTTTTTACTAGTGGTTATACGTGAGAATTAAAATATTGGAAATTATTTTTCTTTAATATTCAATATGAAGAGTCAAACAGTAGTTAGGAGTATGCTAGATGAAAATTTAGCCTTTATTTTATCACCTCCTCTTCCATACCACTTCTCAGTCATATCAAATAAAGGGTATGTGGGTGGTTATATTTTTTTGACCACTTGAATGATCCAAAATGCTTTACTATAGCTTTTTCACATGAACAAAATCAAGGATGGATAAATACTTATTGGGCTAATTTTTTGTTGATGTTGTTTGCTTTTCAAAACCTCTTAAATACCCTCAATTGTCTTCTGGCATTAGCGTTGTGAAGAAGATATCTAAACCTAGTTTTTTGTAGGTTATCTGTTTTCTATATAGTAGTTGAATGTTTCCCATCCCTCTATCTATTTAAAATTAAGAGTCATAGCTAGGATAAATTTCAATATAGTCTCTTTTTATTATTTACCAAATCACTTTGGTAAAGATTCAAGCCTTTCAATAGCTTAAACTTAAAAATATATATATTTATTATTTTTATGTTTTTATTGGGATGAAAAAAAGTATTCTTTTAAATGATGGCCATTTTAAAGTGAAAACATAAATCTATAAAATAATGATTATTACTGATTGCTACACAATTATTATTTTTGTCATGTAGAGGAAAGAGAGTTAAAAAATGATCTGCTCTGGCAAGGCCAGTGTGGCTCAGTGGTTGAGGGTCAACCTATGAATCAGGAGGTCATGGTTGTTTTCCTGGTTAGAGAATATGCCAGGGTTGCAGGCTCAATACCCAACAGGGGTCATGCAGGAGGCAGTTGATCAATAATTCTCTCTCATCATTGATGTTTCTATTTCTTTCTCCCTTTCCCTTTCTCTCTGAAATCAATAAAAAATATAGATTAAAAATGATCTTCTCTGGTTATCAAATATGCTAGTCATGTCACTGCCAACCATGATGACTGTCAGCTTTTTGTAGCTTTTCGCTCCATGCAAAAGTTTGATTAATTAGGTTTTCTTTTTGGGACAGTATTCTGTGCTTGAAGAAAGTCCTTGTTTGCTGATATTTCTTCCTGTGGCTGCCTACTCTGGGATAAAAATCCTATTAATATTGACATTCAGCTTGGAGTAGCTATCTGGTCTACCATGACCTTCTTTCTCTCCCTGCACCCCAATCCTTTACAAATTGAACTATGTAGGGTATTTTAAATTCTTGTATCCTTATTTTCTAGACAAACTGAATTTTTGAAGCTCTTCCTGCCTCTTTTGGTCCATTCCTGTCTACACTCCACATTTAAGAAATTCATCAAAGTTTCCAATTTTTGATGGAATCCTTTCTAGTTTCCAGATGGATAGAAGTTTTCCTCAGTTCCCTTTTTATAGATACCCATGAGGGTGGTAGGAAGACATCTATGCTCATATCATTATCTTGGCCCAAATCCTCTGCCTCTTATTGATTTGAACTTCTAAAACTTTTACTTTCATCAAATACATTTCTGAAAGAGGTGTTGATAAGCAAGGGATGGGTGTGTATGGGCATTATGTGTGCGATGGTGTGTGCATATATGTGTGTTTATATTAAATTTAAAGATTTGCAGCTGTTATAAGGAAGCTCTTAAATAATTATAGTTAATGAATCTATGCAGGTTTTTTTTCTTTTAAAGGAATTCATGTAAGAGTCTCAATAAGGGTACTGTTGTAACAAATTCTTGACCTAGGATTTTAAATTTTATACATGATTGCATTCATAAAAGAGGAGACCAGGAAAAAAGCGCTTTGACCAATTCAGGAAATATAGCTTTTATGGTCCCAGAGAGAACACCCACAGTAGTTCATAGAGGTAGTAGAACAGGTTAAGAATTATTGTTTGAAGCTGAAAGTTCAGAATCGTTTTAGGGAATTGGGGTATACCTAGGACTTTAAAACTCTTTATTTCTATCCTATGTATTTCAGAGTTGATGTTTCTCTACTTTTAGATTTATCAATGTAATGTACCTTTGGTAAAACAGATTCTACAGAATGCAACTGAATCCCAGGCTTCTGAGGAAGTACTAGCAAGTCCATAACATTGGCTGCAAATCCAGCAAAGATGTAAAACTCCTGGGAAACATCATAGGAATGTAAATAATTCAGTACTGAGCTGAGAGCCTGAGACTAATAGGTAGAATCCAGTTACTGAGTTAGTACAATTTGTCAAGATTAATAGTTGATTTACTGTAAAATTAATATTTATGATACTTAAGATTTCCATAAAGAAGTGAGAAGGAAGGCTATTTCAGAATGGCTAATTTTTGAGGAGAATAGTAGCCTGGGGAACAAAAACAATTCCTTTTTGTGGATGGGGCACAAAAAGACATTTGAGATTCTGGCTCCCTCTGGGGTATCTCTGGTTTACTTGCTGAGAGTGAGTCTAACATTCCCACTTCACCACCTTATATGTATATCCTATGGTCTATCTCCAATAAACTGTGGGTCATTTCCTGAACACACTTTTCTTTTCATAGCACTGTTCCTTCATAGATGCTAATCCCTCTGGTTGTAATGCTTTCCCATTCTTGCTTACCTTAAAAACCCCCTCCTCATACATCAGGGCCCAGTTCATATGTCCCCTCTTCTGCCAAATTTTCTCACCAACTGTAAGTAAACAGTAAAAGCTGCTACAGTTCTTGTGCCCTCAACACCCCATCACCTTCACCAAGCCCAGCATTTTGTTTCCCAGCACCGACTGCATTGTTTGATTTTTCATATCTCTCCCTGCTGGACTGCAATTTCCTGGAGGCCTGAAGCCTGTCCCATTTCTCTTTGCATTTCCAGTATCTTAAATATGCTTGTTCTTTAGTAGAAGCTCCAATAGGCTAAATGAATGAAAGACTAAAGAAAACAATGCTATAATATTAGATTTACCTCCATAACATAGAATTACATTTATTTGTCTAAGAAAGATGAACATATAACTGCATTTATTCAACTCAGAAATAAAAAACATCTTTAAGAGTGATATACTGGTCAGATAGCTCAATTGGTTGGAGCATCTTCTCATACACCAAAAGTTGCGGATTCGATTCCTGGTCAGGGCACATTGATGTGAGATTGATCCCTGGTTGGGAGGCAACTGATCAATGTTTCTCTCTGGCATCAAATTATCTCTCTCTCTCCCTCTCTCTCTCTCTCAAAATCAATAAAAAACATGACTTCAGGAGAGGATTTAAAACAAAAGTGCTATACCTACTATAGGGGATGAGCTTTCTAGACCATTATAAAATTAGAGACATATATTATTCAAGTGCACCTGGGCGTTTGACAATGTTTTCACCTTGTAGATTAAAAAGTCCCTGTTTTTGCTAAATTTGTATCAGAAAAAAAGTTATTTGTAAGTAGTCCCTTCTAAAAGAGTATATAAATTACTGGTGTAAGTTGTTCATTTTTTTTTATGATGAAAGACTGAGTGTAAAAAGGGCACTGGCATAACACATATTTTGTCACTTTCTTAACAGTCACAAGAACCTAAAAGGCTAACCTGGAGGCCCAGGAGGGGAGACATAAAAAACCACAATAAAATATACTTCTCCTACAGCATATTCCATAATGCCACTTATGAGTGCTTCATAAATTAAGAACCATAGCAGGTGCGCATATATGATTTTTCCCTGCCATCTGTGATCCACCTGCAATAATGGTAATTATTCATACTGGATTGCATTGGTCACACTCATCAGCACTGCACTTATCAAATTGTCTGTACAATAGGGAATGTCTTTGATTTCACAGAGAAATCCTTCAGGTCCCCAGTGAGGTATTAATGAAAATGAACTGAATATGCACTTAAAGGATATCTGTGAATAGGTGTCCCCTCTTAGGGTCTTCACAAACATGTCTGTGGGCTACTGAAGATTATATTCTGAGTCAAAGTAACACAGTTGACCCATACCCTAATTGATTTCATCAGCATGTGAACTCTTCCTCCCCAGGCTTTCCCCATTCCTTCTTTGTACTGTGTGAGAAGCTCCTTTGCCTAAAATTAGTAGCAATTTATATGGAAAATTTCAGGATCTGTCTCTGCCTTGGAAAACTATACCTCTACAGAGAATTATATCAGAGTTTCTTGACCGTTGTGTTAAGGCATATCTGTGTGTCTAGAATACCACAGTACTATGCTGACCAGACTTTAATCCCTATGGTGGCCAGAAGAAAGGCCCGGGATAGTGCCTCTGGCAGCAGTCTCATACTTTTATTCCAGTCTGCTGGTCAAACATGATCATTTTGTGTGTGTGCCATGATGTGAAAATATTCAGGAAGCACTGTCTTGTAGTGTTTTGGTATAAAAACCCATGAGGTGTATCTGCAGGAGGACTACAAGAGCACTGAGAGGGTCCCAATATAGTGGCCAGGAGCCTGAACTTGATGTGCTGGATGAATTTGAATCCTTAATCTGTCTTTTACTAGATGTATGGCATTAGACAAATGACTTAGCTTCCCTATGCCTCACTTTTCTTGTCTGCAAAATGGAGATAATAATAGAACCAAGGTTAAAAAATGTAAATAAGTTTGAATATATAAGTTAATGTAGCCAGAGTCCTGAGAACATACCTGATATATAGGCTAGGTGATATAAATATTTACTACCATAGTTTATTTTCTTGGTGAGGAGTAAGTTCAAGTATCATACAATTGATAAGAAAATTAGTCTCTAGCACTTAGTATGCTGTCATTAAGATGCATTAATTTCGCTCCACTGGTTTGGCTCAGTGGATAGAGTGTCGGCCTGCAGACTGAAGGGTCCCAGGTTCGATTCTGGTCAAGGGCACATGCCCAAGTTGCAGGCTCAATCCCCGGTGGGCGGCATGCAGGAGGCAGTTGATCAATGATTCTCATCATTGATGTTTCTTCTCTCTCTCTCTCTCTCTCTCTCTCTCTCTCTCTCTCTCTCTCCTCCCTTCCTCTCTGAAATCAATAAAATATATTTAAATAAAAAGATGCATTAATTTCAATACGCTACAAATAAGTACAGTATATTCATTGTTATTTATGTGAAATAGACACCAATAAGAACTTCTCTTAAAATTCTCATTGTCGTGCTGACATCATACTGCAAGTAAAAATTGCTTATCCAGGATGAGTTGTATAAAAATTCAAATGAATTTTTCTTGGGACAGACTTAATGACTTTAATAACTAGATAAATGGTAGGGAGAAAAAAATGCACTGGTGAATTACAATAATTTGTTACCCAGATAATTTAGTTGTCCAGAGTGTTTCACTAGGGAGGATTTGGGGAGCAAACGGGCCACTGGAAACTCCACCATTCCTAGAGGGCAGTCAGGTTGATGTATTTGGACATCTGTTTGGGGAAAGAATATGGAAATGGATTCCACAGCTTTAATATGTTTAAAATGTGGACCAGAGACCAGACACAAATTCTACTTAAACAAACAAACAAACAAATAACAAGCCCTCCCCACAAATCTGATGTTTTTCTCATCTAACCAGTCTCCTATGTCAACCAACTCTTTTTATGACTTATCTTTGATAGATTAGGACAAAGTAGAGGTCCCAAATGAATCTAAATCTGTGATTTAATTGACTCATACTATAAAGTTTGATACCAAAACATGGGCAAAACATGATGATTACAAGCTTCTTCTTCTTTTTTTTAACTATAGGTGGTGCATGTGTAATTTTTCCTGACTTGTAGTTAGAACTGACAAGGATTTAAAATTTCAATAGCATCTTTATTAGTGGTACCCAAAGTATAATTTTCTATACAAGTTGATACAGTTCAGAAATTTTTCTACATATGCTGTTATGTTTGAGGAATACTAACAGATTTCTTTTTTCATTTCATGCTATCAACTCAGTGCTCCAGTTCATTTCAACCCAACACACATCTGATAACTGCTCCTTTCCTGAAAATTAAGTCTACCTCTTAACTAACATTGCAATCAAGCCATAAATTAATCATGCAGTTTATTTACTACCCCCTGCTGCAGCCATTCCCCAATAGCAACTTGGATGCCTCAGAGAGTAAGTTGACTATGGAAGTGCACAAAATGGCATCTTAATGACCTGAAAGAGCTAATACACTTCTATAAGTGCCTCGCTAAATATCACAGAGTGACTTGGACACTGGGGAAAGCTTGGCTCATTATTCCACTCTGCTGAGCTAAATCATTTGGGTTCTCTTTATTTGCTGTTGGCCTTTCTCTTTTCCTTTCTCTGCTCATGCATAAAGAATATTGATTTAAATAGAAGATACTGTAAACATGCACTCTGTTAGGGAAATCTGACTACGCAAGTATAATTTCAAAGGTCAGAGTTCTGGCAATGCTTGATTTACATTAATTGAGGAAAGTGCTACTTGACTAAATAAAAAAAAAAGATTTGTATATTGCTCTGTGCTCTTCTATCATGTTCTCCCAAAGTTGATCAAAGAGGAAAATTATACTTACTGGAAAATGTCATACTTGGGATCACCCAATATAATATAATGTATTCAACCTCTGGGGAAATATATAGCCTGAGTTTAAGTCAGAAAGAATTTGGACCTCTACCCTTAAATGTTTTGCCGTAATGAAACCAACAGTTTTTATTTTTAAAGATTATGTTATGGCTGTTTCTAGGACAACACACTTTTTTAATTCCATAAAGAAACTTTAATGATGTATCTTTACTGACATGGAAAAACTGACAAAATAAAAATCAATGATTATATACTTCATGTAATGCAAAAATGGTAAATAATTTAATTCTTTTGCCTACTCCAGTAGAAAATCTGCCTTTCAATGCACTTATTTTTACACAAACATTGACTTATCAGTTCTGGTTTGCTTATATCAAAATGTACTTCTATTAATAAGATTAACGGACATTTTCTATGTATTTTCAAAATTGTTTATTTACCATTTTGTTACTGTAATTATTCTGCAGGGTCAAAAGATAAAAATGAATTAAAACTTTGTAAGTAAATGACCAAATGCAATTGACAATAGTATCATAAGCACAAGAATTATGTGATAGTATACATTTTGTTTTTTAAACTTGGACTTTTTCTTTTCTTTGTCAAACATACTTAGTATTAATTTCAAAATTTACCTCTTTCTAGCCGAATTGTGAAATGGAGATAATAATTACTACCTTATAAATTGCTTAGAAAATTACTGATAATAAAAGTGATAATTTAATAATCATTTTATTGTGTCCACTCTCCGTGCAATGTGTTGAGGACCATATTATTTTATTTCATCCTTATGACAAACTTTTAAGGTAGGCATCATTATTATTATATTTATAGATACAAAACTGAAGTTAAGAAAGTTATATAATATTCAAGATCATACTCCTGTTGAATTCAGAAAGGATTGAAATTTTGTCAGTCAGACTAAAAAAGAAAAACAAAAAAACATGGAATATTGCCTGGAGCCTGATAAAAACTCAATAATTGACTGCTATAATTAAATATCATCATTGCTTTGATATTCAATAAGAGACTTCTGAATGATCAGAATTTAATACTGGCGTTAATGAGCTTTTGCTTATCTTGGTAGTTGAAATTCTAGACCTACCATTGGCTTAGTTTATTGTTGTATTAGTATCTTTGGTGACATGTATTTTTCTTTGGTTTAATTCTGACTTTTAAGTTCAGTACTTTTCTTCACCATCAAATCTTCTGGAGTTACAAATACTTTTGACAGAGTTATAACCTTTCAACAGTCAGATGCTAATACGGTGTACAGAATCAATTCTATTCCTATTTTAAGTATACGTGGGTCATTTACCATCCCAGGCCCATAAAATTTTCTTAGGCGTCCTGTGCCTAGTTCATGAAACTTTTCATTGACTTAATTCCTCAAACATCAATTCATATCTCTAGACTTCTGATACTTCTTTTTTTTTTATTGACTTCATCCTCATTTCCTGCCATAAAACTCTGGAAGTGAAGAATATACATCATATAATTTTTATGTTGCTGTGTATATTACTTTACTATTTGCCTCGGTCTCTACATGTTGCTGAAATACACAATAACATTTCCCAGGAAGAGATATGTTAGAGCCCAGATAGTTCATATAAAATGTTTCCTGCATATTCTTAATCATTATTTATGCATTGTAGCAATTTTGTTCCATGGTGAGCATAGCCCTTTGTTATCTCATGTATGGGTCATTTTTACTTTATAAATGCCCAGAGTATTATACACAGATACAAATCATGATGAGGTTTTGTAAAGTTGAGTTGTATTTGGTGTTTTAAAGTAAATGAAAGTGATTCTATCCTAGGGATAGTCCTGGTCATTATAAAAAATGAATAGTTGTTGCTAGTTCTGGAACTCCTTGATTATTGTATCTTGACTTTCTAATTTTTTTTTTTTTTTTTTTTTTTACTAGAGGGCTGGGAACAGAGATCAAAAGACTACTTGTTTAATTTCTTTAATGCCATTGTTCTGGCAATACCCCTTACACATCAAAATTTCATTTGTAAAAATATACACATACATAAGAAACATAATTAGTTAAAATATATATGTATAAACATATCTATTTTGTTATATATATATATATATTTGTGTATATACTTATATATACATTTGTGTATCCTAGTATTTTGTGCTATATAATTTGTGTATATATCATGTGCATGCATTTGTGTATATACACACAGTCAAATAAAATGTAGAGGAATTAATATATTACTCTATATACTATATATGATAGAATGTTATATACTTACTAGAGGCCCAGTGCACAAAATTTGTGCACGGAGGGGGGGTTCCCTCAGCCCAGCCTGCACCCACTCCAATTGGGGATCCCTCGGGGGATGTCCGACCCCTGGTTTAGGCCTGTGGGATAGGGCCTAAACCAGCGGTTGGACACCCCTCTCGCAATCTGGGACCGCTAGCTCCTAACTACTTACCTGCCTGCCTGCCTGATTGCCCCTAACCCCTCTGCATGCCTGCCTGATTGTTCCTAACCTCTCTGCCTGCCTTCCTGATCACCGCTAACTGCCTCCCCTTACTGGCCTGATCTCACCCCCAACTGCCCTCCCCTGCTGTCCTGATCTCGCCCCCAACTGCCCTCCCCTGCCAGCCTAGTTGCCCCCAACTTCCCTCCCCTGCTGGCCTGATCTCCCCGCAACTGCTCCTCTGATGGCCAATTTGATTCTGATTGGTCAGTTTCTATGCCAGTCAGTGTCTCTGGGCCTATCAACGTGGACTGATCAGAAAGGCGGGGCTGATAAGCAGTCCCCGTGGAGGCCTGGAGAGAAATGGAGGCAAAGCTGTTGGCCAGGCCAGGAGAGAAAGAGAGGCAAGTTCTGATCAATGGCTGTCACAGAGGCTACGGATCAGACCCTGCCTATCTTTCTGCAGGCCTCTCTCCGGGCCTGATCCACAGCCCCATGGGCAGTCAGTGCTGGGTTGGGGCACTGGCAGTGGCCCCAGTCAGTGCTGGGTGGCCATGGCAACCCAGCACTGACTTCCAGTCTAGTTGAGCCTTTGATCATTGTTCCGGTTCAATTATATGGCTAAAAGCTCTAGTTTTCCGTATTCCTCTGTGCATTTGTGTCTGTGTGCATCTGTGGAGTAAATTTATTTAATACAATACAACCTTATTATAAAGAGTTTTTCTATACCAACTTTTCAATTATATCAATGCAACAATATATTTTTAATATTTATTATAATGCCAAGTAGTTCTACCATATTTTAAAAGCAAGACCCTAAAAAATGAGTCCATGTCCCTTGAGATGACATATATGTGTACATATGTATATTTTTAATCCTTACCAGCAGATATTTTTTACATTGGTGTTTAGAAAGAGTGGGAAGGAGAGAGGTAGGAGAGAGAGTGAGAGACAGAGAGAGGAACATGGATGTGATAAAGACACATGGATTGGTTGCATCTGGCATGTGCCCTGACCAGGATGGAGGACCAAACCTGCAACCCAGGTACATGATTTGGCTGGGAATTGAACCTTCAGTGAGCAGGCTGATGCTCTGATGTTCTAAACAGTGAGAAACATTGGCCGGGCATGACATATTACTTAATTACTTATATTGAGCCTTTGAATTTAACTTTATCATTGTCTCTCTTTTTTTTTTTTTTAAAGTATAACAATGGCCCAGCAAACAGAATCACCAAATTCTAGAGTTTCAGTGAATCCAGATTTTTCATTTTATATAATATTTTAAAGTTAGGTTTGTAATGGCATTTTTTAATGAATAAAAATTAAAACAAAACGCTTGACACCAATGTGTTGGAATTTCTTTAACTTTCAGAATTTTCTGTGACATTTTAATGAGAAAGAAAAAAATTATCTATTCCTTGGTTTTTAGGTTTATCTTTAAAATTTTATAAAAGCATCACTTCCTGAGAAAGAACCTCCTAAAATGGCCTGATGTAAGCTCTATAGAATGGTTTATAAAAACATTTTAGTTCGTTCCATTGTAATTAGTGACACATGAGTAAAAAACCATATTTTAAGTTAATGGAGACTGAGCTTAGTGAATAAAGTTTTGCTTTATAAGCGTCTGTTGGGGGCCATTATGAATAATAATGAGGAAAGAACATGTATTTGCATCTATAGTGGATGCTCCAGGGCCACAGACCTTGAGAACCTTCCCTGTCCAGGTTCCACTGCCTGAGTGACATCCTAGACTTCCCTCCCCAGCAGAACAAAGCTGCAATCAGCTTTTTACTGCAAGGATCATTACCTTTTTGACACCACTTTCATTGCTCTTTTCATCCTAAATTTCTCTGAGAATGAGTTTTATTCATTCTATAACTATAATACATCTAGTTTTGACACTTTTTATCAGTAATTACAAAAGAATCAGTAGACTGGAATTTGGAGCAATTCAGATATTGTCTAACTCAACTGTGACTCTTGATTTTGTAGAGCTTCTGATATGAAATATGACAAGCAAACTTTCCTGCTTTGTACAGTTAGGACTAGAAAAAAAGTATCTGCTTAAAATTACCTCATTGGAGGCAAACTTTATACACCCTTTCTAAACCAACATCATCTCCATCTTTCTCTATTTCCTTTCCCTGATTTATGCTCTTTCTAGCACACATCACTCTTTGACATTATAATGTTTAATTATTAAATCGCTCTCTGCCTTTCCAGAGGAATGTGAGCACTATGTGAATAGGGTTTTGTCTATTTATTCACCTTTGTAATTTTAGTACTAAAACACTCTCTGGCACATTTTTATTAGATAAATGATAGTGATATAGTTGTAATTAACCTAGTTATTAATAACAGGAAGAACAGACATTATAGGTATGTTCCCAGCAAAAATATTAGGGGAAGGGGACTGGACAAAGGAAAGGTAGACACATGCCCAGTAAAGTTGTGGTGACATAGGGAAGGTGCTTGCTGTCAATCACACCTGGGAACAAAGGCCATTGGCCACAATGGGCATGGCCATTTAGGTGGGGCGGGGGAGGGGTGAAGAATTGGGATACATAACATCCTATACAAAGGAGTTCTCTCTCTTATCCTCTTGGCTCTCTTGGGACTCATGTGACTCTGGGCTTGAGGACACTTTTGCTTCTGCTTCCCAACAGCCATGTGGGTCCCACACACAATGGACGAATAGACTATAACTAGCTTGCTATTGTTGAACTTGACCCAGCTCCAACATGGAAAGGAAACTCTGGAAACTGGCTTTGCTTCTAGCTTTACTGAAGCCTAAGCTACACTTCTTCTATGACTGAACTAAGGGAAATGGGACTTTGGAAACACAGGGATTTAATTCCACACAAATAAAAATCATTCATCCTCCCATTTGAGTCTTAGATAATTCCTTTTCTCAGGAGATCATAAGAAGTCCACCCCAGCAGCACCCAGTGGGGAAGAGGACCCCCACTTTGTCCAATATCAATAAGATTATAAGATCTTTGAAGATTATATATATACCTTATGGTTTGATAATTTGATGATATATATATACCTTATGGTTTGATAATTTGATAATTCCAGGGAAGTAGATTTCAGCATTTAAGACACACTAATTAAATTAAGTGCTGGGCATTAGGATAAATGAAGGTGAATAAGACAGAATCGCTGCTCACACAGAACTTACCAACTTATAGAATATTACATTAATCTAATTTCCTGGGGGTGAATTTTAAGGTTGCATAACTAGAAGAGCTTATTTTATCTACAGAGTATAAGGTTGAATTTGAATGTCATAAAAGACACCCACTACAAATCCCAGATTAGAGTTACTCTTATGACTTAAGCCATTGTTTCTATCAGAAATACTGAATGTAAAGCTGTAAGCAGGAGTTGGTGATTAATTAATGATGACACTTGTGGTAATTCATTGTCATTAGAAGTTTTGATTGAAGCTACTGTGTACTAAGTTTACCTGTATCTATATTCACAAAGTAATTAGAAGAGGCATGGGAGAAGATCAGATTTGTGGAAGGCAGAGGCTAAGGACTGAGAGAAGTCCAGATGGAGCATAGTGTTATTTCAGGAGTCTTGGTGTTACCAAGGAGAGGACTTGGGGTGAGCTGGGAAGAACATAAGAGGCCAGAACATGTGGTAGGCAGACATTGAAGGGAAGTAGAAGTCAGGTACAGAATTGAAGATTTGCCAAAAAATAATACTTATTATTTATAACATTTTATAGAACTTTAAGGTAAATTCAGATGTTAGGAATTAGGTCAACCCTTCATCTTAGAAATCAAGAAAATGAGGCCTAGAGAAATATTTGGCAACTTGCCTATGGTCAATTGCTAGAACTGTATTTAACTATTACGGTTTTATGACAATTCAATGTCAATTATTTTCTGTTGGTAACCAGCTCTGTTTACCAAATCTGCCTTTTTTTTTTTTTAATCCCCAGCTTTTGTGGCACAGTGGGCTCCGTTCACTTTTTTTGTGGCACAGTGGGCTCCGTTCAGCTTTTGTGGCACAGTGGGCTCCGTTCACAGATATCAGGGGTAGAGGATGAGACCTCAGCCTAACCCAACCAGAAGCCATCTCCCTAGACACACTGATGGTCCCAGCGTGACTTAAGGTAGGCACTCAAGTAACACATTGCCACTTCCAATTTTTTCCCAGTCCCAGGAAGAAGTGTTCTCTATTAGCAGTCCTAATGATAAGGCCACTAAAATTTAGTATGGTAAGAGATTAATAACATCAAGTTTGGGATAGAAAAGCAGGAGCTCAAGTACCCTTCCTACTTTTAAGATGTTCAGTAATTTCCTATAACTCTCTTCTAACAGAGCCGCGCATATGGATAACCCCCGAAGGTGAGCCATGGTGATTAAATATTATGTTTTCTTAACTGTTTAGCATGAGTCCAGAATAGAGTCATTGCTAACTAAATGGTAGGTTAAAAATAGACTGTTTTAATTTGGAATCAGAGACATTAAATCTTAGTATTTGCTTCAAACATTTTTAAAAATGTGTCATTCTGGTCCTTTTTCAGTTTTGTCACCTGTATTTAGGCAATGATTTTTTTAGGCTTTCCTTTCTTGATGTTGTTTTCAAAAGACCGTTCAGGGATTTCATTTCCAACCCTGATTTCCTTCTGCCAGACTACTTAATGGACAACCTGCCTGCTAATAAAACGTGCTCAGAGGAATTGTGACTGATTCATTTATTTTTATTTCTAATTTGTTCTTACGCGTTCCCTAAAGATGCTTCTTATAAGTTTCATTTTCAGAGATCCCAATCATATTTTGGCTTAATAAATACCACTTATGCTGTTGAAATATGTTAGAACAGGTAGAAAAATAGATATTTTCCATGTTTTCAATTAAGTTATCTTCTTCACAAGGATAAACCCCTTTTGTACTGATAGAACAATTTCATATATATTTTTGTATTTAAAGTTTATCTTCATTTTTGGCAATTACACTATTCATGGAGTTGAAATTCTCTGCATCTATATTAACTATATTTCATCACTTTGTGCTAGCATGTACCAGAAGCACACTTTTAAGTTATTAGAAAGGACTGCATGTTGGAGAGAATAAGATAAACCATGCAGTGAGAGTTTAATAAGTATAGTAACTCCAGACTCTCCTTATATTCTCCTTACTGTGTAGTTAATGAGAATCTGTGTGAATAAGGGAATTCTAAGGCAAGATTTTCCAATTACTCTTCTTTTGTTCTTATATAATGCAACTTTGTGTGTGTGACTGGTGCATTTTTATATTCCAGCAAAACTTCAATAATGTGCAATCATTTTGAAGAAAATAATGTTATTTATAATTCTTCAAACAGAACAGCTTCTACTGTACTTTATAGGGTCTGAGCTCCTAGCACCCTAAACAAAAGTCTACAACTGACTCTGAATACGAGAAATATTTTTAGAGCATGGGAAAACCAATGAACCAGGCAGCACTTCTAACAACCTTACCCACTTGGTCAATTATTTTTACCACTTGGGTAAAAGTCCATTAAATGTTTTTGTCAATGCTACATAAAAATATAATTTTTCTAGAATAGAATACAAGATGACCTAGTAGCTTGAATGATAGGTTTTTATAAACTTAGTGCAATCTAGAATGGGAATTTAAGATGGTGACACCCACAGTTGTATAGATTTATCTGCCCGTAAATTTTTTGCAGTCTAGTGTGGGAATTAAGATGGTGACACCCACAGTAGTATAGATTTATCTGCTAGTAAATTTCTCATTAGCATGAATGGAGTGTCTGAGAGAGGAAAGTATATTTAAATTGTCTGGTTTCTTCCCACATAATCAACTTATTTCTCTTCCCTTATTTCTAGGACCTATTATAAAACAGAGCAAGTTTATCTGTCAGGTTTTCAGCTGCAGAAAAAATAAATCCATTTTAGCTGGTTTAAACTCAAGGGATTATTATGGCTCACATAATCACTAGTAGACCTGATGAAACAGAGACTGGGCATTGCCAGGGATATGTTCCCAAGCTGTGTAGCAGAGCTGGACTGCAAAGGGAGCACATGACTTGCAAAAACCTGATGAATCGTGAAGCTACTGCCACAAGCGTCAACTCCAGCCCCATGCAACCTCGGCCACTTGCTGCACTAGAAAATTGTGTGTCATATACCCACTGCTCTCTTTCTAGCAAACTCAGTTTAGATGCAGTCACATGGGATTACATCTGATTGACAGAACCTAAATTGTCTGGAATCTTACCTGCAAAGGAATTTGGGAAATTTAACCTTTAGCCTTCAAGCCACTGCAGACAGGAAGTCAGGCTAGAAGAGGACTGGGATGATCTCTGAGTGAGCCAGTCACAGAATCTGTCACGAGGGTCCTAATATGCACATGTTTTAATAATTTAAGAATCTGATGTGTGACATCCTTAGGGGCAGACATTCAGATTAAAATTCCTTAAATGTTTGGGTTGCAAATATCTAATCATTGTCAGGGATGCATAGAGCAAGGGAGAGAGATGGGAAGGAACAGGAGGGGATTAACCAGAAGCGAGACTCCTGGGATCAGACAGATTCCTATTGGTGAGACATTCTTCAGATTCCCAGGGCTCCTTATACCCCTATATCTGCCCTGCTTTCTTCATGGGCAGTGGCTTCCATAAATCAGCTCTTCCCCTTGCCTTTTTATCTTGCTCATTCAATCTCTTAGCAGAGGACAGAAACCACTTATCTCCCTGGGCAAGACAGAGAGCTTTTGTCTGTGGGGGAGGAATAAATGATTTTCTACGTGACACTTTCATTTTCTATATGACTAACATCAAATGCACCAGTAAATATATTGGCATCCTCCCCCCATCACCACTACATAAGAAGAGGGTTAAACTTGTTCCCTAGCAGAGGTATGCACTTCATGCATCCGGAGCTTCCTTTGCCGAGCTTGGAGCCACTGCCATCAGCGTCTGGGGAATGCTCAAAGACTGGTGGGATCTGGCATTGGCACAAGGCATAACTACTGGGATGGAAATCTGAGATTTTAGCCAACATCTTATGGCCCAGCATTAAACACCCAGTTCCCCAGCCCTGCGGAATTAGCCGCGTCTTGCCTCTCCTCAAGTGGCAGCATCTGGGTAGAGTCTTCAAGATGAGGAGCATCTGTTCACACCCTTGACTTTTTCAGTTTCTCCCTAAAACGCAGACCTAAAACCTAGTGCATTGCTCAGCCAATGGCAAGCGGTGTGTTGAAGTGGCAAATCAGAACAATTGCCCCCTCTCTGAGGGGATCTGCAAGCTCTCTCCAATAGTGTGTTGTTTGGGGCTGCTTAAGTGGATCCCGCAGGCAGGGCTGTATTTTGAAAAAGACTGAGTTCTTCTAGAACTTCCTTTTGATGCTCTTTTGATTCTAATTATCTTTAAGTATGAGAAACTGAAAAAAAAAAGTATGAGAAACAGATATGAGCAAGAATGGAAAGCCCACCCACTTTCTTCTCCCAATACCAGAAATTCCTAGGTGATAGACCTTTATGCTTCCTTGGAGTGTTTGTACATGTATTTTTAAAGAATTACCTAGCAGCTTCTCTTAGTAGAGGACTTCCATACATTTTAATTTCTCTTACAAAAAACAAACAGGAAACCCTTGTCAATTGTTACTCAAAAATTCGGAACTCTTCTGTGATTTTTTTTCTAGATACCTGGCATTATCAAAGGTCTACAAAATTAGCTCTTTCTTAACTCACAGAGTTGCCCTTGTCCTTTTAAACAATTCAGCAGTTGGCTGGGTGAGTCAATCCTATTAATGTCTGCTATTTGGTAGAAAGCAAATGGTCTGAGTCTAGTACAGGACAATGGTAATCTTCTAAAAGGGAATGGCAATATTAAATGCTGGATTTAATTGCTAGAAGTGTCAACTGTATGTCAATTGGATGAAAGCTTTTACAAGTGAAAGAAAAAAATCAGATGGTGAGAAATGTTTTCCTTTCAGACTCATAGTCCTCAAGTTAATGAAATTTAACTTCAAAAAATATAGTGCCACAAGAATGTAATGCTGAAACTGTCTCTAATGGCATTTGTGACAAGTATACATTAATTAAAATGTTTGGGAACCATACTTTTTTGTCTACTAGTATTAAATGAGTTTCCTATGAAACAGCCTTGGTAGAGGAGAATTGGAGGTTTTATTTACCATAGTAGGATGCCATCAGTACAGTAGAAAACCTACATATTTAAAAACTTTTGAATCCTGTTCACTTGTTATTTGGGCAAACATTCTGTATCTGTTTTCTCAGAGGAGATCTGAGAATAATGACTTGAAATTAAAATTTTATTGGGGATTAAATGTAATCATTGATTTACTCAATAACAATTTATTGGGCACCTATCTATACAGGCAATAAGCTACAATTCTGAAACAAAACTCATTACTGACATTAAGCTGTGATCTAGAGTATGAAAAAGCACTTTGAAAACATTAAAGATGTTTGTAGTTACTATTAAAAATTGGAAGATGGAGTAATTATCTATCTTAACTTTGAGATCAAATATTCAGTGCTCTATTCTCTACTGTCTCTTAGTGTTTTCTTTCTCAAAACCACAGTGGCAAATTTCTAACATTATCTAACACCCTCCAACATTCTTTATTTTTAAGTGGGTAGGCCGCTTCCTACCACCAGTATGCAAATTCCAGCAGCTGTATCTCTCTGCTCCACATAGCTTTATATAAATGTGTAGAGCCCTGCCCTTGGCAGAGACTGAAGAAGGACAAAAATCTTTGAACATTGCCAAAGGTCTTGAAATGCTGTCTCATTACTAGGTAATGTTGGACTATGAAACGACCTCATTTCCTCGTGGTTTTTGTTTCTACAATTCTCCCATGGTGCAGACATTTTCTTTCATATCCATTTCAGATATAATGATAATCGCTCTGTGGCTTCTCCTGTGTGAGTTGGTGAAACAGAGATGCTGATGGATAATTCCTGTCAAGTACCACTGTATTTCATTTCTGACAGCCCATCCTGTGGAGAGGCTATTTTGATTTTTGTTAAGATAGTGATTTGTGTGGAATGGTTTTCATGTTATGCATGTGGCATACATTTTCTTTTTCTAAAGAAGAGGATTTCAGTTAAGAATTACACTATTCACCTGAGGGACTAAAACGTTAGGATAGAAAGAATCCCTCTGCTCTCAAACATCAGAGACCTTGGACGAATCCAATTGGCCATGATTATCCTCTAACTCATTAATATAGAACAAAATAGGAGTATTTTGTTTTTAAAGAAAGTGCCACAACAATTGTCTTAGCTTTCAATACTATGGGGTTGTTGTTTTATTTATAATAAAATGGCCCGATATTGAGTTTTGGAAAGGAATACAGGTGGCTCATAACAAAAGCTCTCCACGGGGTACTTTGAATTAAAGCAATAATCTTGAGGCTTGGAATTTTGAAAATCTCTGAAAGCTAACAGGGTAAATAAGTTAAAGGACCCAGCTATGCAGAGCACTAAGACCCTGGAAACTCACAAATTTGTAAACATTTTTTTAGGCCCCTCTGATATCAAGTGCAACTATACCTTCGTGTTTCAGAAGCGCCTTCTTCCTTATTCATATGTCTCTACCACTCTTTGATGAAATATTTTATTTTGTAGGCATTTATTTATTTTTTACATAACATACTCTTGCTATCCCTAACAATGTTTGAGTAACACACTAAGAGTCCAGAGGTGAGCAAAGGTCCTCAGTCCCTGAACTTAAGGAACTCAGTCTAGAAAAACATAACCATGAAAACATGTGTGAGGATTGCTGTCTCATTACTAGGAATTATGCCCACCCAGAGTGGAGCATATCAAGAGATATCACTAAATGGAGAAATGGAGAAGTTTTACTCACTCCTACTATACTGGCATTTTAAAACAGCTTTTCACTTTAGGAACTAGAGCACAATCTCCCAGGAAAGTGGTTCCACTAGAGTATACCTCCGAAGTCTAGAACAACCCAATTCCAGTAAATGGAAACCTGAAAAGAAGTCCCATGCAAGAAAGACTCTTTCCAGACCAAGTTGCCTTCAAAGTCAGATTTCCCGCATTTACTAATTGACTTATAGGAAGTAAATACTTGGTAGTGTTAGTTGATCTTTCCTTCCAGTTATTAACACTTAGGAAATATTGAGATCTAGTCTCACATCTGTGTAAGCAGAAGCAATTCATAATTCAAAACAATTAATAATGTGAAGTTTGCAATCAATTCAAAGTTGTGGTGTGGTCACAGTGTGATGAATGTCAGGAGAAATTTCAAGAGTGTTTTGAGTCACTTTGAATGAGACTGGACCAGACTTGAGAATTGTATACAGAACAGTGACTTTCACTTTTTTTATATCATAGTCCCCTTGAGAATTTGATGGAAGCATGGATTCTCTTAGAAAAATGCACATAAACAGTTTTAGGCTTTTTTTTTTTTTAAACCTGTAAGCAGACTCTCCATCAGTTTTTTGGACCCTTTCCTTGTCTTGGACTTGCTTGCTAGTGCTTCCTTCATTAACAACCCACATGCCTCATAATTACTGTTGGAATACAAAGAACACTTGAGAGTAAAGGAAGCACACAGCTGAATATTTCTGCATTTCCTAAAGCTTTTGGGTTTGTTCTTAATAAAATCAACTTCTATATTTCCAAAGCCTTTGTCTTCCATGGCCTGGTCAAGGCTTGGCTTGACTACCTGTCACTATTCCTGTACTTCTCTCTCCTCTGCCACATGAGCTGCTAGAGTGACTGGTCCAACACATGTCCTTGTTTATGACTCATTGGCTCCTCAACTTATACATTTAAGCCCTGCATCATGGAGTTGAATACCTTCATCCTTGTGCCCCTGGATAGCTCTCCAGCTCCATCTATGACATCCTTATCAGATGCCTACTTTTTACCCTCCATTTGAGCAGAACCTGAACACAGCATCATGGTTTATATCTTCATACTTTGCCCTTTTGCTTGGAATCTACTTGCACTTCTGCCCTCCTTGTGAACTGTTTCTCACTCTATAAAATTCAATGCAGAAGTCAATTCCCAAGTGAAACCCTCCCAGACACACTAATCATTTACCCTCTAATTTATGGTATCTTGAACAGAATTCTACTGATGCTTTTATTATATCATATTTAAATATTGTTTACTTATTTGAATCACCAGCTAAATATAAGAATTCTTGTGAATAGAAAAGTTTCTGTCTTTATAGCCAAGGATCATAGCCCACACACTGTAGTAGTTGAGTTGAGAGGTGCAAAGAGAATATTTTAAAAATCTATCTTATTTTTAAATAACTAATTTACCTGCAGAAAAAAAAAAAAAAAAAAAAAACTTAGTGGTATTTTACGTAGTTGTCTATTAGGGCATTAAAGTAGTCTTTTAAAATCATCCAAAAGCCAATGTTATAAAATGAGCCTGAGAAGAGAAGATCAGGTATATAAGTAATGGTAGAGCCAGACCTAAAATATGGGCAGGAAGAGTAGGAAAAACACATGCAAATGAGTGCCTTGGTACAATAAATTGACAAATATTTCTAAACTAGAGGCCCGGTGCATGAATTTGTGCATGGGTGGGGTCTGGCTGGCCTGCCCTGATGGGGGCCCACTGGGCTGGGCCAGCAGGGGGGGAGGGGCTGCAGGAGGTTGGCTGGCCAGCCCCACCCTGGATCAGGGTGTTGGGGACCAATCAGGTGCCAGGCTGGCCAGGGGGAGGGACCCATCGGGGCTCAGATCAGGCCAGTTGGCTGCCACAGTGTGTGTCATAGCCACTGGTCGTTCCAGTTGTTCTGGTCATTCTACTGTTCTGGTCGCTGGGCTTTTATAAATATAGATATCACCTGGAGACAGGCCTCAAACTCTCAAGTGCAGGAAGTTGGGGAATGAATATCATGATTTTATATCAAAGAATGGCTGATTTGACCTACAAGAGTTGGCAAATATTTCAAAATAAACTTTGAGACTTTTTTTTAATTTAGTTACTCTAATTACTAAAAACCAAATATAGAATTAGATAAGCATTATTACTCTAATTTTAAATGCTATCCTTTATCTTTAAAGTATTTCTTATTTATTCTCTCATCCTGTATAATTTATTTCAAGAGGTATTTTTTCCTTGAAATGTAGCAATTACTTAAAAAACAAACAACAAATTTTTCCATTATGAAAAAAGTCATTTTGATATTGCTGAGTAAATATCTTCATAATGCTATAATTATAGGGCAGATATCGTTTTATTTTGTCATTAATTATACCTTTTTTTTACTTTTTCATCTTTCCTCCAGATGATTTTTGCATTGTTATTTTACAGATAACAATATAACAGCTCATTAAAATTTTTAATTACAAATAAAAAATAATCAGAGCAGAAGAAGAAACGTTATGCTGATAAATTAGTAAGATACTTGTCTCTATTTTGTTTTTAATATCTATCTTGTTATATTTTCCCAGTATGTATGTCAACTATTTGATTCAAAAACTGCCTAAATATATCAGTAAATAGATGAGTAGAATTGGCACTCCTTAAATTCTGAGTTGCATATACCTGGTGTTTTCATTTTGGAAATAAGGTTATTAACAACAAATAAAATATGATTATAGAATGAATATGGAAAAGTGAAAGAATAAAACTTGTAGAGTTTCTACCCACTAAGATGCTAAAGAGAGTAGGTTGGCTTTTGGAAAGAGACATCAAATTCAATAGCTGACTTCTTCATATACATGATTGGTTGTATGATTTGCATGTGAATATTGTTGATCTATTATACATAAATGTATTGTTGTATAATATATCACATACATACATGATCTATTTTATGTAATAAAATATATGTGAATGTTATAAATATATTACAATAAAATAACAATATAATATATAAAATATTTTAAATTATTATTATTTATATTTATATAAAAATTACATATTTCCAAGATGGCAATCAATGGAGTCATTAAACTTTATGTGAGTAGAAGCTACTTGTAAAAATTAAAGAAATCAAAGCATGCATTTATGTCTTAAGTAATACAGTTGAACTGTAGTTCCTTGATTTATCAGCTTAAGTAATCCTTATTGATCCCTTGGTTTATATGTGGGCCAATCAGGGCACTAAAGCTTTCTCCTACCTTCTTCCCACACCTACATTTCCTGCCCTTTGTGAGTGATTTAAATGATCTCTGCATCTCAAAATTGCTATTGCTATGCTTTGATTTGCCTTTGTAAACATTGCCCAAATCAAAACTATTTTACTTCATCTGAGTGTTTTTCTCCCGCTGTAAAGTATTATTTTCTTTCAGAGGAGGATTAAAAAAAAAACTATGCTTATAGTAAAACAAGTAAAACTCATGAAACAAAATAAATGAAAATGATCATAATGACAAGGTATTAAGCACTGCAACAGTTTTGTAAAAAGCAAGGTTCTTAGAGGCCTCTGGAAACATCAGTGTTACTGACCTATAAGGTATTCATTTACTCCCTGAATGGCAGCAGGTCTTTTGTCCTCTGAGGGTGGGTTGTCAACTGATATATCTTTGAATCAATACCATTTGGAAGGAGTCATCAAGTTAATTTATCCTTTCAGTGTCTTCTCTACGTAGATTGACAGCTAGGCAGACAGCAAGAGTGTAAACCCATGTTTCGCAAGATGAAATAGTTTGTAGGGAATTCTAGGGCACTCTAATTACTATCACTCTAACTTAAACACAAAGGCAGGCTGCCTTTTGATTCAGAGTCTGACGGTGTAAAGGGATTTGAAAAATGAAACAAGCTTTCAATCCAGTGTTCACAGAGGGTTGAATTGACAGTCACATGTGGTAGAAGCAGGAGGAAATCCGATAGAAAGAAACCACTTGAATTTCCATTTTTCCATAATTATGATTGTCGTGCTGATTAATTATAGGCTATGTCATACCTATCTCGATTTAGGGACAGATGTAATTAGAATAATGCCTTTGATCAAAAATTGTGTGTTAATGGTTGTAAATGAAATTGATCCACTTGGATCATCCCATATCACAGGAAAAAGGTTCCCACTGGATTCTCTTGAGCCCTGCTTTTTTTTGAGCATCTGCTTCCATTGCCTCTGACAGGAGCACTTTCCTAAGGGAGTCCCACTCTTCTCTCTTCACTTCTAATTATTCAGAATGTTTCCTTCCTTCCCTTGGCTACCTTCATGGGGATCAAAACTGTGTTCAGTGATTTCTCCGGAGACAGAGCTCAGCTGGCAACTCACCACAGACAACACAGATGTGACAACAAGTTATCTAAGAATGTGAAATTATAAAGATGAAAATACATAAGCAGCTTAAGCAAAGAGTTTATCCATGTTAATATCTTCCTGGTGTTTCAAAGATCTTCCAGAAAAGGGGCTTTTATGATCTGCCACACAGTGGGTGCTTAAACTGCTTCTTGAGAATACTAATGACTGCTGTAGCTGTGCTTCTTTAAACAGAAATACAATGCAGTAATAAAAGCTATCTAGCTGCTGACTTGGATGGCCTTGCAAATGTCTGAGCTGGTTGTTCCGTGTTCCTTAACAATAGCTGCACATGGAGTAACCTGGGGAGGTTTAAAATATTGATGCCTGGATCCCATCATCAGAGATTTTAATTTGTGTGGGCTAGTGTGCAGCCTGGGTCTTGGGATTTTTAAAACCCCTCAGGTGATATGTACATGCAGCCCAAGGTTGAAAATCGTTGTCTAAATCTTATTAGCTGCATATACTCGGCGCTTATTTTGTTCTGGCCTCTGCTAAATGCATTACATATAGCATCTTGTTTGTTCAGCAAAACAACTCTTTGAAGTTGCAATTGGTACCTCCACTTCACAGATGAGGACACTAAGCTCAGACAGGCTAAGTGAATTTCCGAAAGTCACATGGCTGGTGAATAGGAGAGAGAGGATTTGAGCCAGGTCTGTCCACAATCCTGGTGCTGTTGCCCATCCTCACTGGCAGTTATGAGGCCAAGGTGGAACAAGTGGCAGATTTCATGTTAAGTATTATTTCAGAGTAGTTTTAGATGTACAGAAAAGTTGCCGAGATAAAACAGGAATTTCTCGCATATACCTTAGTGGAACTTTCTAACTCCACAAAAATCAGCATATGCTAAAATCAGAGCTCTATCCCTGTCCCTAATCCCTACCCACAAGCCCATTTTAAACATTTAGCTGCACACCTCTGCCTAAGCATCCCAAACTGCTTACACAGGATGTGAATGTTTCTGACTAGAAAAGGCAATATTTCACTTAAGAGATATTTTCTAGGTTTTGGTTGAAAGATGGAATGCAATGCTACTTCTTCCTGATACATTTTAAATGATGGGGAACATAAAGAAAAAAAGAGAAAAGTGATGTCTGTATTTTATATTTCATATATATTTATTCAAAGATAGGTGCTAGGTATATTTGATCTGAAAATTTCATAGAGGGTCTTCAAGCTCAACCTAAGCTTTTACATACGAGTGTATTGCAATGCCTTTATTTATTTGTTCATTTATTTATATTTTTACTAGAGGCCCGGTGCACGAAATTTGTGCACTCGAAGGGGGGGCGTCCCTCAGGCCAGCCTGTGCCCTCTTGCAGTCTGGGAGCCCTTGGGGGATGGCTGATGATGGGGAATATCCATGAGGAGCGGGCCTAAGCCATCAGTAGGACATCCTTAGTGCTGCCACGGGGGCAGGAGAGGCTCCTGCCACTGCTGCTGTGCTCCACAGCCGTGAGCCCGGCTTCTGGCTGAGCAGAGCTCCCCCTGTGGAAGCGCACTGACCTCCAGGGGGCAGCTCCTGCATTGAGCATCTGCCCCCTGGCGGTCAGTGCACATCATAGACACTGGTCGTTCTGCTGTTCAGTTGATTTGAATATTAGCCTTTTAAAAAATATATATATATTATTGATTTTTTACAATAGGGATAGAGAGCTAGAAAAATTGATGAGAGAGAAACAATGATCAGCTGCCTCCTGCACACCTCCTACTGGGGATGTGCCCACAACCAAGGTACATGCCCTTGACCGGAATCAAACCTGGGAACTTTCAGTCTGCAGGCCGATGCTCTATCCACTAAGCCAAACCCATTAGGGCTACATATTAGCCTTTTATTATATAGGATTGATTTGAAAGAGGAAGGGAGAGGGAAAGAGAGATGGAAACATTAGTGATGAGAGAGAATAATTAATTGGCTGCCTCCTGCAAACCTCCATTGAGGATCAAGCCCCAAACCCCAGCATGTGCCGTGACAGGGAAATGAACCATGACCTCCTGGTTCATAGGTTGACACTCAACCACTGAGCCATGCTGGCTGGGCTGCATTTATTTATTTTTTATGAAGTTCTTACATAGAATAGAAGTTTTACTGCAACCCCTAATAGAAATTAGCTTCATTTTTATTATTTTATTTTATTTTATTTTATTTTATTTTATTTTATTTTAATCTTCACCTAAAGATATTTTCCCATTGATTTTAGATAGAGTGGAAGGGAGTGAGAAAGAGAGAGAGAAACATCAATGTGAGAGAGACCAGGCTGGAAATCGAAGCTGCAATCCAGGTACATGCCCTTGACTGGGAATTGAATCTGCAAACCTTTGGTGCATGGGCCAATGCCCTAACCACTGAACACACTGGCCAGGACTAGTTCATATTTATTTCATTATAGTTTAATATTTATAAATTGTATCTTGGAGACTTTATAACCCAATAAAATAATTTAAAGGTTTTAGAAAGGGTTTCTATTTAGAAAACAAAATGCCAATTATAAAAGCCATATTACATGTGAAGTCAGTGTGAAATTAGCTAAATCTAACTCCTCAGTCAAAGACAAGGCCATTCTAACATCTTCTTCCTACTCCAGTTAAGAATGATCCCTCCTCCTTCTGATTTATGACAACTATTTGTGTGGCACTTAAGACCGGGAGACCTGCATTTGCAAGGTTGGTTTTCAGCTTTCTTAAGAGAGCCCCTGTTTTTCTATGAATATCTTTGATATTCATCTTACTAGATTGTTTTATTTCTATTTCTCTGAACCTAAAATTTCATAGTATCCAATGGTTTAAAGAGATTTTAAATACCTCTTTTCAACACATTTTTGGTGATATCCTCTCAGAAAGTTTCCTCCTTGTAACTATGTCATCACTGAACCATAGTTGACTTAGAAGGTGTGTGACACATGCAATTAATTACACAGGACTCCTTGTCAGAAGGACCTCCCATTTGGATTAATTCTCTGCTGTTGTGTTTTAAAATTTATTAAATAAAATATATATATATATATTTATTTATTGATTTCAGAGAAGAAGGGAGAGGGAAAGGGGGATAGAAACATCAATGATGAAAGAGAATCATTGATAGGCTGCCTCCTACAATTTCCCTACTGGGGATGGAGCCAGCAACCCGAGCATGTGCCTTGACTGGGAATCAAACCGAGACCTCCTGGTTCCTAGGTTGATGCTCAACCACTGAACAACACAAGCCGGGCTTAAAATGCTCTTTTTTGAAAAATGGGTCCTGACTTTTATTTGGCTCTAGGCCTATAAATTATGTGGCCAGTTCTACATCCAGCTATTGATAACTTGAGTACATTGATTGCGTCTTTTCTTTCTTTATAGTAATCTACTGCTAGGTTGTAATTATTGTTTATTAAATATTTTCTGATTGTATGAGAAACGCTCTCTGCCAATCCTTGATGATTCCACCAAGAAAAATAAAGAGTCTAATCTCTTAGAATGTAGATGGTTTCCACAGTGGTAATGGCTTTATTGTGTAATTAAATGGTTGAGGTTAGCGATAGGAAAAGGAGACTTTGGGGATAAGTAGACATATTACATTATTTTACAAGGTAACTAACATTGAAGGAAATTCTTCATAATACTAAAGATTAATGTTTTAAGCTGTGTACATATTGTTAGCAGTAATAATTTACATTAAGAATATAATAACATCAGGAAAAATTCAACTGAGATTTCTTGTCTCATTTTCACTTAAGCCTGAAGGTATTAAAAACACCAGTTGGCAAGTGTAGGCTTTGAATAATCAATCAGCAAAGCCTAAATCAATCCTTAATGTTTCATGGAAATAAAAAAGAAAAAGAAAAGAGAAAAAGATTTTTACCAGAGACTCAGACTGAGCTAGCCCTGCTCAGTGGGAAACCTTATTGAGTTCATTATTGTGTTATGTTATTTTCCTTCATCAGTAAATGAGCAACATTGAAAAATAAAATGAGCAAGAACATGGTCTTAGGTTTATACCTTGAAAAGCCAACAAAAGATCCTCCAGCCATTTCAAAGCTAGCAAACTCTTGTATGTAGAAGCAGTGAGCATGTATGATGCAGAAGAGAAATGCTCACTGCTGTTTAAGGTACTTCCACAGGCATTGAAAGGCATTAAGCAGTTTTTTGTGTGCCATTTACATATTAATAAAACTCTTAATGTGGGAAATAATACTCTTATATTTAGAGAATGAATAAAACTAAAATCTTTGCTATCTACTGGTTTAATTTAGCCTGCCCCCAAATCATGCAACTGAAGGAAATAGCACTGCATTAAATTTTGAAAATGATTTTTTAAGAGGAAATATTTATTTATTTATTTATTTATTTATTTTTCAATTACAGTTGATATTCAATATTATTTTATATTATTTCAGGTGTACAGTATAGTAGTTAGACATTTTTATTGAATGTGATATGTATATGAGAAAATTAATTCATGGTTTGCATGCCAGTTATTCTTAAATTAGGAATATTTTCAAGCATGGCATAGACCGCTGGTTTTCACCTAGGGGCAATTTTGCCTCAGGGACATTTGGTAATGTCTGGATATATATATATATATATATATATATATATATATATATATATATATATATACTAGAGGCCCGGTGCACGAAATTCATGCACTGGGGAGGGTGTCCCTCAGCCCAGCTTGCACCCTCTCTAATATGGGACCCCTCGGGGGATGTCCAACTGCAGGATTAGGCCCGATTCCTGGAATCGGGCCTAATCCTGCAGTTGGACATCCTTCTCACAATCCGGGACTGCTGGCTCCTCACCGCTCACCTACCTGCCTGATTGCCCCCTAACTGCTTCCTTGCTGGCCTGATTGACCCCTAACTGCTCCTCTGCGGGCCTGATTGCCCCCAAATACCCTCCCCTGCTGGCCTGATCACCCCCAAGGCTTTTATTAGTATAGATATGACCCTGCACAGAAAATTTTACTAACCCTGCTTTACAATAAGGGCTTGACGATTGAATCATTAGGACCAGACATGAAGATTTCCTTTCTTTAAATAGTGGAGGGAATACTTATCTTGTATTTAAGTTGCCCGGAAATTAAAATGAGATAATGACTTAGAAAAGTATAAAAGCACCACATAAAGACAACTGTCTTTTTAATGAAGTGGCAAAATGAAAAACACTTTTTATTCTCCCCTTCCTTCCTTTACAGCTTTTATTTAATCTTTGAAATTCATAAAAATTTCACTCCAATTTTCATTTCTTTACATTCAACATTATTTTGTATTGGTTTCAGGTTTTATATTAGTTACAGAATAGTGGTTAGACAATCATATACTTTACAAAGTGTTCCCCGATATTTCTAGTACCCACCTGGCATCATACCATCATTACAACACTACTGACTATATTCCCTATTTAAGTGACAATGGGTTTACAGGTTCCTTTCAGTCTTTCTTTTGTGTTGCTTGTCCTTCCTTTTCTTTCTCACTTCTTCCCTCATTTTCTTTATATAGTATCTCAATTGGCCATCAAAGATCAGTGAAGGCACTGGGACACGCTTCATCCATTTTACAGACCAGGAAACTGAGGCCAATTCCAGTTGGCTGTGGAACTTGACTCAGGAAGCCCTCAGAGCACACAGGAAGCCCTCAGAGCCATGCTCTTTGCACTTCCTAAGGGGCAGCGGCCCAGCAAACAGAACAAACCTTCCAGTCAGGCGTCCCAGCCTCTTCCTCAAGCACCTCTTCATTGCGGATGCTCCACATTCTTTCCTCTCCCCGCATTCTTTACTGCGCCCCCTTCTCCGAAGCAGGTGGAAGGCTTCCCACTCACTGCCTAGGCATGCTCTGCTATGGGGCAGGGTGTAGCGAGCTTGCTTTTGGGTGAAGGCAGGAGCAGCAGTCACTGCCTCTGAAGTGTGAAGGCCGCCTGAGCGAGGCCCATTAGCACTGGGAGCTTCTCTGAATCACGTCAGTCAGTCCAGTACCCTGCAGTGCAGCACCCCTTCATTGAGGTGGCTCCACCCCTCAACCCCCGCCTCAGGGGTGAGGGTCCTTGCCCCTCTGCCAGGAGTCCTTCCATGCCCCTTGATCCCTGGCTGGGCCCACCCACGTCTTGGGGGCACTGCAGAACCTCTGTCTCTCTGCAGATAAAGCAGATCCCTGCCCTAGGTCTCTGCAAAGCTATGAATCTGTGGCCAGAGGCCTGGTCTGGGAATCAGCAACCACATGCCTGCAATGTTCCCAGGGACCCTGAGAGCGGCTGGGCAAGTCCTGCCACGCCCCCCCCCCCCCCCCCCCCCCCCCCCCCGGTGGCAATCGCCACCTGGATCACCCGCAGAGCGCCCGGCTGTACCCGGCCACGCCCCCCCGGTGGCCATAGCCACCTGGATCACCCGCTGAGGGCCCGGCTGGGCCCGGCCATCCCCCCCCCCCCCCCCCCCCCCCCGGTGGCGATCGCTGCATGGATCACCGCGGGAGCGCCATGCTGGGCCCGGCCACGCCCCCCCGGGTGGCCATCTCCGCCTGGATCACCGCGGAGCGCCCGGCTGGGCCCGGGCACGCCCCCCCGGGTGGCGATCGCCGCCTGGATCACCCGCGGAGAGCCCGGCTGTGCCCGGGCACGCCCCCCCGGGTGGCGATCGCCGCCTGGATCACCCGTGGAGAGCCCGGCTGTGCCCGGCCACGCCCTCCCGGGTGGCGAGGATCACCCGCGGAGCGCCCGGCTGGGCCCGGGCACGCCCCCCCGTGTGGCGATCGCTGCCTGGATCACCGGCGGAGAGCCCGGCTCTGCCCGGGCACGACCCCCCGGTGGCGATCGCTGCCTGGATCACCCGCGGAGAGCCCGGCTGTGCCCGGGCACGCCCTCCCGGGTGGCGATCGCTGCCTGGATCACCGCGGGAGCGCCCTGCTGGGCCCGGCCACGCCCCCCCGGGTGGCGATCGCTGCCTGGATCACCGCGGGAGCGCCCTGCTGTGCCCGGGCACGCCCCCCCGGGTGGCGATCGCTGCCTGGATCACCGCAGGAGCGCCAAGCTGGGCCCGGCCACGCCCCCCCCCCCCCCCCCCCCCCGGCGATCGCCGCCTGGATCATGGATCACTGCGGGAGCGCCCTGCTGGGCCCGGCCACGCCCCCACGGGTGGCGATCGCCCCCTGGATCACCGCGGAGCGCCCGGCTGTGCCCGGGCACGCCCCCCCGGGTGGCGATCGCTGCCTGGATCACCGCGGGAGCGCCAAGCTGGGCCCGGCCACGCCCCCCCCCCCCCCCCCCCCCCCCCCCCCCCCCCCCCCCCCCCCCCCCCCCCCCCCCCCCGGCGATCGCCGCCTGGATCATGAATTACCGCGGGAGCGCCCTGCTGGGCCCGGCCACGCCCCCCCGGGTGGCGATCGCCGCCTGGATCACCGCGGGAGCGCCCTGCTGGGCCCGGCCACGCCCCCCCGGGTGGCGATCGCCGCCTGGATCACCACGGAGAGCCCGGCTGTGCCCGGCCACGCCCTCCCGGGTGGCGAGGATCACCCGCGGAGCGCCCGGCTGTGCCCGGGCACGCCCCCCCGGGTGGCGATCGCCGCCTGGATCACCCGCGGAGAGCCCGGCTGGGCCCGGCCACGCCCCCCCGGGTGGCGATCGCTGCCTGGATCACCGCGGGAGCGCCCTGCTGGGCCCGGCCACGCCCCCCCGGGTAGCGATGGCCGCCTGGATCACCCGCGGAGAGCCCGGCTGTGCCCGGCCACGCCCTCCCAGGTGGCGAGGATCACCCGTGGAGCGCCCGGCTGTGCCCGGGCACGCCCCCCCGGGTGGCGATCGCTGCCTGGATCACGGCGGGAATGCCCGGCTGTGCCCGGGCACGCCCACCCGGGTGGCGATCGCTGCCTGGATCACCGCGGGAATGCCCGGCTGTGCCCGGGCACGCCCCCCCCGGGTGGCGATCGCTGCCTGGATCACCCGCGGAGCGCCCGGCTGTGCCCGGGCACGCCCTCCCGGGTGGCGATCGCTGCCTGGATCACCCGCGGAGCGCCCGGCTGTGCCCGGCCACGCCCTCCCTAGTGGCGATCGCTGCCTGGATCACCCGCGGAGCGCCCGGCTGTGCCCGGGCACGCCCTCCCGGGTTGCGATCGCTGCCTGGATCACCCGCAGAGAGCCCAGCTGTGCCCGGGCACGCCCCCCCCCCGGGTGGCGATCGCCACCTGGATCACCGCGGGAGCGCCCTGCTGGGCCCGGCCACGCCCCCCGGGTGGCGATCGCCACCTGGATCACCGCGGGAGCGCCCGGCTGTGCCTGGGCACGCCCCCGGGTTGCGATCACTGCCTGGATCACCCGTGGAGAGCCCGGCTGTGCCCGGGCACGCCCTCCCGGGTGGCGATAGTGCGGAGGACCCCCGGAACTAAGAGAATTGGGCTCCGCCATCTTGGTCTTCTCAACAGCCGGAAAGGCCACCTGGAGTCCCGCCCCCAGCCTCTCGCAGGCCCAATCATGGGCATAGCGGAGGTGCGGTCAATTTGCATATTTCTCTATTATAAGGTAGGATATATATATATATATATATATATATTTTTTTTTTTTATTTTTGATTGTCACATTAGTGAGAGGTAGGGGGAACCGAGGGGATGGGCATCTAGTGGGCAGAGACAGGAATGGTGCTAACCATCTGCAAATGCACATGATATGTCCTCACAGTGAATAATTACAGGGCCCCAAATGCCAATACTGCTGGTATGGATCAGAGGCACCCACCTTTTGTCTTCATCTCAAAGACGTTCCCATGTCTTCTCCCACTGAAGAACACCGAGCTTCAGGGTTTCCAAAATGTCCGTTTAACCAGGAGGCCCAGCATCATTCCAGTGACCCAGATGCACTCTTACTTCCTAGTAACCTTGCACAGCAAGGTTTCATATCCCCTGAAATCTGGGGTAATGAAAGTGGCTTGCTCTTTGGTGGCTTAAGGATTTCTGTGAGGCCTTAGCTTCATTCTTTTCCTTTTTTCTCTTTTTATTGAATTTATTGGGATGACATTGAGTAATAAAACTATACAGGTTTCAGGTGTACAGTTCTAGCGTACATCATCTGTATGTTGTATTGTGTGTTTACTATCCCAGTCCAGTCTTCTTCCATCACCAGTTATCTCCTCTACACCTTCTACCACCTCCCCGGCCCCCTTTCCCTCTGGCAATCACCATACCGTCTTCTGTGTCTATGAGTTTTTGTTTTCTGTTTTGCTTAATTCCTTCATATTTTTCACCCAGTCCTGCAAACTCCCTCAGGGCTATCTACACATAATAGTAACCACTGTAAGGGCAAATAAGGTATTACATGAACAGTGATTACTGTAATATTGAAAACTTGCCTTTTCTGATTGAACAGGTAGCTTTCTATTCAAAATCCAGTTTGTCAAATAGTGGATCAAATTCTCCCCTTGTCATTTTTTTCTATTCAGGTTGCATGCTGAGAAATATTACAGGGTAAGTGTTCAACAGTAAGCAATATAATGGTTTCTACCTACATCTATACTTTGCCTAAAAAGAAACCATTTATTTGGCACTGAAAATAGTGAGATTTTCAAAAGTGATATTGGATGCATTGTTCCTATTGTTAAGTGAATTGAAAGGGGCAGCATATTGAATTTTTAAAAGCACGAGAGATTTATCATATGGAAACATATAAAGTGTATGGAAAAACAGAAGCTTTAGAAATAAGTTAGTAAGCTTCTAAGTAAGTAAATTTTAATGAAAGCACAATTGTTTCACTCTAAACAGGAAAAACTTCTAAATCAGCTTTAGCAATAAGCTTCCCAAAGAAATATCGTATTGTTTTAAGTAATTATTATTCATAAATATCAATTTATTTGGTAAACCATAACTTCCAGTGGCAGTTGTAATGTCTGTACATTTCTGTGCATATATTTGTTAGCCATATATTTACAAAGGAAATTGTTGAATCATTATAGATATAATGAAAACTGTGGTAAGCTGATGCAGTAACTGCACAAGCCAGCAAAGATGAAAAATAAAAACCACAGGCAACATGTGAAAAAGATGCGAACAGAAATGTTAAAATGTTCATTTTGGTTTTCTATATACCCATTAGCATATGAAATACATTAAATGAAACTTGGTTACATTTCTCTTAGAAATAAATATATTTTTAAGACTCCTCAGACAAGCTCCTCCATACTAGGACCCTGAGAGTGAGGTGATCTTAATAAATTGAATCCCTTGGACCACACCTAAGCTATATGTCAAACATGCTTTTTCATTGTCACACACGTGTAATTTATATCCTCTGAACATTCTTGGAAGTCTATGGGCTGCTTAATTTCAAATTATGTTTGTAATACCCACAGTTAATTTCCAGAAGTGATACATAATGTTAGGCTCAAGAGTAGTAGGTTGGCTGTTTGCGTGCTGTTGTGGGAATCCTGCTAATTCTCAAGAGAAGCGAATTGACACTAAGGCAGCGTGGAGGGCACAGTCCTGGGCCCACACAGGCAGGCACCCGGGCAGGGCTCTCCTTCTGGCAGGCTCAGGGGCAAGTATTTCACCCTGCAGAGCAAGAAAGGACAAAACCTGAAGGCCAGATTTTTGGAAATGTTATATGAAATTTGAAAACAGCCTTCCCATGAAATGTAACATTTTCTCATTAAACTAATGACTGAAGAACAGCTGTTGCCTTTAGTTCAGTGAGCTTTGGGGCTTTCTCTTATTGCATTTTTTCATAGTGTACAAGTGTTATTGTAAGGATAAAGTCTAGGACTTGCAGTTAGGTGACCTGAATTCAATTCCCTTCCCAGCACTAATAGGCTACGTGATCTTCATCTAGTATTTTCTCTATCATGCTTCATTGCCACTTATGAAATAGATGGTGCCTTTTAGAGATTTTGTAATTTTTTTTTAGCTATTCTGTTGAAAGGGAAACAGATCCAGTACTTTTTATTCGATGATTTCTTATCTTATTCTTTTAATTCAAATTGTAATAATTTCTTCTTATCTCAAGATGTGTACACACACACACACACACACACACACACACACAAACACACACTACATCTTTGTGGCTAAAAGAAAAATATTTGTGACTAACCCTCTAGGCAAAGTTACCTCAGTGTTTAAAAACATCTAAAATGTCTTTGTGTAAGTCTCTTCATGCAAGTTCTTTTCAGTCACAGTGAGTTTATTTGATTTTTCAGTTCATATTCCCTACTCTGTATTTATAGGTACATACTGCACACACCCTTTAGTTAAATCTCAGTTTACAGATTATTTTTTCTCACATCAGAGAGTCCATTAGTTTGCTCTGGTTCATAAAAGTCTGCATTTAGTTTGTAGGAAATATTTAAAGAATGTGACCTTTAGAATTAAATTTACTCTGAGCAAAAGGGAGTGTGTCAACAGATCCTTTTCCTGTGGTTACACAATTTTCTTTTATAAAAAAATTAGACTACTTAATGAAAATAATGTGATGATTTTAAACTGCACACTCTCCATTTCTGTCAATGATAAGACATTATATGAAACGTACTGTATGTGTAATGATTATTATTTATTAAACCCAATTCGCATTGAAAATGGTGTGCTGATGTGGAGAAAATGATCAGAATCCATATTTTAGCAGAAGGTAAATATGGAGGGTCTTTAAGCTGCCTGGTTTTTGGATTTGAAATCAAGTCTCCTGACTATATTGTGCGGTTTCTATTTAAAGGAATTCAATGTACTCTATTATTTCAAAAAATGTGATTTTCTTCTTCTTCATGTAGTGATACAACTGACCTTATTCTATTTACTTGGGATTCACAAAGTTTAGGGCAGTGTTGAGATAGTAAGTGCACTTACCTAACTATATCATTTGCAAACTGAATAAAAAAGGTTGGAGCAATACATGAATTACCCCAAAAACGGTATGCATTACCAAAAGCTAGGATGTGGCAATGGGTCAAGGCTCCTGGAATTCACTGGTCTTACCATGCCTGTTCCCTGTTATCCTGAAACAGCTGGTTTGTCAGAATGATGAAATGATCTTTTGAAAATTCAGTTACATCATCAGCGAGGTGGCAGTACCTTGCAGAACTAGGGGAAGGTTTTGCAGAACACTATATAGGCTCTGAATCAGCATTCAATGTACGGTGGCTGTTTCTCCCATAGCCAGGATTCATGGGTCCAGAAATAGAAGGGGTGGAAATGGGAGTGGTACCACTCACTATTATACCTGGTAACCCAGGAGCAAAATCGTTGCTCTTGTTCCTGGAGCTTTATCATTTGCTAGCCTAGCAGTCTTGGTTCCAAAGGGAGGAATGCTTCCACCAGGAGACAGTAACGATCGCATTGAACAGAAATCGAAGACTGACACCTGGCCACTTTGGGTTCCACATTTCTCTGAATCAACAGACAAAGGAAAGGAGTTACTTTGCTGGCCGGGGTGATTAATCCTGACTGCCAAGGGGAAATTGGATGGCTACTTCAAAAGGGAGTTAAGGAAAAAATATAACTAGAATACAGGAGATCCCATAGGGTGTCTCTTAGTATTACCATATCGTGTGTTTCATGTCAATGCAAAACTATAGCATCCTCATTTAAGCAGGCCTGCTAATGGCATAGACCCTTCAATAATAAAAGTTTGGAGAGAAGCCAAGATGGCGGCATAGGTTAAACACCTAACCTGCAGCCGGGCACAACAATTTCAAAGGCACAACTAGAGGTCAGAACGGACATCGTCCAGAACCACAGGAGAGCTGGCGGACTGAAATGCCCACAGCTGGGGGGAAGGAGAAGGCCACGGGGACAATCGGGGGAGCCGTAAAAGCCTGAGGTATGGAGAAACTGGCGGAGACACGAGCACGCGCGCCTGCGGGGAGGATGGAGCCGGAGAGGAAGGGGCGGCTGACGGCCTGGCCGGCGTTCACTGGCAGGAAGGAGATAAAGGCTCCGGAGTGCGCTAAGCGCCGGCTCCGACTGCACTGAGCGCCAGTTCCGGGCGAAACCCGGGGAAGCCAGGCGCAGGCTGGGGGAATGAATCTGGGCTGTGGGGCGCAGGCACAGAGGAGCGGCGGAAGGCAGAGCTCCAGAGGCGCCCACGGGAAGGGGCGCAAAGGACGGACTGTTGCCTGCGCCACTGAACTGCCCTAGCGGGAAGGAGACATAAGCTCAGGACCGTGCTGAACCCCAGTTCCGACTGCACTGAACCCCAGTTCCGGGCGAAACCCTGGGAAGCCAGGCGCACGCTGGGGGAATGAATTTGGGCTGTGGGGCGGAGGCACAGAGAAGCGGCGGCTCCAGACGCGCGCACTGGAAGGTGCACAGAGGACGGACTTTTGCCTGCGCCACTGGGTGGCCCTGCTGGGAAGGAGACAGGGACGCCAGACTGCGCTGAGACCCAGTTCCAACTACACTGAAACCCAGTTCCAGGCGAGAATCTGGGAGTCCAGATTCATTAGGGGAGGGACTGGACTGTTTGGCAGTGGGCGAAACTCCAGGGCGCGTTTCTCTCAGAGGTGTTTGCAAGGAATACAGAGGGACACAGACACAGGAGCCTCATAGGGCGGGGCTGACAGGAAGCCAAGGTTGTAGGCTCCACCCTGTAGCTCCGCCCCAGCCAAGCTGAGCAGAAGCTTTTTCCTGCTGAGTGCCTCAGGTAGTGGCTGACCCACACTACATTGGAGACCCAGAAACGAGGGCATCTAGTGGTTGGTGTGAGATGACACCAGATTTCAATCACTTGCATAAAGGAGGCATTCTAGAGGCAGACTCAGTGAGCGCCAAGGCATTGCTGCATCAAGACCCGGCCCACAAACATGTCTCCTGCACAGCAACTCTTCCTATATAGACAAAGAGGGTCCTCACGGCCAATTGGCCTGGAGGACAATTTCTCCCAGTGACACCAACAACAATCAAGACTTAACTGTACAAAGGAGGACCAAGATGGAGACATAGGGCGGCAGCCTGATCGTTGCCTACCACAACAATATTGAGACTACGACGGGAGAGCAGAGCAGACACCAGCCAGAAAGACCGGGGGGCTGGCTGAGCAGATGCTCTACAACTAGAATAAAAGAGAGGGGTACGCAGGATGATGCTGATGCCGGTGACCCAAAGTCCACACTTTAAGAACTATGGCTCAGGTGACACAATGGCGGCCTGGAACATGGTCGGCGCAGTTCTCCCGGCGGTCTCCGGCTGAGGGGATGGCTCCACTCGCTGCCGAGCACGGACAGACGAGCCCCTGGGAGACATGGGGTGGGAGACTCCGTGCTTGCTGACCTCCGAGTCCTTCAAGAATCTCAATGCCCCGAAGTGGCCAGGTGCGCACGCTCAGCGACCGGCCACCGTTGCAGACCCAAGGGCCGACGCAGCGACACCGGACCAGCCCACCGCCGTGCACCGGGCACACCGGAGCCTTGCCGAGCCCGCCACCCAACGAGTTCTGCGGCAGCCGCCCTGGAGCTCTGAGAAAATGACCGAAGGAATTGCTGAGAGGGAATTGACCAACAGGAATTGGGATCAAGAAGACGAAACCCCGCTGAGACCCGAGTCCAGGCGAGCCTGCGAGCCTCTGGGCTCAGATGTGGTCACACGCCTCTGGGTCTAGGTGAGGCCACACGCCCCTGGGTTTGGGTGAGGCCACGCGCCCCTGGGTCCAGGTGAAGCTGGATTCCGGGTTCGGGTGAGGCCATGTGCCCCTGGGTCCGGGCGAATCTGAACCCTGGGTCCGGGTGAGGCCGTGGGCCCCTGGATCCGGGTAAGGCTGGGTCCCGAGTCCGGGTGAGGCTGTGCGCCCCTGGATCCGGGTGAGACCACGCGACCAGGGGTCTGAGAGAGGTAACGTCCCCCTGGGTCCGGGTGAAGCTGAACCCTGGGTCCAGGTGAGGCCGTGGGCCCCTGGATCCAGGTAAGGCTGGGTCCCGAGTCCGGGTGAGGCCGTGCGCCCCTGGATCCGGGTGAGACCACGCGACCAGGGGTCTGAGAGAGGTAACGCGCCCCTGGGTCCGGGTGGCTTCGTGCACCTAGGTCCAGGTGAGGCCACGTGCCCCTGGGTCTGAGAGAGGCCACGCACCCCTAGGTCCGGGCGAGACCATGTGTCCCTGGATCCGGGTGGGGCCTCGTGCACCTAGGCCCGGGTGGGGCCGCGTGCCCCTGGGTCTGGGGGAGGCCAGGCGTCCCTGGGTCCGGGTGAGACCGTGTGTCCCTGGATCCGGGTGAAGCCTCGTGCACCTAGGCCCGGGTGAGGCCACGAGCCCCTGGGTCTGGGAGAGGCCAGGCGTCCCTGGGTCCGGGTGAGACCATGTGTCCCTGGATCCGGGTGAGGCCTCGTGCACCTAGGCCCGGGTGAGGCCACGAGCCCCTGGGTCTGGGAGAGGCCAAGCGTCCCTGGGTCCGGGTGAGACCATGTGTCCCTGGATCTGGGGGAGGCCTCGTGCACCTAGGTCCGGGTGAGGCCATGTGCCCCTGGGTCTGGGAGAGGACAAGCGTCCCTGGGTCCGGGTGAGACCATGTGTCCCTGGATCCGGGGGAGGCCTCGTGCACCTAGGCCCGGGTGAGGCCACGTGCCCCTGGGTCTGGGGGAGGCCAAGCGCGCCTGGGTCCGGGTGAGACCATGTGTCCCTGGATCCGGGGGAGGCCTCGTGCACCTAGGCCCGGATGAGGCCATGTGCCCCTGGGTCTGGGGGAGGCCAAGCGCGCCTGGGTCCGGGTGAGACCATGTGTCCCTGGATCCGGGTGAGGCCTTGTGCACCTAGGTCCAGGTGAGGCCACGTGCCCCTGGCTCTGAGAGAGGCCACGCACCCCTGGGTCCGGGCGAGACCATGTGTCCCTGGATCCAGGTGAGGCCTCGTGCACCTAGGCCCGGGTGAGGCCACGTGCCCCTGGGTCTGGGAGAGGACAAGCGTCCCTGGGTCCGGGTGAGACCATGTGTCCCTGGATCCGGGGGAGGCCTCGTGCACCTAGGCCCGGATGAGGCCATGTGCCCCTGGGTCTGGGGGAGGCCAAGCGCGCCTGGGTCCGGGTGAGACCATGTGTCCCTGGATCCGGGTTAGGCCTCGTGCACCTAGGTCCAGGTGAGGCCTCGTGCCCCTGGGTCTGGGAGAGGCCACGCACCCCTGGGTCCGGGCGAGACCATGTGTCCCTGGATCCGGGTGAGGCCTCGTGCACCTAGGCCCGGGTGAGGCCTCGTGCACCTAGGCCCGGGTGAGGCCACGTGCCCCTGGGTCTGGGAGAGGCCAAGCGTCCCTGGGTCCGGGTGAGACCATGTCTCCCTGGATCCGGGTGAGGCCTCGTGCACCGAGGCCCGGGTGAGGCCACGTGCCCCTGGGTCTGGGAGAGGCCAAGCGTCCCTGGGTCCGGGTGAGACCATGTGTCCCTGGATCCGGGTGAGGCCTCGTGCACCGAGGCCCGGGTGAGGCCACGTGCCCCTGGGTCTGGGAGAGGCCAAGCGTCCCTGGGTCCGGGTGAGACCATGTGTCCCTAGATCCGGGTGAGGCCACGTGCCCCTTAGTCCGGGTGAAGCCGTGCCCCTGGGTCCGGCCGAGACCAAACCAGAGGGAGTCAGACCTCCGTTACCACCATTTGTCCACCATCCAGAGCTGAGGGGTCAGTGCTGACATGTATACATAAGGAACTGGTGGACATTGAAATTGGGTCTCAAAAGAACTGTTGGTCCAGAAAGAAACTCACTACAGACTGATTCATTTGCCTGTCAGCATAACTATTATTGCTCGTCTCACATTCAGTTCTCATAAGTATATATCTAGTGACATATGATCTCGCTCATCTAGGGGAAATGATGAACAACATAGACTGAGGAACAAGAACAGAACCAGAAGCAAGGAGGCATCGATCGGACTATCGGGCCTCAGAGGGAGGATAGGGGAGGGTGGGGGGAGGGGGAGAGTTCAACCAAAGGACTTGTATGCATGCATATGATCCTATCCAACGGTTAAGTTCAACAGGGAGTTGGGGCATGCGTGGGGAGTGGGGGGATGGGAATGGGGGGATGAGGACAAATATGTGACACCTTAATCAATAAAGAAATTTAAAAAGGAAAAAAAAAAAAGAAGAAGAGCAAACCATAAAAAAAAATATTCATCATTTTTTACAATAAAATATGCAATCCAGCATAAACAAAAAAAAAAAAAAAAAACAATAATAAAAGTTTGGACCACTTTGCCAGGCACAGAATCATCACTTGCTGAGGGCAAAGGGAATATGAACGAGTCATGAAGAAGATGGTTGTAAATACCAGTGATGACCACGCGATCAGTTGTAGAAACAAAAACTGTAGTTATCATGAGGATTTCCTCCTTATTTTGTTATGAATATGTTTGTGTGTATACATATATATACACATATTTATGTGAATATCTTTGTTTTCTCTTTTTCTTTCTCCTTATGTATCATGATATGTACTCAGTTCATCTCATAGTATTTAAGTATTGTTAACTTTATGCCAGAGTACTTAAGTTACAGGATATCAAGGAGAAGTGTAAACATTATCCAAAGACCTTGCATCCTCTTCTGGGGAAAGATTTAGTGAACTTTCAGCTGTATTCATGATACTTGTATCATGTTAGGTGGAAGTAGGACCTTGTTATTGTCCTTATTTGGAGATTAAGTGTGGATTGAGGAGATGCATTTAGGTGCCAAGTTGACAAAGAGTGGACTTGTGGTGGTTAATTTTATGTGTCAAGTTGACTAGGTCACAGTACCTAAACATTTGGTCAAACATTTTCCTAGATATTTCTGTGAAAGTATTTTTCAGATGAGATTATCATTTAAATCAGTATATTTTGAATAAAGCTGAATAAAGCAGATTAGTCTTCATAATATGAGTGGGTATCATCCAATCAGTTGAAGTTCTTAACAGAAAAAGACTGACTTCTCTGGAAGAAGAGGGAATCATTCCAAAAGACAGCCTTTGAACTTGAACTGTAGCATTGATTCTTTCTTGGGTCTTCAACCTGCCTGCCTAACTCTCTCTCTCTCTCTCTCTCTCTCTCTCTCTCTCTCTCTAATTCTGCTGTTTGGCTCTGTTTTTCTGGAGAAATAATATAGATAGATTTTTAAGGCAACTTACCCCCCACCCCAAATCACAATATGCTGTTTGCTGTTATAAGTAATATAGTAGGAATTCACTAGAATTAAGTTCAATGAAAGCATGGGTATTTGTCTCTAGATCACTGCTCTCTCTATCTCCTAAAACATTTCCCCAACAAAAAGTAGGCACCATATATTGGTTGCTGATTCAGAGCATGTACAAGGTTCTGCAAAACCCTCCTGAAGGAAAGTCTGTATGAGAACAAAGAATAATTATATGAGAGTAAGAAAGTGCGAGATCCTGGCAAGTGGGAGATTGTGGTGTGAGAGTGGGATCTTACAGTTTAAAATCTCAAAGAATTCAAATGTTTTGTTGGTGACAGGTCTTAAAATGAAGTCACTATCTTTAAAGAAGTGAAGGAAATGGTAGGCACGAGGAATTCAAGGAACTCTAGGCCAGACTTCATATTTATCCGATCCTCCTGGACCTTCCATTTGCCTGACATAAAGATAAGGTGACTACTGTAGACTGAATATTTGTCTTCCCTCAAAATTCAAATGTTGAAATCCTAACTTCTAAGGTGATGTGGTATTAGGAGGTGGGGCCTTTGGGATGTAATTAGGTCATGAGAGTGAAGTCTTCATGAATAGGGTTGTGACCTTATAAGAAGAGACTCAAGAGAGCTTGCTTCTCTTTCTGCTCCTGCCATGTGAGGATGCAATGAGACATTCATCTGCAATGTCTGGTGCTCAGTGGACACCAGATCTGCCAGCTCCTTCATCTTGGACTTCCCAGCCTATAGGATTTTGGGAAATAAATGTTTATTGTTAAGGCACCAGTCTGATATATTTGTTAAAGCAGCGTGAGCTGACTAAGATTGATTTTTGGGGTAGGCCTTTAAGGATGAGTAGGATGCTTCCAGATGAAAAGAGGAGGCTGGGAATAGATAGTGTCAAGAGGATCAGAGGTATGAAAACCATTTGAGCCAAACTAGCCCAGCTGTTGTCTTAGAAATACTGACAATAGGAACTGTTTGCATAAGGTATGAGAGAGTTTAAGCTGTGTCCTACGTAGAAGTTCTCTCCTCTTTCTCTCTCTCTCTCTCTCTCTCTCTCTCTCTCTCTCAGCTTCTCAATATATCTAGTGATATCAGATGTTTGCATGATATCAATCTCTGCTTACAATTACAAAATAACTCACTTAATTGTGACTGTAAGGTCATTGGCTATAAAAATATCCACTAAAAGTTTGAGAAGTTATGTGTGTTTAACACTTTTAATACAGCTATATTCTAAATTGTTATTTTCATGCACATGTAGAGGGAGAAGGAACTCTTGACTTGTAGCCAAATGCTATTAGCAGCGACACGTGAATGCATGTGCTTAATTCAGATCCTGGGGATCGTCAGGCCGCTGGACGAAGGCTCTGCTTTTCCCTCCGCGCACTGCAGAACATGAACAAATGGCGTTATGAGGTCATGATTCACAGTGTACTGTATCAGCCAGTCTGAAAAATAAAAATGTTGGTAACAGTTGGGCTGGAAACACTGTAGCGCGAAGTGCCTGAAAGCAGTGAGGCACAATGATCTTACTCCTAATTGCCACCTCTGCCCAACACGCTCATCAAGCCAGCCTGAGCCGTGTGCTGATGGGGCTCAGGGGGCACGGTGCTGCTGAGCGAAGGGGCCGCCACTGAGCTCCCGGTGACCACAAGAGAGCAAACGTGAGCGTCGGATCACAAAACAGGGCTGACTCAAGTGGCTGCTCAGCGGAGTGATTTAACCCGCGATACTTGCCTGGATGCTGGATATGCCAGGCGCCGAGTCCTTCTGATCCGTGGCTTCCAGCATTGCCCTCCTTTTGCTGCTCCTGCAGTCACCGCTTTGACTCAGCTCATCAGCCGACACCCAGGCTGCTTCATACTCTCCCGATCGCCTCCTTCCTTCCAGTCACTCGACTTGCTTTTTAAAAGAATGTTTCTCAAACACAGTTAGGATAATGTCATTCCTTTGTAAGGAGGATGTCGCTGTTTAGCCGAGAACACATTTCCCTGCTTCCTCTGTGGTCATGTGACTAGATTTTGTCCAGGGGAAATGCAAAGAACGGGTGGGTGTAAGCTCTGGTGTATGGACTTGGAAAGGATTATGTCCCCTTGTGGCCCTTTCTCCCTTCCTGGCTGACTTGGTGCAGAGGTGATGGAGGGAGCTGGATCAATCATTTTAGCTCCTTGGGTAAGAGAGCAGAGCAGCAAGAGCGAACAGGACTAGGGATCCAACAGCTTGCTACTGCCCTAGCGGCGCTGGATTGCCTATGCTCAGATGTTTATGTAGGAGAGGAATAAACTTCCCTATGGCTTAAGACACTATTATTTTGGTCTTTATTGTGGCAGTAAAACCTATATTGTAAAGGCAATTTACGTAAAAGCCTGTATTAGCTTCCCATTGTTTAAAGGTCAGTCCACATCTCTAAGGAGGGCATTAAGGTTCTTCCAAATCTAGGCTCAGTCCAGCTTGGCAGCTCCATTCCCTGTCACTTGCCCTATGGCTACTCCCCTAGCACATTAGTCCTCCCTTTTCAACAAACAAACCTTCGTCTGATTCCTTCACAGATGCTGTTTCCTCTTCTCCCCATTTAACAAAAGCTTTGCCGTCCCCCTTCAAGGTCTAAAGGTTTAGCTCTAATGTCACCACACCACTGTGCTGCCTTCCTAGACTTCATTCAACAATTTTCCCTCGCCGACTTAATGTTTTCTTTCTCAGGGGTTTCAGAGTATTTCCTGGTGTGTGTGTGTGTGTATGTGTGTATGTATCACATTTCCTTGTAATTTTTTTGCATTAAAATTTGTGTTTATCTCACTTTTCCATTCTGTTGTATTGGACAGAAGTAGACTATATTCCAACTCTCTACTCTTAGTCTGGTCACAGGCACAGTGAACAGTGGGTAATCAGGTTGAACACAAAAGTGAGCTATCTTTCCTTTTTGAGGAGTGGAGCCGTAAATGAAATCCACATTGTATTAGCAAAGAGGAGTGGAATGAAGGGTTGGAGTTGCTTTATGCTCTTTTCAACTAAAATGCCCGAGGAAGGTGGGGAGACCAGGAAATCAAACAGCAGATGCCTTTGGTTACTGGATTCAAGCTGGAAAAACAGTCCCTGACAGGCTACAGTCAATATTGTGTGATTCTAAAACTGTGAAAGATAAAGGAGGAAGCCTGCAGAGCAGCCCCCTAGGGATAGGAAGGAACTGGGCCAGCGTGTCCCTGAGAACAGGCAGGTCTTGTCTCACTGGAGGTGGACATGTCTGCCCGTGTATCTGACATCGACAGCTGCCCTTTGACACTGCTGTTCCTGACATATCTGGCTACCGCAGGCCCACTGGGTGCTGAAGGCAAGCAGTCACACCAACGTGTTTGGTTTAAGCTGCTTGTGTCCCGTGTGCAGCCTTAATTAAACAAAGAATCCTGTAATCTCCTCACTCTTCACCATTTATGAATGAAACTCTCTCTTTGGGTTTAAATTTTCTTTGAAAAATACTCCTCTGCTCCAATGTGTACCCTAACATCAAACCCCAAGAGAAGGTCTTTGGACTAGACATTTATCACTTCTAATTCTGTGAAAGCAGGAGATATTGGGAAAACAATGCACATATCTAAAGCAAGTGGGCTTTAAAAATAAACTTTGAAATGAAAAAACAAAGCTACAACTTCTGTTCTTGTCTTTTCCTCTTTTTCTTAATGTCTGAATAAGCCTAATAGAGTAGAAAAGCAGAACATTTAGGAAATGAATGGGACATTGTCTCCTAACCATAGTGCTCTGAGGTCCCAGTGTATGGTTGATGGCCGGGGTCCATGCTACAATGGCAGGGTCCCTAAGCCTGCTGTGCTTTGGTTTCCTCACATGTAGTATGGAGATGATATGCCTGTAACCTCACAGACCACTTTTGGGAATTAAATGAGGGGAAAATATGAAATCTTCATTTAGTGCTGGCACACGGTAAGCGCAATAAATATTAGAGCTCTCCATTATCGCCACGTTACATTCATTTGTCAACTAATAGTCCTTGTCCTTGACCTCTTACACAGGCCAAGACAATGGACTGTTTCAGAAATCCTATTATATTTCCAGGACTGGTGACCTTATAAAAAGGAAATGTCAAGAATTCGGTATCTTCTTTTGTGGCCTGCTAGGATATGAATTGGGAGAATATAACCTGATGTCTAAGTAATGAATCCAGATTGAATTTAGGAAAAGAAAGTGGTTCTCTCATGCTGGGTTTTGTGAAAGTGTGGCTCCAACTGGCATATGGTGAAACTTTGTAGGTAGGTTTTTATGGGTGGTAGTGGATAAAATCATAAATCTGGTGCAGAAGGGCTCTTAAAATTAACCCACACAGCATTTTTGGCATATATCTTTATGTTGGCCACCCCTGAGACAGTACAAGGGTTGAAGTGGATTTCTGCCCAAATTCTTTGCGGCATAATTTAAAAGATTTTTAAGCAAAATATGTTGCCACAGTGAACACACGCTCTATGCTTTATGAATGGTCTGTTTATTGCTGTGGTTCAGCACAAGCGGAGCAAACAGGTCTAAACCCGTCAAATTCATGCAGATCATGAGGTTGTGCTTTCAGTCCAACCCCAACTTCTAAATCCACTCTCAACCGCATTAAGGAGTAGATTCTGCAATGAAATACACTGGGGTGTGCACCTTTGGGATGACTCCATGTATCTCACTATTTAATGTGGAGCGGGGAAAATTCAGTCTTCTTCCCGCCTGTGTGGGGCTGACTGCAGGAAATAGCAACTCAATCTTTGAAGCAAAGACTTTTCCTCTGCCTCTCGGAGTAAATAGCCTGAGAGCTGCCTCACACCAAGGAAGTCTCGATAAGCGTGTGTGATAGGAAGGGGAGGGCTGTTTGTGTCTGTCAGGAGGGCACCTGAAGGAAGGCAGCTCCTGCTGAGTGATAACTCTGAGGTTACTGAGGCAGAGATAAAAAGCTCACTCGGTCAAAATACATTACAAACCGAAAGATCCCCAACAGGAGTTTTTAGCATTGTACCCCAAGCCTTTCTGTGAACAAAATGGCAGTCTTTTTTTTTTTTTTTATTTGAAGAGATATAAGAAATATACTTTACTAAGTGAAGCAGGTGCAGAGCAGGCACGCACACACACTCTCCCTGGGAACTGGCTTCAGTAGCTGTATGTGGCTGAGTCCCTCCCCAGCAGAACACTTTAAGCGGAGAAATCATTGCAAAGCACCGGAATGGACAGAATAGAGAATTTCATTACTTGAAGCAGAAGCTCCTATTGCTCCAGATGCAGGCGTTGTTGGTGGTGCTGGTGGGGATGTTAGAAATCAGTCAGGGAGCTTGAGGAATAAAACACCTAGAGGTACAGGGCCATGGAAAACCTCACGAATGCAATACTGCGGTTGGTGTCTGTCAACCGCTATTGAACTCTCACCTCCTTTTGATAAACGTGCACTTCTCGGGTACATCCTCCTCACTTAGGGCTATTTCCCTTCCCTTCACTGTTCCCTCTATCCCACCCCTATGATGACTCCACCATGAAGATTTTTATGGGGCTTTATTTTCTATGGTTTCTATATTCCCCACATTACCTCCTCCTACTCACAAAATACAAAATTATATTATCACTATGATCAAACTATTTTTTTTATAAAGTAGAACACTCCCTTGTATCCTACTGATGGGGCTACCATCCTAACCTCTCCCTCTCCTATGTATTCTCCCAACCATTTAAAAATGTCTAAGACGTTTTTTTAACACTGACATGCTTCTTGACATAATTTTCCAGGATACAGCACTGAAATAACTAGTGAAAGGACTAGCCTTGCCTAAAAGATATCTGACAAAATATGTGCTGGAAGAGGGGCGTCTTAAAGGGAGATATGTATTAATTCCATCTTTAAGAACAAACCGACCTCTTCTCTCTTGTTAGTTTCTTTCAGATGCCATTGCAACATCTATATTTTTTCTAATCCTCCCAGCAACTAATCCATTGTGTAGCAAGAAGTCCTGAACTAAATCGTGTCCTTTGTTTACCCATTGATGCTTCAGGGCTGTCTTAATGAGCAAGGCCATCAGGGGGAGCTCTTTGAGTGAGCTTCTGTGGTCTCAGAAAAAGACACTGCAGGGCATGCCGAGGGTGGCAGATTGCAGGACCAAGTCCCTACATGCAGGAGCCACAAAGCAAGCCCACCTTCCCGCCAAGCTTGCTGGGTAGGCAAAGGAATGGCCCAACAGAAATAAGAAAATGGTCAAAGTTTAAACGGTGAGCCTGGGAGCAATGCTTGATGGTTGGGTGGGAAGAGGACTTTTGAGTACAGCCTAGTAGGCACTCCTGTTAGCTCCAGGCATAGTTTTTAGGAATCCAGACCCGGGAACATGGATGAGAGGGGCCCAGCATGAGCCTGCAGCCTCAGAGGTGGGCTTAGCACCAGGTGGTGGTCTACTGATGGAGGGAGTCATACACGAGAGCAAGACACAAAAGGTATTTTTGTTGGCCCCAGGGCAGGGTTTGTCGGGGCAGAATCAAGGAGCAGCCACAATGATACTAAGGTAAAGAGGAGATTATTTGTTTCAGAACAATGCAGGAGACATCAGATGCCACACGATGGAAGGAGAGGAATAAAGCATACATGAACCGTAGTATAGACCTCTTTGAGCCAGAAAGAAGGGATTTGAAGAGACCAGAGGTTCCAGAGATTTTGCTCAAAGTAGGTGAGTGGGATTTATTGTTCTGATGTCCTATTACAACCCTATCATCTAGGATGACTTGGGAAAGGGCGTCTTAAATGTTTTGTTTGCACAACACATCAAACAGTCTCTGTATATCTGTCTCAAAAACAAGCTATTGAAAGCATCAAATGTGATCACTTTGCATTTCTAAAATGTCTAAATCATGACTCTTTCCTCACCTGAACCATGTTTTCTTCGGTAAAACAAGAGTGAGAAAGGACAAGAGCAAAATACAAAGTGTCGCTTTTCTCTGCCTCAGATCCCTGGGAGAGAATTCCACCCTAAATGCCACATTCACCAGGAGTCACACTGCCGACAATCTCCCACCAAGATGTTTTCCAGAGGACCTTTGCTTGAGACTAAGTGGTGGCCTTCTGTGTGGCAGAGCGATGGCAGGCACGTCAATGATGGCTCTGGCCATGGGTTCTGGTTGGCACAGCCCGGCACTGCGAACGTTACAGAGATGCCGCCACAAGGTCCACTCCTGCCGCTCCATGAATGGCTCCTTGAAAGCTCAGCGGCTGCCGCTGGAACAGCTGAACTGAAGGAGTTCTGTGTGCGGCAGGCTTTTCCTGACTTGTGGGCTGAAGAAAAAGCTGCATGCAACTTTTTGTTGCTGTTGTTGTTCTCATAGGTTAAACTTTCTGTTTGCGTTTTGACACCTTGTTGAGTACAATAGGACAGTTGAGCCACATTCATTTTTCCTTTCAAAACATGTTCTCTACACCAAAAAGGGAGTGAATTCAGAGACTGGTAGTTTTAAATAAATTAGACCTTTACAAATGTTATTTGATTTTTTTTATCCTAACCAGGTGTTTCTGGATGTAGGAATGAAAAAAAGTTCCAAGTCAAAAATGAGTCCAGGAATAAGGAGAGGGAAAGAAAAGGGGGGAGGGAAGGATAGAGAGAGGGGGAGAAGAGAGAGAGAGAAATGGACAATAAAGATAGGGAAAAAGACAAATACTACAATTAAAGGTAAATTTATGGAAATACTTTAAAGGTAACTGTTTTTATTCTTTTAGTTTATTTTAATTTATTTATCAATTCCCACAGCATTACATTATAACTATAAAATGACAATAATTTATTTCAGCAAAATAAAAATAACTTTTCATATCTTTCCCCTACAGAATATAATTACTAAGAATTCTCATCTATATTTTCAATACTTAATCTTACATATAGTTACTAAAATATACATTAGTGCCAATTTCATTACGATCTTCAAATAAATAAAAATATATACTGTGTCATAATCCACTGTGCTTTAACGTAATAAAATTTCCCGAGTGCTTTACCAATCTGCAAGTTCCTCAGCCCCTTCGTTTCAGTGGGAAGGAGACTCACTGAGGTTCATTGTCCTCTTGTGTATGCATGTGGCTAAAGATATAGGAATTATTAGCTGAAGTGTCCCTTGCCCACGGGACTTCATGCTTCTGGTCATGACCTTCTCCAAGTTTTTAAATTCCAGTTAAAGTAAAAAAGCCGCAGTCTGGGGGTCACACAGAAATATTTTGGGGGAGCTCTGCTTTCTCCACACTTGACAGTCACCTAGATGCTTGGAGCTTGGGAGGGAAGGCCTGGTGGAGAGAAGAACGGCTCTTCTGTACTGGTACATGGTCTTCACAGTCCCCACCTTCCACTCGGTGACACAGAGGACCTCCATCAAGAGCAGAAGGGACGTTAGGCCCACTGTCAATCCAGAATTCAAGGAGTTGGCAGCCTCACAAAAGTGCTTATGCTACATGGTCTTCGGTGCCTACAGTGGGTGTGGCTGAGTCAGGGTACAGAGAGTTCAGAGAACAGCTTCATGTCTTACTCCCTACAGAGTCTCAGGAGAAGCTGTGCTTGTTCACATTCCTTCCTTCCTTAATACACTCATTCATTCATCAAATATCCCAGAGAATGGACTGAGTTTTAGCAATGCACAAAAACCCTAATGGAGTTTGTATTCGAGTGAATTGCCCCAGTCACCCGAAGAAGGGTTCACTGTCAGCTTGGACACAGGTCAGCAGCTTGAGGGGTCATGGTAAAGGGCTAAGATGGAGCAGAAAAGGCCATCACTGTGCAAGTAGTACAGATGCCATCAACAGGAGAGTGTGATTCTATATATCCCAACAGATGCCAGGTAAAATTGAGACGTGGACATCCCCTATCCACTAGCTCACGTGGCCTTCTATATTCCGTGCAGCTTAGGCTTAACCCCAGGCTGAAAGACTGGCAGGGGAAAAGTAGTGACTCTGAGAAGAAATTAATAATTTCATAAAATTATTTAGAAATCATTGAAGTAACTGAGTTTTCTTATAAATGACTGAATTACTTTTTTTTTTTTTTTTGGATAGGTGAAATATAAAGAAAGTACCATTTTGTACACCTAAGCTTGTGGTCTATGAAATGTATGCCTGCTACAGTGACAAAAATAAAAATTATAACATCAAAACCCTGAAATTTACTGAGCACCTGTATAGTTGATCCTAGAAAAACACAGGATTTAGGGGTGCAACCCCTGTGCAGTAAAAAATCCACACATAATATTTGACATCCCCAAGACTTAATTAAAGTCCCTCATATCTGCAGGGGATTGGTTCAAATCCATGTTGTTCAAAGATCAACTGTATACATATTTTAGAAGAAAAACTTCCAGAGGAAAAACTCCTAGTAAACTTCCCAGAGAGGATTTGGGATTTGAACTCGGTTCCCTCTGATTTTCAAATTAGAGATTTATTTATTTTTATAGTGGAAGTGGGGTGTGGGGCAAGCCCAGCTTCATTAACTCATGTTATTAACTATTTGCACATATGGGTGCCTTAGATATATCAATCTAAAGAAGGTATATCCACCAAATGGAAGAAGTTGGCACTTGTGAACAGATGCTGCAGAATCCTGTATCCTGGTGCTTGTCTAGGGATAGACTGGGAGACTTAGGTTTGCAAATAGAATTTGCAATTTAATACGCCAAACTTAGAATGTGCTAATAATACTCAAGGTTATGTATTTCTACTCCTTGAATAATGTCAATGTTTGAGCCTGTGAATAACTTAAGTCCTTCTTTGGAAAAACAATAGGTAGCAGATGTAAGAATACAATTCTCAAATGGATTACTATTTTTATTACAAATTAACCCATAATACTGAAACCACTCCATTGGAATGAATCTATTCTAATAAATGTTCTGTAAACCAAAGTAAATTTCAGCTGAGCCACAGTTATTGTTTCAGGACTTGATTTTGTGATGAGGCCAATTACATTTTTATTTGGGCAGCATTACAGAAATGCTGAACACTTGAGGATATGCCAACAGAAAGAAATTGGACTTATATAGGGAAACCATTGCATTTATTTTTTGTGTGATTGTGAGGAGTATATTTACTCAAACTAGAAGATAACTTAAGAGATACGTGTTTTTAATATTTAATATTTTTAATAATAATCATTTTAGACTGTAAATCAGTGACTCATTAATTTATGAGAGTGTTATAATAGAAGTTTCTGTGGAATCAGCTATCAATTCAGTTTTGCAAAAGCACAACACTTTGCCTTTCAGTCTATACTCTTTTTAGTAATATGCAATATAAATCATAAACTAGAACAAATGTACAAATATGCAGTTTTGTTTGAATTACTGAATAAATTTTAAATGTATTTTAATCCTCACCTGAGGATATATGTTTATATATAGAGAGGAAGGGAGACAGACAGAGAAGATATGAGAGAGAGAGAGAGAAACATTGATGCGAGAGAGAAACATTGATCAGTTGCCTCTCCCATGAGCCCAATCAGGGATCAACCTGCACCTTTTCTGTGTTCTGGGCTGAATAAATTTTTGACTGAAATATTCTAATGAACATGCTTTGAAGGATAATGTAACTCAAGTATTTTGAATATAGTATATAAAAGTGAATCTTGGCAAATTCGATATTTCATCAGCTAAAATCATTTTCTTCAGGAAGGGTCAGAAATAAGGAGCTAGCACTTATGCAAAGATGTCAATGCAATAATTTGTTGGGCAGCAATTTGAATCAGTTCCTTATTCTGCCTTTTTGTGCCCCAATTCCACCATTATTAACAAGCCCTCTGAATGCAGGCAGAATGTCGGCTTAATTGTGTGACACCTAAGTCCAAGCAAGCCACAGTGGGTAGCCACTTAGTAGAAACTTATTAGGTGAATAACAAGGATTATAGGATGATTGTTTTATTTTTCTGTCCAATATACAACTTGCCCAGTACAGCCATAGTATAATTGTTCTAGCCATTTTAAAAGGAAAAAAAATTGAATAGAAAGAGGATTTCTATTCTCATTTTATGTACAACTTGTGTTCTATAGCACCATCAGAGGAGGGGAGATGGAAGCAAAAGCTGGCATTTCCACTTTTATGCTTAGGTTATTTTTAGAATAGGACATTTTCAGAATATGCTAGATGTATTGCAAAACTCTACAATATTGATAGTCTCCCATACTCAAAGACTGCCTTATTTAATAAAAACAGTAGTCAAACATTGGAACCAGTCAAACCTCCATCCCCAGCCTCATAAGATACTAATTATAATTAGAAAAAGCAGCCTCTTGTGGGAACAGGATACACACTTTCTGTGCACAAAACCTCCTCAGGATTTCAGCTTGCCAAGTGGAAAGAGGCTGGATTTAAACCTGCATGCGTATCCCCTGGCCTGTTTGCTTTGTGCATAGCACAACCTACTCAACCACACACAGATGCCCTGGACATAACTTTATCCTTGATATGTTCCTGGGTTCCTTTGCTTTGCCTTTAGTAGACATTAAATACATTTTCTAGGTGAGAGAGTACCTGAAGCACAGGTTTCAAATCATTTTTTATTGTAAAAAATGGTTTAAAAAATAGGAACACATATACGACATTGTGCTTAAGAAGGAAAAGGATATTGCCCAAACCAAGACCCAGAATAACTTACTGTACAGAAATACATTAGAGATAATCAGGTATTCACATTAGACTACAAATAGAACGTCCTTCAAGCTTATAGGTTCTGCTCTAAAATAAGCCTCCTAAAGGATAAACAAGATAAGGTTTGTAAATGAGCTTTTCATTACATTCAAAGTGACTTACTGGTCTGACACCTTACATTTTCAGAAGATTATTTAAAACATTGAGTAGGTTTGCCCTAACCGGTTTGGCTCAGTGGACAGAGCGTCCGCCTGAGGGCTGAAGGGTCCCGGGTTTGATTCTAGTCAAGGGCATGTACCTTGGTTGCAGTCACATTCCCAGTAGGGGATGTGCAGGAGGCAGCTGATCGATGTTTCTCTCTCATTGATGTTTCTAACTCTCTATCCCTCTCCCTTCCTCTCTGTAAAAAATCAATAAAATATATTTTAAAAAAACAACATTGAGTAGGTTTAATAAATTAAAAGGAAATGAAAGAGCAAGGGTATTTTCTTTTTCCTAGAAAGAACAAGAACAGAATAATTGTAAAGAGACCATAATACCAGTTTTCTGATTTTAGTAAAATATATGAATTCAGCTTCAGTAAGGATATAATTCAAATATTAGGGGTAAGATTCATTAGCCATTATAATTTTAAAGACTTCCTTAGGCTCTACTGTCCTTTTTTGAACATATTTAGATATTATATGACTACAACCTGGAGGACTAAACATTTAAACAAATGCATCTCAGAATTGGCATTCCTTTAATTCCAGTTGTCTAAAATTCTTTCAGCTTTTTCAGGTTCACTGGTGAATAATTGATAGGTAATTGACTATTTAAATCAAGTTATAGAAATTTAATTTACTGATTGCATGAGATTGTACAAGGTTATTTGTCACTGCTTAAATTCCTAATTCTACTAATTGAAAAGTCACTGGGGAATGAAAAGGATAATGCCATTTATCTATTGTTCCTTACATTGTTGCAGAAATTATCAGACGACCGGAAGACACAAAATGGGCACTCATAAGATTTAGGAAAAACTCTTTATTTGCAGGAGCACTGGTGCTGTGACTCAGGGGAATTAGTTTCCCAAATCTGAGCACCAAATGTGGGGGGCTTACCCTTTTGTCTCCTTAGTTTCTTTGTCTCCCAAATATGGACTAGGATTCCAGACTTTTCTCGGGCTTTTGCAGCCCCTGTGATGGTTGTAAGGGGGGGAAGTGAGATAGTGACCAAGAACTCATCTGGTGCCGGCAGTCAGGCCCCTCGTGGGGCTGTGTATGGTTTATAGCTCCTGTTAAGATAAGCATTAAGGCAAATAGCCTTTGCAAGGGTAGCTAGGACTCAAGTGGCAAGGGGGTTGGGGCTAGCAAGCGTATACATTGAAATGCAGTTGGGGGGGCTCAGGCTGCCTTCACAACATTACATTATCACCCATGCTATGCTGTCTAAGATATCCACTACTCAGCTTCCTTTCTAGGCAAAAGTATGTTGACTCTTAAATATTTGAAACTAGAACCCAAGAGTGATTTTTGTTTTCTTTGGAATTCTTTTATAAAAAAAGTGGAAATACCTGTGGTTTTTCTTAACTATAGAGGATATTTTCAAAAATTTCTTAAATATAAATATTTTTTTTATTAATGTTGCTTAAATATCTTATGCTCTCCACATGGGGATAGCCATTTACTGTGTCTAGGGATAGTTGATGGTTTGATATTTGCGGCATATTACTCACTTTAAAAAATTAATGCATTGTATACCTCACAGTAGTCATTAGTTTTTCAGTAATTTGTGGATCTTCATGTAGTCATATGATGATCAAACTTCACCCATTTATTATTTCAAATATATTATTAGGTAATCATGGAGTATTAAATTACTCAGGACCATAAACATATGAGAAATTGCAGAATAAAGAATGCATTCTTGATTGGAGGCAAATCACCTGTTGTTAAGGTACTAGAATGCAATGAAACCCAGGTTCAGCACCCTTTGACTGGAAAGAAGTAAAAGAAGATTGAACTGGATGGCAGATGTCATAAGATCTAGGCACAAATGAGAGCCCTGAAACCTGAAAATATCTCCTAACTGCCTTCAGCTTCTGTTTCTCCTCTTACAAAGAGGACATGTTAATTTATTCTTCCTAGAGTTGTCACAATAGTAAACTGGATGACTCAGATGTCATGAATATGAAATGGGACAGTTTTGGTGTCATTTCAGATGTCCTCTCCCCCAGGGAGTCTTCCCTGACCTACTTCATTTACTGGTGTAAGTGCTTCTGTTTTATGTCCTCTTTGTACTTGGAGTATATTTTTATCACAGTGCCCTATATAATTGTTGCTTTCTTGTCTACCACCTCCTGCCTCCAGACTGTGAGCTCCTGAAAGCCAGTCTTTTCATATCTGTATTTTCAGGGCCTTGAATAGTGCTTAGATTTTGCTCAAAGAATGACTTTTAAAAAGAAGTTGGTTAATCTTAATATTAATATGGTAGTTTCTACAGGGTTAGTTATAAAATTTTGCTTTTATTTATATCTCCAGTGAAAGTGAAAACATTTTACTATTTTACAGGACCTGAATTACAACTAATGCTGCAATTTAGAGTCATAAGTGATTTTGTTATTAGGTTTACTTAAGAAAACTCTCAACCAAGAAATTAGTAGTATGAGTTTCTGAAAGATAGGGCTTAGAAGGTTAGAATGAGGGTGTGTGTGTGGAATCAGAATATGAATTTTTCAACCAGAAGTGACGGTAGAAAAATTCATTAAAAACAAACAAGTATCAAAGCGTATTCAAACAAAGAAACAAAACAACACAGGGATCTGCATTATGTTTAACCCCAAGTGGCAGGTACTCTGTAGGCAGCCACTGCTTGTGTTGCAAACCCACCTTGAGGCTGTATTCAATACTTGGATGCATCCTCCCAAGCAGAATATACAATGAAATAGAGTAGGGAAAAACATATTTTCTTACACATTTTATGGGGAGAAGGGCAAAGAGCTGCATCCACCACAGAGAAAAAATTCACACAATTTTTCTTAAAAAGCCTCTCGGGCCTCTAGCCCACACCAATTTTCTGTCCCCACCAGGCCTTTGAATACCTTGTATTGACAAGATCCATCTAGTTCTGGCTTTAAATTCACATTGGCCATCAGCAAGCATATCAGGTAGCTAGGAGACCACCCATTTAGAAAGCTGTTCTAAAAGTGCCTGTATTGCAGTGATTTTCAAACTTTAATACCTGTGTCCCAGAGTAAGAACAATAATTTACACTCTGACCTAGAATACATATATACACTGGTATATAATTGAAATAAAAATGTCTTATGAAAGACGTTCACAATGGACTCATTCCTCCTCTCCCTCCCCTCTGCTCCTCTCCAATCCTCTCTTAGTGTATTTAATAATAATAAAAAATATTAGTTCTAACCAACAAATTTCTCTTTATTGGAAGTTAAAAAAATATTTTACTATTGTTTAAACATGGCTTTTTTTAGTCTCAGTCCACAACCCAAGCAGCTTATAAAGTTATTTAAAATACTAAAAACAGGTTCCTTTCAGGGATGTCTAAGTCCATTCAGGCTGCTATAACAAAATACCACACTGGGTAACTTAGAAACAACATAAATTAATACATTTCTCACACTTCTGGAGGCTGAGCAGTTCAAGTTCAATGTATCAGCATGGTCAGGTGAAAGCACTTCCTGGTTCATAGCTAGTGACTTCTCGCTGTGTCCTCAGGGCACTAATCCCATTTGTGAGGGTTCCACCCTCATGACCTGAGCACCTCCCGAAGGCCCTATCTACTATACCATCTCCTTTGGGGGTTAGGATTTCAACATATAAATTTTGGTGGAGGGCACAAACATTCATACCATAGCAGGATGCTTCTGCTGTTAAAAAAAAAAAAATAGCCTTCTTCCATATTATTACCTAAGAAACTTGAAAACTGAGAACTTTAAATGACTTCAGGTTGGTTACTTAGTGCTTCCTTTGTGATATGCCATTTTAAACCTCTCAATTCAATTCCTCTTCCCTGGGTCTACATGGCAAACATCACGGGCCTTGAGAGGAGCCGTAATGATCATGCCTGTCAGAGCTGCTGCCTGCTGTGGTCCTTTTACTAAAAGGCAAGGCCTTATAATTTTTTAAATTTAAATTTCTGCTATATTCTAAGATGTGAAACAATAATAAACTGTGTAAATTCATGTTTAAAAGTACATGCCATTTAAGCCTCTTATCACTGAAAACATTCCTTTTCTGTCACATGCATATAGTTTATTCCCAGTTGTCTTGCAATGAATTCTCCTCAGTGTCTTGGCCTGATGCTTACAAAAGTCATCACAAAGCTGTTTCCATATTGGCCATAGGGAATGCCGTGTTTGAATGCACCATCCATCTCATTGCCACCACTTCTTTTCCAGGTGGCAGCAGGTTGAGCGTATGTCGCAATTCATCATTATTATTAACTTATCCATGTGTGGGCATATGAATGGTGCTATGGGGATTTTACATAAATGTGAAAGTGTAGTCCATGCCTTTGAGGACATTAAAATAAAATTAAATCAGAAGCAGTTACCATATGCAGTACCTAATCTGGTAATATGGTGACCATTTGCTGATGCACTATCCTGTATTTCCACAACATTACTGTTTGCAAATGACGCGAGCAACTCCTGCCAAGATGTGCAAAAACAACTAAATGAAGAGCCTTTTTCAAAAATGTTCTCCCATTTCTGCTACCAAATTCATCTAGTAGAAATATCTCTTGGAGTAAGTGCCACTTGCCTACTGTGGAAAACACTATTTGGTGACAATGTTGAAACATCCAATATAAATTACAGCCACTTACTGCAACAGAATCAAAGAACCCTATTCCCCTCTTCAAAATCAATAGATAAAAATGGTACTTGCACTAGATATTTTTTCTTCATAAAGAAAAATGACAATATATTTTGTTCCAGGGTAGTTCAGATATTTCTCAACTAGCAATGTGGTTTAATCCTCCATTTACCGGCTCAGGTGAAAGGGTCCTATTGCATCTCAAAGTCAAGAGGCAATATTTTTCACAAATAAATTACCAACTAACTCAGTTGCCAATATTGTTTAAACTATCCTTCAGGAAGGGAGAAATAGAAAGCATTGCATTTCTGACAGTAAACATTCATGTATCTTTACCAAAATCTTTACTTAAAATCGTGTATTCAAAGCTGAAGTGCTAGACATTTTAAAATGCTAGTTTATAGAGAGAATATTTCCCATTCATGAACTTATTTTAATAGATTTAAAAAAAAAACAAGTTTTAACATGGTCAGACGTCCCTTCTCAAAATTCTGTTTCTATTATTTCACATCATGAATCAGTAATTTTAAAAGCCTCATAGTTGAAAATTTTCTGTTGAATAATTATTCTGTTATCACAATGAATGTTTACTCTGTATACATGTTGTCATGATTTTTTATTGGTCTTATTAAAAAACAATATATATAAATGATTTTATTTAGTAAAAGCATACTTGTGTAGGTTTTTGTGTGTGCAAAAATTAGGCAAGCAATGGAACCCCACTGAACCATTCATATTAAATGCAGTTAAGTGGAACATATATGGATACATAAACACATATAAGTTAGTACTGAGAACTATTAGAGATCCACTGAAGCTCAACTAAGGAGTCAACATTTAATATCTTAAGTTATTTTCTTTTTTTTTTTTTTAATCTAAGAAAATGTCTAAACTGTGGGAAGTACACAGACTTAACATTTTACAGTGATTTCCAGAGAGGCGAAAGAGGGTTTATGAAAAAGCCAAGTGTTATGATTCTTCTTAAGCAATAATTAAGTTATATGGATAAATACATGTTAATGTTTGTGTTACTGCTTACTTGACTGGATCTCTTCATTATACTACTGAGAATGATGTACTTAAAAAGCAATCAAAATAATAGCATCTGATTAACAATAAGCAGATCCATACTTTAAATATGTGTTAGGTAAAGAAAGGATTTTTGGATGACTAGAATTCCCATAAAATTTTCATAGCTAAAAGGAGCAAAAAGAAATGCACACATTTTAATGATTTTGTTTTGGATAGGCCAGTTTTGCTGATGTTAATGTATATTTGGAGCCTACTGTAATTTCTATACCTTTCTGTATTTTTTAACTGTCTTGTACAAAAAGGAAAAAAGTAAACCAAGCAATTAGTTAAAGAGTAATGGGCATTCATATTCAGACAATTTGTATATTCTTAAAAATGTGTTTAATTACAACTGCTCCAAAATTATCCCAGATTTTCAAAAGTTTTATTTTAAGTTTGAAGACTAGACAAGGTCATACTGATTTTACAACATCCTACATAATTTAAGTATATATACAAAGAAAAACAACAACATTGGAATATTACACAGCTTGAATGTTTGCAAAGGTTATTTGTGTATTAGTTATTTCTGTACTTACTGACACATCAGATGCCAGCAGTATTATATTTCATAATTTGCTGGCTAGCAAAGGTATAATCATTAGTACCCTAAGTCTTCAAAATTCACAACAGTCCTTATGAAGTCATTCAGAAAGAGAAAGTCAATCCTTAAATTAAAATTAGTGACTATGATAAATGCTTTTAATAAGACATAAATACAATTGAAGATGTTTAAAGTGTTAATTTCATAGATTATAAAATTACCATATTATAATTACTCAATGTGATGAATATGAGGGAATTCTGTGCATTATGCTTATGCAATTTCAGTTGTTTTAATGTGAATTTAAATAGATTAAATTTACTTCACTTTGATGTCACTGATACAAGTGACATAAAAGCTACAGATCACTTTGCAATAATGAGTAACATTTCCACATGTCAAAATCCCACCATTGTCTTGAATTTTGAGCATTGTGGACAAATAAATATCCCATTCATTGTGCCATGTTGGTGAAGAGCATTAAAAGCAGCAGAGAGAAAACACACAAGCAAGAGAAATTCATTTCATTGTATTTCTAAAAGGTAACAAATATAATTTTAATAAATCCCCTTTGAAAATATTTGTTTAAAAAGCTATCAATAGAATGAAATCAGAGTATCATAGGAAGCCATGAATAATTTTGAAAAAGTAAGTCATTACAAAGAATTATAATTTTTAAAACATTCGGTAAAGAATGAATAATTATTCATCATCTACAAAGGAAAACATCTAGAAATTTGGTGGGACAGTAAAACTTTAAAGAAGAATAATTACTTAAGTCCAAAAATATACACATATTTACGTGCATATTTTTGGACTTAAGTAATTATTTGCAACATGACTTTAAAATTTAGCAAATTAGAAATATTTAAGTTCCTAACTTTAAAGTTATCACTTAAAAGCAATATTGAGGACACGACAATTTTGTTTTTGAAAGATTCTGAAAAATGGTCACTATTTCAGATGCTTCAAATCAACTGTATTAAGAGCCTTAAGTAGAAAGTATATGGGCATAGGACAAATATGTGGCCAGACAGTCCTAATTTTGCTCTTATTAAAAATACCATTATGATTGACTTTCTCTTTAAATCCTTTACTATAAGACCACTCCATATATACATCATTAAGAAATGCTAATAACACATGGACAGACAAGACAGTAACATTCTAGTGGCTTTGTTATGCAGCACAAATTATAAAAGGAAAAAAATAAAACTTAGGATTGTTGCACAGGACCTCAACATTTCGTACACACACTGTACTTTCTTTTCCAGGACCCTTAATTTAGAACTCCAATAATTCTGTGTCTAAGCCTTATAAAAGAAATAATTGTAAAGCTTATAAATTAGATATTGAGGACTTTTATGGAGGCAGTGTGAGCTTTAATTTGAGAAATGTGTCAATGAAACCTCCATTATCAATAACAAATTGTTATGATAATTGCTTATTTTTCAGGACCTTTGAAGCAAAATAAATAGAAATCAATTTTCATCTTGAAAATGGTTTACTACTTTGCCATTAGTAAGTACTTTTCTTCTCACAAATAACTACACAATGTGCTTTCCTGGGAAACCACCACCAGTTTCAAATCTTAATACAATTCTGGTTTCACAGAAAGTGCAGAGATGAACAAAGAAATAATGAGTATGCTTGGCCAAGCTATGCAGCACTATGTTAACATCTGTTTGTTAAAAAAAAATTAATAGACAAACAAAGGCTTCAGCATTCTATTATGTTAAAGTAAAGATGAGGCTATATAAATACCATGGAAATGAAGATAAAAATTTTGGTTTAAGGGAACATAATACAACTTTGTTCTTGTTTATTTTCCAAAATGGTAATATTATTTTTTATAAAGGAAGTATCTGGAATTTATATAGGTATAGCCTCCTTCAAAAATAGATTTCATATTCAATCTACTTATTTTAATTATGATCAATCTACTCATTTTCAATCATGTTCCATATATAAACAATGATACTTTTTTTAGGCAAATAATAGGAAAAAACTCAATTGGAAAAATATGAACTCATTTAGGCAATATACAATATAAAGAATATAAAATAGAACAAAAAAGATCACATGATGTCTAATTAGAGAAAGTAAAATGAAAATTATAATATCAATTAGTACTGCATGTTACAACTTCTTCTTACAAATTCTATTATAAACACTGACAGTGTTTGGTAGGCACAGGGAAACAATTAGGATAATGTAGAGTCACTACAGAAAGAAAAAAAACAACTTATTGCTAACATTGTAGTATTCCTTTGATAAGAACTGGTTGTGCATTGATTATAAAAGCTCTATCAACTCTTGCTTTTAATTGATAACTGAGATTTTTTAACCTTGCTACTTTCTTTCCCTAATATATTTCAACCATTGTGAATAATTCTGGAAACCGAGAGAGAAGTAATTCACAGTCAATGTGATGTTGCTTAAGAAATTTAAATAATAAAAATCAAAATTAAACCATTGAAAAGGCAGGCTTAGACCTCCTTAAAAAGACAGTTTGTGGCCTACCATAATTTGAGCACTTTTTCATGAAAAACCCCATTCAGTTTCCTACAGATTTAGCACAGTTCATTCCATGGAGATAGAGAGGAGGGGAACAGAGAGGAGGGTTGTGGGGTGTGGGTCTCCTCACTCCTGCTCTGTGCAGCCCAGCAGCTCTGACCGCAGTGTGATCCTCCCATACCAGGACCAAGGAAGGATCCTTATGTGCCGCGCGTGGATCGGAGGGTCGATGACGTTTTTTCTGTGGGTATCGTTGTCAAAATTGCCCTGGAACACCTGGTAAAGGAGAGTGAAGAACATCAATCATATAGCTTCTTCTTGGGAATTATTTTTATTATTTTCTTATTTGGAGTTATTTTCCCCCTAAATGTGAGATTTGATAACTAATCATGTTATGTTTTTAAAAACATTGCAGCTTCTTTCTTTTTCTTTTAAGTCGCTATTGTTGGAAGTATTACATATGTCTCCCTCTTTCCCTCATTCTAGCCCCTTTTAGCCTCCCCACCCCCCAATCCCAGGCCTTCACCACCCTGTGGTCTGTGTCCACGGGTTATGCATATATGCATACAAGTTCTTTGGTTGATCTCTTCCTACCCACCCACCCCTGCCTCTCAAAGCCCAGCCCAAATGCAGCTTCTTTTTAATGATCATTTAAAAATTAAATTGTCAATCTTTAAAAAGAGTTAAATAAGACAAAAATTTTTTTTATGTTATGCGGGAATCTATGTCGATCTATCATTTTATCTGCCTATCAATTTTTAAAACTACAACACATATTTATTTTTTTGCTTTTATCACCGAGTGCTGCTGGTTACGCAGTTTGTGATAAAAGTGCTCTCTTCCAAGAGGTGATGCAGAGATCCAGACTGCTTGCAAATTTCAGCCACATCTGAAACATGTGGCCTCCACACTCACAAAGGACAAGGCGGGAGAGGGTTGCTAGATTGTGCAGGATCTTTGAAAGAGCAAGGTATGGAAACAGCTGGCATCATTTCTGGATACATCTCATTGGCCTTAATCAATTATATGAACCTAGCCCAACTGAAAAGGGGGAAGTAGAGAGGAGAACATGGATATTTGGGGAGCATAAGTCTCTATCACAGTGTCTTTTTGCTCACTTCCCCATAGAGAGCAAGATTAATCCATCTTCAAGAGAAACAACCTAATCAATGATGTTTTTGAACTACACTTTTATTTCTTTGCTTCTCTATTAATTCCTGGATCCATACAATACTGTTGTGATCACTGGGGCCCATATGCTCTTAGATATTGCCATTACATAACTATTCTCCTTTTTCTTCCCTTGTTTCAAACCTTTTTGAGCATTTTTCTCCCAAGAGACCTTCATAATAACTTTGAGAAGTATCTGCTTCAGAATAAACGAATCAATACTATGACCCTGCCCTGGCTAGGTGGCTCAGTTAGTTGGAGCATTGTCCCATACACCAAAAGGTTGGGAGTTTGAATCCCCATCGAGGCACATACTGAGGTTGGGGGTTCAATCCCTAGTCGGAGCCTGTACAGGAGGCAATGGATTGATGTTTCTCTCTCTTCCTCTCTCTCCCTTCCTTTCTCTCTAAAAAATCAATAAAAAAACATGTCCTCTGGTGAGAATTAAAAAAAAAATATTTAAAAATGATATTAGGATCCTGATAAGAATGGCATAAAATGATACATTACTTTTGGAGAAATTCATGCATCTATAATATTTAGTCTTAAAGATTTTACTATTTTAAACCATGGATTCTGAACATTTATTATCTAAGTACTAGAGGCCAGGTGCACAAAATTCGTGCATGGGGGAGGGGGGGGGATGTCCCTCAGTCCAGCCTGTATCCTCTCCAATCTGGGACCCCTCAAGGGATGTCCGACTGCCTGTTTCGGGCCTAAACAGGCAGTCGGACATCCCTCTCACAATCCAGGACTGCTGGCTCCCAACTGCTTGCCTGCCTGCCTTCCTGATTGCCCCTAACCGCTTCTGCCTGCCAGCCTGATCACACCCTAACCACTCCACTGCCAGCCTGATTGATGCCTAACTGCTCCCCTGCCAGCCCAATTGCCCCTAACTGCCCTCTCCTTCAGGCCTGGTCACCCCTAACTGCCTTCCCTTGCAGGCCTGGTCACCCCCAACTGCTCTCCCCTGCAGGCCTGGGTCCCTCCCAACTGCCCTTCCCTGCAGGCCCGGTCACCCCCAACTTCCCTCCTCTGCTGGCCTGGTTACCCCTAACTGCCCTCCCTTGCAGGCCTGGTCCCTCCCAACTGCCCTCCCCTTCTGGCCTGATTGCCCACAACTGCCCTCGCTTGCAGGACTGGTCCCTCCCAACTGCCCTCCCCTGCTGGCCATCTTGTGCCAGCCATCTTGTGTCCACATGGGGGCAGCATCTTTGACCACATGGGGGCAGCCATCTTGTGAGTTGGAGTGATGGTCAATCTGCATATCACTCTTTTATTAGATAGGATAGAGGCCTGGTGCATGGGTGGGGGCCAGCTGGTTTGCCCTGAAAGGGTGTCCCAGATCAGGGTTGGGGTTCCCTTGGGGCATGGGGTGGCCTGGGCGAGGGGCCTGTGGTAGTTTGCAGGCCGGCCACACCCCCCGGCAACCAAAGCGGAGGCCCTGGTATCTGGGGTTTATTATCTTCTACAATTGAAACGTTGTAGCCTGGAGCGGAGCCAAGCCTTCTGCTTGCTCCGTGGCAGCAGACATTTCTGTTGGGATTTATCTATCTTCTATAATTGAAATTTGTAGCCTGGAGTGGAGGCCTAGGCCGGCCAGGGCTGCAGAAGTTTGGCTTCCTCCATTGTCAGGGGCAACCCTAGCCTCCTGCTCTTCCAGCTCCGTGGCTGCCACCATTTCTGTTGGGATTTATTTACCTTCTATAATTGAAACTTTGTAGCATTGAGTGGAGGCTTAGGCCGGCAAGGGCAGGCGGAAAGCTTGGCTTCCTCCATTGCCGGGGAAACCCAAGCCTCCCTTCTGCTCTCTGTGGCTGCAGCCATCTTGGTTGGGTTTATTTGCATATTTGCTCCTGATTGGCTGGTGGGCATGGCTTTTGGGTGTAGTGGAGGTATGGCCAATTTGAATATTACTCTTTTATTAGATAGGATTTCTAACTGTTTCATATTTACACTTTTGGTTTAGAGCTATTAGGATAGGAAAAATCACTTCAAGGTTTCCCTTTTAACTTTATGAGGCATTTTATAATGAGAAGACAATTTCATTTCTTACTTGAGATCAAAACATAACTATATGGCTAAAGGGAGACCTGAAAATAAAATTTCCCCAAAGCAGGGGAAAAAAAACCCTCCATCATCACATGACAGTATTTAGCCCATATCTTTGAACATCCTAAAACTAAAGGGAATGTTTTAAAAATAGCCTTTTATTATTAGTTGGTTCAGCCCCACATGATCAAAAAGGTTCCCTGGAAAGGAAAAAAAAAAAAAGATATTCTTCTCTAAAGCATTAGACAGCATGACACTGATTAATAGAAGCAACAGACAACATGGGGTAATCTCTCTGCTGGTTTCATGGAAAGATTATGAAGGGAAACACAAGTGCCACTGACATCTGGTGGGGGAATGATTTTTCAACTTGACACCAAATATATCTCAAAGGCTATTATTGAAAAATATTTGCTGAAGAAGAGAATACTGAGCTATGCCATATCTAGAGTTCATCCTCCTGGCATATCTGAATTCACATTCATATAATAAAAATTTCATCTTCAGCAATGCTCTGGCTTGCATTGACCAAGGAGGAATTAGCTATGGATTAATATGTGTTACTAAGTAACAGTGCGTCTGTTAGCACAAGTTCACATGTATAGGACATACCATACAAACACTTAACAAAATCCTGAGAGGTTGTCATTGCAACAGCAGAAAATAGGAGAGTACACACTATGGTTTCCTGACTTTCTCTCTGACATATGATATTGGATTCAAATGCTTCACTGACACTGTGGTGTTACAATTTAATATAAAAGCTAAAATCCAATTTCATAGCCCTGCTAGAGATCTTAATGTATATCTTTGGGATTAACAGAGTTTAAATTCATTAACTTTCATCACAAAATCTATGACAGTCCAAAATATAGCCTTATGCCACTTGTTGGGAAGGAAATAATGGGAAGAAACAATTTTCTTTAAGTTGCTGGTCTTCAGCACACGTTTCCATAAGAAACTATCAACCCACGAAGCAATAGTCCACTTATTACCTACTAGAGGCCCAGTGCAGGAAATTCGTGCATGGGGGTGTGTGTCCCTCAGCCCAGCCTGCACTCTCTCCAATCTGGGACCCCTCGAGGGATGTCTGACTGCCCGTTTAGGCCCGATCCCATTAGAATTAGACCTAAACGGGCAGTTGGACATCCCTCTCACAATCCAGGACTACTGGCTCCCAACCACTCACCTGCCTGCCTTCCTGCCTGATTACCCCTAACCACTTCTGCCTGCCAGTCTGATCACCCCCTAACCACTCCCCTGCTAGCCTGATCAACGCCTAACTTCTCCCCTGCTGGCCGGATTATCCCTAACTGCCCTCCCTTGCCAGCCTGGTCACCCCCAACTGCCCTCCCCTGCAGGCCTGGGTCCCCCCAACAGTCCTCCCCTGCAGGCCTGGTTCCCCCAACTGCCCTCCTTTGCTGACCTGGTCCCCCCCAACTGCCCTCCCCTGCAGGCCTGGGCCCTCCCCTGCAGGCCTGGTCCCTCCCACTTGCCCTCCCCTGCTGGCCTGACTGCCCACAACTGCCCTCCCCTGCTGGCCATCTTGTGGCGGCCATCTTGTGTCCAGATGAGGGTGGCCATCTTTGGTCACATGGGGGCGGCCATCTTGTGTGTTGGAGTGATAGTTAATTTGCATATTACCTATTTATTATATAGGATACTCATCTCTTTATCATGGAGAATACATAGAGAAATGGCATCACCTCTGAAACTGCACAGAGCTAGGACATTTCTGATTTATTGTATAAAAGTCATAAATATTTGCATTCTCATTAAAAAAAATTAAATGAAGTTTCCTAAAACAGGATGATTTAAAACCAAAATGTCCACAGAAAAATAGCCAAAATCTACATTGGAATCACCCAAACTGTGATCTAAAATTTCTGAAAATACAGTCTTATTTTTAGAGTTCTCTCAGTAATGACACAGCACAGAACACAAAGCACACATTTGCAAATTCCAGCATGACATCTTGTACTTGCTGTGCAAACATGTGGCACATATGCTGTTTTCTTGTCTCTAGCACTGGGAAGAGCCTGCATAGGAATGCTATTTCAATGTTTCACCTGGCCCAAAATGCAAACTCAGCATTTTTAGTTAGCTTCATGAACTCTAAGAATTCTAGAAGAGTGCTTTCACATACACACTTTAGAGATTTAACCACCTTGATTGAAATCAAGCCTGAAATGGCTGATGGAGAACCTTAAATCTCCATATAGCAGGGAAAACATTAGTTGTGAGAAAGTGGCTTTTATTGAGAAGTTTTTTAAAGGAATTTGCACAAGTTACAGTTTCAGGAGACTTAATTAGCTGATGACAAGTGTGCTGATATATTCAAACATGATAATGCTCAGGGGTCTCTTAGGCTTGAACCAACATATGGGGTCTCAAGAAAAAAGCACTCAAGATATTTTGGAGAGGTTTGCACAATTACAACCTAGGAGTATATAGGAGAAAATGTAGCTGCCTCAATGTGACTGAGATCTTGGATTTTGTTTTCTAATAACAACTCTACTAGTTAAAATTCAAATCAGATTCAAGTGAGGATTCAAATCTCAATGCACAGAGACTATCGGATAAAATTCAATATTCCAGCAACACTTAATATTTTTATAAGATGAGATTTGTCATTCTTTGTTAGAGACAATGGTATATTAAGGCCAGAGTAGATGTCATCAATAGGAGGTGCCAAGGATCTTGGAGGGAGGCAGTATCCTCCATAACGAAGTCCTAGAGCTGGGCATATCTCAGCTTCTCTGAGCAGTCATGTATTATGACCCTGCCTTCCACAAATATCCAGAAATCCTTTGGGGAATTTCTTGCATATACTATTTAATTAGCAACTCATCTGGTTTATGAAGATGTAATTCTTTCTACTTGTCCTAAACTTAAGTCATTAAAAGTTTTAAAGAGATTCTCATTGTTCTAAGCTTTTGGAATTTACTTCATATCTTACTTCATAAGCTTTTTTTACAGCCTCCCTGAGCTCTGCAAGGCTAACAAGTCAGCATTTTAGCAAGGTGTCAAGTGGCCATCAGTTCATCCCTCTGACCTTTAGGTCACCCTCTCTACATTTCAGTACTACTTTTCTGATATGTGGAGACTGAAACCATGTGTGGGATTCCAGATACTAAGAAAATAAATGGGTTAAATAAAGCTTTCTCAAGTTTTCTGTATTTGCATTTGTTTTGTTAATAGTTTCAAACATACTGTTGGCTTTATCGACTGATGTCCTTAAGAGAGAGAGAAAGGACAAAGATAAAAAATCCATCTCTAGGGCAGCATGGTGTGTGTGTGAGTGGGGGTGGGCGGGGGTGGGGGAAGCAGGGAAGTGTAAAAGCTAAGAATTCTTTATTTAGCATACATAATTTCAATTACGTATCCTCTTCATCTGGAATGCTTATAAAGAAGTTAGAAGAGAACAGTCTGATTCCTGAGAAACTGTTTTTATTTAATTCTACCCATAAATGGAAGAAACAAACTTGGAAGAGAAGGCATAGCACCAAATTCCCTCTCTATTTCGAAAATGGAACTGTCCATCTATCTGTAGTAAGCCTCAATGTAACAGGTCAGGTGTGTATTTAGACACTTCAAAAGTCTGCCTATCTATTGGGCTGGAATATGTCTCTTCCTAAGTTCCATCTACTGATCTGAGTGCTATATTCTTAATGAGTATATATAGAAATCTAGTTATCCAAAAAAGCAAAAACAAAAAAACATACCCCACATCACTTTTTACATATTTAATAATAACTAACACAAACCTTTCGAATTCAAATTCAAGGGTAAACATTCATGGTTCTTAAAAAAATTTCTCAAGTAAGATGCATTTCAAACTTACCTTGATTTCATTCCATTGGTTTCCCTCTGGTTTAACTATAACTTGATTAAACTGTGGTATTTGTTTGGACACAGTATGCAGTGGCTCAAAAGAGTACACCTTTGTTGCAGATACACTCTTTCTATCAATGCAGCCTAAGATTTAAAACTATTATACTACATTTTGGGTCATGACTAATTGATTTATGGTCAAATAAACTCTGAACTTTTTCATAAAATTTCTCTAAAGCCAGGATTTGTCCCAATTTTTTACTGTAAAATAGATTTATAGTAGATGTAGAAATTTATATTTATCTCAATTTCATTTCAGTTTATTGAATTTATGACATTTTAAAATAGCAATTCCTAGTTAAAATTATGATGTATTTAAAAAGTAGTGGAAATTGAGTGGACATTAGGATTTAAGTATCTATTTCATAAAGTAACCATTTATGTATTATGTAAGTATAAAATCTGATTTTTGTGGTAACATAAAGGACTTATACTTATTAGTTTATAGTTCAGCATCATAAAATACATTTTTATGTACTTAGTATCAACATTCCTTGAATTTTTTGTATTGTCAAATATTTCTATTATAGCTTGAATCAATGTTTTAAGTGACTTAATGTCTTATGGAAATTTTCACAGAATAAGTATGCACAAATGGTATTAAACATAATATTTATCCATTTGGATAGGGTTTATAAGAGAGACTTCATTTTTTTCTGATTCTATGGTTAGATTATCAATATATTTTAGGCTAAGCTGCAATTTAATTTATAGCTACTTTACCCTATCTTGGAGCATTTAAAAAACAAAGCTTTTTATTAAAAAATAAAATAAAAATTATTTTTTAAATGTATGTAAATTATTTTTAAGAAAGTTTCTGTTAGTTGTATAAAATGGGGAAAAAAGAGGACATATGTAATACTTTCAATAATAAAGATTTAAAAAAATTCTTATTGGCAGTTTCACATGTGTGAAACTTCTGTTAGTGATTGGATATAAAAAGTTTGAAAACAAAGTTTGATTCTTTTAGCTGACATAGACTCTAGCTATTTTCAGTGAATTCAATTTTCTAGGAAAATTTACCAGCATCCTGAAGCCATTTCATGATTGAATGGCTAGTATATCATTCTTGATGGTTTTCTCTACAATCAATTCCACTAAACCAATGAAACTGTAACAAAATTAGTCTAAATATAAGTACATTCTTTCAGCTGTAATAAGGAAACAAGAAACCAGTTTTCAGGTAAATTCCAATATTCTAGGAAATGTTCCTTGGAAAATAGTGCCTATTGAGAAGAGAATTGTATTCTAAGGCATACCCCCAATAAACAAACAAACAAACAGGAAATCCTGAAAGACTATTGTTGGAGATAGTAGATTGTATTAACAAGAGTCTATATTGATCACCAGCCTGCAGAAGAATGAGTTGGGGGTGAGCCATCACTATCGGACACCCTAACAATGCTGCAGCAAAAATCCTCAGCAGCACAGAGGGACGGGCAGCTGTCACAGTGTCTTCCAACCCAAAGCATCTTGAGTGGCACTGCTGCCCTGCAAAAGTGCTGATGAAGTAAGGCCATACCCTCCTGAAACAATGTGTTAGCAGGTGAAAATTTCTGCATAGTTCAGGATGTGTCAAATCGAGTTTAGTCACAGCATCTGCAGATACATGTCATTCCAGTGAGCAGTGTATAGTTCATACAACTTGGTGTCATAAAAGACCAACCTTACCCAAAGGGATCTTTGACCTTTGTCTTCAGCTACTGGGGAAAAAGTAACTCCCTGGAAAGTCCTGTATGATAAGAGGGTCTCTGTTTATGTGGGGGCTTTAGGCCACACCAAATAGTCCACGCCAACAATGTGAGTTATGATGGGGCCTTTGGACCAGCGCCAGTACTGGAGGGGCTGGAGACTAAAGTCAGCCATGGAAGCATTTAACCATGTCTAGGTGACTGAGCTCCAATAAACATTCTGCACATCAGGGCTGAGGTGAGTTTCCCTGGTTGGCAGCACGGTCCCGGACTCCACTGAGAGAGAACAGAAAGCTCAAGCTGGACTTCTTCTGGACTCTGCTCCATATGCTTGGCTAATTTTTATCTGAAACCTGTCGCTGTCATGAAGTGTAACTGTGAGTGTAGTTTTAAATAAGTTCTGTGAGTCCTAGGGAATTATCCAACCTGAGGTGGTCTTAGGGACCTCTGAACCTGCAATTGGTGTCAGAAATGAGTGGAATTGTGGACTTCCAAACTTTGCAATGAGCAATTAATGTTGCAAGGTTAGTGGACTTTTTATATTTGTAATATTGATTAGTCTGAAAAGGGACCTCAGTTGTCTGAAAGGATTGTATCCAAAACTTTCTCATATCATGTGCCATACTTGTGACAAGATTAGTTATTATCTCAGTCTTTTCTGATTCTTTGATTAAATCCTGACTTGACAACCTATTGCAATGTATTTATTGTAGTCCTGGAGTATACTATCTACGTTTTCTACTCTTAGGTTCTATTCTATTTTTACTTGCTCTTGTTTTTATTTTCTGGATAGTATTTATTCTCATGGACATAAACTTAATAAATATATCAAACAACTAGTATTACTTGTTCTGTTTCATATTTTAGTATCAAAATAATTCCACATCTTTATTCTTCTATATTTCTTTAATGTCATTTTTTGCAAAGGCTTACACATTCTTTGGGGACTATTACTTTGGCCATCCACTGAGGATTAATTTAAAATCAGAGAAACTGCAGTCAGGTTTTCTGAAAGCTGTAGAGCATGGTGACATATATAAATAATTCTGCATCATATTTCATATTGGATGCCAATTTTTCTGTATTCCTTTCAAAACGTTGTTTTGTTTCTAAGCCCTTTTAAAAGTCTGGATGGACCCTGGTTGCTTCAGAGATTTCTTTGCTTTCCAAGCTCCCTCAATGAAATTAAATAAAGCTTTCAAACTGCCCATCCAAGGATTTAACTTCAAAGGTCCAATTATAGAACATTTTTGCTTGATGGGGGAGTGAAAAGAAAAACATGGAGACAAGTTCTATGTCTTCCACCTGTGCATGAATCATTTTCAACCATTGAAATTAATATATAGATTCTCTGGGAAAATTATTTCCACTCCCATAGTTGCTCTCAGGAGATTTCTGGTGATTCTGAAATGGGCTCTCTTTTGTTATTATGCAAAAATCTAGGTCTTTGGCTTAAGGGAATGCTACATTTCACTGAACTGATCTGGATTTGCTTCATGCTTCAACTGTATATAAATCTTTGATTATATTCCAAGAAATTTTTATTTAGCCACAAATTTGATGTTCACTTAGAATTCTTGCAGTACTATTTTGTAATCTATTGTTCTTTCTGTTAGTATTTTTTTTCTTTAAAATGCACCAATGAGATATTTTAAATATAATTGGCCCCAAATACAAATATGTTGTATTTTTTTCTACCCTGGCTATAAAGGGTCATTTATTACTTTTTAAATTGTCACATGTTCTCTGTCATTTTCCTGTAATTGATGTGAAAACTGGTTGGCTGATATATAATTCTGGATTGGTAAAGAGAGCTGTAATCTCTTTCTAAAATTTATTATTTCCTGGTCTCTCTGGGGGTTGAAGTGTTGAGAAAAGGAAGGAAATGGCACATCTTTGGGAGTATTTTTGAGAACTTGTAACTTCTGGCCTCACATAGAAGGGGTCAGCTGACCGAAAGAGATATGAGATTAAGGGTCTACCTCTGTACAGTCATAGCAACTTCTCTGTTACTGGAAAGCTGGCATAGGTTACGCTTGCAATTTCCTAGTCCAGTGTGAGAGCAATAAGTTGAGCCAAAGATTTGCTAAAATACAACCCGGGCAGGTGAAAGAGGAAAGGGACTGGGGACAGAGCAGCCACCTCCATTCCGTCTGTGGTTTTCTTTCGTAACCTGGACTCCAGGGAGCTGGAGACCTGGCAGCTTCCCAGAAAGAGCCAGAAGAGCCCCCCTGAGAAATTCACATGACTTTTGTTATTAGGCGTTGACCCTGGAAAATCACCCGGAGAAAAATCAAAGCAGGAGACTTTAACTCTGTCGACTGTTATCGTCCTTCTCCTAAGCTAGCTGGCATTTGGAACGCTCCGTCTGAAAGTCAGTAGGTGGGACACACCACCATATTTAACTCCTTTTGTGATGAAAGTTTCCTTAAGTAACAGGAATATCCTAGGAAATATATCACATAGGATGACTGCCTGTAAAGATGTATGGAACATAAAATATGTCATTCTAAACTGTGGCTATATATTTGCACTATCTGTCCCCTAGCACTCCGATTTTAACTGCCATAAGAAACATTCCTGCAGAAAAATTAGAGCTGGAAAATCATCTCCTTTTCAAAGATATCTCCAGGAGATATTACCAAGTGTTGTCAGAAACTAAGAGCATCTAACTTTTTCTTTTCAGTCTAACATCAGAAATGCAGAAATGCCTTTCCTTTTTTCTAAAACGTACAGGGTAGCCTGCCTCTCTATGGAAGCCCAGTGCTCATCTCTCAGAATTTCCTAAATCACACCCGGCATTTGCATTTTATCAGAATAATGTATAGTCTGACTCTGTCCCTTCATAGTAGATATGTAGATGATGGGGCTGTAGAGAAATTGGTGCCTGATATTTCTCATCCCTCATTAAGAACCTTTTGTCACTCCACATCTCTGAAGGGTTTCATACTGTCTTGGTCAGAAATGACTTAGTACAGAGATATCTGTATGAGCACAGCAGTGATTTAAGCATTCAGCATGTCTCAACCAAACTGGTGCTGAGGAGTAAAGAGTGTCAGGGAGTGGCAGAAGATAATCCTGGAGATGAGTGATGAGGCAGCAAAGGGGGAGTTCAGAGCTGAAACAGAGTGTGTGCGTGTGTGTGTGTGTGTGTGTGTGTGTGTGTACACCTCGGCAAGAAGAAAGGCTTTCTCCTTTATCCTCTGTTCTTCTGTGAGACCATTTAACCCCGCTGGAAGATCTAGGAGATCTTTAATGGAAACGGGGTTGTAAGATATGAGATACACATATGCTAAAAATTATTCATTGTTTATCTGAAATTCATATTTAAAGGGCATCCTTTATTTTATTTGCTGAATCTGACAACCCTACGTGAAGAACATAGGGAATCTTTGCCTGAGCTGAGCAGGTGCAATCTCTGCTTTGGTCTGAGCTGAATTCTGGATGATTTTGTCTCAAAGATTTGAGGGTATATTGATTATTAAAATATACTTGCTATCAGGAGGGAAACATCGACTTTGCTATTAATTGTAGATATTGGTAAACTACCAGAAGTAAGAAACGAAAGTGCTATTTTGCTATGTAAAAGTAATATTATTTTCACTCTTATGAAAAACGTCTTCCTTTAACTATTATTAACTATTTAATATTTCATTTATCTGCATAAAAAATTAAGTTTGTTTCTCGCTTTAATGGAGAACTGGAAGTTAATTCCTGTGTTCACTCTTCTCAGGTTTGGTCACCTGTTCACAGCTGCAGAAAAACTGGGGAGAGTGTCCCCTCAAACAGGTATAATTGCTGGATTAATCTTTTATTTTTCAAAGTTATCTTTTTTTAAAAAATATATATTTTATTGATTTTTTACAGAGAGGAAGGGAGAAGGATAGAGAGCTAGAAACATCGATGAGAGAGAAACATCGATCAGCCGCCTCCTGCGCACCCCCCACAAGGGATGTGCTCGCAACCAAGGTACATGCCCTTGACCGGAATCGAACCTGGGACCCTTCAGTTCGCAGGCCGACACTCTATCCACTGAGCCAAACCGGTTTCGGCTCAAAGTTATCTTTTAATCAGTTTTGCGTTTCAAGTTACACCAGAAACTTTGTAATAATGAGAAATGTGATGCCTTTTTCATAAGATCCCCAAGGGGCTTAATACAAATGTGTCTCAAGAGCACTCCATGCATCCTAATGCAATTTTACTTTGAGATCCAATAAATGGAAATACATCAGAATCACTGCAGTGGGTCACTTTAGAGGGTGTGGCAAGAGTTAGAAATCTTGTTATAGTTTCTCATAAACATGGAACTATGACAAGTATCTTTTAGTGTTTTGTTTTTTTTTTTTTAGATTTAAACTATAGAAAAGTAGAAAAGACTGGAATATTAATTCATTTTGAAAGTGGTAAAGACTTTTAATTGCTCAACATACTGCAGCTGATGGTGTGATGGTGGATAGTAAAAATGCATGTGCACCATGTAAAATTAGTGTTCTTGAAAGGTTCCTTTTACCTTCAAAATAATATTATATTAAAAAGTCAAAATATTAGTTGCTTGGAATTTTACTTAGAAGTGAATTGGATTCATATTTTTTGCCGTATTCTAGCCAATGGTCAATGCATAGTTTCAAGTACCAAAATAATGACATTGATTCTATCTTATTCAGATTGATCAAGTACTCATTTTCATGGCAGGACAGATAACTACTAGATTTCCATTAAATAGGACATTCTCATTTTTCTAACAAAAATATTAATAATTTTTCTTAGATAAATTCTTTATTGGGTTCATTACTGCCATTTAGTAAATGATAAAATACTTGAATTTTAAACCATTTATTAAAGTTTTATTTCCTTGACCATTCCAAGTATATCAACAATCAATATATTTTTTTATGTGTTAACAGTTTGGTCATTGCATAGTGTCCTACTTGGTCTAACACTTGATGGGTCACTCACAGTAGTAATACAAGGATGATCTAAATAAGATAATGAGTAATTCTTTTCTATTGAGGAATATTGTTATATGATTGTGTCTAATAATATATAAATCAATCATAAATGTGAGATATTCAGAATTTTCAGTGCAGACATTTTTATTAATTTCTAATGAGTGATGGCTGATTAGGAAGATGAAAATTAGAAAATTTTAAGACTTTCAGCATTTAAGCATTAGGAAGTTAAGGCCCCAGAGCATATAATAATAAAAATGTTATACACTATTATATACACATTCCTTGTGTTTTTCATATATCTTTTTTTCATTCATGCAGAACATCTGTTAACCTAAAAAAACTACATGTTTTCACATTTTAGGTAGTTTATCATATTTTTTAAAAATAAAGGTGTTCTGGGTTTTTGGGACATAAGATAACACAAAGAAGAAACACAAATTAATTACTCATTGTATTTCCTACATTGTTTTGCCTTTTCTCCATAAACTTATTGAGAATGATGTTTCATAGCATCTGTGCTGGGATTTTATCTGTCACTAAATATGAGTCATAAGAGCAATCAACCCCAAAATTGTTGAGTTTTATGGATTTTGTGCTTCATATTTACTTGTTTGTGGTTCAAAGAAGATTAAAAAAATCCAAACACCACCTAAGAAATGTAAAGGCTTCATTGGCCAAAATTAACCATATATTTCACATTGCTAATCTTTAATATTATAGACTATAAAATAACACACACAAAATTTCCTTTGCAACTTTAAAATCAATCCGTGAAGAAAGACAACTAGTTTTATGTTGCTGTCTCCAAATAAACCAAGTGACTTCTTAAATTTAATAAGCTCCTTAACATACAATGGCCTCTGATTGTTCCTATAGCTAGTCTGTCACTTTAGGTTATCTTTTATTTCTACCATGTAGCTGGTTACTTGATTCTTCAATTGTAATTATTTAAGTTACTAACCCTCTCCAACCCATAAACCCACTTCCTATTCCTCTCTTCCTCTCCCGCTCTTAAATCCTCCTTTATGCTAGGTTCAGGAACAAACATCTTTAGGTAGGCAGGACACTTGTAGTTCATGTTAAACATGACAATGGAAAGACAGTCCTGTCGATTAGCCTCTGAAGTTGCACCCAGTTTTTTGCCTTGTTTCTGACCCCAAGCCCCCACTTCACGACTGATTCTGATAAGAGTCTCCATCATGTTGCTCTCTGTGCACCTTAACAACTGTCACTCTGCTCACTGGTGACAATAAGCTACTTTGCAAATTTAAATTTGTTCAATGTGGTTATCCTTTCCCAATCCAGCAGGCAGATCTAGAACTGCAAACAACTTTCACTTTTCTGTATCAATTCTATTCTGGAATATTTCCCGAGATTGTGGCCTTGTTGCTCAGAGACCTTGGCAAAATTTACAGAGATCCCATTCTATTTTTGGCAGGAGCATGAATTACCAATGCTAAATGAGGACTTGTAGGATTTCCTTGAGTTTTGTAATTGGTATACTATATATATTATGAAAATAACTAACCTCTTTATTTACATTGTTTCAATAAATATATTGTCTCTGCATCAGTTAGCAGACTTCCATTCAGTTTTAAAGAACACCATTTTTTAAATATTTAGTTCTATGTAGTTTTTATGGCACTGAAAATGGAATCATGACATTAACTATTATTATCTCCCTCTCTCCACTCCTGGGCAGATTTACAGTTGTAAGTATATGAAACACAGAGTTTATTCTTGTATTATTATTTAGTAGTTATTGTATTATTTTCCCTACAAACAACTATAAACCTACTTTTGCCCTACCCTATAATTTAAAATTAAAAAGGGTCAGCTCATCATTAAATTTTACATTATGTCAAAATAGCAACCTTCTCAGGTGATATCTGGAGTTTGAAAATAATACCACATTTATGTAAATATAGGCAATTTCACATTCTTCACACCAGCCATATCCTAGTCAGGTCCCATAATACTGAATTACAACAAGGAAAAAAAAAACAGATAAAATTCTAAATAACTGTGATACCAGATGGTGGTTATTTAAATAAGACTGTCCTTATTTTTAGAACACAAACTATATCCTCATCTTTTTAACTTAGTTCTAATTAATTCACTCACCAAATACCTCAGTAAGCACTCTACTGTGGCTACATATAAATCTCCATCATGTAAGGGCACAACTCACTTGCTATTTTTGAAGTTGAGTGTTTTGTGCAGTCAAGTAGTTACTGAAAATTGCTTTCAGAAAAGCAGCTACTTTCCTTCCCTCCCTGCCTTATGTAAAGCAGTAACAGGGCTCTGTGTGCATGAAACTCATGATCTCCATGCGAGACGAAGAGAATCTCTCTTTGCTCCTGCAGCTCAAAAACTGGGGGCTGCTCCACCTTGCAAGGCTAATTCACCCCTTTCGTTTTCCTCCTGCTAGCATCCTCCTCAGTGGTTGCCACTGAAGATTCCATCTGTTTCCCTCCAAAGGGCTCCTGCAGGTTTTAAATTTCTGAGCCAGGTCAAACTTCAGAAGAAGAGCATGGCTATTGACTACTGGACCCATGTCTCCTTCCTTCTGCCTCAACTGATGAGCTGGACTTTCCAGGCTTTAAATATTCAAATTTAATTTCAGCTAATGGAGGGTGCCAGCTTCAGCAGGCATGAAGGATGCCCTGTAGTTACTGTCAAATTTGAATATATCCTCCAATACACATTATGGAAGCTTTATTAATGAGAATTGTTACTTGCTGCTTGTTTTTTCACATTAATGTTGAGAAAACTAAGGAAGTCTCGAAGGACCAAGAACTCTGTTTTCCCATTGGAGAGTCATGGACTTTTATGAAATGGATATAACCTATGCTTTACTTCTTTCCCAGAGTTGTCTTATCAGATAGTACACTGGGTAGGTTATGTATTGATACTTCAAAATAAGCTGACTTGAACACAAAGTTCTTCCACCTGTCTTGAGCTCCTCAGATTGGGAGTTCTTGGAGGCACTGTGTCATGCTGAGATCCTTTTCCCCATACATCTGGCAGTAACTGCCTGCTGAACACATGAGTGAATGAATAATCTGTGTTCCTAACTCGTTAAACCTATTATTAAAATTTAAAATTTGTTGAAAACTAATACGTGTTTACCTTCTAGTGTTCATAAGAGAGTTGATAAGCTCATTAAAATCTAAACTTACTTTGGAGACATTGATTCCTACTGACTTCTATTGGCAAATTAGAGGCCAACCAAAGTTCTAATGAATTAGAATATATTCCATTTTGACTTGGAAAAAATTCAAAATTAACATTTAGCTTCAAAAACTTACTTTTGACTTTGGTGTCAATTAGAGTCATCTTTTTCAGTTGTTTATTATTCACATTAGCTGGGGCCTCTGTAAACATCTAGATTCCTAGCTCATCCCCAGAGCAGAGGCAGGGCCCAGAAATCTTTATTTCTGCATAAACTCTCTCAGCAGTGTTATGATCAGATGTTTTTGGTAACAACTAAATTAGAGAGTTCACCCAGGTATTGTAGACTGTACTTGATGAATATGTGTCATTAATCTTTAAGGTCCAACAAAATCTTATTGGAAATGGGGTTTTGGATTTTCTTTTATAGAGAATCCAGAGTAAAGCTGCAATGTTTTTGACTTATGCTTTTAAAAATCCTGGATAATTTTTTAGGGAGAGAGACAAAATATAATATTAGAAGCTTCATTTTCCCCCCAAAGATGAAAGCTCCCAAAATGTGAATTCAGGTTTACTTAAACACTATGATATTATGACTAACATACTGGCTAAAAAATCCATCTTAATTTGTAATGTTTCCATATAAGTACTCTTCCTGAAATTTATTATTGTTTTTACTTTGGCTTCTAACCTTAAAAATTAAATACTGAAAGTGTCTGTGAAATTTTGCAATTTTCCTGCTAACTGCAGTAAAAAACAGCTCCAAAAGTATAAAACAAATGTCACTTTCATGAGAGCAAAGGAACATTTGACTTTCAAATAAAAAAATGTATCTGAGTCCATGTTGTAGAGAAATATAAATGTTGGTTAAATGTTAGAAAATACATATTGTAGAAAAAGTAAGAATGAAGGGACTGTGATGAGACTGTTATAATGAGACATGCTCAATTATAAAAGGTTTAATGTAGAATTTTCTAAAAAAAATTGAAACTGAAGTTAACTATAATTTTTATAAATGCTCTGAGAGGGTAGTGAAAAGCTTATTCTAAATGAAAAGAACAAAGCATCTATTTTTTTTTTTCAATTGACTATTGGTGTGCAAATACACACACACACATACGTCTATATATATATTCATACATATATTTAGACACTCATATGCACATATATAATTTTCCTTGGCATTGCTTTCCTGAGGCTTAGTCAGCTATGACTAATGAAAAACAGAAAAGGCATTCATACAGTTTGAAAAGTTAATTTACGCCACTTACAGTAAATCTAAAATATTGCTATTATGTTAATATTGTTTTGCTGAAATAATAAATCTTATTTCTGGATCTACATTAGATTCCATATACATACGCCAAAAATATATTAGAGCCAGCAGTCTAAAACAACAACAACAACAACAAACAGAAAGGCACAAATAAAGGAATTAGAAAACTCTGTAAATATTTCCTTTTGAAATGTGCATCAATAAAACATTTCACAGGCACATATTTTTCCCTGAAACATTCAGTTCATTTATTATATTTATTAGGACAAAAGCTTGTAGTTAAATTTGCACTTGTAAAGAATAAGGACGTTTTTCCCTTATGGAAAGTAACCATGGAAAACAAGACATAAATAATACTAAGAGTCAACAGGAGTTGGCTTGTTGAAGTTTAGAAAAATTAATTGCTAAGTTGTGTAGGGCCTCTCTATAAAGGATATATGAAATTATAAGAAAAATACCTAGTACTAATAGTAATGAAAACAAGAAAGCAAAATAGTAATTTGAATATATCAAAGATATCTATACATATAAAAGCCAAGCAACTGGAACACTAGAATGACCAGTCACTATGACATGCACTGTGGCCAGCCAACCTGCCTGATCAGGGGGTGGCCCCTTCCTCCAGCTGGCTTTGGCTAGATCAGGGGCGGGGCCAGCCAGCCAACCTCCCTTGGCCCCTCTGCCCTCCGGCCTGGCCCAATCGGCCCCCATCAGGGCGGGCCAGCTGGACCCCACCTGTGCACAAATTCATGCACCGGGCCGCTAGTATGTGTGTATACACACACACACACACACACACACACACACACACACACACTGAGTGGCCATATTATTATGATCTCTGAATGCATAATAATCTGGTCACTCAGTGTATATCCTATATAATAAAAGGCTAATATGCAAATTGTCCCCTCAACCAGGAGTTCGACCAGCAGGCAGGCCGGCCAACTGCCCATGTCCCCTCCCCCTGGCCAGGCTGGCCGGACCCCACCCATGCACAAATTCATGCACTGGGCCTCATATATATATATATATATATATATATATATATACACACACACACACATATATATATATATATATATATATATATATACACACACACACACACACACACATATACACACACACACACACAAACACACTGAGTGGCCATATTATTATGTGTTCAGAGATCATAATAATATGGCCACTCAGTATATATAGATATCGATATAGATATAGATATAGATCTGCACATAAATACATATATTCACAAATGTTCAAAAAACTTATGCAATACATTTTCTCATTTATTTTATAAAATTCCCTTCTCTGTGGGAATGGAGCTGTTTATGTCCTGAGGTTTCTTCTTATACATAATGTATTTCTTTATTATAATAGTAAGTGCTGCATTTTTTTTGTATAGTTTATTGGTATTAATTTTGTCAGTAATACATAGTAAACTTACCTAAGTCTTTTCTTCATTATATTGAATTAGCTATAATATTATAAACAAACTGGCAAAATTTGATTTCAAAACTACAAGTTACATTAGCTGAGTTTAACTAATTGTCCTGTTTATAATATTTAAGTGTTTTAATATTTTAGAAATTTTGACTTTGGATAGATAACACTGTAACATTGTCTCATATGAGAATTCTGGCTTACACCCTTTTCACTGACTATGTTAATACACACTCATAATTTTCTGACTTGCCTAATAGGAGCATATTTGTTTTTTAAAATAAGACTTATTTTGAAAATGGTCAAAATCAAAATCATGTGTTATAATAAATGCAGCTCCTAAGTACATGAACTTACAATTATAATATATTTTACTTATGCTTATGGAGGTAAGTTTCTGAGGCTCTATATTAATTTGAAGGTAGGATTGATAAGTTTAAAATGTATACAATCACTAAAACAAAACAAAAAGTTATAGAAAATAAGTCAACAAAGAAAACATTAAACATTGAATTAATCCAAAAGAAGGCAGGAAAATAGAAAGAAATGAAGAAAACATGTGACAAGTAGAAAATAAACAGCAAGATGATGGATGTGAACTCAATTACATCAATACTCATTTCAAATATAAATACTCCAGTAAAAAGCAGAGAAAGTTGGATTTAAAAAAGAAGACCCAGCTATATGCTGTGCAGAAGAAATGCATTTCCAATACAAAGTACAATTAGGCTAAAAGTAAAAGGATGGGAAAAACATATAACAACATATCACTAATCAAAAGAAAGCTGAAGTACCTCTATCAATACCCATAAAGTAGATTTCAGAGTAAAACATATTATCAGGATAAAGAAGGGCATTTTCTAATGATAAAGGAGTTATTTGAGCAAGAGGACATTATGATTCTAACTACTCATGCATCTTTTAACAGAGCTTCAAAATACATCAAGCAAACACTGATATAACTGCAAGGAGACATTCTCAATTATAGTTGGAGATTTTCACATTGTTCTCTCCATAATTGAGAGTACAAGTAGATAAAAAATCAGTAAAGATCTAGAACACTTGAACAACACTATTTAGTACCTTGGCCAACATAGCACAAAAGTTTTACATACATTTCAGACTAAGATAATGAAGTAAAATGTGTTAATATGAAATTTTCTAGTCTATTAAGGAAAAAATTTTAAATTATTCACATATAATCATTAAATCACATGCTTCATGTAAATGAAAACAAAGAAGTATTTCACCACTACAGTGGTTTCACCATATTTTTCTTTACACCTCTTCCCAAATCATCCTATATAATGATTTCACTATTAAAAATGTGCTTTCTACTTATTATAATTGTGCTTTTTAGACATGGATTATGGATGAAAATACTTATCTACTTTAAAATTAATTTCAAGAGTTGTATACTTTAGGAAGTTTATAAATCTTCACCTTATGGAACATAAATATTTTCTATGCATCAGACTGCCTACTGTAAAATGTGAAAGAAAGGAACTGAAATCATTGCTTGCAATAAATGATGGCAGATATTTGTCTACAGCTCAAAAAAAATTTTGAACAGAGTTTTACAAAATACCCAATATTAATTAAATCTAAGATACTGCTAATTATAAAACATGGCATTATTTTATGTTCTAGAAAATAATAAGTGCTGACAATCAAATTGTGACAGTGCAAGATACAACAGTTTCTTAGATGGTAAAATGTGTGGGTGCTCTGAGATATTCAATGAATGTATCAAGAAGCTAAATGAGCTTGCTCTAAGATGTTAAAAGGTAAATAGATGTGGCTAAACTAAAACATGGTCCTCTAAAACAAATTTTGTGTGAACTGAATTCAGACTCTGTTGACTCGCTTAAAAAGCCATTGCGGAATTAGAATTTCTAGAAAAATTTATAAGTTTTCTGCCAGAACATCTGAAGAAAAAAGATATTCTCAACTCTCTATCCTACCTTATAATAGAGTAATATGCAAATTGACTGTACATTTGCTACACCCACAAGCCACGCCCACTAGCCAATCAGAGTGAGTATGCAAATAAACCCAATCAAGATGGCTACAGCCACAGAGATCAAGGTTTCCCAGGCAACAGAGGAAACCAAGCTTTCCACCTGGCCTTGCCTGGCCTAAGTCTCCACTCAAGCTACAAAGTTTCAATTACAGAAGGTAAACAAATTGAAACAGAAATGGTGGCAGCCATGGAGCTGGAATGAGCAGGCCAGGGTTGTCCCCGGCAACAGAGGAAGCAAAGCTTCTACAGCCCTGGCCGGCTTAGGCCTCCACTCCAGGCTACAAAGTTTCAATTATAGAAGGTGAATTAACCCCAACAGAAATGGCTGCTGGCCATGGAGCAAGCAGAAGGCTTGGCTCCGCTCCAGGATACAAAATTTCAATTGTAGAAGGTAAATAAATTCTAGATACCAGGGCCTCCGCTTGGGTTGCCAGGGGGCGTGGCTGGCCTGCAAACCACCACAGGCCCCTTGCTCAGGCCGCCCCACGCCCCAAGGGAACCCCCATCCTGATCCGGGACACCCTTCAGGGCAAACTAGCTGGCCCCTACCCGTGCACCAGGCCTCTATCCTATCTAATAAAAGAGGAATATGCAGATTGATCAACACTCCAACACACAATATGGCTTCCCCATGTGGTCAAAGATCATGCCCCCATGTGGACACAAGATAGCTGGCACAAGATGGCCAGCAGGGGAGGGCAGTTGGGAGGCACCAGACCTGCAAGGGAGGGCAGTTGGGGGTGATCAAGCCAGCAGGGGAGGGCAGTTAGGGGTGACAAGGCCGGCAGAGGAGGGAAGTTGGGGGCAAACAGGCTGGCAGGGGAGCAGTTAGGCATCAATCAGGCTGGCAGGGGAGTGGTTAGGGGGTGATCAGGCTGGCAGGCAGAAGTGGTTAGCGGCAATCAGGAAGGCAGGCAGGCGAGCAGTTGGGAGCCAGCAGTCCTGGATTGTGAGAGGGATGTCCGACTGCCCGTTGAATGGGCAGTCGGACATCCCTCGAGGTGTCCCAGATTGGAGAGGGTGCAGGCTAGACTGAGGGACAACCTCCTTCCGTGCATTAATTTTGTGCACCAGGCCTCTAGTTGACTAATAACACAATAGCAGGAAGAACTATTTTATAAAATGAAAAAAGAAATCATTATTAACTCAGAAATACTTAATGTGTATAAAATTGTTGTATATGTTCACCCAGATCCTTAAACAAAGATATTTTGTTTCTGTTGATGTTCTCAGAAAGCTAAGGTTATTGGGCAAAAAGACTCCAAGCCATGAATTAATTTCATTAGTTCAGCTGAGGCCATATTTTAATATTTGACCCAACTAATTATTGATATTACCTCAGAGCATGTCCATTCTCTATGGTCCATAAAAATCCCGACCAGTAGATACCAGAAAAAGTTGCTCAAAATGATAACAACTTTTAGAAAAATAATTAGAAATTATATGGTATAGAATTGTATGATGCATTAATATATATCTGTCACTGTAATATTAAAATATATAGGTCAAAAATTAAACAAATATATGAGTCAAAACTCAATTTAGGAAGTTGAGCTGAGGAATGTCCTATATTTTAATTTTGATGAACTAATACAAGAGTTGAAATTTGTGTATTTCTAAAATTCCAAATTGTTAAAATAATAAAATACAAAAATTAAAAAATATTTCAGTTAATGTTTGAATTATATTTTTCCAAAAAACATTTTTCTAATACCAGTAATGTATTTTAATAATAAAAATAATAGCATCATGTGTTGGAACAATATTTACATGTGCCTTATGATAAATTAGTTAAGTTTCTATTGGGTTTATAAAATATAAGGTGAATCTTACTTAATTGGATATTAGGTAATTGATAATATAGAAATTGTTATTAGTAATTTGTTTTCCTGCACCATTACCATATTTGACTATAAACTCCTTTACAGTGCTATTCTTTAAAGCTTTTTATCTAACATACATTTTTCAATGTATTTGGTCATTATTTTCATTACATATATATAAGCAGTTCATTCAATCAAACTTGGATACAATTTGATCCTCCACTTCCGCATATTATAAACCACATGGATGACTTACCTTATCTTTTCTTTGTTTTTCATCTTGGTACACAGTCCAGTGCTCTCCGTCATTGCTGTAAGCCAGTTTGTAGGAGCCTACGAACTGTACATGACCAAAATCTTTAGCTCCTTGTGTAATGATGCCTGTCACTTTGGTAGGGACAAGAAGATCTACCTAAAAAAAGGAAAACACATAATTTAAATGCCACAATAGAGTCTATTATACATTTGCAAGTCTCTTTAACTCAGGAGATTAAGAAATATATATGCTAAAGGCAAAATTCCATTGATTATATGTAATTTGAAAGTAATGACTAAGTTTATTAATGGCTTGTAATTTGGATTTTGCCACTGGGGTAAACAGTTTAAAGCTTGAACAACCACTTTGACCATTTTAAAATAAAAAGATGGTCATTTCAGCATACCAATCAATTTTATATTAAACTGATTCATTCAGCTGTGCAGTTTTGTGTAACTGAGACAGTTTTGAACTGGAAAGCTTGACCTTCTTGAGACTGGTCATTATCTCCCAGATATTGTATTATAATTCAATTTCCTGACTTTACTGGTCAATTCATAATAATAAAGTTGTTGCTATGCACACATCAGAAACAAAAAGTGTTGCCCTCGCCTGTTTTGCTCAGTGGATAGAGCATCAGCCTGTTGACTGAAGGGTCCTGGGTTCGATTCTGATCAAAGGCACATGCCCAGGTTTCAGGCTCGATCCCCAGTAGGGGGCATGCAGGAGGCAGCTGATCAATGATTCTCTCTCATCATTGATGTTTCTATCTCTCTCTCCCTCTCCCTTCCTCTCTGAAATCAATAAAAATATTTTTAAAAAGAAACAAAAATTGTCTTAGAGGTTTCAAAATTAAACATTAAATAAAAATTCAATCCTGTTTCCATGAATTTTAATCAGTTCATTAATATATAAAAAATTAATAGTAATCATGATCTAATGAAAATCCTCTTTCAGAAAACTACAATCCTGAAAATATTGAGGAGAAAGTTGAGTATTGTTCAAAGATGAAGGATGATTAAAATACACATCCATGACTTGTGGGATCTGTGTTTATAATGTGTTTGTTCCTGCAAAATATATACTTAAAGGACAAATATATACTTAAATACCCATGGTGGTTTAGTAAGCATTAAATTTATCAAATTGAAATACAAAAGATAGGGATAATTTTTATCAAAGGATACATAACATTGAATAATTTAGTATTCTCCCTCTTCATTTCCTAATTCATGCATTTTTTCTTACATCATGTGATGCTCATTAAATAAAAAGGAACAATTTGTTTCCATGTGGACAATTCTTATAAGACCTTTACTTTTTGTTCCTTAATATTTCTTGATCTATGACTTCCTTTCTTCTCTTACAATAGCCACCTACTTCCTCCTACTTCCTATGACTAAGTGCCCTGTTACATCCTTGATCTTATCATCTTTAACTGTCATGATCCCATGTGTGACCTTGGTTGCTTTCAACCACTATGTCCTTTTGTTTCTATTTCAGATTCTCCATCCTGAGATGTTCATAGCCACAAATAGACAGTCATGGGTCAGATACAGGTCATGAATGAGAAGAGAGGGCTAGGAGAATGCATTGAATAGAGCATATTTAATGACATAGATGCTCATCAAATAAAAATATAAACAAAGTTCCCAATGCTTCACAGCCTAGAAATATTTCCTTTAAAAATCACATAAACTTTTATTTACTTTTTAAGACATTCTTTAATTAAAAACATGATGCTTCAAATTGAGCTTTAATCCTTTATTAAAATACTTTAGAAAGTCTAACAAAAACTACAAAATACTGTGCATCTGTTTTTGCTATTTTCCAAGCATGTATTATACCATCTAAAAACCTTGTGCATCCAATAGCAATGCAGGGTGGCAAAAATGTGGTAACCTGGGAAGAAAACTGTTGTTGCTCACACTATACTAAGTGCTTTCTTGTATGTGTTTATTGAGCCCCCTCAACCACCCTGTACGATGGGGTAGTCTCTTCACTGTAGGGATGAGGGAATAGATGTCTAACATAACTTTAGTCAAAGATAAACGGTGAGTAAAGGAAGGATCCCAGATTCAAATCCATGTCTTTCCCATTCAAAGTTCCTCTATTCATAGAGATTCTCAGCAGATGATTTTTTTTTTCCCCATTCTCTGTGACTATTTCAGGAATTTCTGAGGCATTGCAAAGCTTTCTCACCACACATCAAATTTACAGCAACCCTAAGCCCTAGACAAAAACAATTCTGGCTTCACAATACTGGGATAGCAGCCCTGTTTTCTAACACGAATTTCCTCTCTGTTATTCAGCTGTTGGAGCTTAAAAATATGGATTGCTTTTGTTGTCCTAATTCCAAATCTAATTGCGCTGAGACATGTAGACATAGCTGCTGGTCTTCACAGTGTTCTTGATGCTGCTAACACTCAATAAATGGAAACATTCTCTCTCTCTCTCTCTCTCTCTCTCTCTCTCTCTCTCTCTCTCTCTCTCTCTGCTCTGAGTCACTGTTTGCCATCAAGGCTATAAACACACAGGAATTCAAACTGCCTCCAAGAATATGTACACCTCCAGGGCGAGATTCCTCATTTCCTAAACTTCCTATATAGTCGTTAGCTAACGTGACGCAATGAGGAGGCTCATAGCATCCCTTTTTCTGTGGTGTTTCTTTTTTTTTTTTTTTTTTTATTTTTTTAATTTCTTTATTGATTAAGGTGTCACATATTTGTCCTCATCCCCCCATTCCCATCCCACCCCTCTCCCCACGCAGGCCCCAATCCCCTGTTGAACTTAACCGTTGGATAGGCTTATATGCATGCATGCAGGTCCTTTGGTTGAACTCTCCCCCTCCCCCCACCCTCCCCCTACCCTCCCCTATCCTCCCTCTGAGGCCCGATAGTCCGATTGATGCCTCCTTACTTCTGGTTCTGTTCTTGTTCCTCAGTCTATGTTGTTCATCATTTCCTCTAGATGAACAAGATCAAATGTCACTAGATATATACTAATAAGAACTGAATGTGAGACGAGCAATAATATTTATGCTGACAGGCAAATGAATCAATCTGTAGCGAGCTTCCTCCTGGACCAACAGTTCTTTTGAGACCCAATTTCGATTACCAGTAGTTCCTTATGTGTACATGTCAGCACTGACCCCTCAGCTCTGGATGGTGGACAAATGGTGGTAATGGAGGTCCGACTCCCTCTGGTTTGGTCTCGGCCGAACCCAGGGGCACGGCGTCACCTGGACTAAGGGGCACGTGGCCTCACCCATACCCAAGGGGCGCGTGGTCTCACCCGGGCCTGGGACCCAGCCTCACCCGGATGGATCCAGGGGCGCACGGCCTCACCCGGACCCAGGATCTGGCTTCACCCGTACCCAGGGACGCTTGGCCTCTCCCAGACCCAGGGGCACGTGGCCTCACCTGGATCCAGGGACACATGGTCTCTCCCAGACCCAGGGACGCTTGGCCTCTCCCAGACCCAGGGGCACGTGGCCTCACCCGGGCCTAGGTTCACGAGGCCTCACCCGGATCCAGGGACACATGGTCTCACCCAGACCCAGGAACGTTTGGCCTCTCCCAGACCCAGGGCCACTTGGGCTCACCCGGGCCTAGGTGCACGAGGCCTCATCCGGATCCAGGGACACATGGTCTCACCCGGACCCAGGGACGCTTGGCCTCTCCCAGCCCCAGGGCCACTTGGGCTCACCCGGGCCTAGGTGCACGAGGCCTCATCCGGATCCAGGGACGCATGGTCTCACCCGGACCCAGGGACGCTTGGCCTCTCCCAGACCCAGGGCCACTTGGGCTCACCGGGCCTAGGTGCACGAGGCCTCACCCGGATCCAGGGACACATGGTCTCACCCGGACCCAGGGATGCTTGGCCTCTCCCAGACCCAGGGCCACTTGGGCTCACCCGGGTCTAGGTGCACGAGGCCTCACCCGGATCCAGGGACACATGGTCTCACCCGGACCCAGGGACGCATGGCCTCTCCCAGACCCAGGGCCACTTGGGCTCACCCGGGCCTAGGTGCACGAGGCCTCACCCGGATCCAGGGACACATGGTCTCACCCAGACCCAGGAACGATTGGCCACTCCCAGACCCAGGGCCACTTGGGCTCACCCGGGCCTAGGTGCACGAGGCCTCACCCGGATCCAGGGACGCATGGTCTCACCCGGACCCAGGGACGCTTGGCCTCTCCCAGACCCAGGGCCACTTGGGCTCACCCGGGCCTAGGTGCACGAGGCCTCACCCGGATCCAGGGACACATGGTCTCACCCGGACCCAGGGATGCTTGGCCTCTCCCCGACCCAGGGCCACTTGGGCTCACCCGGGCCTAGGTGCACGAGGCCTCACCCGGATCCAGGGACGCATGGTCTCACCCGGACCCAGGGACGCTTGGCCTCTCCCCGACCCAGGGCCACTTGGGCTCACCCGGGCCTAGGTGCACGAGGCCTCACCCGGATCCAGGGACACTTGGGCTCACCCGGGCCTAGGTGCACGAGGCCTCACCCGGACCCAGGAACGTTTGGCCACTCCCAGACCCAGGGCCACTTGGGCTCACCCGGGCCTAGGTGCACGAGGCCTCACCCGGATCCAGGGACGCATGGTCTCACCCGGACCCAGGGACGCTTGGCCTCTCCCAGACCCAGGGCCACTTGGGCTCACCCGGGCCTAGGTGCACGAGGCCTCACCCGGATCCAGGGACACATGGTCTCACCCGGACCCAGGGACGCTTGGCCTCTCCCAGACCCAGGGCCACTTGGGCTCACCCGGGCCTAGGTGCACGAGGCCTCACCCGGATCCAGGGACACATGGTCTCACCTGGACCCAGGGACGCTTGGCCTCTCCCAGACCCAGGGCCACTTGGGCTCACCCGGGCCTAGGTGCACGAGGCCTCACCCGGATCCAGGGACACATGGTCTCACCCGGACCCAGGGATGCTTGGCCTCTCCGAGACCCAGGGCCACTTGGGCTCACCCGGGCCTAGGTGCACGAGGCCGCACCCGGATCCAGGGACACATGGTCTCACCCGGACCCAGGGACGCTTGGCCTCTCCCCGACCCAGGGCCACTTGGGCTCACCCGGGCCTAGGTGCACGAGGCCTCACCCGGATCGAGGGACACATGGTCTCACCCGGACCCAGGGACGCTTGGCCTCTCCCCGACCCAGGGCCACTTGGGCTCACCCGGGCCTAGGTGCACGAGGCCTCACCCGGATCCAGGGACACATGGTCTCACCCGGACCCAGGGACGCATGGCCTCTCCCAGACCCAGGGCCACTTGGGCTCACCCGGGCCTAGGTGCACGAGGCCTCACCCGGATCCAGGGACACATGGTCTCACCCGGACCCAGGGACGCATGGCCTCTCCCAGACCCAGGGCCACTTGGGCTCACCCGGACCTAGGTGCACGAGGCCTCACCCGGATCCAGGGACACATGGTCTCACCCAGACCCAGGAACGTTTGGCCACTCCCAGACCCAGGGCCACTTGGGCTCACCCGGGCCTAGGTGCACGAGGCCTCACCCGGATCCAGGGACGCATGGTCTCACCCGGACCCAGGGACGCTTGGCCTCTCCCAGACCCAGGGCCACTTGGGCTCACCCGGGCCTAGGTGCACGAGGCCTCACCCGGATCCAGGGACACATGGTCTCACCCGGACCCAGGGATGCTTGGCCTCTCCCCGACCCAGGGCCACTTGGGCTCACCCGGGCCTAGGTGCACGAGGCCTCACCCGGATCCAGGGACGCATGGTCTCACCCGGACCCAGGGACGCTTGGCCTCTCCCCGACCCAGGGCCACTTGGGCTCACCCGGGCCTAGGTGCACGAGGCCTCACCCGGATCCAGGGACACTTGGGCTCACCCGGGCCTAGGTGCACGAGGCCTCACCCGGACCCAGGGACGTTTGGCCACTCCCAGACCCAGGGCCACTTGGGCTCACCCGGGCCTAGGTGCACGAGGCCTCACCCGGATCCAGGGACGCATGGTCTCACCCGGACCCAGGGACGCTTGGCCTCTCCCAGACCCAGGGCCACTTGGGCTCACCCGGGCCTAGGTGCACGAGGCCTCACCCGGATCCAGGGACACATGGTCTCACCCGGACCCAGGGACGCTTGGCCTCTCCCAGACCCAGGGCCACTTGGGCTCACCCGGGCCTAGGTGCACGAGGCCTCACCCGGATCCAGGGACACATGGTCTCACCTGGACCCAGGGACGCTTGGCCTCTCCCAGACCCAGGGCCACTTGGGCTCACCCGGGCCTAGGTGCACGAGGCCTCACCCGGATCCAGGGACACATGGTCTCACCCGGACCCAGGGATGCTTGGCCTCTCCGAGACCCAGGGCCACTTGGGCTCACCCGGGCCTAGGTGCACGAGGCCTCACCCGGATCCAGGGACACATGGTCTCACCCGGACCCAGGGACGCTTGGCCTCTCCCCGACCCAGGGCCACTTGGGCTCACCCGGGCCTAGGTGCACGAGGCCTCACCCGGATCGAGGGACACATGGTCTCACCCGGACCCAGGGACGCTTGGCCTCTCCCCGACCCAGGGCCACTTGGGCTCACCCGGGCCTAGGTGCACGAGGCCTCACCCGGATCCAGGGACGCATGGTCTCACCCAGACCCAGGAACGTTTGGCCACTCCCAGACCCAGGGCCACTTGGGCTCACCCGGGCCTAGGTGCACGAGGCCTCACCCGGATCCAGGGACGCATGGTCTCACCCGGACCCAGGGACGCTTGGCCTCTCCCAGACCCAGGGCCACAAGGGCTCACCCGGGCCTAGGTGCACGAGGCCTTACCCGGATCCAGGGACACATGGTCTCACCCGGACCCAGGGATGCTTGGCCTCTCCCAGACCCAGGGCCACTTGGGCTCACCCGGGCCTAGGTGCACAAGGCCTCACCCAGATCCTGGGACGCATGGTCTCACCCGGACCCAGGGACGCTTGGCCTCTCCCAGAACCAGGGCCACTTGGGCTCACCTGGGCCTAGGTGCACGAGGCCTCATCCGGATCCAGGGACGCATGGTCTCGCCCGGACCCAGGGACGCTTGGCCTCTCCCAGACCCAGGGGCACGTGGCCTCACCCGGGCCTAGGTGCACGAGGCCTCACCCGGATCCAGGGACGCATGGTCTCACCCGGACCCAGGGACGCTTGGCCTCTCCCAGACCCAGGGCCACTTGGGCTCACCCGGGCCTAGGTGCACGCGGCCTCACCCGGATCCAGGGACACATGGTCTCGCCTGGACCCAGGGGTGTGTGGGCTCTCCCAGTCCCAGGGGCGCTTGGCCTCGCCCAGGCACGGGATCCAGCCTCATCCGGGTCCAGGGGCACTTGGCCTCACCCGGACCCGGAGTCCGGCCTCACCTGGACCCAGGGGCATGTGGCCTCACCTAGACCCAGGGACGTGAGGCCTCACTTATACCCATAGGCGTGTGACCACACCCGAGCCCAGAGGCGCACAACCCCGCCCGCACCCGGGTCTCAGCGGGGCCCCGTCTTCCCGATCCCAATTCCTGCCGGTCAATCCCCCCTCAGCAATTCCCCTGGCCATCCTTCCAGAGCTCCAGTATGGCTGCTGCAGAACTCGTCGGGCGGCGGCTCGGCGAAGCTCCGGTGCACCCGGTGCATGGCGGTGGGCCAGTCTGGCGTCGCTGCGTTGGCCCCTGGGTCTGCATCGGTGGCCGGTCGCCGAGCATGCGCACCTGGCCGCTTCCGGGGCGTTGAGATTCTTGACGGACTCAGAGGTCAGCAAGCGCGGAGTCTCCCACCCCATGTCTCATAGGGGCTCGTCTGTCCGTGCTTGGCTGCCAGTGGAGCCGTCCCCTCAGCCGGAGACCGCCGGGGGAACTGCGCCGAGCACGTTCCAGGCCGCTGTTGTATCGCCTGAGCCATAGTTCTTTTGTGTCGCCTGAGCTGTAGTTCTTAAAGTGTGGTCTTTGGGTCACCGGCATCAGCATCATCCCACATACCCCTCTTTTATTCTAGTTGTAGAGCATCTACTCAGCCAGCCCTATGGTGGTCTTGGATGGTGTCTGCTCTGCTCTCTTGTCGTAGTCTCAAAGTTGTTGTGGTAGGCAACAATCAGGCTTCCGCCCTATGCCTCCATCTTGGTCCTCCTTTGTATAGTTAAGTCTTGATTGTTGTTGGTGTCACTGGGGGGGCTCTCTTTGTCTATAAAGGAAGAGTTGCTGTGCAGGAGACACGTTTATGGGCCGGGTCTTGGTGCAGCAAAGCTTTGGCGCTCACTGAATATTCCCGTTGAATGTGTCCCTTATGCACGTGGTTGAAATCTGGTGTCATCTCCCACAGACCACTAGATGCCCTCGTTTCTGGGTCTCCAATGGGGTGTAGATCAGCTACTGCCTTAGGCACTCAGCAAGGATTACAGCAAAAACTGTAGTTTCTTCCTCCTGTCTGAGTGGCCCTGGAGCAGTCCGACTAGAACAGCAGATCATCTGGTCCGCTGCCAGAGGGCAGTCCACCCACATGCATAAGCCGTTGCTTGGGGCGCAGGTGTGCCTGCAAGACTTGCGGGGCAGGTCTTCAAAACGTGCGGGGCGGGTCCCAGGGCGGGGCGGGGTCTCAGGGCGCCAACAGGCCATGGTGCGGCGAGCCTCGATGGCTGTGAGTCTGGTCCTTCTGCCTTCCACGTATCTAAGTCCCTTCGTTCCGCACTCCAGCGCAGCAAACACTGATTGCTGGGCGCACCTCTGCAAGAGTCCCGCCTCTTCCCGCAGGCATCTGGGTCTCCCGGGGTTCGCCAGAAGATGGGTTTCAGGGTGATGGAGAGCTAATCTCCCTTAGGTTTGGAACAAAAGCCCCTTTCCCCCGCCACCAGCCAGACCCACGCACCTCCACACCTCATCCCCTCCGATTTCGCTGGGTGCGAGGCAACAGAACAGCCTTTAACCTCCACCGCCATCTTTTTCAAACTTCCCGATTTGTACTTCTTAATCCCTTCATTTCAGTCAACTCTACTGAAGTCTAGCGCCGCCGGGAGGTGCACGGAAAGGGCGCCCGGGCCTCCATCCGGTGCGCGGTGCGCGCATCCCGCGGAACCAGGCGCACGAGGGCCGCGCGGCTGGGACGGGCGCTGGGCGGCCGCCGAGCTCCAGGCACCGCCATCGCTGTGTTCCGGACGTCGCCGCCGCGGCGTCCCCCCAATTTATACTTCTTAATCCCTTGAATTCAGTCAACTCTACTGAAGTCTAGCGCCGCCGGGAGGTGCACGGAAAGGGCGCCCGGGCCTCCGTCCGGTGTGCGGGGCGCGCGGCCCGCGGCACCAGGCGAGCGGGGGCTGCGCGGCGGGGACGGGTGCTGGGAGGCTGCCGGGCTCCGGGCGCCGCTGCTGCTGCGGCGTCCCCAGCGTCCCGGGCCGGGCGGCCTGCGGGGGCGGCGGAGTTGCGAAAGTTAGTGAGTTTCCCAGGGTTTCGCCCGGAATGGGGTTCAGTGCAATCGGAGCCGGTGCTCAGCGCACTCCGGAGCCTTTATCTCCTTCCTGCCAGTGAACTCCGGCCAGGTCATCAGCCGCCCCCTCCTCTCCGGTTCCATCCTCCCCGCAGGCGCATGTGCTCGTGTCTCCGCCCGTTTCTCCATACCTCAGGCTTTTACGGCTTCCCCGACTGTCCCCGTGGCCTTCTCCTTCTCCCCAGCTGTGGGCATTTCAGTCCACCAACTTTCCTGTGGTTCTGGACGATGTCCGTTCTGACCTCTAGTTGTATTTTTGAAATTGTTGTGCCCGGCTGCAGGTTAGGTGTTTAACCTATGCCGCCATCTTGGTTTCTCCTCTATGGTGTTTCTTGAAGTCAGCTGGGCTTCCTGCTGGGTGGAGATGTTTTCTCCTTCAGTTGTATGTCTTGGCTCTTTCTAACAGATAGGGTTTTCTCCTGCTCAACTGCTCCCCTTCTCCAGTTTTTTTTTTTTTTTTTAATTTAGAAATGTTTTTCTTTTTCAGTTAAGTCAACTTCTTGACTTAAATAGTCAGCAATCTGTTTCAAGCTGGATTTTGTCCTAAAATTTGTTACATTAAGCTTAGAATATCAGGCTTAAGCAAACCCCTTTTCACCATAAAAATAATCAGCATCCCACACTTATCATGAGGTCGCTGCAACAGGGCATATTCAGATCTCACCCTGAGATAGGCTCATGCACATATCACCCTCATGCTCAGCATGCAGGAGGATCCCAGGAAAGCCCGTTCCTCTGGACCACTGCTTACCCCGAGCCCAGGACCACCCTGCGCTCTTGCAGATCTTCTGAGTTAAAGTTGTTCTGCAAACGTGTTGGACAAAGTACCTTCTGCTGTTTCAAACCCTCACCTCTCAAGGTTTGGCTCAAGTAGAGCAGGTTATTTAGGGCTCTGACCTGGCACCTGGGTAGACTTTTGGCTTTGGTGCACTGCACTTCCTCTCCGGATCTGTATTACTAGTAAATATGCCTTGTAAGTCATGGTCCCTCAATAAAGGTTTTGCTGGATTAGAGAGAGTACTGCTTCCTAAGCATGTTCCGTGGACAAGAATCAACCCATAGCTAAAAGTGCCACAATGTAGCATAGCAGAAAATGCTAATGGCCTTGCTCTTGTTTCTCTACCCAGGATAATATCACTGGTCAAGGAAACACAATGTCATGGTGGTAACAGCCAATTTTTAGTGTGAAGGCAACTCGTTAAAATTGTCTCTGGTCTTCAGGAATGTGATGTGAGAGGCAGCATACTAGTATTATAGTGGAGCAGTGGTCTGCCTTCCCAATCTGCTCTGCCCTTACTAGCTATCTGCCCTTGGGCAGGTTACCTTACCTCTCTGCATCTCAATTTCTTCATCTGAAAATATTCTATTTATGGATACATATATACATATGAATAGTCCATAGGATTTGCTAGTATGTGGATTAGATGAGTTAATATGTATTAAGTGTGTAAAATAATATATAGAATATAGTCAGAGCAATATAAGGATTCGATAACAGCAAATAAATCTGAGGAAAGAATCTAGTATGAGTTTTTGAACAACTTATTAGAAGCTAGTATGAGTTTTTGAACAACTTATTAAATATAGAAATAGAAAAACTGGGTGGCCAGATTGTCCTAAGAGCAACTTCTAGATTGTAGTATATTTTGGTCACCTTCTCAGGATATATAAAAAGACAGTTGTTTTATTTTTACTTAAAGTGGAGAAAATTTGAATCAACTGAAATTCTCACTCATGGATAAAATGCTTAACTAAACATAATATAATTAATTGTATGGAATGTTGTGCATCCCCAGTTGAATATTGAATATATTATAATAGGGAATGGTTCCAAAATAATATTAGAAGTGAAAATTAGATTATAAATTATGGTGATTTTTTTTCTTTTAATTGTAAATGTGGTAAAATGAGAGAATAAATATATAGGGAGACTTAGATGATATATGAGTATTGCAAGAGGATTACGTAGGAATATAACTTTTTTATTGTAAAATGTCCTGTAATTTCCTAGCAAAACATATTTGTAGGGTCTAACTTAGAAAAACAGTGTAGAATAACTAAGAGCATTTGTTTGAAAAAGGTCAAGATAAGCTTCATTTCAAATATCTGCATAACACCCTGACAGATGGCTCCTTGGAAGAAGATAGGGAAGACTAGGAAAGTCATGATTTTCATGGAGTGTTTTTAAAGGGGTGATGAAAATGAAAAGTGCTACAGATAAATAAGTGTGCAGAGAAGTGAACAAAAAGGCCAAAGAGATTTATCACAGAAATATGCCAGTCAACTGCATCTAAAATGCTCTAGTTTTTGCTTTTATGTTCTATCAATTATTTTGGATTTTATATTTGATAACTTCATGGAGATTTGCAAGATTAACTCATTAAATAGGAATAACTTTGAATCTAATATGATAATATAGTATTTAAGATAGAATTATGGGTAAAATGTTTAGGTAACATTTTGGTTTAAACAAAGAATTTTCATCTCAACATTACATAAAACAATTGTATATAATCCTAGCTACTTTAAGGCACATAATTAATTGTATTTAGCATTTGGACAATATTGTTAGTTATCGGTGTTGGTTATACTTTCAGTCCATATTTGCAGGCCTACTAGTTAATGTCATCAATTTATTATGAACTATTTTCCAACCCCTTATCCAATATGCTTTTGTAACTCCAACGTTATGAGTTCAGAACCTTAAAATATTATATGAGGCTGGATAAATCCACTTATTCTAACACTCATCATTGCATTCCTCCCTTAAAAAAGTTTTAAATTCCAATAATATTTTTAAACTTTTAATATAGCAATTGCTTTTTCCCTATGGAATTTTAAAACTATGACCACTTTTACAAAAGAAAAAAGATACCATAAAATAACCTTTCAAAGGATAGAGGGAATTTACAGTTTTACTGATGTTTTGCAATGTGGCTTTTACATATGAAACCATTATAACATGTGTATAGTATCATAAACGAGCTTTCCAAGCCCAGGTGATCACCCAGGAGTGTGTTTTGTAGGACACCTGGCATACTGTAGACATTCCAAATATCCAGGCATCATCTGCCCTCAATTCAAAAGTGAGATTATTCTGTACTTAACAATTACCTGCAATTATAACATGAACAGCACCATATGTCAACTGAGCTGCTTGTTGTCAGTTCATGACTATTAACTTTTCTAAAGTTCACTTATGCAAGTAGTTCAACTGCATATTTTAACTAAGATTGGGTGATAGCATAATAATTATTAATATTTCATATTTTTGTAATAATATTTATCATTATAAAAGTAATATATGCTATGAAAAATACTGAGAAATACTAAGTCAAAATATTTTAAAAATCTCTACCTCACCAGCAAATATAATCAATGTTTTTTACTCCCCCATAAACATGGATTTTTTTTTTTTTTCCAGAAAAACTTGTTGAACTTGGCATTTGAACAATTTTGGTTACCAGGTATTGGTTGCACTTTTAGTCCATATTTGTAGGTTAATTAGTTTCTTCTTCTTTTTTGTAATATTTCACTGGTAATTCTCTATATCAATAAACTACTTTTAAGATATTTTTGTTCTAACAAGCTATTTTAAGGATTTACCAGAATCATTTATTTACTGTAAAACATTTAGTTCTCCCTGTACTCTTAATTTATTTTCCTTTAAAATCAATAGTTTCATGAAATACTAGTCCTTTCATTTGGTCACCTATCTCATTTACATATGACAAATTAATGGAATTAAGGTTATTTGGTCAAAGGATACGAAAAATAGATTCATTATGGAAACATAAATGTAATAAACATTCATTGTGGAAATTTCAGGTGATGCAAAGAGATATAAGAAATCCAGATAAAATAACCTATATTCTGTTACCCAGAGTTAATTCTTATTGACATCTTGATATTCATATTAGACATCTGCTCTTCCCGTATGTGTTCATACAAGAAATTCACAATATAATGTAGTTTTGTAATTAGTGTTTTTTCATTTACTGTATGTTATATGTAACTAGAGGCCCGGTGCATGAAAATTCATGCACTGGAGGGGGGTCCCTCAGCCTGGCCTACCCCCTCTCACAGTCCAGGAGCCCTCAGTGGTGGGAGGCGACTTGGCGATCAGGGGAAGGCTATGCCCCATCACACCTCTGCTGCTGCCACTGCTGGCAGCGCAAGCCTCAGCTGGCCATGGTTACCTGAGCCTCGGGTGGCCCTGGCAGCTGGGCAGCTGCCATCTGAGGCTTGCCTGCGCTTCGGGCCGGCTCTGGGTGGCTGGGGGGCTGAGGGGACTGGGGGACTCTGGAGGCAGGCAGCGCGGGGTGGGCCCAGACTTGCGGCGGGTCTGCCACCCCAGCGGGGCTGAGGGGACTGAGCACCGCCATCTTGTGGCTGTGGGTGTCACCATCTTTGAGGGCGTGACAGTCAATTAGCATATTCCCTCCTTATTGGCTCTGGGCACCTCCATCTTTGAGGGCAGGACAGTCAATTAGCATATTCCCTCCTTATTTGCTGTGGGCACTGCCATCTTTGAAGGAGTGGCACTCAGTGAGCATATTCCCTCCTTATTGGCTCTGGGTGCTGCCATCTTTGAGGGTGGGGCAGTCAATTAGCATATTCCCTCCTTATTGGCTGTGGGCGCTGCCATCTTTGAAGGAGTGGCACTCAGTGAGCATATTCCCTCCTTATTGGCTCTGGGTGCTGCCATCTTTGAGGGTATGGCAGTCAATTAGCATATTCCCTCCTTATTGGCTGTGGGTGCTGCCATCTTTATGATGGTGTGAGGGTCAATTAGCATATTCCCTCTTTATTAGATAGGATAATAACTTGTAATGGCTGTGAAATATTCTCTATTATAGATACATGTATACATAGGAATATTACTTAACCAGTATACAATGGATATTTTTTTCATTTGTTTCCAATTCTTTTTCATCAGTAAAAATCTGGAATGAACATAACTTTGCTCATTGGTGCAACTGTTTCCTTAAAGGTAGGAAGAACCTGCCATTTTAAAATGATATATGTTGTTTCACGTGTCTCCAGAAAGATTATACACTTCTATTGGCAGTATATGAACATTTTTCTCTCTACATATTCACCATTCCTATGTTTTATAAAATTCTACATTTTTGACAATTTGAAATATGAAATATTTTACATTTAGTATATAAATTATAATTGAAATTAACATATTTCTAATTTTTCACTCTCACTAGTAGATGAGTCTCTTTAATATATTTTATCCATTACCTATTAGATTAGATATTTTTCTTTGTTTTTGTTATTTTAGACTACTTATATAGCATAAATACTGGCTTCTGATATATTTGTTGCTTTTTTCCCCCAAATCACAGTCATTAATTTTATGTTTGTATTCAAGTTTTTAAATTTTCTATATTCAAATCTATTAATTACTTCCTCAGTGATTGTGTATTTGTGTATGCCTAAAAGGAACACAATTAGATCAGTTAAAATTACTTATATGTTCTATAATTTCCTCTGGGTTTTCTAAATTTCTTTCTTCGTTCCTTCCTCTTCCTTCTTCCTTCTACATCTAAACCACCTTCACTTTATGTCCATATGTCATGTGATATAAAGTTCATACTTAATTTTTTTATTAGAATGTAATTTTCTCAACATTTTGTTGAATAAAATGTTCCATTTTGTCCCCCTTCTACCCTGGCTGATAGTTACAAAGTTTGCTCTTTATTCTTTTTTTTTTCTCTCTCTTTATTCTTAAAATTATTATTACTACTCATCATTGTCATCACGAACAGATACTAGGATACCAGAATTTATCTTTTGTTTTTTTTAATTCTTTATTGTTTAAAGTATTACATATGAATCCTTTTTCCTCCATTGACCTCTTCCCACTCGTTCCCAACACCCCTCCCCAGCACATGCCCTCTTCCCCTCTACTGACTGTGTCCATGGGTTATGCTTATATGCATGCATACAAGTCCTTTGGTTGATCTCTCACCACCACCACCCCCCACCGGGCACCACAAGCGTGCATGTGCGCGCGCGCGCACACACACACACACACACACACACACCTGCCTTCCCCTGAGGTTGGATGGTCTGTTCAATGCTTCTCTGTCTCTCGATCTATTTTAGTTCATCAGTTTATGTTGTTCATTATATTCCACATGAGTGAGATCTTGGTGAGAATCTCTTTTATTCCTTTTGGTAAAGTGGGCCCATTCAAGCTGTGGACTCGTTCTAGGAGAAACAGGTGTGCTCAAAAGGTATTCTTGTCTTATATTTTAAAATATTGCTTCTGCTTCTTTTGGCATCTCTCACGCCCGGGCCAATTACCCAAACACCAGCTCTTCTGATTTTTCCTATTCATAATATTTCTCACTCATTTTTTGTTTCTAACTATTCTCCTTTGCATTCTTAGAGTTTTGCATTTGTCCTTAATATTGTAGATTTTATTTTTGAAAATGCAATTTCTACTGTTAATCTTTAAAATTTCTTTGAAGTACATTATTCTTAATTTTTATTTTATTTTTTATTTTATTGATTTTTTACAGAGAGAAAGAGAGAGGGATAGAGAGTTAGAAACCTCGATGAGAGAGAAACATCGATTCAGCTGCCTCTTGCACACCCCCTACTGGGGATGTGCCCACAACCAAGGTACATGCCCTTGACCGGAATCGAACCTGGGACCCTTGAGTCCGCAGGCTGACGCTCTATCCACTGAGCCAAACCGGTTTCGGCAAAGTACATTATTCTTAAAGATAGCTTCCTCATCATCTCAAAATTTAGCTCAATTCATAGAGAAACTATCTTTATACACATTACTAGTGGTCCAGTGCATGAAATTCATGCACGGGGTGGGGGGTTCCCTCAGCCCAGCCTGCACCCTCTCCAATCGGGGACCCCTTGGGGGATGTCCAACTGCCCTGTGGGATCAGGACTAAACCGGCAGTCGGACATCCCTCTCGTAATCGGGGTTTGCTGGCTCCTAACCTCTTCCTGATCACCCTTAACTGCCTCTGCCTGCCTGTCTGATTGCCCCTAACTGCCCTCCCCTGCCGGCCTGATCTTGCCCCCAACTGCTCTCCTCTGCTGGCCTGATCTCTCCTCCAACTGCCTCTGCCTGCCTGATCACCCCTAATTGTCCGCCCCTGCCAGCCTGATCTCACCCCCAATGGCCCTCCCCTGCCAGCCTGATCTTGCCCCCAACGGCCTTCCCCTGCTGGCCTGATCGCCCCTACCTGCCTCTGCCTGCCTGCCCACTCTTAACTGCCCTGCCCTGCCCTGATGACTTGATCTCTCCCCCAACTGCCATCCCCTGCCGGCCAATTTGGTTCTGATTGGTCGGTTTCTATGCCAGTCAGTGTCAAAAGCTCTGCCTCCTAGGCAGCCATTGGTTCCTTGCACTTCACACAGATTTGGTTCTGATTGGTTGGTTTCTATGCCAGTCAGCGTCAAAAGCTCCGTCTCCTAGGCAGCCATTGGCTCCTCACAGTTCACCCAGATTTGGTTCTGATTGGTCAGTTTCTATGCCAGTCAGCATCTCCAGGCCTATCTCTAGGCCTGATTAGAGAGGCAGGGCTGATCAGCAGCCCCCGCAGAGGCCCAGAGAGAAACAGAGGTGCAGCTGCTGGTGAAGCCTGGAGAGAAAGAGAGAGGCAATGGCTGATCAAAAGCTGCCATGGAGGCTGTGAATCAGACACTGCCTCTCTCTTTGGGCCTCTCTCCAGGCCTGATCCACAGCCCCCTCAGCAGTCAGTGCTGGGTCGCTGCACCCGCACTGGCAGCAGTCAGGACTGACTTCCGGTGTTCGGTCGAGCCTTTGTTTGGTCTTTATGGAACCTGTATTTATATATATATATATATATATATATATATATATATATATATATATATATATATAGATAGTAAGTTGTTTCTGTAGACAGTTTTCCATTTTTATAGTTTTTATTCATACCTTTAGAATGTCTGATTTTTGTTATGCTGCATATTGAAATATAAACCCCACGTGATCTCGTTTTCTTTCCCTTTACTTGAACAGAAAGAGAACAGTCCAGGTGTTTGCCAGCACACTAGTCATAAGTGTTCCCCTTTGTCTCTTACAATCTATTAGGCAGTTGTGAGAATTTCCTTTCTGACCTTCAGCTATCAACACTGCCTCCAGCGTTGTTAGTAAGGCTCAGTAGACATTTAGGCACCACAGCTTAGCTAGTCTGAAGGATGAGCCTCTCCCACTCTTACTGTTTTTCCTCTTAACATAGGAAGGATAACTTATTTTCTTAAAAATAGAGAATCCAAAGTATTCTCTTGTCATGTGTAAAATCATAGAGATAGGCAACTTGGTTTTCATTGTTCACCATGCACCTGGCATATACAAGCTGTTTCAATAAACACATACAGTACTGAGTGAATCAATGATCTAACATATAAGCAAAATATATTCTATTCTACTCTGCCAGGTCTGTATTATGGAGAAATGGGTGGGCTGGGACTCTGGTAGGTAGAGTATTGGTCACAGCACACAGTTTCTGTTTGGAGTGAAGTGACTATCGGGTCCCCTAAGCCACAGAGCAGACTCTGGGTCTTGGCTACCACTGTTCTGCTTCAGAGGTTGGAATCCTCACCCGGCAGTTATAGAGGACTCTGTCCAGATAGCTTGGAAAGTCATCGTCTGACATATGTTTGAATACATACTTCATGGACAATGGGAAGGAATCAAAGGCTGCAGCAGTCATGACTTAGAAGCTAAATGTGGTAAAATGAGGTAAGCTCAGCATAGGAACACTTAAAATCAGGTTTTCTTTCTAGGCTGCAGAGGAACTTTCCAACTGTAGTTCTCAGGAAACATTTGAGAAAATAAAACAGGTTTCATTAAAGCTCTATGTGTGAAATAGTTCTAAATGGAAGTCTATATCAAGATATTTTCATTACATCTCGAATATGTTTAAATGATTGAAACAACCAAATGTATAAACACATTCTGAGTTAATAAATTAAGATTCTAAAGACTGAATCTATTGCCTGGCATTGATTAATTCACTTAAATTATGACATATAAAGGAAAAATAATTTGATTTTCTGTTCTTTTCTTAATGAACAGATCTTTGTAATATTCTGTATAAATCCAATTTGTTAATTGGTTTGAAAAATTATTTTCAAACATTATAGTTAAAATTAACTAAATTTGACATCAAGCTAACAGATAAGCTCTTACCCAATTTATCCAAATTCTATTTTAGAAAGAGTAAAATATGTTTGGAAAAAAATCTTTACAACTTAGAAAATTCTTAAGGAAAAGAATGGTACTATTCTGTTTAATTCATTGAAAGTGACTTTCTGCTGAACTCATAAAAAATAAGATCACCTTGGGAGAGCAGAATTAACATACCTTTTATATACCTTTTGGGTGTGATTTTTGATTTGGTTGGGAACTTTAACATATTTCATGAATAAGAATTCAGAGCAGTGGCTAATTGAATTAGTCTGAAATTGGTAGGGTCATTATTAATTGGTTAATAGAGACATAATACAAGTATTAGATCAAAGAGCATAGTGATATCTTAATAAACATTATTAAATATTTTAATTATAGCAGTACCAAAGCCCAAATGAAGTAGAAAACAAAGAAAATTACTGGTAAAAGATTTGTATGTAACTTAGAAAAGAATGACACAACTATAAGTAGAAATTGAAATAGTTTGTTATTCAGTGTTTTTTTCATAGCACAGCGAGAGGACAACCTAGGTAAAAATTATGTCAGAATCTTTTATAAAGCTAAAGAGTCACTGAACCAGTATTCAAACTTGCATGTATTCCAATACTCAGATTTCGGTTGACTATTCACTTGAAAAGCTGTTTGAATATATATCTTTGACAGCTACTCTACTTAGTATAATTTTACCAAGGACATTTGTATTTTGTACACCATTATATATTTTAAAGTCTGACATGTACAAACATAACACATCTATACACAAATATGTGTGCCAATATGTATATTTGCATAGATCTTCTTGTTCTGTGACAAATAATAAAAATCATGAGAACTCTGAAAATAAAACATCCACAGAGCAAAGTACACTGCCATAATGGCAAATCACACTGCATATTTTAAATATTAAGAGACCCTTGAAAAATAGGAAAGTTGACAGGATACACAATGCAATTTTATGCACCGTGCTTGCCGAAAGGAACTGCACATTTTATGTTTATATAAAACGTTGCCATTCTCACAATTTGTAAATCATCTGTAGAGTCCTATACATCATTTAGTTTCATTAGCCCAAGTAAACATTAGTTCTAGATTTTCCAGTCTGACCTGGATATGTGTATACTTTGTGGTGATTGATTTTTAGGCTAAAACAACAACAAAGAAACAAGATGCAGAGAAACCTAGATGTCACTTTTTTCTCTTCGTCTTTACAAAAGGAAGTGGAAAGAGCCATAGTCACATAGCCTCTGAAGAATCAGGCATGAGGTACCTACTTCCAATGGCTTTGTGAAATTGTCAATGTCAATAGTTGAAAAACAGCCCATGTCAGCATGTTGCTCAGAAGTGATTGGAGGGGAGAGCAGGGGAGATGGCCCAGCAGAAAGAGAAATAAATACCTTTGGATTACAGAGTTAAGAACCATTGACACAAAGTGGAATGCCCTAAAGGGTGACTTAAAAAAAGTACTATATATATATATATATGATAAAAAGAATAAAAATTATTGCCATTCAAATGCATGGTAACACTGCCAGCATTTTATTTGCAGAAGGAAAGTCAGGTCAGGCTCAGATGGGTCTAGAAGGGCTGTCTAGTTCATCAATACTTCAGTCACTTCATATTATAAGTGTCAGCTGAGCGAGTATCATTAAAGGCCATGGTTATAGATTTCCTCACTGAATATCCATGAAATCAGCATGTTTTATTTATTTATATTAATTTATTTATGGTATAAAAACCTTATCTATATTCTTCCACTGTTATTGATGCTAATTTCCACTTGTTTTGTTCCCAAGTGGAAATAAGGATCAGTTGTATACAGGAAACTCCAATCTCATCAAGCTTCTCTTTTAGGTGTCAATATTTATTTACATTTATTTTCCTCAATATAATGTCCAAGTTCATTTGAGCTTATTAAGTGGCAGAATATAAAATGGGTGCTGGTTGCTGATAAAATCTGAATACTACCTAATGAACATATTTTAATTAAGTTCCACAGTACAATGTGGCCTTTATAATAATAAAAGGGTAATATGCTAATTAGACCAGATGTCATTCCAGATGTCCTTCTGGACGAAGCCGGGGCTGAAGGGAAGCCCAGGTCCTGGGTGCCTGCCGTCAGCCAGAGGGAAGCAAACCCGGGTTCCAGGTGCCTGAGGGAAGCCTGTGCCCGCAGCTGGGGGAAGGAAGGAATACTCTTGCATGAATTTCATGCATTGGGCCTCTAGTATATCTATAATAGAGCCGAAAGTAGGAATATACCTATAAGTTATAATGTTATGGTTTGCTTATACAATATGTAACTTTCATAATGTAATGTTCTTCTTGATTTCATGTGAAAAATAAAGATGTTCATTCTTTCCTTCTTTGGAGAAGTGACTATATTGAAGGAACTTTTGTATATATGTTTGTGTCAGACATGGGCTATTTCTGTGTGCTCTAAACAATCTCATATTTTAAAAATATCATTCTTAAACTCTAAAACTATCCATGCACTATATTTCCAATTACTGTAAAATAGATCATAAACCATAGTTTTAAATTAGGTATGGAATTAATAAATTCCTTGGAACAAACTCATTATATTAAGCTTGTTATTTTTTTTGCATATGTATTGAAGATCTTAAACACTTCCTAAGTTAGAGCTCACTTCATTGAAGAACCTCTTATAGATTTATTTTATCTTGTTCTTTATTTTATGTTTTTCCATCACCATTTATCCCTCCTATACCTTCTTCCACCACCACCACCTCTTGCTTTAGCAATCACCACTATTGTCCAGAATTTAAATAAATTTCATGAGACACCCCTCCATGGATGAACATCTTTGCAATAACTGTCTTTGATAGCCCATCTGGAACTTGAGACACAAAGCTGCTGATATTTTAAATATAATTTGCAAAAATGGAAGTGACACAAACAGAACTTAAGGATCCTGGTAGCCAACTGTATTTTAATAAAGTTCAAATACTGATTTAAAGAGAAATCATGTAGAAATTATTAGGTAGAATGACAATAAAAATATAACTTCAGAAATTTCTTTACAATGAAACTGTTGTCATCACAATTAGCTAGCTAATATTTATAATAGGAGGAAAGCAAAGAGGAGGTCAGACAACATAAGCATGGTCATCTGGGCAGCTGCACCAGGAAGCTGTGACTTCACACTCCCCACGGAACCACCAGTCCATTCCCTGTCGATCACTGGGGAAGAAATCAGAGGGGGAAATGGACACATGCGCAGTGAAGTTAGCATGACATGGGAAAGGTGCTTGCCTGTCAGTCTAACCCGTGTAAAAGATAATTGGCTAGAGGGGCAGATCTACTGCAAGCGCAGAAAATCCTGAAGGATTAGTTGGTTAAATTCCCAGTTATAAATCCCAAAGAATTAGCTCTCTCTTGCATGCTCTTGTATTCCTGTTTCTCACTTGCTCCACGACCTGCACTTGCCCATGCACTAGACTGCCATGTGGACCCCACATGCAATGACCTGCAGCTGGGAAGACAAGCTAACCTAGCCAGATGCTGGACTGGACTGTGGAGTCCAGTATGGAGTGGGAACTCTGGGCAGTGACTTTAATTCTGGTACTGCAGAAGACAAGATTGGACTTTTTTCATGGCAGGACTGAAAGAGATGGGACCTTGGAGACCCACACAAATAAATATCATTCATTCTCCCCTGCAAGTCTCAGAAAATTCATTTTCTTGTGACATTGCAAAAATTCTACTTCTACCAGTAACAAGGTGGGGGGGGGGTGGTGGGAGGAAGGAACATATGTAATACATTCAACAATAAAGGTTTATAAAAAAAAGATACCTACTTTTCTCCATTAACAAACATTCAAACCTGTAAAGAATTTTTGTGAGTTTATTTGAGCCAAACGGTTGACAATTGACAGAAAGCAGAATCTCAATGCACTGAGACAATGCTTTGGAGAAAGGTAGTTTTTTACCTATTTTTATAAATACCATCAAAAGAAGAGACATAAGTGGGTTAAATGAAATAAATTGGTGATAGATTAGGGAGGTGGTAGAAAGCAAAGTATATATGTTGGGGGAGAGTAACCTCTGGGATTGTGTAAAAAGTAAAATGATAGACACATGCTTCTTTTACATAGGTGGGTACAGGGTAGTTAACAGTCAACAATGAACATGATAACAATAACAATGAGGGAATTTGTGATCTCCCCCTGGTTCATTGGTTGTTCCCTGAGGAGTCCAGAAAAAGGGAAGTAACAAGTTACCCTGACATTCCACAGGTATGTTATCATAGATGCAAAAGGACAATAGAGGAAGTTAAGATCAGAGTTGATCTTTATTAGGGAAGATACCAGCCTAGGACAAGACTACCCACCATAGACTGTTTTTTAATGAAAAAGTTTTCATTTCAGACCATCCTTTGTGGTTACTTTAGGTCTCAGAGTTTGCATGGCCACTATGCAGGCCTTTCCTGAACTAGTCAGGTTAGCATGTGGCCCCTTTTCATCCACAACACTATATATTTAGCTTTGCAATATCAGCCCAAAACATATTAAATCTTAGAGTGAAAAACAACATAATTAGGCCATTTCTGAATGTTTGTAAAGAAATTCTGCTTGCCCACAATATTATAACTCTAGGCCTAACAAAAGCAAGATTACTTAAATACTTGAAATCTAAGCTCTATTTTATTTTTCAGCATTTCACATAACTTCTTTTTATTATTACAGCTATACCACTAACATTGAGCCATTCATTTTAAATAATGACTTTTTTTTTTCTGTTAGCTGAATTTATTTTGTATAATTTGTTTTTGTATTTCTGCATTTTTGTTGCCTTTGGCATAAAATAACTATGGCAAAATCAGGTAAACACATAATAACAATGAAATCTGCAATATTTCATAAATTATATTACAAAAATAAGTTTTCATAATGATAGACAGGTAAGGAAACTAAATATAACTACATTGTCTCCTATAAATTTTATCATTTTCTTATTATAAGTATTACAAAAAATAAAATCTAACCTGTGCACCTTAAAGATTTTTTAAAACCATGCATAAGTGTAACATAACTTAATGAAAATAATTGAAATATACTTATTGCCTTCCCAACATTCTCTACCACCCTCTGCACCTGGCTTTTCATGTATTGCAAGATGCCTAATACAGGCATCAACAAATTTTATTTTTCATTACTGAATGGGACCAAAATTAATATGTCAATTCATACATCAAAATTAACATATCTATATTTGATATTTATCTAAAACTCCAATGTAAAGGGCGCTAAGCCTTTTTTCTCAACTGTCAATCTATGCTCTCTTTAGCATATCCCTCCATTATAGCATTATGTTCCCAGTAATCTGTTTGAGTGTCTGTCCTCTAGTAGATTTTAAGTTTCTTGAATGTTCTAATCATGTTTTAGATCAAGCATGTCAAACTCGCGACCGGCGGGCCGCATGCCTGCTTGTGATCTTTGCATCTTCCAGGTTTATTGTAGGGTCTGCACATAGGAGGCATCCAGGCACATGCTTGTTAGATAGGTGGACAGAGCAAGTGGAGAGCACAGGTTGGAGTTTGTTTCTAAAATCTAGCAGAGTGAACTCTTTTCCATAGATAAGTAGCAAGGAGAAATGATGTGTAAATATCTAAAGCACTGTTTAAGTGAAGAAAAAGATTTCCCCGTGAAAGCAGTTTTAAAGTGGTGTGTTAAGACTTTCATGTTTATACTCCATGGCACTGTGAATTTGGCAGTATTGTGCAGTACGTATAAACTTTGACAAGAAAAGATTAAAGTTAGTGAGAATGGCTTTAATGCTTTGTCAGGAATGCAGAGTGGGGTAAAGGTCCCTGATTCAAACACTGGTAATGAGAATGGAAATCCCAGGGACAATCTGACAGGTGAAAGGACAGAGACTTTTTTTGCAATGTTCTCTTGATTTAATCACAGCTTAACTAAAGATAAAGAGTGCCAAACTGACAGCCAACGTCAGCCCTCAAGAATAAGAGTGGGTTACCATGTCCAGGTTAGAAATGGTAGATAAGGAGCTGGGGACAAGTAGAAGCTAGTTGAATATCAAGTCCAATGACATTTTGCCAAGTAAGTTTCAGAATTAGGAGGCCAATGGAAACAGTATGGTTTGGATTTTCTAGGGCTGTAAAGGTAGACTATGCAAATCTGAATCCAACACTGGTGGAAGAGGTCAGACCAGAGGAATGTCTAAAAGGAGCAAGGAAAGGAAGCTAAGTCAGGCCAGTTGGTCCAGAGTGTCTAGGAAGCAGGATATTAAGGTTGGCCGATGGAATTTCAGAGACTGACAAAGAAAGGAGAGCTCCTGCAGAGAGTTGCAGATCTTAGGGACGTCTAGCAAAAAGTGCTACAAAGGAAGCAGAGCATTGCAAAAGACAGGGCTTCAAATGGGGACTGCAGGTGGTTTGGGAGGTGTCCGGCAGACAGCAACAGGTGAAGTTCAAAGCATGCAGACACTCTATATCACAGAACAGAGACATGTGACTAAGACTATGTTCCCTCAGTGGTTGGATTCTCTTCTCTGGTAACAGTGGTGAGGTTAAATTTGGGAAGAAATGGAATATCAGGCAGGGGATCAACTGGAGAACAAGTAAGGTTGTGGTCCGAAGTGGCAGATAGGAACAGAGAGGAACAGCAGCAATTGTAATGATGCCTGACCCAGAGCTCATATGACAGGGCTTCACATATCCACTGCCTTGAACAAGATTAATTCCAAAGTTTGGGATGTCAAGGCATGAATTTGCAAGTATGAACAAGGTGCCCAATTGTGGGGGCTCAGAGTACATAGAAGTAAGTGCCAGAAAGGTCATTATGTTGATGAGTGCCATCCAGATCACTGAAGAGCTGAGGGTCCTGAATAGTGCTGCAGTACCTGTCCCTGGCATAAAATGCAACCCATTCACATTCAGTCAGCTTCCACCTATTTAGACTGAATACGATGCTGAAAGGTCAGCGTGAAGTAGGACTTACCTACATGGGTAACACATTATAGTGTTAAGCGAAGAGCACACACACACACACACACACACACACACACACACACACACACACACACACCCTGAACAAGGATAGTATGGTTTCTACAACTGTAAAGTTTCCTTGATTTGTTCCACAAACATGCCCTTGATTCTCTCCTTCCATTCCAGACTAACTAAAGGAAAGAATGCAGGAAATGGAGAAGGCTCTTTCTGCTTTGTGTCTGTAGATCCTTTTTGGTGCTAATTATATGCTATATTCACTTGCATGCTAATTACTCCCGAGAAAAATAATCAGAAATAAATATAATTAACATATTTACTGATCAATATAGGGCATTGAATTAGTTCTCTGTTCTAGCATAATCATTTCTATAGTTTTACAAGTCTTGTTATGACATACCTGCTAGGAAAAATGTAACATTCTTTTGCTTGAACAAAATATTCTTTAAATACCCTCATTTTTTTCTTCACTCTTGATTGTGAATATGAAGTGTGGGCTTTTAGTGACAAGATTTAATTGGATTTAATTGTGGTGTCTGAATGTTGGTGCAGTGCCCAGAAAGCTTTGGGGATGGAATCTTTTTGTATACTAAAATAATAAATAAGGGACATGGATGCACTGCGCTAAAATTTCTTGCTTTTTCTTGTACCTGAAATCAATTTTTGGTTGAAAAGGTAAAAAACCAACAACACCTACCTTTAAAAAAATAAGTGGCCTTGATTTTATGTCTGCCTGAACTCTCTTGCTGATTGTTTTATGTACTTTACCTGTCTAGTGCTAGGTAAAATTATTTTGAAATTCAGTAAATTAATTCATGCAAATTTAAATCTGCTTAAATAAGTTTCTATTATTATTTTTAGTACTAAGATTTGACTCATTTTTGGTCACCCTAGTGTTGGAATTGATGCATTTTTTAATTTTTAAGGTCAACTAAGTTTTACAATAAAACAAAGTTTCGTTTAAAAAAGCATATGTTGCACTGTACAATATAAAAATGAAAACTGGAAACAAGATTAACGCTGATTGAAAAATATGAAGGAGAGGCTAAGTGCCTTGATTTAAAAATGAGCGTGTAAAATATTTACTACCTCTTCCTTTGAACCACAAAATAAAGAGAATATAATCAGCAAACCACTCTAACAATAAAAAAATAAAACAAAACAGTGGCTTGTATGAAAGAGTGCAGTCATCAAATACTCCCAATATTTGAGAAAATTTTTACAAAATTCCAAATAAGCAGGACAATTTATAAAACAAAGTTTCTTCTATCTGCTGCTAATGATATAAAACTAAAACTAGACAATATGGACTTAAATCTTGACTCTGTTATACATTAGCTTGGTAACCTAAAATAAGTTAATTAACCTCTCTGAATCTCTCTTGTAAAATGAGAGGCACAGTCTAGAAGATTTTCCAAGTTCTTTCCATTTAAAAATCTCTGTGATTCCCTATGCTACATGTTAATCAATAATGACCACCTCTGTTAACTTTTCTCTTATACTCTGACCCAAACATCAATCTAATATTCATTGAGTGCCTTCTACATGCTAGGCCCTCAGGTTACCACCATCCTCTTGTGGAGGTTTGGTGTCTCTGGAGAAGCAGACCTGTGTATGCACAGATCACAGCACAAGGGTGCGGCCCCCTGAGATGTGGGAACAAAGTACCTGTGGGTGCCCAGCTGAGCCTGACTATTGTAGGATTAGTAGGAACCAGTGAAGAAAGGAAGGCAGAGCATTCCAAATTAGGAGAAGTGCACTTGCAAATGTACCTTGGAAGAGCTTTCTGTGTTTGGTGAAAAAGAATTTCCTGTGGGTGGTACAGGACAGAAGAGATGGAGGAGAAGGAGGTTGGAACAGAAGGTTGGACCTAACTTCTTAGGGCTTTTCTTAGTCACTAGCCATACTTAGTAAATGAAGAAATTTACTGTCTAAGAAATTAAGATTTTAATTCAAATGTGCTGGTTTAAAAGTGTTAGTAATTAGGTTTACATTATGTATTCCACTTGAACAAATCCTTGGTCCTCTCTGGATGGTAGGTTCTTTGTAGAATGGGTAGGCCTACCCTTCAACAGCATGTCTCTGTTCTTCAGTCTTACATTTTATCTCTGAGTTAGGGCAGGCCCTATACCCCTAGCTTTTTTGCCGACCACACATTTGCAAATGTCTTGGTTTCTTCTTGTTTGTCTCCAATAATATAAAAGTGTATTACCAATACGTAACATGTGAGCTCAATGTGCACTTCAGTAGCATTTTATGTCCTTTTAAAAAGTAGCGGTTATTCATGTAGCTTGATGTAAATTTGAATTTTTTCACATAGCCAGACGACCAAATAGTATTCTATCTTTAATTTCTAGTGACTTTAGTATGCTGATTTTTTAATGTTTGCTATTTGTCAAAATATGCAGCCAATTTTTCACCAAGGGAGAGATTTTCTATAGCACCTTTTAAGTGTGCTAGAAAAAAAAGGAGCTGCTAAAAATCAATTCTCCATTTCTGAAAAGTGCAGATCCTTCGTGTATCTGCAGCTTATATTTCAAAGTGTTTGCTTCTCACAGCTTAATCTTTTTTAAAAAATATATTTTTATTGATTTCAGAGAGGAAGGCAGAGGGAGAGAGAGATAGAAACATCAATGATGAGAGAGAATCATTGATCAGCTGCCTCCTGCATGCCCCCTACTGGGGATCGAGCCAGCAACCCAGGCATGTGCCCTTGGCCAGAATTGAACCTGGGACCCTTCAGTCCACAGGCCGACACTCTACCCACTGAGCCAAATCAATAGGACTCACAGCTTAATCTTTTAAATGGTCACTGCAACTTGGTCAGTCTGTGCAGCCTCATCACTGTGCCAAACCTCCCCATTTTTGTGATAGACTCCGAGGAGGAATCATTACATATACAACACAGAGTCTGCATATACTAATGCAACAAATTATTTTTCATATTTCTTCGGTTTAAAATTTTTTGTTTGACAGATCATATCAGGGAATACATATCTTGATATCCCTGGGTAGCACATTTATCATATTATATGTAACATAATAATTAACTATATGTCATAAGATATATACAAAGTTTATTAAGAAAATCTCAAATAGCTTGTATTATTATTTAAACAATGTCTATGAGAAAGAAAATGGGAACTGGGCTGAGGTACTGAACTGGAACACAGTGGCTGTCTCCAGAAATCTCTGAGATTCCATATGGTCTCCTGATTGCACTTGCTTTTTCCCACTGAAAATGACTCTGCTTGGTTAGAAATTACCATTTCAAACCCACACTAAAACTGTAGGTTGTTTCTCATATTCGAGGAGAAAAGTAATGACAACATTCAGGCAGCAAAATCAATACATTTATATATTGTCATTTCAAATGATTTATGTGCTTATCAGACTGCTCAATAAAATAATGCATAATGACTGAATCTACCAACACATACAACTAAGCATATTTCTCTGACTCGGGCAACTTTTTTCTTAAAGGTAAATGGCATTCAGTCAGTTTTATATTTATTAAATTTAGATTTATTTTCCTTGGAAATTAAAAAAAATCAATTAAAATTATGCTCCTGTAAGAGCAAGAGGAAATGGCCCTTTTTTAAACTTTTCCTTCTAGATGTAGTATCTGTCCCATTTTGCACAGAGGTCCCACTCTAGAGCTAACAGCTGGTACTCAACAGGACTTCAGTCATTTCTTCTTGCCTGTGCATCCCTAGACAATCATTTATCCTTTCTGAAACTATTTCCTTTCCTATAAAGTGGGGTTCATAGCAACTGTCCTTGATCTTCTTATACAACTATTTTCAGGGTCAAATGAGATATGAAAATATTTCTGTAAATAATATGAAAAGTGCTATATCAAGATAAATCTATATATATAAAAGGCTAAGCAACCTTCCGACCGACCGTCCGACTGGCTGGTAGGTATGACACACACTAACCACCAGGAGGCAGATGCTCAACACAGGAGCTTCAGAGCAACAGCAACTTTGCAGAGTGCCCTCTCACACTCCAGGACCCCTCTCACCCAGTCCTGCCCCACCTGCCACCTTCTAAATAATTTCTATTCAATGTGCTCTAATCCATGCACCAGGCCACTAGTTTTAAAATAATTTGCCCTTACATTTAGTCTAAAACACATTTGTTCCGAAAGAGCAATATAAGCTGAGTTTCTTAGAAACAAAATGAAAACCAAATTAAAACCCAACATAAAGATGTGATAAAGAGCAATAGCAGTTATGTAATCATAAGTAAGGATGACATTTCATGATCCTAGAACAAGTATCACTATTTGTAGAAGTGGTCATCTTTTTGGGCTGAGAATCTTTTTAAAAAAAATATATTTTATTGATTTTTTACAGAGAGGAAGAGAGAGGGATAGAGAGTTAGAAACATCGATGAGAGAGAAACATCGATCAGCTGCCTCTTGCACACCCCCTACTGGGGATGTGCCCGCAACCAAGGTACATGCCCTTGACCGGAATCGAACCTGGGACTCTTGAGTCCGCAGGCCGACGCTCTATCCACTGAGCCAAACCGGTTTTGGCTGGGCTGAGAATCTTGATAAGGATTATTTTTATGTCATTGGAAGATGATTTTAATGAAAACCAAAATTAATGATTAAGGCTTTTATTCACAAATTGATTTAAGGTTACAGAGTAAACTTCAGATTGCTTACTTTTGCTTCCATGTGGTTTCAGATAATTGAATAAATCCCTAGCACTGGAATAATAGTCCTTGAGTACTTAAAGTTTAGAAACTGAGTTTGTGGGGAAATATAATTCCTTTTACATGTTAACAAATGCTAAGCAGAGAGAAGCAGCAGCTCCTCCCTATCTGCTCTTTCAGATACAGGAAAACATTAGTCCCACTAGATCAGATCTGGAATCTCACTACCTTCCTTTATGCTCCTCCATGCAGCCTCCCCTACCACCATGTGCTTGGGTTCCCTCCATTCCCGCTGTTCAAAGTGAAGCTTTACCAGCAGCAGCTCTACAGAATGGAGATGGCTCCCAGATAGAGGAGCTACGCGGCCAGAAGACTGTGCTGATTTTTTCCTTGCTGATGTGATCTTAAGCTATGTATTGGTCCTTTGGGAAGGGGCGCTGCAGTGTCCCTGATGGCTCTTTGGGTTCTTTCTAGAATGCATGTTAAGATGAATCCTATGAGTGAAAGGAGACAGATGATACTGAAGGATACAGAATGTCTAAAGAGATAAATAGATCTTCTAAGAGGTATTTGACTAAAGTGTGAACTGTAGTCATGACAGGTGGACTTCAGGGTAACCCCATGATTTCCACACTGTTCTCCCCACTGTTGTATATTCCCCTCCACTGAGTGCAGGCGGGCCCTGTGACTTTCTTTAAACCTACAGAATATGGCAAAGATAATGGGATTTCTGTTTCTTGATCACTTTAAGACTCTGTCTTAGCAGGCTGAAGCTAGAGTTTCTTCTAGTTGGCTTGATAAATTCACCTTTAGAAAGTCACATGGCAGAAAACTGTGCGTTGCCTCCAGAAGAAAAATGTGACCCCTGTGACTGAAGGTGTCCTCGGACATGAGGGCAGCCTCCATCCGACAGCCAACAAAGCAGCTGGGCCCTCATACAGCAGTGAGTAAATTAATTCTGACAACAAACTGAATTGGCTGGGGAGCAGATTTTCCCCCACTCAAGCTTCCAGATATGAAAACAGCCCAACTGACAACTCAATTGCATCTTTCCGAGGCCCTGAGCAGAAGACCCAGCTAACCCATGGCTGGGTTTCTGACCCACAGAAACAGTGATATAATAAATATGCATTGGTTTGGTTTGTAGTAATTTGTTACACAGCAATAGTAAACTAATATGCCAGGTAATAGGAGGAAGTTAGAACATGACTTGGTGAAATGATTAGAAGTCGAGGAATAGGATAAAGGATGGAGAAAATACATGAAGTGAAGGAAACGGGCTGCATGGGGAATGGATGGCAAAAAGTGTCCTGTATTATTTACAAGAGTAAAGACCTGGATTTGTGAATGGAATATGAAGCATCCCTGTACAGCATGTCTTTAGAATGCAAAGTCATTTCAATTTATCCTATATTTTTCGATTCTAAAGCTTTCCTTTCTATCAAACATTTATGTTGCCTGTTTGAGTGTTATCCCTGTAGTGCATATTTCATTTTCACAGCTTTGTTTAGAATCTCTATAGCAACTGGTCTATGCCCACTTACTTTCCTTAACTAGTTGAACTGCAAGGAACTCTATTTTTATAATAACATAAACAGTGAGATTTGACATTGTAAAAGTCTCTTTTATTAAGGGTAAGAGTACAATGAAGTAGTTAAATCTTTTTTAATTAGAAAAATCTAGATGTACTTTCTGGTAACCAATCACTCTATCCTACTGTATCTTGCCTCATCGATTTACCATCTGCTTCCAAATTTCATCCAACAACATGTTTTTCTTTGATCACACCTCTTATTTTTTCACTTGTATTTAAAATCACATGAACCTTATGAAAATTAACATGTTAATACTCTCCACACTGCACATAGTCTCTAGGTCATTCATTGCCAATTAACCTTGGCCATGAGTTAAGTAGCAAAGGGAATGCAGTATTTGGACAACTTGATGTTGATAGCCCTGGGGGGGGGGGGGCGGTGGGGAATAAGGTTGTATGTAATCTCAGCAAAAGTTATAAATAGCATCTCTTGGGTTTGGCAGGATGCTGGCCTACTTTGACTATCTGCCCCCTATATCATAGGCAGATTGTGCGTTTTCCCTCACTGCTCTCTTTCCCCGATGCTGTCTTGGTGAAAGGCACCTGTTTCTCCAAAGATCCCTATGTCAAAATGTGAATGTATTCACATTCCCCACTCCAGCGAACCTATATGCCATCCACATCTAGCAAATTTGTGGATTCAGATAATTTCCATTTTATGCTCTGCAATCTATTAGTCGGGCTTTGGAGGTTTCATAAAGCTTAGCAGATGCAATAGGGATTCAATGATGAAAGAATGAGTGTAGAAATTAAGAGCTATTGTCACAGTGCTGCATTTTAGATGGCAATCCCTAACACAGACCTATAAAAGCACCTAAACACAGCCTTTGTGTAACTCCAAGCCAGTTCAGACAGCAAATAATTGCAAGTATATGATAATTGTGTTCAGAAGGCCACCTATAAATTCTTTAGATTAAAAAAATCTATATTTATTCCATGGACACCAGTAAAGCAAAATACTGACTTGGCTATTATCAGTTTGATTTGGACAATATCTTGAGTCTTCATAACTAAGACTCAATGCACTCTTAATTTCCAAGAGTATCTTCATAATACAGGTCTTACAATGATCATTTCAATAAAAGATTCAAAACATTGGCATCTAGACACTGGTTAAAAAAGTAGCAAGAAAAAGATGAAGGCAGTAAGTAAAAAGCTGAAAAGGAAATTTTTACAAGCCCCTCAGACTTAAATATGTTTATATTCAAATTATTAAATTAAGTTTATAGCCAATTCCAGTTTTAAGTTACTTTTTCAATGAAGACACTGTGATTTCTACACAAACTTCAGTATTTTTACTAATTATTTTAAACAAAGTATAGCCTGGGGAAAGAAAAGATGTTTTACATATATATGTTTTCTTTTTAATATTATAAAAATACTATTGTTGACTAATATATTATTATCATACATTCTAAAAGTTATGACCATAAAATTAAATGAGAGGTAATGATTATTTACTTTAGTTCTCTCTTCTGGATTAGTAATACACATATATAAAGTTTTAAATTTTGGACCAGATTAAGAGTTTACCCAAATCAACTACTGCTTAAACATCTGTGGAAAAACAAGTTTTGTTTTAAAATATTCCACTCTAAACAAGAGAAAAATCTTAAAATAGTGAAACCTTTTAAGATTTAACTACTATGAAACATTATAATGAATAATTCCAGTAAGAAAGAAATAAAAGAGCCCAACTGGTAGTCAACTGCACTGTAGGCAAAACTTTTTAATTATTTTAAGGCAGCATTTCTTGACTTTATAAAAAAGCACACCCCCCTTTATTGAACATAAAGATTTCACAACCTTCTTAATAATATTTAAAAAAAAAATAAATTCCATGCATAAAACAAAATCAAAGCAATGTGACAAAATGTTTTGCTTATACACCATACACATGGTCCTTTATTCCTCATTAAAATAAGAAACACACACACAAACTACTTTCTCTCATCAAAATCCTTACTCTTTCATTCTGCAAATGACACCCTTTAATTACAATAAGGAAAGATTGGAGAGAATTTTCAGAGAATAGCTACTGAATTGTCTAGTCTACCTGCCACATGACCTGGTGCTTAAATTCTAAACCAGTGGTATTCAAGCATGTCAAATTTTAAAGTAATCCCAATGGGAAACCAGTTTCCTTGAAAAACAAAATAAGGAATAATTTCTTTACATATAATTTAGGTTACACCCTGTTTTTGTAAACATAATCTTCTGTGGAAACTGAATGTGCAAGATGGTGAAAGTTGGATTATGCAGACTGCCTGGGGAAGGGACATGGTTACCCCTGGCTCATTTGTTGAGTCTTCCCCTCTGCCCTCTAGCTCCCACTTTGCACCCAAGACCTCCAAGGCAACCTTGGGTTTCTGAGGAATATAATCGGAAAACCAGTAACAAAATACTTCTGCCATATCCTATTATTGCTTATATTACACCCATTCCTCTCTGATTCAATTCTTGGCCACTGAACTCCCTAAAGCTATCTATAACTATGTGCAGTTCCCCTAAGAGGACTGTGGTAATAGTATATTACAACAAGATTACTTTAAATTAGGACATAGTAGGAAACCCTGCAAATTGTATATCTTCATCCTTTTTGTATTTAAGGATTGTATGCATCCTTTGTGATGCAAACAGTTATTAGGTCATCCCACAGAGCTAGGGTATTTATGATACTTTCAGGTAACCATATTCTTTTCCAATAACTATCTGCTATACTTATATCATCAGTAGACTAAGTTAAATAGAAGAGATTTTGATTACTTTATCAAGTTACTTTTTGGAAGAGTTCTTGAAACTAAACTTACAGAAATCCACTGGGAACAATTTCACAAGACTTTTTTTCCCCCATCTTAATTATTCTACCACTTCAGGCTATTGTGTAAAAGTTGTTACTTAGCAAAAAAAATGCTTGTTTTTAAAGTTCCATTTTTTCCTCTATACTCAGGTAACAAATGTAAGTTGCATTAAAAGAACCTGTTTAATAACTTTTTTTTTCTTTACTGGGTGATTGAAAGAGAGATCTGAATAAAAGTATTAAATTTGGAGTTTGGTAATTGTTATAGATTCTCTTTTTGGCTGGCATTTTATGAGAGAGAAACACTATTTACCAACACCATATTGTTACGTTCTTTCCAAATTACTGCTTGCCTGGAGAGAAAAACCTGGATTTACTGGATGTATTTCCACCTAAATTATATGCAGGAAAAACACACAAAAAACATTTCTCATTTTCTTTTCCAAGAAAACTTGTTTCCCTTCAGAATTTCCTAAAATTTAGCCCAATGAGAAAACATAATTATGTATGCAAAACTCTTTATTCCCCAATCTCCAACTCCATATTTATTTCCTTTTATATTCTTTTGTATCTTATCTGTATTTGACTAGATGGTTGGTAGGTGAAAGATATTGTCTCTTTTACTGCAGGAACAATTGGGATTAAAATACATGCAGTTGGTTGCCTTGTTTCTTTCTTTATTGTAACAGTTTTACTTATGATACCTGTTTATTGATAAAAGATACATGACAAAATAAGTGCTTAAAAATTCAATTACACTTTAAACGCATTTGTATGTAATTCCTAACAGCAGTGCCTCTACACATTTATTTATTTATTTTTTTATCATGGAGACAACACTTAGTATGTTAGGAATCTATAATAACCTAGCAAACCCTCCAGCTCTCCTACCTGCTCCCCTGCTCCCCAACACCAGGGGGTTTGAAGAAATATGGTTGGGAGTTACTAGTTTGCGTATAAACATATGTTTCAGGGAAGAAGGGTAAGGGGCTAAGGGAAGGCATTTATTCCACAAAAGTATCTTTCTATCGTGTCCCTTTCTAGCCTTTTATTACTATCTAGCATACAACTCATGAACCGTTTGCAAAGTTATTTCTACATCAGTCCAAAGAGTAGACTTATCTGGCAATAATCATTAAAACTGCTGAGCTGTTACGTGCTGAAAATGAATGTGGAATGTAGGAAGTTGAAACTTTAATTCATTTTCATATACTCTTAAAATTTTAATAAAATTCAAACTCTGTAAGACTTATCACATAATCACTTTAGGGATTAAAAATATCATAATCTTGCCTGATGAGTCATTTTAATGGTCAGTGAAATTGGTATGCTGCCTGTGATCTTACTTAGTGGATATGTCTCAATTTCTGCTTTATTACTTTCCATTACCATGTTTTATTCATCTGCCTATTTCTCTCTTGCTCAAAATTTCCAAATGAGGACAGAAAATACTTTAACTTTTATGAAGGCTCATTCTCCCTCCTACTCAGTAAGCAAGGCTATGAGTCTGATTATGTTCTTGACAGACATATTTTTATCCATAATGAGCTAAGACAATGTGTACCCTAAATTTACCTCGGCTTCTGTAATTGATCAATTAGGAGGCATAAAGTATAGCCACTATGTTCATATTTCCCCTTGACCTATTTATGAATAATCTTAGGCTTCTTTCATTTCAGTCGTCAAATTTAATGATGCCTGCTAGATCTGAAGATATTTTGAGATGAAAGGAGAGCAAGGTGTTTCCGATTACCTTTAGGTGTTCCTACAAGCATATCAGCCAACATATTATGTAAGTGCCATTGGATAATTACAAACTTTTCTAATAATATTGGACACTGAGTGATTGAATTGTAAAACCTCACACTCCAGCACTGAACAAGAATTTTCATGATGCCTATATTTCTGGATAATTATAACTATGTTTTCCACTTTGATATTCAAGCAGGAAGAATCTCCTGTGACTAAAAAGAAATACTACCCCATCCCCATCTCAACGTGTGGAAGAACACAGAACAGCAGAGAAAGCATGGCTGCCAACACAGCAGAAAACACTGGTGGTGCCAAATGGAGCAGTCACCACAGAGAGCGTGGGCATTCTCTAACCGGGAGCCGGCTTGTTTGGGGGTGGGAGGGAGAAGGCTTATTTGTTCTTTGAGCAAGGAGCACACACACATAGCAGCACTGATGGCATGTGTGTGTGAGACACCAATATCCTATCGGACACATTACAGAGGCTCCAAGGTGTTTCAGGTGTTCTGTGATGTGGGATAATGTCATCAGGACATTCAACTGTGGTAAGGTTACAATAAAGGGGCAAGCACAACATAGGGTCATGAGTGCTATGATATTGGAAAATGCTCCACATGTTACAACAAATGCCACGTTCCAACCTTGGACAGTCAGGGAAGTCTTCCCAGGATGGGCGATATCTGAAATGAGTTCTAGAACCTTCTTAGTTAGAGTGTAATCCACAAGAGCATTGCCATCACTGAGAAGCAATTGCTAGAAACATAGGATCTTCCCTGGCACGAACCCACTTGAACAAATCTGTATTTTAACCAGGTCTCCAGGGGAACTGTACACACAGTTTGGGAAGAAGTGGTCTGGAAGGCAACTTGTAAGTGGCTAAGTGAACAAGCAGGTCCCTTCCAGGGAGAGGAAGCACCATGGACAAAGGCCTGGAAGTGGCAAGAACTTGTCCTGTACTGGGATCATGGGCACATACAAGTTAGTATTGCCAGAAGGCAGAGTTTAATGGGAGAGGCCACCAGGAATGATACAGGAGAAATGTGCAGAATCTAAGTAGTGATGGACAGACAGTGCTATATAAAGGAGTTGCATTTTATATAAGATGATGATTGAGAGGATCAATTTCATATTTTAGTAAGCTTCCTTTAGCTGCTACATGGAGACATTTTTGGTGGATAGCAAGTACTGAAGCAAGGAGATAATTCAGAACCCTACTGTGGTAGTTAAGAAGAAAAAAATGATGACTTAAATTAGACAGTGGCCATGAGGGTGGAAAGATGTGCACCAATACCAGTATAAGGAAGAGCAATGTGAAAAATTTGAACAGACTTATTGATTAACTGAATACAGGATATTGAGAGCGTGTGAGTAAGGGAGAAGAAATCACAGATGCTTCTACACCTCTGGGTTGGGCATTTGGGTAGTCTGTGGGACCAATCCATGAATAGAAGGATTGAATTTAGATAGAAATGGTAAGCAACTTGTTGAACACGTTGAGTTTGAAATATCTGTAAGACAAATAATATCTAGTAATAGTTGGGCATATAGATCAAGAGCTATACATTTGGGAGTATCAACATGGAGTTGTGAACAAAGAAATCAAGAGTGGATTGCATCCCCCAGGAAGAGCATGTAATTTGAGTGGAAAAGAAAGTAGAAGGGATATTAAGCAACAAGAAAAGTAGATTAATAACATACCATAAAAGATTGGTCAAAAGACTGGAAGGAAAATAGTGTGACTATTTCCACAACTAGAAGGAACTTTCTAACAATGTCCAATGTAAAATCTTTATTGCTGATATGATCTTGCTACAAGCAGTTTCAGAGAAGTGATGGGGCAGAAGAGTGTGTAGGAGGGGTGAGGAATGCGAAAGCGAGAAGATAATGAAGTCAGTTGACTGATTATTGATGGAAAGGGTGCGTGGAGCTATCTTAATGGAGTTGCACACTTAAAAGCTGCTTTAGGGATTGCTGAATTTACCTATGTGAACTTGATGCCTCCCACCCTGCTTTATTTGTTCGATTGTTTTGTTTGATTTAAGTTTTTATTTCCCAAAATGGGCAAAATAAAAACAGCCACTTTCTTTACAAAATTCTGCTTAATGAGGCCTATTTCTCTTTGAGCTTATTCACATTATTCAAATATCATAACTGGGAAATTATGGAAGTGATAATCATGAACCTGATGACCATCTTGCTATAAGGCCAAGAACAGATGGAGCCCGTGGGATCTCCCGGCATTCTTTCCAAACTTGGAAGATCCAGACTGCAATATAATGAGATGGCCTTCTCACTCCCTGGGCCTTATTTAGCTTTTGTCTTAAGTAATAAATTCATTGAACACGTCGAAGTCACCATCTATCTGTCATATGATCATCTATAGAAATAATCTGAGCATGCTAACATCGTTGTCAGGCAATTAAGCAATACTCCTGGCATAGTAAGGTTTAACTTAAGGAGGCTAACATTCGAATTAGAAACTTGCGGGATTAATTACATTGAGAAATGTCAAGTGTAAAGAACACTGTCACAAACAGGCTGCTGCAAAAACATCAGAGTGAGCCTTTATAAAAGTGCAAGGCTTTATAAAGGGGAATCGGATGGCTGGAAACTTGAAAGGTCTCTAGGAATTGATGAAAACTGACTGTAGCCAGACATTTGAAGTACTGTAGGTGGTGGGAAGAAAGAACTTTGCACCGACCAGGTAGGATGGTCATCAAATGCCACACACAATTCTTCCCTTTCACTGCATTGTCCCTGCTCCTGGCCCAGATGGCAGACCACGGCCACGACCACTTATTCAGGCTCAGGACCAAGTTCTTTGCTAAGTGCTTTATTTCAGGAGCAATAATTTGTTAGCGCAGGCATAATTATCCCTACTCAACCAAGGCAGAAACTGAGCTTCATAAGGGTAAGCAAGGCACACGGCTAACAGGTGCCCTAGCTGGGATTCAAAGTCCAGTCTGGCAGATGCCAGGGCTCACGGTTATAACAGCAAGGCCCCTGCCTCTCAGAAATTCATGAAGAACTTACTTCTTAGGATTATGGTTGGGGTTGTGTTCAAATATAATGTTTAACATCCAAATTTCCTGTTTCTATCTCTTTCTTATACTAGAGTATGTCCTGTTGAGTAATGTTTGTGTCAAGGTAACCCTTTTCTACAATTACCTCACATACAATTCTTAATCAGAAGTCTGGGGACATTACAACAGTTGCTTTTCTACTCATAATCTCATCCTTTGTAACAGTTTGCTTGTATTTTCCACTCATATGTCAGGTTAATTTTCTCCCCTTTGTCTTCTTTGCTGCACTACATTCTCCTCTCCTTCAAAATCATTAATTTTTCCAGATTACCTTTCAGTACAGGTTCTATTTCCTCCAAATTTTAAACACTTTTTGTAGTTGGTTTTACAAACATAAGGTACAATTTCTTTTATATCTTTGTCTAGTTTCACAGGTGATTTTAATGTTAACAATGCTGTGTACTCTTTTGTGCTTCTCTGTTTACAGAGCACAGGCATTATCTCAAATTATTATTCTTTTTTCACTCAGATAATACCCCTCATGATATTGCCAATTCTATGCTCTTCCTGAATTGAATAAATGGGGGGCCAGGGGGCAATAGCGGTTTTATAAATAGCTATCTAGTAGCCAGTTCACACTTATGTTCAATCACATTCTCCCATACAGGAGAGACTTTCAGACAGGTGTGAAGTCTGGGGCAGTTGAAGGCTACTTCTGGGAAACAAACCTGGACTTTATCCAGCCAAAGTAAATCCACCCAGTGAACAGACAGCATATGGCAAAAGGGTCCAGAACAAGGGGGAGAGGTATCATATATGTGATGGCTCCACATCACATCTCCATTCGGGAGGTATTGTTGATACTCCAGTGAGAACTCTGGAGCCTGTGGCATGCTCTGTCACCTACTGCTTTGTGTAACATGTCCTTTAGTTCCCACATCCTTTGCCATTAGTGACACTTCACATCATCCATGCCTTTACACTTCTTTAGTCTCTACATCACCGTTTACTACAAACTCACAGAATTCTGGACCTGCTCTTACCCTAATAGTCTTCCCTTACTCAGTCATCAGCCAAAAAACTAGAAACTATACTTGATTTTTCTTTGTCCTCACACCCTACACTCATTCTAGCAAATATTTTAAGATCACCTTCAAATTTTAAACGGACTCTTTCCACTTATCTCCATTAATGTCACCCACATTCAAAACCCTGTCTCATTTCTCAGGTGAATGTTGTACTATCTTCTTTCCTAACTGATCTCACTGTTTCTCCTCTTGCCCTTCTATAGTCAGTTCTCTTCATAGTTGTCGATATAATCTTTTAAAAATATAGACATAGATGGTCAGACTTCTTCCTTGTTTAAAAGTCTCAAATGACTTCTCATCTTACACAAAGCAAAGCAAAGCAGGTGTGGCCTGGGCCCCACCCACCTCTCCAACTTGTACTACTGTGTGTCTCTAATTGCTCCCACTGCTCTGGCCACAATGTCCTTCATTTTTCTCTAACACACCAAATTTATCCCTGCCTTTGGGCCTTGACTTTGCCTTTCTCCCCAAAAACTTATTGTCATGGTTTGCATCCTCGCTTCATTCAAGTATCTATTTGAAACTCAAGTGGCTAGAGATGTAGCCCCTCTGATTACCTTATTTAAAATAGCAGCCCCACTTGCCCTAACCCGTTTGGCTCAGTGAATAGAGCGTCAGCCTGTGGACTGAAGGGTCCCTGGTTCAATTCCACTCAAGGCCGTGTACCTTGGTTGCGGGCACATCCCCAGTGAGGGGCTTGCAGGAGGCAGCTGATCGATGTTTCTCTCTCATCAATGTTTCTAACTCTCTATCTCTCTCCCTTCCTCTCTGTAAAAAGTCAATAAAATATGTTAAAAAAAATAAAATAGCAACCCCACTTCCATGTATATACACATATACTCACTTAATTTTATCTGTTTTGCCCTGTTTTAAGGTTTACATTTTTCACTACCTGGTGTTACCATTAATTTAAATTCTTCGTTGACTGGCATCTTTTCCACCAGACTATAAGTTCCATGAGGGTGAGGATCTGGTCTATCTTGGTCTTCCCTTGATTCCCAGTGCTCAGCATGATGCCCACCCAGCACATGGAATATACTCAGTCAATGTTGGTTAACTAAGCTGTTAATATTCATATCCATCTTTGCAGGAAGGATTTGAAAAAAGGAAGGGTCCTAGCCTGATTGCCTCAGCAGAAAGAGCGTTGGCCTGGGGAATGAAGGGTCCCCGGTTCAATTTTGGTCAAGGGCATGTACCTAGGTTGCAGGCTTGATCCCCAGCCATGGTTGGGGCATGTGGGAAGGCAACCAACTGATGTGTCTCTCTCACATCAATGTTTCTCTCTCTGTCTCTCTCTCTCTCCCTCCCACTCTCTCTAAAAACCAATGGAAAAATATCCTCAGGTGAGGAAAAAAGGAAAAGGAAGGTCAACAAGAAGGGTCACTCTAAGAATCAGCCTGATAGATTAAAAAAAAAAAAAGAGGGTATAATTTGGAGTTATATAAACTTGGACTGGCTGGAATAGATAACCTGTATGATCTTAGGCAAGTTACTTACTTCTCTAAACTTGTGTTGTTGTTGTTTTTCTTTTTTTGACTCAGATATAACAAAGATGATGACTATTTTACACAGTTTTTGTAACGATCAAAGATAACTTCTATGGAAATCCTAGTTTTCTGCCTACCATTGCAATTTGTTAATTCCTACAGGACTATCACCAGTCAGGTATATAGTCCTGAGGTCAGGAGGTTGATCTCATTCCCACTTCTAGTGACAAGTATCAATTCAATAAAACAAACTGTTTGGATTTAAGCAAATGTTCATGCTCCCATTAGAAATGCAGTCCAATGGTATTTGGAATAATGCCTGCTAAACATTGACTGTACGAGGCTTTGTTTTACCTTGCATTTAAAAAAAAATTACACAGATTTTCAGCACGTGTACTAACTTCCCACTGGGTTAAAAACATTTTATTTGTAACTGTAAGCACAGGTTCTCAATTTGCTCTTCTCCATGATCTGAGCATACTTTTTAATTATAATTACTCTACCCAAAACTATTGAAAGACATGATAAAGTAATCAAAGAAAATCCAAACCTTTCCAGATATGATTTAATCTTTTCCCCCTATGACTTTATTACCCTACAAATAGCTTTCATTTTACATGACTCTAATTGAATATATAAAATCTATTAGGTACATTTCCATTTATATGAAGATTTTACTGCGCTTAGATAAAATGTGCACATCCAGTCTCACTAGAGTTTCCTCCTAATTAAAGAACATATATGGCCAATAGATTTAAAGAACCTAAAATGTTTTAAATTGCTTTATAAATATAATTTTGAAATAATAAGACAAACTTTCCATGCTCTCAGGAATAATTTTTTAATATATTATGCTTATTTTATTTCTAGGAATAGGGGCTAAAAAAGTACATCTTTCATTTTTAGATAATTTCATATATAAGTATAATATACATTAAGGCAACTTCAAAATTAAATTTCAAACCTTTAATCTGAAAACAAGAGGTGTATTGTTCATTTAAAAAGTGCCATTCCATTAGGTAAACCCAGTTGAAGTAATAAGCACGATTTGTGATTTAGAGCAGGGAGATTAAAAGCTGAAATGGCTAACAGTTTAGTCTTTTTCTAAAGAGTTCTGTAATTATGAAGTCTGAAATTATTTAATACTAGAGGCGCGGTGCATGCAATTCATGCACGGGGGTGAGGGGTATGTGTCCCTCAGCCAAGCCTGCACCCTCTCCAATCTGAGACCCCTCAAGGGATGTCCGACTGTCCTTTTAGGCCGGATCCTGGTAAGATGGGGCCTAAACGGGCAGTCAGACATCCCTCTCACAATCCAGCACTGCTGGCTCCCAACTGCTTGCCTGCCTGCCTTCCTGATTGCCCCTAACCGCTTCTGCCTGCCAGCCTGATCACCCCCTAACCACTCTCCTGCCAGCCTGATTGATGCCTAACTGCTCCACTACCAGTCGGATTGCCCCTAACTGCCCTCCCCTGCTGGCCTGGTCACCCCTAACTGCCCTCCCCTACCAGCCTCATCACCCCTAACTGCTCTCCCTTGCTGGTCTGGTCCCCCCCAAGTGCCCTCCCCTGCAGGCCTGGGTCCCCCCAAACTGCCCTCTCCTGCAGGTCTGTTCCCCTCAAACTGCCCTCCCCTGCAGGCCTGGTCACCCCTAACTGTATTCCCTTGCAGGCCTGCTCCCCCCCCAATTGCCCTCCCCTGCAGGCTTGGTCCCCCCCAACAGCTCTACCCTGCAGGCCTGGTTCTCCCCAACTGCCCTTCCCTGCTGGTCCAGTTGCTCCAACTTCCCTCTTCTGCCAGCCTTCTCACCCCTAACTGCCCTCCCCTGCAGACTTGATCAATCGCCCCCAACTGCCCTCCCTTGCAGGCCTGGTCCCTCCCAACTTCCCTCCCCTGCTGGCCATCTTGTGGCAGCCATCTTTGACCACATGGGGGCAGCCATCTTGTGTGTTGGAGTGACAGTCAATTTGCATATGACTCTTTTATTAGATAGGATTAATTAAAACACTTCAAGAATATTATGCTGCCAAGCATAGATATTCTTTCTTCGTGGGAGGTGATTTTTAATATATTAAATGAAGACTTGTTGATGAATATGAGCTCTACACATGATTCACTTATTCATTCATTCTCTCTTTATTTAACACATATTTACTGATTGTCAACATTGTGGTTATGAAGGCTGAGATATAGGTGAAGAAAGAATAATGTAATATGTGTATGTACTGTTCAACTCAAGTGTAATGATGTAAGATACACAAATATATCTCAGAATATATAACATTTTGCATATGCAACCCATTTTCTGGGGAATAACTCCTAAACAGAAGTGACAAAATGCTATTAGTACTCAGTCAACCAATTAATTTGGTTGAAAAATTGGCCCATGCAATTATAATCTATCATATAGACTGAATTATGGATAAATTGAAAGCTATTATTTTATTTCTGTTTTGTTTTCAATGGGTCATGGTGTACCTTAGAATTAGCCCCACCTGCTCATATTCATTTGACTTTCCAATCTTCAAGTTCTGAAACACTAAGAATTGGACTAGCACTATTAAATTACAATGTATGAAAATAATTTAACTGGTTCATAAAACTCTTGACTCTGTTATGCTTAACAGAATTTTTCAGAGTGTTTACCTCTTTCACTCTTCTTTTTGAGAGCATTAAACATACTGGCATATCAGTTGTCTAAAGGTGTGAAGTCATTTTTAAAAAGCCTTTGATCACACTTGTGACTAAACATTACAGACTCTTTAATGAAGTGTAATGTGAAATGAAATGCCACTTTGACAAGAAATCCAGAAGGAAAGGAAAAAAAAGGAAAACTAACTAACTACTAACTAAGGCAATTAATTTTCTGTGTATGTGGGTCAGTTGTCTATGGGTCCTAAATAATTGAAGAACAGATAAGTTGCTTTGGATAACCTCACAATACCAGAAATTGATGTGACCTGCATTTTGTCTACAATATGGTTTGCCGCTAAAAACAAAAAGGGTTGGACAAAGAGAGCACAGCACTCTCTGTACCCGTGAGCAGCTTTGTAGACTTGCTTCCCCTGATGATCATAATATAAACTGTTCTTCTTTTACAAATGAATGACCCAGAACAATCTGATGAGCCAAGAAGTGATTTCAGTATTGGAACACTTGGGACCTAACAGGGTATGACTACTGACTGCTTTGTAAGCATGCCTATCTGAGAAGCAGAAAACACTAGGAGTGAAGCCACGAGGGCTCTGAAGGGCAATACAAAGCTGAAGCAAAAAGCAGTTACATCTTAATAATATAACGGAACCTTAGAGATAGATAAATGGTATAGTCATTTCGTCCAAAGGGGGAATGAGAAAGATTTATTATATAAGAGGTGTAATAGCTTGGACTGAAATGTTTGCAACTCTGGTTCTTAGGCCAGTATTTTAGGTACCTTTATTCTAGAATTTATTCATAAATTTCCTTTTTACTATTTTTTTCAAAGATTGCACATAAGACATTGTTATCAATTAAATAAAAATATTTGATTATTAAAATGGAAATTAAAAATGAAAAACAATAAGATAGTTTTTTTTATGTAAAAAATGCACATCTTCCTAACCAATTTCTCAGTATTCTATGCAAAAATATCACTTGGCTAGGGTGAAGCAAATAAGAATGTATAGCATCAATTTATAGTGAGAAATACTACAAGAGTCCATGGACGGGAACATGGCTGTCTGGTATTGAAATAGAGTGAGAAAAATAAGGTTTTCATCAGCACTAAAACCTTATGGAACTTCTATCAAAACATGAACTGAATAGTCTGTAAGAAGTAAAAAGAAAAAAAAAAATCATATGAATAACAGAAGCCCTCTTGAGAAGTAAATGTTAAAGTTGTGGCAATAGCCCTGAGAATTTTCATTTAGAGTTACAGCTTTTCTCGAGACCACATTTCTTCTATACCTTTCTTTGTCATCGTGTAAAGCTGTTTACTGCCATGTGTGTTACAGCTTGTAGAGCAAAACTGCTCTAAGTGGTGTATGATGAGATTTCTAGCCAAAGGAGAATGTTTAAGCCAATGTTCAGTGTAAGTCTAGATTATCTTCATGTATACCAAAACCCTGGTTAGCTCTAATAATTATAGCTTTTCTCTCTCCTTTCTCTTCTTCTGCTTAACCCTTACTCTGATCCCAGTGTTGTGAAATGCGTGGAATTGAACGTTCTGCATTTTTATATTTCATATTCGACAGATGCTGTAATTCACCTAGCTCAAAATATATTGAGTATAAAGGCTTTGTATTAACAGATATAAGAGATCACAGATAATTTAAGAATCATATTCTTAGAGCTAAAAAAGGTCTTAGATTATGTGTCCAACCTTCTTATTTAAAAAAAAAAATAAAGGCTAACCGGTGTTGCTCAGTGGATAGAGCGTCGGCCTGCGGACTGAAGGGTCCCAGGTTCGATTCCGGTCAAGGGCATGTACCTTGGTTGTGGGCACATCCCCAGTAGGGAGTGTGCTGGAGGCAGCTGATCAATGTTTCTCTCTCATCCGATGTTTCTCTCTCATCGATGTTTCTAACTCTCTATCCCTCTCCCTTCCTCTCTGTAAAAAATCAGTAAAATATATTAAAAAATAATAATAAATAAATAAATAAATAAATGTATATTAAAAAATAAAAAAATAAAAAAAAATAAAATAAATAAAGAAAGAAACAGAGAACCTGCCTAAAAACTTTGTACTTGTTGGTGGGGCTAAGATTAAAACTGAAGTCCCTTGATTTCTGATCTACTTAACATAATACTACACTTCAGTAGTCCAGAATCGCTGAACTTCTGAAGCTTTTAACTTTGTAAAAATGATAAACTATTTTTCTACTGGCCTTCAAGGTGAATGCAAGAGAGTATACTGGGAATAAAGAACAATTCAAACGAACAAACAGGAAGAGCATTGTGCACTTCGTTATGGTAAAGGTGTGGTACCGTAGGCTTTACTGTCTGGACTCAGGAAATCAATTTGCTGTAAAAGTATCTGTTTCACTTGGATTGCTACTCGTCTTGCTGAAGGTTACCTGACTGCTGCTATAGATGCCAAAGTGTGAATCAAGATGAGTGGTGTTTGTAGAAGGAACCAACAACAGGGGGCTTGATACTATGTTAAACACTTTTCATACAAACAGCCAAATTTATTGACCTCAAGGACAGATGAGGAAACCTTATCTCAATGTGATTAATTTGACTATACAGATTGAAAAGTTTTGTGAAGGAATCTGAATTCAGACCTGGACCTTTCTGTTCAAAACTCTATGCGTTTTCTCAATAAAATGTGTATGTGTGGGGGGCTGGGGGTGGGGGTGGGGAGGAGGGTGGTGGGGGTGGGAGAGGGTTTAGGAGGGAGGGAAAGTCTATGCTCTTTCCTCAATGTCATCTTGTTATTCAAGCCTACTTAAAATTATCAAAAAACTGTCTTTACAGGGAAATAAGCTGTTTGTGAACCCTGCAGAAATTCAGCTTCTACATGGGTTGGTTATCTGCAGGCAGATTAAATCTTTCTTAGTAGCTCTGTAACCTTGGACCTGGTACTTAACCATCATGAATCTCAGTTTCCTCATTTTAAAAATGGTAATGATACCCACCCAACATCTTTCAGTGTTTTATGAGGATCAATGCAGAAAGTGTTCAATAAATCATCTCTCTATTGCTATTCTTACTCTCATATTCACCCTCACACTCAACCTAGTTCTATTGTTAAGATTTACAGTCTTTTATTCTATAAATCCAAATTACTATCGATAATAATAAAAGCATAATATGCTAATTAGATCAGATAGCCTGACGACCTTCCGGACAAAGCTAGGGCTTCGTGAGGGCCGAGGCAAGCCGCCGTGACTGTGGCTGCAATAGCTGAGTCCTTTGCATGAATTTTGTGGATCAGGCCTCTAGTACAAATATAAGGTATTATATTATGCACCAGGCTATGTCAAGTATGGTCCACAGAAAGATTCAGTGAGAATAATTATTATTTTAAAAGGCAGTTTCACTTTATAAATGTGTGAACAACACTATGTGACTTTAAAAGAAGCACAATATCCTGAGTTTTTAAATAAATTTGGAAGCATCTTTCATAGGCAGCTATATTTATTCTTGTGAAACTGTGGGGGTATCAAAATAATTTTTTAATTCATGGTTTACTTTAACAATTCATGAATAGAAACACATTATAGCACACCAGTGAAAATATTAAGTTTTTTTTTTAAATTATGTCATTGTGTTTTTTTTAATAAATGTGTAAGATATGTGGGGACAACATTCATTGGATAATATGAAGAAGCATGATGGAAAAATGGCATCATGTACTCACTGGGTAACATGACATGAATTACAAATAGGACAAAGTAAGTCCATTTTGTAGTTTTCTTTGTAACTAGAAGCCTGGTGCACGAAATTTGTGCACGGGGGTGGAGGGGGTCCCCTCAGCCCAGCCTGCACCCTCTTTAATCCAGGACCCCTAAGGGGATGTCCGACTGCCTGTTTAGGCCACATCCCTGCTGCTCAGTCATTTGGTCATTCCTCACTACCCCCTCCTCCCTCCCCCAGGCTGGTCGCCCCACGCAACCTGCTGTTCAGTCATTCGGTCATCCCTCACTAACCCCCCTGCCATCCTGGTTGCCCCACACAGCCTGCTGTTCAGTCGTTTGGTCGTCCCTCACTAACCCCCCTGCTGGCCTGGTCGCCCCATGCAGCGTGCTGTTCAGTCGTTACTGTGACAATTTGCATATTCCTCTATTATTAGTATAAATGGTTGCTTATTTATTTATTCTGTCATCTGTTAGTATTGATCATATTGTGTCACTTGCCAAAAAAAAAAAAGTTCTCTATAAATCCAGAGGAACAAATAACACATTCCTCCAAAACGCTTATTTTATTCCACTGAGTCATCATGGATGTCACTTTTCTTTGATAATCATATAAAAAGTTGTCCATGGGAGGAAGAATCATTGACTTACTTGTGTATTTATTATCTCTACTCTGCAATATATTGGCCCTACTCTTCTATGTCTAACTAAATTCCTCCTCCTCTCTGAAGTCTGGTTACCCAAGTTCATAGTTAACTCTTTTGTGAGCCCTTATATAATGGTTGTTTAAAGTAGGCAATAGGCAATCAGTATATAGTAGCTTGCACTGTTTTGCATCTTTTAAAGTATAAATTCTGACACTACATCTAGGTGTGATGCTCATATCTGATATTTCTATGCAACCTTTGCCTCAACACAGCATCTGCTTTATTAGGCAATCATACAATCCTTGATGAGATTCATGAAGAATGGATGGTTAAGATACTTCCCTGATGTTTTAACTCCTGTTTTCACAAGCAGACTAATAATGGGAGGGGTATTTGTTTCCTCTAATCTCTCGGGGTTTAACATACTAATAGGTCAAGGGGCATGAAAAAAATGCTCAATGAATGTCTCCACAGTTGACCTCTCACATTTGCCCTCTCACTCAATCTTTGTTCTACTCTCAAGAATAATAAAGTGCCATCAGTCCCTTGCATCCCCTCACTCCTTGTGGCATCATTATTTTTCAGTTAGAATAATCCTGAAAACATATACATTTCCCCTTTCAAAGAACTAGTGAGACCTTTGGAGGCTAGCCTTGGTGTTAGAAAGTTATTAACTCTGGAATTACAAAACTTTCCCCCCTCCACCAACACACACCCCACTCACCACCACTGAAGGCAAAAGAAAACTCTGACCTTGGAGCTAACTGTAATAATACTTTGCAAAGACTCATTATTCTCTTGAAATATAAAGGAGGGAAATAACACAGTAACCTAACACAGGGAACCTGGGCTTTTAAGTAATTATATCTGAAAGGTTGGATATGCTAGACCTATTTTCATCCTATTTCCTAGCAACTTAAGTTTGAGCAAGAGGTCTAAATTGGACTAATCATGCTAGTTCTCTTGGTTCTATTCCTGAGTTATTGAAAGTTGTGTTCTGATTTTGTTATAGCTTTCTGGTAAGGCTGTTCTGGGAGGTACTGGGGCTGCCCCATGGAGCACAGTCTTGCAATGTGCTCTGCAACCAGAGTTCCTTGGTCAAATCAGTGTGGGGAACACTGAGCTTAATGGCCCTTCATAAATATTCATAATGAGTATTAGTGCATTAAAATGTAAATTTAACTGCAAAAAATGCTTTCCTTTTATGATATCATGTATTCCCTCCAGTTTTAGCCTTCTAAAGTAATGTTTTATAAAATGCTTTTAGTGAATACAGTATACCATTCACTGTTTTACATATAGAGAGGCATTTCTTAGATGCTGAAAGCAGATTTTACCCTCATGTGAGCCTTATACTCAGCTACTAATTTCTTTAATAATTTATGGGACTTGGATGTATTGTGAATGACTCAAATTTATAGTCACCCAAATGAAATATAGATTAAGAAGATTGCTTTCTTATGGGCCATTTCTCCAGAGATAGTTGCCTGAATTAAGGAATAAAATGTCAGGTCAAACTCATTTCTTATTGCAATCTAGCAATCTAAATGGCAGCCCATTGAGATAAGTCCAGAGGGGTTACATTTACAAGGGAACAGGTTTTTTGACTACTTAAAATCAATCCTTCTTTGCATCCCTCTAACTTTTAGAGGGATAATTTTTACTGAATTAAAGCCGTCATTCTCTTTTAAGGAAATTTTGATCTTCAGTATGGCTAACTTGGTGATGGGATATAACAAATCAGTTAAGCACATGTGCATGGGCGCGCATGGGCACACACACACACACACACACACACACACACACACACACACACACACACACACTATGATATCTGTTCCTGTGATTGATCTATCTATATAACTAGCTGTATTTTTTCAGCAAAAACAGTAACATTTGATGGGAAAGAACTAAATACATAAATTATATTCCCCCTACAGAATACAGTTACACAGAGACATACCTTTCTAAATCTCCTTTACATTTCCTTACTAAAAGAAAAGACTATGTAAGTATACCACTAAACCATCTCACATACATAGGCATATATATGGCAACAGTTTCTACGTTTATGTGGAATAAAAAAAAAAGATACTGCCTGCACTTTTAAAAATAATTAAAAGTCAAGAAGAAAAAATGTCAAATGAAAAAAAATGCGTGAAAACTTAAGATAAACATAAGTGAATTTTTAAAATGAACTAAAGAAATGACTGACAAATTAATTTGTTATATTCTAAGACCTAGTAAATTGTGGAAATTATTTATGCTCTTTATATTGTACATCAATGTCTGAAGTAGAACACTGCCTTTTGCAAATATTTAAGTTTATTTTAATCTTACATGAATTTAAGAAGAAATATATATGGGAAAGCATGAATCTATTCTTAACATAGTAATGTATCATAAAATATTATCCTTGGAGTAGTGTAGTATTAATCAACATTTTGACATAAATATTACCACCGATTTAGCAATTTCAAAATTATACAAAAAGTTTAAGTACAGGCTATTTGCCTGCATGTTGCCATATATACCATGTAATAATATGCTTAATGTAAAAGCAAAAATGTATTTGACTACTTAAATTGCATTCAAATTTCAAGCTAAGACATGTGTTCTTGACAAAAAACCAGTTGTGTGTCAAGGTTCCTATTAACCTGTCTCATTGGGCCTTTCTTCTTTATTGTATACTGGGGACCCAACTACTGACGGACATAGAGCAAAATGACAAACCATCCCATTATCAACCACCCAAAACCAAAAAATTATTTCAATGTTTAAATAACTTGCAAGATTACGATTCAAATGACACAATAGCAACTGCTCAATTTAAACTTACATTTTTCCATAGAGCTAAAAAGATTAAATTTGAATAATTAATTTTAATGTTTTCATTTATATGCAGTGCATTAAAATTTTACTTGTTCTGAGCCATTAATGATGGACTATAACCCAATTTCCAGGTTTTAGAGATTATTTCTACATGGATTAGCCTTGGTGTTTATACCATGCACACCTCAGAAAAATGCAAAATTTGTAACTATACTTCACTCCTAAATGGCCTGACTCAGGCATGCTTTAACTAAGCAGACCCTTTATGTATGTTATTCACAAAGATATCATAGTTATTTTCTGGAAAATACCCTTTGTTATTCATTTTCTTCCACTTTTTAAGTACAATAGAGTCCTTTGATGTTACTCTAAATAGCCTACTTAAAATCCAACATTGTTTAGCATAGCTAAGAAAAATGTTTTAATAAACCTTCCTTAGCCTCAGTGTTACATTTGCTTTTTTCTTCTGTCCTGTTATACCTCAAGCTTTCAATCTGTTATTCATTCATTTAATGACTATGTGCTGAGCACCCACCATATATAAAGCCCTGGGTCAGGTACTTTTCGGGATATAGATGTTTATGTTCAGAACCGGTCACCTTGTAGTTTACTCTATTGAAAGGGTGACTTGATATTAAGCGGCTGGTAAAACCTGGAGTGAAAAGAAAGGAGACTGAACAGGGAGTCAGACTCCACGGTTTCAATCATGAATCTGTTACTTTCTAGCTTTGTGATACTTTGAGCTTAAGTAGCAGAAAAACTTCATCCATAGTGGCTTACATATTTAGTGAAATTTATTATTTCATATAACATGAAGTTTTAAAATAGGGTAGCTCCAGGGTTGGTTAATTAAGGGGCTCATCAGCATCCTCAAACATAGGTTATTCTCATTTTTTCACTCTAAAATCTTCAAAATGTTGACTTTATCCCTCCAACTGTCTTCCTTCAATATTCCAAGAGGGATCCCTCTATTTCATGCCACATGACATACCAACGCAACAACATTCAACATTCAGTATTCAACAAAACCACATTTAACTAAAGAGGAGGAGTTGTCCCTTCTTTTGTAATTATACACAAAAAACTGGACTTTTGCCACCATGAGTTTACTATGTGTCCCTTGTACTTTCTTTTCACTTCACTCAAACTGGGTTAATCAGATTTTCTCAAAGGAATTGGGACTGAGCAATGACTAACGAATTTTGACCCATTGCCTGATGATGACATAAATTTGATTCCATGAGAAATCCTAGTACCTTGCTACCTCAAGTGTGGCCGCTGGACCACTCACATTGGTATCACCTGAGAGCTGGTTAGAAATGCAGAACAGTTAGCCTTCCCCAAGACACACTGATTCAAAATCTGCATTTAACAAGATACCTAGGTGATTCACATGCACACTAAATTTCCCAAGTCATCACTCTTGCAAACGGAATATAAGATTTCTGTTTTCACTCCACAGCTGTTTTGAAACCAAATATTTTATCAAAATTATGCTAACATTGATGCTCTCATACAGAAGCATTTTCTGCGGTTAATGGCATGGAGCCAAGTTAATTCTTTAATCAATTTTCTTATCAGAAAGCATTTCATTCTTTATTTTCTTTAAATTATTTTATTGGATCAATTATTTTCTAGGTAAATTTTACAACAAAAATTCAATTCACTTATCATATTTTATTTTCCATATAAAATTATAAGGGGAGGGCATTTCTACTAAGTCCAATTTTCCTGGCCTAAATTGAGCAGTTCTAACTTTTGATTATTGCATTAACATTTAGTCAATACAAATTTTATTATACTTGGTTTTAGCCACAGCCAATTTTATTTCTACTTGATTATTTATAACTGTAATTGTCATTATGAGTTAGAAAAATTCAGCTCCAAATACTTATTTCAAATCAATTAAATACCTGAAGCTGTCTTTATGTGATACAACATGTGGCCACCATTGAAAGGAAAGAGAATTAGGAGTGATGAAAAAGTTAAGTAAGTGAATAAAATGAGATTTATTTTTTGATGGTGGGAGGAAAATAAATCTAAGATTATGACTTGATTATTTTTTTTCTAGAATTAGGACAGACATAGCCTCTTTTATAGGCAACCTGAGGCCTGGTGCACGAAATTCGTGCATGGGGGAGGGTGTCCTTGGGGAGGGGTCCCTTAGCCTGGCCTGCACCCTCTCCAATCTGGGACCCTTCGGGGAATGTCCAACTGCCTCTCACAATTTGGGACCGCTGGCTCCTAACTGCTCACCTGCCTGCCTGCCTGATTGCCTCTAACCACCTCTGCCCACCTGATTGCCTCTAACCAACTCTGCCTGCCTGCCTCTAACTGCTCCCCTACCGGCCTGATCACCCCTAACTGCTCCCTTGCTGGCCTGATTGCCCCTAACTACCTTTGCCTTGCCCTGCACCTGGGACCCAGGCTTCCCACCCTCTAAGCACCCAGGACCTGGGCTGGCTTCAACCTGGGGCAGCCACAGCTGCAGGGGACCATGGGCGGGTGGCTTTCCCTAAGCCGCAGCCGCAGGAACCCGGGACCGCGGGGCGGGCGGCTTGTCCCTCTCCCAGACACAGGTGCAAACACAGCTGCTGGTGCCCAGGACTGCGGGGCAGGCAGCTTGTCCTTCTCCCAGGCCACAGGTGCAGACGTGGGCGCCTGGGACTGTGGGGGCTGTGGGGTGTGCAGATTGTCCCTCTCCCAGACCGCTGGTGCCCAGGACCATGGGGTGGGTGGCTTGTCCCTCTCCTGAGCCACAGCCTGGCTGGTCCCCATTCCTCTCTTGTGAGCTCATTTGTGGCTGCTGGTCCCCATTCCTTTCTTGTGAGTTCATATGTGCCTGGCTGGTCCCCATTCCTCTCTTGCGAGCTCATTTGTGCCTGGCTAGTCCTCATTCCTCTCTCCCCAGTGTTGAGTGTCTGAGCAGTTACAGCATGATAGCAAGATGATGTGAGGGCATGAGGACCATTTGCATATTAGCTCTTTATTATATAGGACTAGTGGCTCAGTGCACGAAATTCATGAAATAATTAGAGGAAATATTTTAATTTGCTATTTGCCCTTTCTCTATAATAAAAATGTCAGAGATGAAAGAAAATTAGTAAAATGTATATGAAAATCTCCCTCCTGTCAGAGTCTGGGCACATCACGGGACCCAGAGTCAAGTCCCCACCCACCCACGTGCACCTCAAAATCACACGAGACTCAGACCCAGCCAGCCCCACCCCTGTCAAGCCTGGCAGGGCTGTGGACACAGCCTCCAGTCCCCTGTCAAGCCCCACCGAGCAGGGGGCACAGCCTCAGGTCTCACCTCAAGCCCTGCTGATTGGGGGGCGCAGCCTCAGGTCCCCTGGTCTGGCACCGGGCAGGGGGGCGTGACCACAGGTCTCCTGGAGCAGCCTCAGGTCCCCTGGCCCAGCGCTGGGGCAGAGGGTGCAGCCTCAGATCCTCTAGCCCGGCTTCAGGTCCTCTGGCCCCAGCGCTGGGGCAAGGGGCACAGCCTCAGGTACCCCGGCCCCAGCGCAAGGGCATGAGGGTGCAAGGGCGTGATGGCCATTTGCATACTAGCTCTTTATTATATAGCATGAGTAGGAAGGAGTGAGTGACTCTACCTATAGTATAGAAGCATATAACAAGTATCAGATGCAGTAGGAGGGTGCCTAATTAGAGGATAACATGGCAATACATGATAAAGGATCTTTGCTAAAAAAAAGAAAAGGAAGAATACTAAATAAAGGTAACCCTGGATAAAGTTAAGTCTTGATAAAAAGGAAGAGTCTTCTTCTATTGAAATAGGAAGAAAGGGAGAGAGAATTCTTGTAGTTGAGATAAATTTTTGGCCCTTATCTGTACATTAACATGACCCAAGGAACTTCTATAAAATGACCAATAACAGGGCACCACCATGAGATTCTGATCAAATACATATAGACAAGGAATGTGCATGGGAATTCTTTGAAGTCCTGAGCTGATTTTAATGTGAAGCCAAGGCTGAGGTGCATAGAGTTGCTTTGAGATAGAGGAAATAAAGTGAAAGATAAGTGACATAAGGGAATTCATCTTGATCTCAGTAGCTATAAAAAGTAAAATATTTTGCAGGATGAAGAAAGTGTTTATAAGATGGGGGCAGAGAAACAGTTGAAGGTTACGTAAATGTCTTCTACTTCTCATCGTACTGCTTCTGTTTACATTAATATGTGGGAAGAAATAGTTAAATACATCAAGAACACACCCCATAAGGAAGAGAAGCTTCCTGGAGCCATCCACCTGCTGTCAAATCCCCAAGGTGATGTTTACTGGAAGTTAGGGTGGCTGATTCAGAAAGAAGAAATTGCTCAAGGAATATAATGTGCCTGCTGGCATCTACCTTAGAGAAAAACAAAGAAAAAGGAAAACATGAAAACAAGCAAATAAACAATAAGGGCACTGTAAAGAATGTAAATGTATATAGCTTATTCTTTTTGTATGTATTATGTATTTATAGTTTTATTCAAAACTTGTAATTCTGCTACATAAAACATCTAATACAGGAGAGCACAATTAGGCAAACATGATAGATAAAAACACAGGGTGTCCCCAAAAATATATATACACACTGTAACAGCAGATAGCTCAATTGATGTTTCTTTCTTTTCAGATATAACCCATTAGAATTCATTATCTATCTATCTATCTTCTATCTATCTATCTATCTATCTATCATCTATCTATCTATCTACACACACACACACACACACACACACACACACACACACACACACACACATAAAACCCTAATATGCAAATAGACCGAGCAATGGAACAACCGAACAACCAGTCGCTACGATGTGTGCTGACCTCCAGGGGCGTGCACGGAACATGGCAGGCATCGGCAGCAAGCGGCAGAGTGTGGAATATGGTGGGAATCGGCCACGGTGGGATGGTGGAGCAGGTGAGTGGGGGCACCAGACCAAGGCGGGACACCGGTCAGTGTCATTGGGGCGAGCCTCTGATGGTTACTGAAAATTCTTTGCTCCCACGCACCGTGGTCCTGCCCACTGCTCGCAACTGCTGCTGGCACCTGGCGCTGGCCCCGATCTCTCGGCACTGTCAGCGTTGCGAGGGTGCAAGTGGTGGTTACCAACCCTGATCTCCCCTTAGGGCCTCTCCACCTCCCTTTGCTCCTGAGGGGCAATCAGGGCAGCAGCCACTACTGGCACCTGCTGACAGTGCTGGCTCTACTTGCATCATCTGCTGGCACCAGTCCCAATTGCTCTGAGCCATCAGAGGGTGTGAGGGGGGCCAGTGCTGTCAGCACATGGAAGCAGTGGTGGCAGGAGCAGGGATGCCAGCAGAGAGGGGACAAGGGGGCCGCAGTGGGAGGGGCCAGATGGGGGCACAGAGGATGGGCTGAGACCCGCCCCTGTGCCCACTGCAGCCTCGCGGCCCACAGTTCCTTTCAAGGTGCACAAATTTGTGCACTGGGCTCCTAGTCTATATATATAAAAGCCTAAGTGACCTCGTGACTGAATGACTGGAATGACTCGTTGCAGCTGGCAGACCCCGATTGCCTGATCGGGGCCGGTCCCCTGGGCTGGGAAAGGGAAATGAGGGTGGGTAGCTGCGGACTCATCCCCTTTCCTGGGGAGACTGTGGGCCGGCTCCCTCCTCAGGGCCAGCATCCAACCTCCTGGGTCCCTCTCCCCTTCTGGCAGACCCCAATTGGCCCGCTGTGGTGGCGGTTGGCCCTCCCCCCCCTTGGCCGGCAGGGGGCTGGGACGGGGAACGAGGAGTGGGTGGCAGTGGATATGGGCAGTGAGGGAAGGAGGAGAGGGGAGGGGGGAACCACATGGTGGCGGCACACAGAAGGTGAGGGAAGGAGAAGGTGGAGAGGAGGGGAGGCGAGGAGGCGGGGAACCTGATAAGCCCTGATTGTTGGCCAGGCCCAGGGACCCTCCTGTGCATGAATTTCGTGCACCAGGCCTCTAGTGTATAATAAGTGTGTATACATCTTTGGGGGACATCCATATATACAACTAATGGGAGATTTACTGGAAAATTTTAAACATTCATATTATTTTTCTTTTTTAATTACAGTTGACATATAATATTACGTATATTAGGTTCAGGTGTACACCAGTGATTAGACATTACATGACTTACTAAGTGATTATCCCAATAAATTTCATACCAACCTACACCACACATAGCTATTAGAATACAGTATTATTGATTAGATTCCCTATGCTGTACTTTACATCCCATGACTATTCTGTAACAACCAATTTGTACTTCTTAATCCCTTCACCTTGTTTACTCCCCACTCCCACCCCACAACCCTCTTCCCATCTGGCACCTGTCAAAATGCTCTCTGTATCTATGAATCTGTTTCTGTTCTGCTTGTCCATTTATTTTGATTTTTATATTAAACTGTTGATAGATATGTATTTACTACTATATTATTGCTCCTATTTCTTGGTGGAGACTGAGGTATATGGCCCTCTTGAGAGGCTCTCAGAAAAGGAACAATGGTCTCTGCCAGCACTTTTGTCTTGCAGAAAGCTGACACCCCTCCCCTCTGCCCAGCTCATGCCCTGATGCCAGACAATTCAGTTCCTCCCCATATGTCTTTGGTGACTTTCCAGCTGCTGCTCCACTGCTGGAGCTCAGAGGGAGTGAATAGAATAAGTCTGTATGTGGGCCCTTTAAGAGAAATTGCCTGGGACTCCAGCAGCCTCCACTTCACTCAGCCACATCCCTGCTAGTTTTATAGCCAGAAGTTATGGGGTCTTCGCCTCCTGGCACTGGAAACCTGGGCTGGGGTTTCTGGTGTGGGGCTGGGATATCCCTCCTGATTATTATTTGCTATATCTGGATGTGAGATCAATCCTTTTGTTTTCCTCCTACCAGTCCTGATGTGGCTTCTTCCTTAAATCCTTAGTTGTAGAACTTTCATTTGGCCAGATTTCAGGCAGTTCCAAATGATGGTTATTCTGTAATGTAGTTGTAATTTTTATGTGGTTGTGGGAGGATGTGAGTACCTCATTTACCTATGCCACCATCTTGAAGGGAAATTTTTTAACTTAAAAAATATTTCTAAAAGTTTCCAATAATCCTATAAATGTGTATATATGTATGTGCACATATAAAGTTACACATAGATACATTCACTATCTTTAAATATATATGGCTTCCATATAATTATAAATTTAAGTAAATAATGTCCATCTGTTTTGACGTTCTGAGCATAGTTTATATATTTATGTAAATAAAAACCTAGTTTAAAGATTTTACCAAAAGGAAATATTCAACTTTCCTAAGGCTAAGGTGATCTTTGTCATAGGATTCCCTTGAGAGTTGCTTTGGTATCCTGCAGTTAGTTGATAGAGGAAAAAAATCTTAAGATTTGATGTTGGGGTATACAAACAACATTCCATAACTTCTTTCATCTCTTTCCTGTAAGAAATGTAATATACTCCAACAGAGTGATAATACTAAAAGAACAATAATAAGAACACCATCCACAGTGATAGGCTGCATTAACTAAAGTCTATAAACTCAGAAGCAGGTACACCCTCACAGACCACTCTACCCATCCCACTCCATACTGATGAGAATATTTATGAAGCATTGTGTTTATTTATGGGAACCACTTTTTAAAAGAGCTATTAAAGACTGCACACTGAGAAAGACAAATGAGTTGCTATAGGTATCATACTCTATTTACAATGTAAAGGTTAGAAACTCAGGAAAGCCTTTTTTTTAAGAAATGAAAATTTAATAATTTGAATAATCCAGCAATGGATTTACTAATCCAGGGATGGAATTCCCTGTAACTGGAATTATATAGGTATAGGCTCAATGACCATACATCTATGAAGGCTATATTGAAAACATTCTAAACATCAGGTCTGACTCATGGCATCTGTTTTTTATCAGGATGATCTTAAAGTCCCTTTCTAAATCTATAATGCAGTTATTAGGATAAACAGTGTTTTCAGTGGATAAACAGTTGATGGTATAAAGTTAGTGTTTTTCTTTTTTGTTTAAGCATTTAAAAAATCTTATATGACATACTTTATAATTAACACATATTTGCATATCTAAAGGTAAGTAATAATTTTCTTAAATACTAATTACATACCTTTTAAAGTTCAAACCATTTATCTACTTTCCTTTTTTTTTTTTTTACTTTCAATCTTGTAAACTCTACTTCACAAACATAAAAAATGAGGTTAAATGGCTTTTCTTAAGGAATAGATGCATCAGGAGTTCTAAACGTATCTACTAAGCAAAGCAATTTTGTAATATATAGCTGGGATAAGATAAATAACAGAAGAGCATGCAAACTAGACATTTGTTTATTTTTAGGTCTGTATTTCTATATTCATCATATAGAAGGGTTTAAAGAATATTAATTTAAACATATATCTTGAAATACCTAATAGACTGTTACAATGTTGTGATTTTCAGCTTCTAGGATTTGGTTTTACCGTGAACTATGAAGCATTTTCTGTCCTCTGCAGGTTATATCCATGAAGTAACACTGGGATACCACTGTGATTTCTGTAGCAGCAGAATCAGAGGAGAATGAGCTGTGGCAGCCTGCACTTCTCTACCCCTGACTGTGCCTTCCTGGAGCTTCTCACACAACCCCAATAGTTTGCTCTGCTCTCTCAGGCCTTGTCACTTCAATAACACCTGTCACAGATTGACTAGATTCAGTAATTTTATTAGTTTTCTAGAGTGGCCATGACAAAGCACCACAGACTAGTTGGCATCAACAACAGAAACTTATTTTTTCATAGTCCTAGAGGCGCTCAGTTTGGAATCAAGATGTGGGCAGATGGTTGACTGTTCCCTGTATTTTCAAAGTCTTCCCTTTGTATATGTCTGTGTCCTAATTTCCTCACCTTACAATGACACCAATAGTATTTGATCAGGGCTTACACATGTGGCCTCATTTAACTTTAATTACTTCTTTAGATACTCTATCTCCAAATATAGTCACATTCTGACGTATTGGAGGTTAGAACTTCAACATATGAATTTGGGGGGGACTTAATTCAACCCACAACAGTAATTTAAAAAGTTATTTGTTTTATATGAAATGCTTTTATGACATGTTATTGTCAAGTTTTTTTTTTATTAAACTTATTGGGATGACATTAATTAATAAAATAATACACGTTCCAGGTATACAATTCTATAATACACCATCTGTATATTGTATTGTGAGTTTACCACTCCAAGTCAAGTTTTGATTGGCTGTTTTTGCATTACAGAATTTTGCTAAAGTAAAGAAGATAACTTAAAAAACAATTTTTGTTTCAGCAAAATGGATTTTTAGGCAAAAGTCTGGAAACTATTTTGGAGTTGTGGTTTAGATGGTAATTCTACTTATTCATTACTTATTATTATTAGATTAGTTCTAACTAAGGATGACACAAAAGCCTTTTCAAAAACTTAAAAATATTACAGGGGAATTTCAGTTATAATTTTATGTTTGCTGGAATTATTACCATAAAATCTCATTGAAGTTGGTTAACATGCCCACTGAAACATAATAGAGAGAAATGCAAAGTAGTATTTGAAAAGCATACTTGTTCTTTACATATGGAGAAATCAGTGTTTTCTTTTTCTCATGAAAGAGCTTCTCAGAAAATGACTCATGTAAGATTGCTAAATGGCTTCCCTATTTAATTAAAAATAAAGTTTTATCTGAAATGGATTAAATACAACTACTGTTTAATTAAAACAAAAACCTTTAAGAGGACCACTCCAGTAAGATCAATTAACATTTTGTTCCATACTGAACATAATTAGAAAGCCAATTCTTGCAATTCACTGGCATAACCTTTAAAATACGTTTGGCCTTCACAACATATCTATATGGCATTTCATTAAAAATTCAGACAGTTAAACAGAAAAATTATATACTAAGTTTAATGTTAGAACTCATTTTTAAAGTATAATTTTTAAAAAATAGAACTAATATAACTTATTTGATAATTGGTACTTTTGATTAATTTGAGAATTCTGCATGAAATATATGTATCTTTATAGGAAAAAAAGGCAAATTGAATTTTAGATTAGGGAACTGGAATATTGAGCAAATATAAGAGGAATTTGAGTCTACAGATTCATTTTAAAAAACTGAATATTATTTAGTCACACTTTTTGAAATATTTGCTTTACATTTCTGAGTTGCACAGCTTATGTAGACATAGAAAAAAATTTACTAATGCCAATAATAATTTGAAAAGAAAGCTTGTATTTTCATATACTCATGAACTAGCCAGGAAAATTTCCGAAGAAAGAAGAAAAAATATCAAAATGATCTTTGACCACTGCTATGGTAATTTGTGATCTAGTGATTATTAATGAGAATTTTTAAATGCCCTATTCTTTAATATATACATATACTACATATATACAATATATACACATATAAAATATATATGACACTGTTTGCTGCCAAATATATGAAGTTCTATTTCTCATCTGAAAACTATTTTGAAATGTGCTCTAAGAAAACTAGGTGAATGGTTGAGAAGATGTTTACATGTAAGATGTGAAGATGCTAAGCAAACCCTCAGAGGGGTCTGGTCTCCAGCATGCTCACTGGGGAAAGCCAAGCCACCTGATGTGGTTGAGGTTCAGAACCCTCTGGTTAAAACAGCTCCTTGGTTCCAAAGGTCCTATGTTCAGGTCTTGCAGGGCATTAGTCCCAGCCTGTGTCCCCATGAGGGACTTGCCAGGACTTTACCCTCAGGCTCTTTTTACATGATTTGCTTCTCTGACCCATTATTCTGGTGTAGGATGCTTCTCTGGAGAGAGAACTCCTAACTCCTACACTTTCTTTTCTACCTTCTCATTGTACCCTTGCTGTTTTGGTGATTCATTTAAACTTATTATTTCCTGACTAAACCCAATTTCGCATATGAAAAATCGAATCACTTGACCAATAGTAGTTTTCTTCTTCATCTTTTCTATACATTCTTTATATTATTTAAAAATAGATCTACAGCAACCTAGAAAATTTATATAATTCAAATATATGAAAATATTAACAGTTGCTATGCAACAGGAAAGTTTGGGGGGAAAAAAAACAAGATCTAGTGTGTCTAGAGTTCTGGTAGACTTTCCTGTGAACCAGCAGCTGCCTCTAGACCACTGTACTCTCCGCGGGATGTACTAACTTAGTGATCTGGACTCTGAGTTGTACTGGAACTGCATGTTAACATAGTAGCCAGACAAAGGGGTCTGCTCTCCTAATCACCACAGCTATCTTTCTGACACAAGAATAAAAGTTCCCTTTCTCCCTGCATGTTTAGGGACGGAAGAGGAGGCATCAGCTGGCTGGTATCCACTGTGACCCAGCAGAGCGCAGGCCAAGACTCTGAACGCACTGGAAAGATTCCAGGCTCTACTGTTAGACACAAAAGCTGAGTGCAGCTACTGCATTAAGGTAGAAGACCAGGAATTTGATAGATAGTTAAAAAGGCTTCAGCATTTAAATTTACTCATTCTGAAAGAGTAATTGGTTATGCATTTTCCAAATAGTTGAATCAATTTTACTAAAGTTAGAAGAGCTGCACATGGCAGGTGCATAATTATGCTTGCCGTTAAACACAAACACAGATGCAGGCAACAAAATTAGACGCAATCATTTCATTGAGAAAAGAATGACACTTGTTTCCCATTTCTCATTTTTGGTTAAAAAATTTTAAACTAAGCTTTGATTTTTCTCAAAGACCCAAAGATAGGTTGGTGCCCTCAATGTTTTAAATTTTCCCCACATTTCAGTGGGAATTATTTATCAGGTCATTCTGGAGGTGATGGAGAAAAATGTTATCAGCCCACAGGCTAGGCCTCCTTTACCACCGTCATAACAACCATCACCACATGGGGATCAACCCTACATGGCAGACGCCACAAAAGCAAACATGCTTCCAACATACCTAGAATGGGCTTGCTGTAATTTTGCCTCCTGTATCTACATGGGGAAAGCCCTGCTTATGTACCAGGCAGTATGGATGTCCTCTCATTTTACCTTCACAAAAATCCCTTGAGTTTGGCATCATTGACGATGGGAAGCCCTGGGATGGTGAATTCATTTGCCCCACTAATAAAGATAGTAATAAGAAGAGCTAGATTTTTAACCAATAATTGGAATCCATTCTGGTATTTCATATCCTCACCAGTCAATAACTTCTCAGAAGACAAAGTCTTCTACAGCTTCGATCAGACCGGCCCCATCACTTGTAAGTCCGGCAGGTCTGAGGGAGTGACCCCTCTCACTGCTTGAACTTTTGGAAGACAGATGTTATAGTGATTTATTTTTATTTTTCTGTAACATTGCTTTTTTGTAAAAATCATAGACTGTAAGACCATACTGAGGTTTCCTAAACTGATCTTACACAATTAGAATAAATTTCTCAAACCAATATGACCTTAGGAATGATTAAACTTAATCCCACATGAGAATTCACACTCATATTAGCTATAGGTAAAAATAATTCACTTGAGCATCTCTATAAATAAAGCTTTTTTATTCTAGACTTGAAGAAACTTTAGGGGCAACAGGGAGCAGAGTTCACCTCATGTGTTGGTATAATGAGTAAATCTCAGCAAAAGTCCTGCTGATCAATTCAGCTTTCTCATCTCCCTTTTTTGTAGCTCTTATTATAGAAACTTTTCAGTTTTAATATTAAATGTGTTTTCGACTTTTCTTAGCTAGAGAATCAAGAAATAAAACCAATTACACATTTTAAATAATGATGACCCCTAGAATTTAATTCATTATAAATATTTATGTGAATACTTCTTAGAATGGGGTCATTCCTTGATAGAACTATTCCATTAAACATCCTAAATTGCATCTTACTATTATGCTACCACTTTATTTAAAATTTTATGCAGAGAGTATATTGAGTAATGTACCTAAAGTTTCAATCATATTGCCAGGAACTTAACTTTTCTTCCAGTTTCTCTAATGTGCCATGCTTCTTTTTATCTCAAGGACTACACATACTGTTCTTTCTGAAACATTCTTTTTATTCTATCTCCCTACTCCTATTTGCAGACACTAACTCCTGCCTATATTCTAGGTCTCCGTTCAAATATCACTTTCACAGGATACCTTAGCTGATGCCTAGATTAGATCTCTACTGTATCTTCTAATGGAGTCTTCTATTTTCCTGGAATCTTTCTTTTCTTTTATTTCTTGTTTATAGCTCTGTCTCTCTGAGCAATAAACATCATAAGAGGAGGAACCTATCTTTTTTCTTTACCCCTAAATCCCCAAAATGTGGACCTAGGATTCATTCAATAAATATCTGCTGAACAAGTGGGTGATACTGAGTAATACTGCAAAAATGTGCATTTAAAAAACAAACAAACAACCTCATAGAATATAGCATGATAAAGATGATTGAAATGAGAACCAATCGTCATTCTTTGTTCCCTTTCCTCCTGAATAACCTGAATCGAAGGTTCTGATGATACTGTGAAATACCCAGCAGCCCTGTCTTTCCAAGGATGGCAAAGGGGAACACAACATGTGGCTCTAGTGTAGGTATGTGTAGATGCAGTGCAATCGCATCTGTGCTTCTCACTAGAGAGGATCATTCAGTCTTCTGTCTGGATCAGCTAAGATCTTAAGGCTCAACCGTAGGCACCCAACATTCTCTGGATACCTAGCAGGTATCAAGAAACACAGGCATTTATATTTCCATTTGTGTAATGATACCCCATCAACTTTAAAAATAAGGAAACTGGGCTCCCGAAAAGGCAGATAATCTGCAGAGGAGTTTACCATATGTTAGTAGCACAGACAAAAACTCTATTCCTGTGCACATTGTAAGGTTAGCCTTTCTAAACACCTCATTTTAACACGTTTCTTTGGCATCAGATATCTGATTGCCTAGGCCAAGAAATCTTAGACAGGTAGGGATTTTAAAGGGTCATGAATTGGGCATTGATTAGAGGTAACTCTAAAAGCCACTGAGGAAGTTAAATTTTAGTAAAATGCGATTGCAAAAGTGTAAAACCTGAGTTCTGTGTGAAAACATTTCTTATTTAGAGTTGCTTGATAGCTAACAGTTTCTTCACTTTTATTAAACTGCTTCTTTCTCCTGATTTTTAGGCTCTGCTTTTCAGTATAAGATCAACGTCTTTGACAGAGAAGTTTGGCTAAGTCAAACTTATATGACTCCACTGAACCCCATCTCAATGAAAAATAGATTGCATCTAACTTGAAGCAGGAGGCTTCCCTTTCCATCACCCATCAGGTCGCCTCAGATTTGCAGTGTATCCCTCTCTGTACAGTGCGTATCCTGCGCAGGGTGCTCAGCTGCAAGGGCGAGACCTACATGGAAAGCTTCCTGGCTTCTGCTCACTAAGGGCCCTGGAATCACTGGTCTGCTCAGAGGGGGGCCTTTTCTGCAGACATGCACCCTGGGGGAGGCAGTGGCCCAAACTCACTCTTGTTGCTGGTCTGCGATGTTCCCTTGTTTCTCTCCACTGGGCTCTCACCTGCCAGCTCCCAGTGTCAGGCTAGCTCCAGTCAGTGAGTCAGCTACTGTGTCACTCACTCATGATCCTGAAACTAGTTCTGCTCCTCAAAGGGTGGTTCCACAGCTGAGGTCCTGTTCAGGATACATCTCTCCTATGAACATTTACTCCTATTAGACTCAGACTACAAAGTTGCCACCAATAGTGTTCCAGTCACTGGGCCCATTGTTGGCCAGTACAGGAGCTATTGTGTGTGTGTTTGTATTTTCTTCACAATTACTTGCCTGATCTTTAAGTTTAACTTATCATTCTTTTCTTTTCTCCTTTCCTGGACTGCATAGTCATTTTCCATAACTGAGCAAAGCTCTGCGGCAACCCCCAGGCCCAAGCCCTCAGCTTCAGCTCTTCAGCCATTTGGCAACTCTACCTCTCTCTCTGCCCTATGCTTTGAAAGTGGACAGAATGATGGGAGCAAATTATGAATCCATTAAAGAGCTTTATATTCTCTAAGCCATATCTCAAGACTGGACTAAAGCTGGGGGACTGTGTCTTCTTTGAGGTTCTGATTTTAAAATTAACTAAAATAAAAATACTTTTGCTCATCTTCAGCAAACTCAACATCTTCACAGTCCTATAGGCAACATATCAAATAACAAGTTTGGATCAAAAAGGTGAAAGGGGGGGTGGATTGTGGTGAATGAAAGGACATAGGCCTCATGTAGGCCATTCGAGTTAAAAGTTAACGTCACCATGTGCTGTCTGAGAGAATCTGGCCTGAGTTTGAATCCAGCCCTCTGCTACTGGTCTGCAACCTCTGTTGAAGCATTGTCTGCAAAGTCACCTAATTCTGTGCAATTGCTATTGTTAATAATATAAAAATTTTGCTTGCTCATCCAGTTCTTACTAATTCCACATTGGGTGAGGTCCAGCGTTGCACTACTAAATTACCACTATCACCATTCTCCTTACCATTAGCTATTTAATGAAGGGTCACTATAAATGAGGCATTTTGCGAAGTGCTACACCTGCATTATGTAGCATGAAGTTTAGAACAGCCCTACAGATTAGTAAATACTGTTAGTCTTATTTGGTACATTCTCTATGCTCTGGTTTCTGGACATTTAAAGACTTGGCTGCTTTTGGCTTCAGGAGACTGCTGAAGCTGTCAGATTAATATACATGACAGTGACTTGCTCCTGGGCCTGGTTTTATAATGTAAATCACTCCCACTTATCTCTTTTTCCTCTCAGAAGAGAAGCATCATGTTACATTCATTGGCCAACCTAAGTCACAAGGCAAAGTGTGAAGTCAGTTGGTGAGAAGGTTTGTCCTCTTTCAGAAGGGAAAACTGTAGGGAGTAGCATCAGCAAATATTTTGAACAATAATATAATCTTCTATACTTCATCTCTTCAATACCTATCATGCATCATATACTCATGGGCTAGATTCAATACTTTGTAGTCTAAAATTTTGTAATTAAATTCCCATGTAAAAACCAAACTCGAATTTAACATACTGAGATATGTATGTTTCACATTCTTGACACATTAGTATCATAATATCACAATATGATTGAAACTTGAAGATTGTGGATAGAGCTATCTTCTAATTAGCATCAATTGGCTAGTTTAATGCTATTGCTCGTTTCCCAATAGTCTGTGTGATTCTTTGTGTATTTGGTTGTAGCAGAAAAATAATAAGCCTGAATTATTTGACTTTTAACTGTTGCTTCTAGTCTATTTTTGAGATATTGAAAAGTAGGCAAACTTTTCAAAATTGCAAAGGAAATACTAAGAAATAAGATAGATTTCTCTAATATGTTTTGCACTTATTTGAGTCATTAAAAGCCTACCTTGGAAATGAATATATTTATGTTCCATAGAAACAGGTTTTAGTATATTAAAAAATAACTTGAAGAATAAAACTTCCTAAAGAGATTCTATACTTTCTATATTTAAATCCAATTAGCATTTTAATTCATTATATTATTTATATTTAGAATTTATCAAGTGCTATATTTACTACTTGCTTTTTTCAAGACCTGAATAATAGGCAGAGTGCTGTTTTCTATTACTGTGTTCCCACAAATGTCCAGGGACAAATAAACAAACAAAAACAACCCCCAAAACAATCAGTAGATAGCCTTTTATAAAACTTAATGTCTTTTGCTATTAATTTTTCTTAACTATTTGGCATCCTCCACTTCTTCTCTTATTGGTTAGTGTGACCTAGTACATGGAAAAAATGTGGTTCATTAGCATGAATGGTAAGCTTAAATAACTGCAAGGCATGTTGGGATTCTCTTTTTTCACATTATGCTCAGGGAGCAGCTCTCTCCATGTGGCAGGTTGTGCCCGTGGAGTGGACATTTACAACATTCCCAAGATGAAGAAACTGATGCTCAGGAGGAAAATGCCAACCTCAATGTCATACAGCTAGTACGTATGGGGAATCAAGATTGAGATTAGATCCTAAAGACTGGGTGTTTCTTTTAGAATATGAATTCACTGAGCCAAAAAACTTTGAGGATCTTAAATGCCATCTAGTGGCAATTTTTATAAACTGTAGACACAATATCCCAAATGTCATTAAAAATCACTCCTGGCAACTTCAACCCATTCCCATGATAGAAAATATTTATTGTAAGAGACTGACTTCTACAGTTTATCACTCAACTCTGTGTGTGGATCCCAAAGGGTTAATCTTATCTCTAGAAATTCACTATGCACAGATAAGCCAAAAGAATAGCTTCTTTTTCCAAGAACAACACAGAAATTAACAACATTGAAGTAGATGTCAGTTTAAGCATATTTGTTTGAGAGTTAATAAACTATTGGCTTTCCAATATCTTTTTATCTGGAATATAGGTATACATATACATACATATACACACACACACACTCACACACACAAGCACATATATAGACACAGTATGGTCCCTAGCCAGAGAACACTAAAGTCACAGATCTTCTTTCTCAAATTTTAGATCTGGTTCTACTTGTGTATTTTTATATACCTTATTTCTTACAAAATTAGGAGAAACTAAAGATTTGTTATTGGTTTCATTTATTTAATAAAAGATCAAATATATACCTAAACTTTTAAACTCTGCATATGACATTTCTTTAATTTGAAATATCTTGATAATCTACTCCTAAACTGCAATTAAATTCAGACTCAAATCATTTTCAATTCAACATATCTAATCTAGCCCCATTAAATTGGTTGCCTCTAAATGAATATGTCTGTCAGTCAAGCCATAAATTACCAATTTCTTTTTTCTAAAACTTTACCTTGTGCAAGAATCCCAGGATATCTATCCAAGAAATGCACCTATCTATGTGGTTGGGATTGGGGAATCTCCATTTTCAGTCAGCCCATGCCAGCAGATTCTAATTTGACAACAACACGCAAAGAAGGCACGAACAGCTGGTGGAGTGCTTTTTCCCACTGAGGGCTTTAAAGCTGCTTTGTTTTTAGAATTTCCCTTATTTCCCATTACAGAGTTTAGAGGCAGCTGTAGAAACATACATAGGTATAGAGTTAGTGTTACATTCTAAAGTACTCTGACATCCATTTTCTGCTCCTCCCATATCATCAGGCATATGCCTAAGGGAACAGATGGGTCCTGGGGTACTCATGAAGGGCCATCAAATCCTACAGCTTTGGGGTTTAAAACTCTGCAGTGCTTGTCATGAAATAAACAAAGGCTGAGCCTCAAATAAGTGGTGGGATGTTGGGAGAGGGAAGACAGGTGACTTAGGGTTTAACTGGAATAACAGTTATTCAATTAGCCTTGTTTTTATTTTATTCATTTACTTTAAGCCCTCCTAACCTTATTTGGTTTTGCTAATTATGTTGCATGTAAAATGTAATAATAATCATACACATTTCCATAATGATAATTCATATGATTTTGAATGCATTCTATAAAACTTTACTCTATTTTTAATTTTAAAACTATAGAACAAAATATCATATACATAGATGCTAATTAATAATGAGTAAAGGTAAATATCTATTGGTTTTTCTCTTTCTTATATGGATAACCTTAGAAAAAATGTTTTTTATATATTTCTAACAGCATAAATAAAATAGTACAAATGGGCACATGAACCCATTCTTTTTAATATATATGGATACACATAACGCTGCCTCTCTTAAAGTTTTTTCTATCAAAAGTCAATGAGCATGTACAATAAGAAATGTCTGGGACCATAGAAATCATACTAACAATAAGACTAGTCTGACTTCTTCAGTGAGGAATACCTGCAAGGAACGTATTTGTAAAATAATGATGCTTTCATAGTTCCAAGTTCCTGTGGCTCAACAGCAGGAAATGCTATAAAATAGCTATTCCTCATGTTTAGTGTCCCATTTTACTGTAAAACATCCTAATAGTAATTCTACACTCAAATTTATTGCATGTCAATTACAAAATCCTCTCTCATTAGAATGAATGGAGAGAGTTTGACACTATGAACATAGACAAGGCAAAGCCAAAATGTATAAACATTTGCAGGACAAAAGCTTTATAATTTAAATATTTAAAAACGTAAGTTTCAATGATATCCTCTGTCATTTTAAGTAGAGGAAAATTAGAAAATTATCAACTATCAACTGTACTTTTCAACAAATGAGGATTTTTTTATAATTAGAGTGATGAATAAATGTTTGTATACTGACATAAACTTCTCTAGCTAAGCCCTTTAACTCATAGGAACTATTTCTTCACAGACAAAACCTCACATGTTACTTTCTTTGCTCAGAGTATTCAATGTATAGAGCCCATTTTATTCATGACAGGGGTTGACTATTCTTCAGTTACTAACTTCAGCTTATGTGCAACATTCTTACTGAAGATGAAATTGAAATAAAACTTTGAACTCATTTAGACAATTTTAAATGCTTGGCTTGTGCAGATATAGATATAGAACTGATAAAATTGTTTGTGATATCAAATAGGTCTAGCACAAAAATAGGAAATGCAGTGAACTGAAAAAAAGTATTTCCAAATACACATATTTTGCATATATTTTGCTGTACTGAAAAAAAATCATAAAAATTTGATTTAAAAAAGACTGTTAAGGTTAGATTCATTCTACATGATGTATACAAGATGTCAGATGCAAAGAGTCATGAAAAATGGCACTCAGTGGAAAATAGAGAAACTTAATTTTTGGATGCAGTTCTGATATTTATAGGATTAAGTCATAGGACCTCTATAAATTGTGTTTTATATGTTTTGAGACAGAATACTTTATACAAATAATTATATGTACCTAGATTATTATAAAGATATAGTGAAAATTATCTGAAAACCCTTTGATAAAAAAATAGTGCTATAGAAATATAATTAAATTAATACAAAATATTCTAAAGTAGTTCCTGGGGATGTTAAGATAGTTATTTTTAAAAAACACTCTGTGATAAAATAAGTTTGAAAATCATTAAATAAAACAAATCTCTTTTCTATAGGGTTCTTAATGGAAGAGATGTTCTTCAGGACATATTTTGGAGAATGGTGATAAATTGGTAATTTGAGGGGAAAGGAAACCTAATTTGTTTTAGATTTCTGAATTTTAAGGATGAAAGAGTGATGTCATGCTAACCTTATCATTTCATAATCAGACTGAGAAAGAGAGGACCTTTTGGAAATCTGGCTCTGTAGTCAGGAGGACTGAATTCTGGTAGTAGAAATATCTAAAGGAAACGAGCATCTGAAAAAGTAGAAGCTGAGTGTCAGGACCAGGAACCGAGAAAGCTAAGATTTAGCTCAGCTACAGTAACAAGCTAGACATAGGTGTACTGAGAAGCAGGTAGTCATCTGGTGATAAACAGGCACTTAACTTTCAGAGCGAGGGCTGAGGCTGGAATGCAAGGTCAAAGAGTGAATAAATCAAACAGCAAGGACCCAGGAAAGAGAAGAGGTCACAAGAGAAGGACAGTCAGAAACTCACCAGATTCACGGGAAGTGAAGTAGGTCACGGGAAGGAAGCAGGATCAGCTACCTTGACAGACCTGGGCAAGGAGCCTGCACCATGAGTTAAGTGAAAACTATGTTTGGTCTTGATACCAAGGCCACAGTCTGCCCTACCAAAGGAAATTTATATTTATTTTTCTCTAAAATACACACTAATTCCAGAAAGTAATTAATTGGAAGCTGTAGGCAGATATGTCCTTAGGCACATCGTAAAGGATCTCAGAGAAGATTCTAACTGAATGTTAAGACAGAAATGGGCATGGTTAAGTGGACCTACATTTTCCAGGAGACATACTACGGCAGTGAACTATAATAGCAGCATAAAACTAAAACATTAGAGATTTGAAATTCACTTCAGTGAGCCATGTTTTCCCACATAAATGCTATTTTAAAAGTGAAAGAGAAAATAAATGCAATATTTGCACTAAGTACAGTTATTTTATGTTGACATTAGCTAGCAAATAAATACTTCATAAATAAGAGATATCTTAATCATTAAATAAAAACTGGATGACCTACTTATCATAGCATTACTGGCTTTAAAGAAAAATGACAAAGTCTCTAGGATACACCAAAGAACCTGGACTAGATGAGCTTAATTGATCAAGACTATTGGGGAACCAGGCCAGTGTGGTTCAATGGTTGAGTGTCCACCCATGATTCAGAAGGTCACAGTTTGATTGCTGCTCGGGGCACATTCCCAGGTTGTGGGCTCAATCCCAGTAGGGGACATGCAGCAGGCAGACAATCAATGATTCTCTCTCATTATTGATGTTTCTATCTCTCTCTCTCCCTCTCCCTTCCTGTCTCTGAAATAAACAAAAACATTATTTTAAAAAATAAAAAATAAATAAATAAAAAGACTGTTGTGGAGAGCAGTGTTCTTTAAAATGTGGTAAGTGCCCAAGGGACAAGCCATCCAGGTGTAGGAAGAAAAAATTAGAATTTCCATCCTATCAACTTTTTTTTTTTTTTAGAAATTGCATTTTCCAAATATTTAACATGCGTTCAATGTTCAGTAACATTGAAAGGGTTATATAATTTTTATAGCGGGGAACCACAAACCTAGAGGGCAGGCTGGAGCCACAGATGTACCAGAAGCTCTTCAGGTATGGCCAATTCTATGCTGGTCAGCACTAGAAGGGCTTCCTAGTCCAATGAACATCTCCTATACAAAGGGAGTCACCTCACTCACAAATAGTCTACGAAATAGTGTGATAAAAATCATCATATGAGCTTCCTGGTGTGTTTCCCCTCCTATTGCTGACTGGCTGCAAAATCTTTATAAATGTGTCAGACTCTCTGTGGCCTCATAAAACAGACATAATTTAGTTTCTGAGAGGGCTGTTTTCAAGACAAAATGAGATCACCGGTGAAAGTTGATTCCCATTTTATCTGAAAGCCTTTACAAATGCTCTTCTTATTTGAAACTGTATCCCTTAGCTCTGAATTTTACCCATTGGCATATTTTCAGCTCATATTTTTAGAGGAGAATGGTTGTCATTCTTATAACTGTATTTCATTAATACAAAGATAACTAATATGTCATAAATTAAAATTTACTTGCAAACAAGGGAATCAGAAGTCATTTAATTTTCATTATCATAAAAACATGAATGGATCTGCTGTGCACATACAATTCTTACACGTCCTGCTGTTCAGTTTTTCAATGGTTTCAAATACTGCTTCTAAGAAGAAGCATCAACTTCCCATATTTCTTTTGGAATATTGAATCCATGACAATAAGGGCATCAGTAATCATACATGCAGACAGACAGTGCCAAATATATCTTTCAGGTCCTTCTATCTGGCATTGTATTTTGTTACAACAGGTACCTCAAAAATATTTGTTTTAAAAGTTATAAAGCCACTTAAATAACCTTTAAACCACAAAGCCTCCATCTAATTTTTATGTACCTTTGAAGCTAGCCTTTCCAAAACTGCATCACGTGCTTAATTTAATCTATACCAGAAGCTATTGCTTTGTGTATTTTCCACGATGTGCTATATGTAAGTTCTAGAGTATTAGTACTTCATAGCGGATTAACATATACTATTGCTTTTTCTAAGGAAATAGTTTTTTAAAAAGCTGTTTATAGAGAGAACTAACCCCAAAAAGACTCAAAATGAGTGAAAATGTAAGAGCAATATTTTGGGTATTAAATAGATAAACTATGAATGATATAAAAGTTAACTTTTTAAAAGATTAATTTTGAGGTTAGATGGTTATATTGGTAACACTCATTAAGATATATGATGCCATTTTTTGTTTTTGTTAACTTTACCAGAAATTAGCTGGAGGTCCTGATAATTTTTTTATTACTTTGAATTGGGTCAATCATCCTTTAGATATTAGAATCCTAGTGGTATGAGAGTTTAAAAGAGGGAGGTTGCCTGGGAGATTATCATTTTTTAATATCCACATTTTAGAGGAAAAAGAAAAAAAACTGAGTCCCAGAATATTAATGTAATTTGTCAGCCCTCAAAACCAGATTTTTGGACTTTGTCATGCACTCAGTATAGTACATTGATCCTGGCTTGGATAGTATACTGATGCTTTGTCCTCTAAGTACTCTCTGTATAAACATCCTATTCAATTTTGCTTTATTCATTATTTTTTTTGTATTTGGATAGTGGAGATTCCTATTGATATCATAAAATTATAAAAATTTAAAGATGATTTACAATACTAGCAAGGTATGGATATACTTTGATTCACTTAATATATTTCAACATATATTAACATTATGAAGGATGGAAACTGTTTCATAATCATCCTATCTAATAAAGAGGGAATATGTTAATTGACCGCCATGCCCTCATAAAGATGGCAGCGCCCACAGCCACAAGATGGTGGCGCCCAGTCCCCTCAGCCCCACTGGGGCGGCAGATGCGAGGCACGGCCAGGCCCATCCCCACATGGGTCTGGCCGCTCCACGTGCCTGCCTCCGGAGTCCCCCAGTCCCCTTAGCCCCCCAGCCACCCAGGGCTGGCCCGAGGCGCAGGCAAGCCTCGGATGGCGGCTTCCCAGCTGCCCAGGGCCGCCCGAGGCTCAGGTAACCAGGGCCAGCCAAGGCTTGCGCTGCCGGCAGTGGCAGCAGCAGAGGTGTGATGGGGCATCACCTTCCCCTAATCGCTGGGTCACCTCCCGCCCCTGAGGGCTCCCGGACTGCGAGAGGGGGCAGGCCAGGCTGAGGGACTCCCCTTCCAGTGCATGAATTTTCATGCACCGGGCCTCTAGTTCCTTCATATTGAGGGACCCTTGATCCTTGAAAATTCTTTTACTTTAGTTCTAATGTAAATAAATTGTGCAGAGGACGAGATAAGTTAATGATTTTAAAGAAGTTATGAATTTTATGGCTAAAATATGCCCTTTAAAAAATCTAAAATGAACTAAATTAAATATGGCTTATTTAATTAGAAAACTCAAATTCAATTGTTTTTTGCACATTTCCACAAAATTAGTATTGAAATGAAGTTGTGAAGGGTTAGCTGCAATTCTGACAAAGGTTAACACTAAAATGTGCACTTTAACAACTCAATTAATTCTACTAATTTGGATGAAATACAATACAGGCTACCTTAAATTAGCAATTGCTTCATGAAATAGACCAAAAGGTCATTTACTAGGTTACACTGAGACATTTTCATTTATATTGTGTTTCCCTTTGTGAAATCTGAAAAAAAAAAAAAAAAAACTTCCAATAGATTCAATTATAGAGGATGAATTACCACCTATAAGGCAATGAATACACACAGAGCGTATTCAATGTAAGATAATTTACAGTCTTTAATCATAAGATTTTTTTTAAAGTTGGTTAGTCAATCCAAGTTAATACTTGGAAAGTGCTCATTGTTTATTTGCATCTACTATACCAAAATATTTCTTCACAATTAATAAGATTATCATCAGTAGTGCTCCTAACCCTGAGAGAATGTTGTTAAACACCACAATTTTATGCTGCATGTTAATCAGTTTGTGTAATATGAGTATAAATACTAAGGGAATTTACTCAATGTATTGAAAGCCACTGAATATGGACATAAAACACATAAACATTCTAATAAGAATATTGTTTCAGTAGAGAACATTGCCAAGTAACATAATGCTCATTTTAAGTTATTAATAACATTACTACTATTCCCAGGTAAAGAACTTGAAAAATATAATATCACCTATATAAAAGATTAAAAATTTTTGTTTGCCAATGCAAATTTATATAATTTATCAACATTTCTCACAGTTTGCAACTGATCTAACAATATATTACTTTATCTTTCATAGTTTTATTAAAAGTTCCCTTTTGAAAGAAGCAAAGAATATGTATGCAGACCTTCATTCTTGATTAAAATTGGTGGTGTCAGGTCATGTTTTCCTAAGGTTTCACAAGCAACAGAAAAGGGAAAGGAGGGAGCTACCTGTTGTTGGGTACCTTCTATGTGCTTCCTCATTTGTCTTATTTAATTAAACTTAAAACCCAACAAAATATCTGCTTTTTTGTTACTTTAATGTTACTTTATTTTATAACAGGGATTAAAATTTAGTCCAGCCATATGTTAGAAATGTTCAGCTATGAGTTAGGAATAATTGGCTTATGATCTTTCAACTTAGCTGTAAGTTATTTTTCAAGGCTGAAACTGCAATTTAACAAAAACAAACAAACAAAAATCACACACACACCAAAAAAAACTCTGTGTTTTTGAAAAACATAATGGTAGGGCTTCTTGCTTAAAATATTGGAGAACAGCAAACACATCAAAGTGATGAAACAGTTTTTCAGAGGTGTGAAAAAATGCCTCTTATTTACTGCTGCCTGTGGACTTCACACATTTTTGCCATGTTTATAAAGGAATAGCATAATGATTTCATGATAAACAATAGCTCATGGAAGCTGCTCATCAGTTAGGTAAGATCACTTCTGAAAAGTAATACAAGAACACTTGCTTAAGAAGCATCTGATATTTTGCCTTTATAGAAGCACTGGAAACAACAATCCTCTCTAATAAAAGAGTAATATGCAAATTAACCACCACTCCACTACACAAGCCACACCCACCAGCCAATCAGGGCAAGTATGCAAATTAACCCCAACCAAGATGGCTACCAGAAGGGAGGCTTGGGTTTCCCCAGCAACAGAGGAAGCCAAGCTTTCCACACACTCTGGCGGGCCCAGGCCTCCACTCAAGGATACAAAGTTCCAATTATAGAAGGTAAACAAATCCAAACAGAAATGGTGGCAGCCACGGATTGAGCAGGAGGCTTGGCTCTACTCCAGGCTACACAGTTTCAATTGTAGAAGGTAAATAAATTCCAGATACCAGGGCCTCTGCTTGGGTCACCAGGGGCGTGGCTGGACTGCAAACCACCACAGGCCCCTCGCCCAGGCCTCTCCATGCCCCAAGGGAACTCCACCCTGATCCAGGATACCCTTCAGGGCAAACCAGCTGGTCCCCACCTGTGTACCAGGCCTCTATCCTATCTAATAAAAGAGTAATATGCAGATTGACCATCACTCCAACACACAAGATCAAGATAGCTGCCCCTCTGTGGTCAAAGATCCTACCCCCATGTGGACACAAGATGGCCACCACAAGATGGCCAGCAGGGGAGGGCAGTTGGGAGGGACCAGGCCTGCAAGGGAGGGCAGTTGGAGGCGATCAACCCTGCAGAGGAGGGCAGTTAGGGGTGACCAGGCCAGCAGAGGAGGGAAGTTGGGGGCAAACAGGCTGGCAGGGGAGCAGTTAGACATCAATCAGGCTGGCATGGGAGTGCTTAGGGGGTGATCAGGCTGGCAGGCAGAAGCGGTTAGGGGCAATCAGGAAGGCAGGCAGGCGAGCAGTTGGGAGCCAGCAGTCCTGGATTGTCAGAGGGATGTCCAGTGGGATCGGGCCTAAAGGGGCAGTTGGACATCCCTCGAGGGGTCCCAGATTGGAGAGGGTGCAAGCTGGGCTGAGGGACACCCCCCCGCCCCTGTGCACGAATTTCGTGCACTGGGCCTCTAGTAGAGTAATAATAAGAAGAAAATGTTAAAGTGGTATTTGAATACATAAGAATTCCTTAAAAATATTTTGGGGTTTCATTTAGAACAATTGCATTTCCAGATATTATCTATTGAATAAATTTTGGAAAAACCTATTAAACTGAAATAAAACTCATCATTAGAGGGTTATATATAGTTAGTATATAAAAGAAAGTTCTTAAAAAATCAATAAGCAGAAGATTGATAGTGAAGGAGGGAAATTTAAATGAGAGACATAGTTTCTCTTTTGAAGAGCTATTACCCAGAATTGATGCATCTTAGCATAAAAACAGAACTAAACTTTATAAATCCAGAAGCCTCAAATAAGGATAAAAAATTGACTCTACATAAACAATTTTCAAACTCATCCTATACAATATCTATACAAATGTTAATCTTATTTTCAACAAAGACACTAACAGCCATGGCAATATATAGTTGAACAGATTCTATTCTTTTGATGAGAAAATACTAAAAATAGTAACAATTCTTTTTCTTGCATGATGTCGAAAAAGAAAAAAAAATAAGTATAAGTAAAGATGTCAATTTACCCTGCCTTCAAGATTCTGAGTATGTTTTGACACAACAAAAAATAGACATACAGTATACTGCAAGAACTGGTCCTTGAGTTGATAGAAAGTCTGTCACCAACAGAATAAATCAATTTCATCTTGTAAGGGACGTTAAGAAGATAGTTGAAAAGCCATCTTTAAAAAAATGTGATGGATGGAGGTTTGCATTGAAGAGTACACCCTGATTCATGTAAAAATATTTGTTTATTTTTATCTTTCTAAGGAAATGTGCCATTGGCAACTCCTTCATGTGGATATTTCTGGAGCCTACCAGCCTGAGTTAGTTATAGTGTAAAATATTTTGTGCTATTCCACATGGCATTATGACTCAAAAGTGATATTTAATCTGAGGCGTGACTGGAATATTTCCAATTTAAAAAATATTATACAGCAACAAAGAGCAAGTTTAACTTTACCATTCAATTCTAACAAATAAAAAAAAAATGCTTCCATGGATTCCTCAAATTAAGAACTTAAAAATTCATAAAGGCTATGTATGATAATAATTTAGTTCCTGTATTATAAAGGCCAGATTTTTAGTATGAGCTTTTAGTTTCTTTTTAAATATTATTTTGAAATTTGAGGATATTAGCAGTTGGCCTCTTAAGTTGTGGATCAAAATTCTATGCTGTATATGCCCAAATCAATAAATTCAATTGTATTTTGAACTATTCATTTATCCATTCATACATTCAACAAATATTTATTGAATGCCTACTATGTGTCAGGTACTGTGACAGGTATTTAGTTAGGTACTGAACAACAAGTTGAGAAAGTTAAAAAGACAGATGTGGTCCCATCCCTCTTGGAACAAACAATGAAGCATGAAAACACGATTTCAATAATAGTGTGATAATACTCTGAGATAATTATAGATGACTCAGTAGTACAGGAGAGAACTTAAGCCAAATCTGGCAGGGGATGGAGTTGGTGGCTTACTTTGGATGCACCAGAGGAATGTATACCCCCATTGTAGCTGAAGGATTATACCAATAAAAGGCTGGGGTGCTCTGGGCAGAGGTGTTCTTTCCCCATTCTTTTCCTCTAGGAAGAGGACATTTATAAAGGAATGGAAAGAGAGTGATAGTGTTTGGTTTGAAAAACTGAAGCAAATTTAGAAAAACCTAAAAAGGTAAGAGGGAATAGGGCCAAATCATGCACTTTTAGGTTATATTAAAGAATCTGTACTTTATTCTGAGGCTAATAGAAAGCAGTTGAAAAGTTCTCAAAAGAGAGTAAGAAAGTCACCTTTGTATTTTGGAAAAATATCATACTTATTATAACTTGGGAAACAGCTTTTTAGAGTAGGAACAGAAATTGGAAACCTACAAAAACCCAGGGTGAAAGAGGGTGGTAGCCTAGAGCATGAAAGTGGCAGTGGGATGGTGAGAAGTGAAGTAATTTGAGAGCAGTTGAAATAACCAATACTTATTAACTTGTTCATGTGAGTGTGTGGGGTTGGAGAAACTGAAAGAAAAAGGAGAATGTTTCTAACTGAGAATAAGGGAAAATAAGGCCAAGTGAAGAAAAGACCATCTCTGATTTCCTTCTATAACCTAGCTCTCTTAGGAGATGTAATCAAATTGCTCCATTGCTTAGCAACCACAGGGAAAGAGCTAATAAGTCATGATTCATGATTCTATGGGAACAATCCGCGGGTCAGTGGCTTGATGTCAAGGTGTTTAGATTCCTGCTGTGACACTTTCAAACCAATATTGACTACTAGCATGAGGACAGATGAGAGTTAAAATGCAAATGCTCTCATGATCAATCCAATTGATCTCTATATAGTGTGATCTGGTACAGCCTGCTGCATCAATCTGACAGTAGCATCTGTAAATCAACATTGGAAGAAAAATAGCACACAGACATAGCTTCAGGGGAATTTTTGTTTTACCAATATAGTTAAGCCAAAGAGAGAGGCACATCTACATTAGTATGAAGGTAATGACTCCAACAATCATCTAACCAACAGGAAATCTTTTAAAAGAAGAGGCACAGTGGGTGGCGAAAGTTTTTGAAAACTGTTACCTGTAACCACTGTGACTGGTCATTGTGGCCGGAGGTCCAGGCATTCACTTTGCCCTGCTTGTCCAGCCGAGCTTTCCTTGGCTCCCAAGTGAACATGTCCATATTGAGAGTTCTGAAGACGCTGGAGGCAGTGATCTGATAGTCCTGTATATGCCCCGATTTCATCCCCAGAGGCTCAGAACAGCCTGAAAGAAAATGAGAAGGGCTCCATGAGAAAAAGAATTTATCACCCTGCAAGTTTTATGTCTTCATTTTAGATAGGCAAGAGCAGATTAAGCCTAATGCTATTCATTCCCCCAAAGAGAGAGCATCTAAATTCAAAAAAGGTTATAATCAGAAATAAATCTGGAACAAAATCGAAAAACAAAATAGCCAATTCAGGTTATTTTGTCTGAATATATTTTGGAAAAATTGAAAACAAGACAGAATTCAAATTACTTTTCTGCGATAGATGATTCTGCAAAATGAAAACAATGCTCCCCTGTCTCATTAATGATAGCCTCATGACTGTTCCTGAGTTTTCAACAGTTTCATTGCGCCTTTAAAAATGGAACATTTTCTCACAAAGTATATTTGGTTTTCTTTTATTTGCTTCCATAATACTGCAAATGAAAATTCCCTCAGTACAAAGTCATTTTCACAAACTGCTCCAATGGTATATTTTGAACTGGACAGCATTTTCTTTTCTAAGAAATGTTTGCTAATCTTTATCACATATCCTTATAGCACCAACATGGCTTCTTCTGGAAGGTAAGAAGCTAATATTTATTCAAAGTACACCATGTGCCAGGCATTGTACAACTATAGGATTTAAACAAATATATAACAGAAGAAAGTAAACTAATTCTAGCAAAAGCCATTATGGGACGAGACTTTTATACATTCTTATATTTTGATCATACTCAATAACTACTAGTATTGGGTAAATTTGGAAGATTCTCAAATTTGCTACATATGGTTTAATGTTTGACATTGTGCAAATTGTGGATTTGTCTGTCCTTGAAATATGTGTGTGTGTGTGTGTTTGTGCATATGTGTGTATGTGTGCACATGAATTTCCAATCTTGAATTATAATTGAGACAAAAATCTATCCATAAAGCCATCTATAGGAAGCATGATTCTGTTATCATATTAGACAGTGGTTGAGGCTTCTACAAAGTAAGTTTGATTATCAAGAAATCCAAAATAAGCCTGGCCTGTGTTGCTCAATGGTTGAGTATCAACCTATAAACCAGGACGTCATGGTTTGATTCCAGGTTGGGGCACATGGCAGGGTTTGGGGTTCGATTTTCAGTGGGGGTATGCAGGAGACAGCCAATTAATGATTCTCTCTCATCATTGATGTATCTATCTCTCTCTCCCTCTTCCTTCTTCTCTGATATATCTATATCTATATCTAATCTATATCTAATCTATATCTAATCTATATCTAATCTATATCTATATCTATATCTATATCTATATCTATATCTATATCAATGTTAAGACCTCAAATCAACATATCGGGGAGTACTAAATAGCTTATGACTGGCTGCAGTTTCTAAAACTAAGCCATTTGAAGTCAAGGCTCTAAGAGAAGTGGCTTAGAACTCTTCAATGATAAATAGTTCTTAACTACAATGAATTGCTTCCTGTCTTAGTCCATGTAGATTACTTCTTCCTTCTTGAGGCTCCTCCATGTCTGCCTTTAACTCCACCTTCTAAGAAATGACTATCCTATGCAAACATTACCAAAACTGTGATGGAGGGTTAGCCAATTATGTCTTAGTACCAATTTTGTTGGGTTTCAGGGATAAGAGACATATACTCTTAAGTCCCATTATAAAAATAACTGTAACTCCTAAATATAAATTCTAGAGGAGAAAAGTTTTATGACCAAATCTCAAGGATTGTAGAAAGTTCTGAAGTCCTCATGACATGTCATTTATCTTCAGGCAGTTCTACGGTAACATGCTTTGTCTAAATTATAGATTTCTGACTTATTCTTCTATTGCTCTCATCAAGTCCTCACCCCCACCCTGCACTGCTACTGGAGTTTTTGTAAAACTGATGGACTTGCAGAAGAGATACAGGGAAAAAGGAAAGGTTGTTGGTTTCTTCCTTTTGTGACATAACACAGTATTTTAAATATTGCATAGAAAAGGGATACCTTTACTTTGACCATTTCTGCTCAGTCATAGAATTCATTTCATACCCATTCCATTGTCTAATACTTAGCCCAGAGGAAGTTCTGAATAATTTGTTCAAAGAATGAATGAATGACTATTCCTCCCCTAATTACAGTCATGATCCATTTCAATCTAAACATCTTAAATCATATCTCTCTCAGAGAATTTAGGGGTTTTCTTTTTAAGTATCTGGTAAAAGATTAGCTGCTGATCTTCTAGGCAGGCTGAGAGATCTTATAACAGTTTATTGAATACAATAAGGAAGCCTTCGGCTTTATAGTGTTGCACTGGATTGTGGGAAATAGTTCCATACATTGAATTACTGTTTATTTCCAAATGTAACAGCTAACCTCTTCCAATTTGCCTCACAAATTTTCTTCCTCATCCATATGATTTGATAAGTATAAATTAACTCTTTTTACCAGCATGGATAGCACCTGCACAAAATGAAATATTAACAATGAAATTGATTATTTTACAGCTTTTAAAAGTATCCATCAAGTGATATTATTCTCTGCATGCAAGTTCAAAATCAATGTGTGGGTGTGGGAGCTGCGTATGGCTTCTTTCTGAGAACATAAAAATCTGTAAAGTGTCAGGTGTAACCTCAAGTCAAACTTGAAAGTAAAATATATTCACCCCTTAGGGGTGTAACTGTGCCATGTATGAGAGACTGACCCTCACAAATCAAATGGCCGAAAAGTTGGGGAAGGTGATGTTAAGCAACTAAAAACCACGGGGGCTTGTAGCAAACCTCATCATCTGTGGCTTCTTCTTGATTGCTTTATGATGGATGTGTTGGGGTTGACACCGGCCTGTGGTGATATAGTGACATGCAATAAAAACACTGTACAACAATTCTGCTCAGATTTACTGGTAGTCAGTAAGCTGGTTTGAATTAAGAAAATAAGGAAAACATCCCTGTTAGGATAATTAACAGTACTATAAAACCATATGTTGTCTGCTTCATAAAAGACACCCATATATAATATGAAATATGATTCTTAAAACTAATTCACTCATCTAGCTAAATGTCTCTGATTCCTTTAATTATAATGGGTTCATTTAAAGTATGGTTATTGTTTTTAAAATACATTTTTATTGATTTTAGAGAGAGAGGAAGTGAGAGGGATAGAGATAGAAACATAGAAGAGACAGAAATATCTATCTATTGGATGCCTCCTGCATGCCCTCTACTGGGTCCACAACCCAGACAGATGTCCTGACCAGGAATCGAACCAGTGACCTCCTGATTCATGGGTCAATGCTCAACTACTGAGACACACTGGCGGGGCAAAAGTTTGATTGTTTTTTAATAGTAACTTTTATTTGCTTAAAAATAATTCATTTTCTCAACATCACAAATATACCTAAGAAGGGAAATAAATATAAAGTATACATTATAACCAATACACAATCTCTTGAAATGCATAAATAGTTCCCAGTTATTCTGTTCTAGGGATGTGTACTCCTATTTTTTTTAACTTTCACCCAAGGATATATTTATTGATTTTAGAGAGAAAAGGAAGGGGGGGAGAATAAGAAAGAGAGAGAGAGAAACATTGATGTGGGAGAGAAACATAGATCAGTTGAATGCAACCTAGGTAAGTGTCCTGACTGGGAATTGAACCAGCACGCTTTGGTGTACAGGACAATGCTTCATCCACCTGAGCCACCTGGCCAGGGCATGTGTCCTCCTATTTTTAACTAAATAGTATAATTGAACATTTGATAAAAGTCTTTATTTTTTGAAGGTTATTATAAAAAGTGAGGTACACATTAATTTTTCATTTTTCAAAACACAGTTGTTTGAATAAAAACAATTACATTTCATGTAAATGTTGATGCTACAATAAGGACAATTACCAAAAACAAACACAGTGAAATGCCTAGACAAAATTGTCTGTTTAGTTCAGAATCTAGCTATATAGAAATGGGATCACGGTGAGAGCTACACAAAAAGTCTTCATCTTTCTATTTAATACTGATGCCCCTGGAAGGTAAGGATTACTTAATCCTGAGTTGGATAACCACTGTTTATACAATAGGCAGGATGGTAGATAAGAATGAGCCAAGAGTGAATTTATAGTAGAAATCTTGGTATTGAAGTATTGTCTCCTTGGGAGAAATGATAAAATGTACATGTTTCATTAAAAAAAATCCCAAAAGACAAGTTCTTACAGTAGATGGACAGAGCTAAAGCTTACTTTTCTATTCCATATAGCCTAAATGTAACTGCAACTTACAAAGTCAGGCAGATTTCAGTTTTTACTGAACTTTTGTCAGAAAACATAAATCATAGTCAATACTAAAAACAATGAGACATTTAAAGAAACAAAAAGTTTCCAGTGAGAATTTGTTGTATTTTCATTGACCACTTGAAGAAATGCACTGCTCCTTCTACATTAGTTGTCTTATGTAGCATGTTTTAGATTGTTTGTCTCTCTCTCTCTCTCTCTCTCTCTCTCTCTCTCTCTCTCTCTCTTTCTCTCTCTCTCTCTCTCTCTCTCTCTCTCTCTCTCTCTCTCTCACTCACACACACACACACACACACACACACACACACACACACACGAGTTTATCACTGAACCATGCCCTTGACATGTTATAGCAGGATTAATATCTATGGGTATTGAAAAATTATAGGTTAGTAGTAGACTACATATCAATTTTTTTTCTTTAAAGAAAATACTAAAATAGATAATATGGGACTCACCTGATAGTTCGCATCCAAGAAGTTCCATTCTCAAAGTACAGTGTCTTCGACAAACTTGGGGATAAAGTCTTACATACTGAGCTTTGATGGGGGGTGTGAAAGAGTTAGCATAGGGTGTGTTGTTATCAACATTTCCACGGAACACCTGTGTAAAGAGATGATATAGTTGCAATTATTAATTGTAACAGCTCCTTTGCCTGTTTTTATACATTGATCTTATGTCCTACCCAACATAATCTTTCCAAAATTAGATTAAATAATTTGGGGGTCTGGAGCATTTAGGAAGCAACTTGCCATCAGCTGAATACATAAAACCTAGAACTAAAATACGAATTAATGTTATGAACCAATGTAGCCTATGGTATAATCTATACTCTATTATGAGGTATTGTCAATTTTAAGGTCAGTCCTTCAGAACCAGGGGAATGTTTCTCTTTTTTTTTTTGAAAAATGGGCACTTACGCCTTTCAACTTAATGTAGTCTGTCCATTTTACTACTTAGTAATGATAATTTTTTTTTTCTTTAGTAACTAGTCTTTCCTGTGCTTCCTGTTCACTCAGTCTCTCTAATGTTATGATCAGACTTATGATGCTTTAGGGTCTGATTCCTAAGATTATGTCTTATTGGTTACTCCCAGATCATTGGATAGGAGACTCATAATTCTTTATATATATGGAAAAACTATATTTCCTTCTAAAATTAAGGATTACACATGTTATTTTAAAATTCTTTTAATCTCATCGTTATTTTACATTTTACATGACCTGGTAAACATATAAATTTATTTAAATTTATTTGAGAAGGTAATTTAAAAAATCTTTTACTATAATTTGTTAAGTCTAGTCTAATGACTTGTCTTTAAATGGAATGAGCTGCAGTCGTGAAATTTAAAAATTAATAAAAGTTCATTAAAATTGGGAATATCATAAGAAAGGCAAAGGAGACATTGAATATTTATTTTCTCTAAAATGTTTTATTCTATAGCCCTGGCCGGGTAGCTCAATTGGTTAGGGTGTCATCCCAATATGCCAAGGTTGTGGGTTCATTATCTGGCCAAGGTGCATACAAGAATCAACCAATGAATGCATAAATAAGCGGAACAACAGATTGATGTTTCTCCTTTTTTTCTCTCTTCCTCTCTCTCAGTAAATAAAAATGCATTACTAAAACATTTTGTTCTGCTAATAAAAATTTTTCTCCCAATACGAAATATATAAAAATATACATATTTTCTATATTTGTGCTTTACTTTTCAAATAATATTTTTATTTATAATTAACAATTTTGATCTATAGTTATTTGATTATGGACAGTGCTAATCTGTCAAAGCAATACAATGAAATTGAAAACAGACTATTATTAAAATAAAACAATTTTCATGCCAATATTGTTAACCTTGTGATAAAGTGATTATAAGGTCCCCAATTAAAATCAGAGAAAGAATGTTAGCCGGTGTGCACTTATAACTTGGAAAAACTCCTTACCCCTTTTACCCCACTAGTCTGATATTTATTAAAATACCATAAATTTATTTGCAACAACATAAAGCTTCCGCTGAAGACCCATTATTCATTTGGTAAGCAATGATTATTAACGGAATTTGACTTTTAAATTAACTATGTTAAGTCATTCTTACCATGTCTTCATTGGTGCCTTTCACTTTGTACATTGTCCAAGTCTTTCCATCATTACTATAGGCAATTTTGTAGGATTTTATATATTCTGGGCTTCCAATCCTCTTGGCTCCTTGGGTAATTACACCAGTAACTCTCATTTTTCTTTGTAAATTTATCTGAGGAAACAGGAAAATCAATGGTTATCACATTGCTTTCAGGATAACAATATTGACACTATCCACTTTGGAAATGGAACATTTTTATTTATTAGTATATATTTAAAATAATACAAAAATATAGTAATTTCTTATAATTTTAAAAGATGAGTAAAATATCTATATCTATATCTATATCTATATCTATATCTATATCTATATCTATATCTATATCTATATCTATATCTATATCTATATCTATATCTATCTATATCTATATCTATCTATCTATCTCTACACACACACACACTCTATATATATATATATAGTTTAGGTTTAAAATCTTAAATCTTTCTCAAATACCTTTTTTCAAGTAAAGCAATATTTGTGGACAAACTTTGAAAAGGGCAATGTGCCCCCAAAATATTAAGTATAGAAAGCATTGGTTGGTTATGATATGAATATGTGACTTAGTAAACTGAAAACGGAATATTGCCTTGTTAAAATAGCCTCAGTGACATTACAATGAAACTCTAAGGTCAACATAATTGTAAATGTGTCTCAAATGCTTTAGGCTTCAACAAATTTCTACTTAAAATAAAACATGAAAATCTCCCTGAGATCTTTCAGTACTAGAAAAGAAAGCTAAAGGCAACAAAATTGACAAAAGCCAAAAACAAACAGAAGTATCTTCAGTTTCTAGATTTTTACATAGTTGTCTCCACTATAAGTTATAGAGGGTTTTTCATCAAATACTTGCTTTCTCTTCATTTCATCATGGGGAGACTTTCTAACTGGTATTTTCTCTTCATATTTTCTCCCTATTATAAATCACCCAACAATAGTTTGCTGCAGGAGTAACAGCCCTGTAATAAAAATTCTAATATTCTTCTGATATTTTGGCCTTTAATGTATAATAATTGAATTATAAAAGAAAAATATTTTCTTCATATATGGAAATTATTAAAAATTGTGTCATTCATTTTAAAATGCCTTTATGCTGTATGCAAAATCTTCTATGTTCTAGAAGAATTGTTGTAAAGTTTCCCTCTCCACCAATCACAAATTAAAACATTTAAATGTCTTATGCTAGAATATGAATAATTCAGAGACCATTTTCCAGAGAAAATTAGACAATCTTCAGATTCATGTGATTGGGGTTTCTCACTTTCTAAGAAGACTCTGAGAATTAATATTTGAAATGATAGAATGTGTATGTGAAGAAACTGCCCCTCTGTAATCAGTTTTCTTTCTTCCCTCATCACCTCCCCTCCCTCCTTTTTCTTTTTCTTTCTTTCTTTCTTTCTTTCTTTCTTTCTTTCTTTCTTTCTTTCTTTCTTTCTTTCTTTCTTTCTTTCTTTCTTTCTTTCTCTTTCTTTCTTTCTTTCTTCCTTTCTTTCTTTCTTTCTTCCTTCGTTCCTTCCTCTCTCTCTCTCTCTCTCTCTCTCTCTCTCTCTCTCTCTCTCCCCTATCTATGTATCTATTTACCTACCTATCTTCATGTCATATATTTAAAAAGTTGAAAATTGGAACTAAGAAAGCAATCCACCCCAGACAAACACCATGACTTATGAAAAGGCTTACAATGTTTTATTTCCTTGGATTTATATATTTTAAATATGTTAGTGTCTTGTGGGCAATCCTGAATCCTGCATGTAGGCAGCACCCGTTTAGGCTTTTGGAAATTTGCCAACATGGTAAGGTCTGTCTTCCTGTTGATTCTCAGTTTCCTAGTCTCATCTTCCTTCTCTGAATGGCATGAGGTTCCTCACGGTCTGGTGCTCATTCACAGAGCGATCCTCAGTCTTATTTCTGTATAAAGAAATCCTGGAATTTTGATGAGTTAAAGGACATGGCCAAGGTAGTCCTCAGCCTCTGACTGGTGAGTATATCCCTCTCTCACTCTTGCAATGCAGACCTTATAAACAATATTTTTGCTTTTAAATTCTGGGTCTGTGGTCCCCTTTTTTCACCAATAATACTAAGGGAATTAATTCTGAAATCCAGTTTTGCTTTTCTCATTTCAATACTCAGACATCAAATTTACTTACATAAATACATTTTATGTAAAAATGTTGTTTGGAGGCTCAAAAAAGTGAATATCCACCATAAAGGTAAATTTTACTTATTACTCTTAACATTGATATCTATTAGTTTATTTAAAGATTGATTTTAGAATTTTAACAGTGAAATTTGGAATAGATAACCTCTGAAAAATACTTCATTTTACTGTGTTAGGTAAATTACCACATGGCTATGGAAGAGAAATATTGTTCTAGTATCTAATGTATGACATTCTTTTTTCTTTTTATGAGACTCTTCATAATCGGAATTTTTCTATATATACAACATAAATAGTGGATAGTTTTAATAATTTTCCTCCCATTTTAGAAGTCAAATTCCACACGATATTGCTGATTATTCCTTTCACAATTATCTTTGATCTCATTTCAGTTATCTTGTTTATATCTTTTACGGATGTCCCAATGATCTCTGCCAGAGTTTTAGCTGATGAACCATAGACTGATTTTCTAAAGCTTAAATTATAGATGCATAACAATAAAAATAATTTGTAAAAGTGATTTCTAGAATACAGGATTATTAACAGTTACCAGGTGTTGGGACCTCAATATAAAAGGCTAAGATTCACTGTCATGGTCATACTAAATTTAATATGAGAAATCTATATTGCTATGAGAAATAAATTAAGCCCTGGAAGAAGGCTATAGAATGATTTTATTTATTTTTTATTTATTTATTTTTAAATACATTTTATTGATTTTTTACAGAGAGGAAGGAAGAGGGATAGAAAGTTAGAAACATTGATGAGAGAGAAACATTGATCAGCTGCTCCCTGCACACCTCCCACTGGGGATGTGCCTGCAACCAAGGTACATGCCCTTGACCGGAATCGAACCTGGGACCTTTCAGTCCGCAGGCCGACACTCTATCCACTGAGCCAAACCGGTTCTGGCTATAGAATGATTTTAGAAACATCTCCACCACAAGACCTGCTGCAAGTAATTCCCTTTTATCCTATTCCAACAGTATTTTATGGCAAAATAGCATTGGCTAAAAGGTGATCTGCCTTTTTAATCTACCTGAAAATACTATGTCACATTTCACATAATCAAAAAGCAAAAAAAAAAAAAAGATTATAAAATATTAGAAAAAGTATAGAAAAACAGGAAAGCTTGTACATTATTTATACTGTGGGAGTATAAGTAACACAATCTTTCATGAAGAACAATTTAGTGACATGAAACAAAATGACCAATACACATTTTCCTAAGCTCGGCATTTCATTTTAGAAATGTAGCTTACCAGTATAACCACACATAAGCAAATTGATGTGGATACAAAGTTGTTTCCCACAGTGTTATATTAGTATATAATAGGACACAATTTCAAATAGGTTAAAATGTCTATCAATAAGGATCTAAGTCATTTCATTAAGGAAAAGGCCAGAAAATAAAATACTATACAGTTGTTAAAAGAACAGGAATGAGGAAGGAAGAAGGGAAAGGAGAGGGAGAAGATGAAGGAGAAGAAAGAGAGAGAGAGAGAGAGAGAGAGAGAGAGAGAGAGAGAGATGTTGGCACAAGATTTTAAGAATTACTGCTTGTCAAGTTTTGGTGTGGCATCAAATAATTGATTCCACAATTATCTGGAAATAATGTGGAAAGAGCACTAAGACTTTAGCAACAAAACTGTATATTGCATACTTCTGTTCATACTACTGTAAAGGGCAAACAATGCATTGATAATCATGTTATCTGTAACAGCAAAAGTAATGATAAAATATCTAGAAATTAACCTAATAAATTATTCTTATAGACTTATGAGAACATTTTTAACTAAAAGACAAAACAGAAGATAGCATAATGAATAAGACAGCATAATAAGTTGGTTCCCTCAATTTTATTTGTAAACTAGAGGCCCGGTGCATGAAATTTGTGGACGGGGGTGTGTGTCCCTCAGCCCAGCATGCACCCTCTCCAATCTGGGACCCCTCAAGGAATGTCCGACTGCCCGTTTAGGCCCGATGCCAGTAGGATCGGGCCTAAATGGGCAGTTGGACATCCCTCTCACAGTCCAGGACTGCTGGCTCCCAACTGCTCGCCTGCCTGCCTTCCTGATTGCCCCTAACTGCTTCTGCCTGCCAGCCTGATCACCCCCTAACCACACCCCTGCCAGCCTGATTGATGCCTAACTGCTCCCCTAACAGCCTGATTGCCCTTAACTGCCCTCCCCTGTAGGTCTGGTCCCCCCCAACTGCTCTACCCTGCAGGCCCGGTCACCCCCAACTTCCCTCCTTTGCTGGCCTGGTCACCCCTAACTGCCCTCCCCTGCAGGCTTGATCGATCGCCCCCAAATGCCCTCCCTTGCAGGCCTGGTCCCTCCCAACTACCCTCCCCTCCTGGACATCTTGTGTCCACATGGGGCAGCCATCTTGTGTAGGAGTGATGGTCAATTTGCATATTACTCTTTTATTAGATAGGATTCTGTGCAGTTTTCATCAACATCAAGAAGGATATACTATTCTGTGTCATGATAAGTTTATTCTAAAAATTGATTGTTTTTATTTTAAATTATACATTAAAAAATAAACCTTCATTAATAAATAGCTAAAGGAATACTGGAAAGGTACAAACAATGGAAGGAATTTTGCCATATATTAAAACTCCAAGACCATTTAGATGGAGAATGTGGTACTAGCATAAACAGATAAATATCCATTTGGAATTGGAAGGGAGATCCAGGAAGAGGCTATATATTAATATATATCAGTACTTAGGCAGCATTATAAGTCAGTGAGGAGAGGATAGATTATTTAGTAAATGGTGTTGGGAAAATTGATCGTCTATATTAAGAGAAATTAATTTGGATTGGAATGTACTGAAGGCCAAATGTGAAAAGTAACATTTTTCATCTAATAGAAAAAAAAATGTAGAAATATATTTTTGTGACCTCAGAGTTGAAGAAGCTGTTATTCTAAGAAGATCAGAAAAGCACAAAATGTAAAGGGAATTGGCTCATAAAAATTTAAAGATTTATTTTTAATCAAGTACATCACAGGTAAAATTAATAGAAAGGTGTCAGTCGGGGAAAAGATAAGTGTAGTGTCAAAAACTGACAGGGTCTTATTTAGTACACTAGTTCTCAAAACTTTAGGTCTCATGATTCCTTTAATAAAAATTATTAAAGGCCCCTAAGAGTAAATACACTCACACCAGGCATATAACACACACACACACACACACACACACACACACACACACACACATAAAATACTTTGGGGCCTTTAATATATCATATGTACATAATTAGAAATTAATATGACAGATTTTAGAAGTATTTATTATTTAATGAAAAATAACATAAAACAAACCAATTACATTTGAACATAAACACCCTATTTTTATATAATACTAATTCTTTTATTTAAAACCAAAAATTTACCAAGGAGAGGTTGTTTTACAGTGTTGAAAATCTCTTTATCTGGCTTAAGAGAAGACAAGTAGGTCCTCATATTTGCTTCTGTATTCAATCTATTGGGAAATATTTTTTGGCTAAAGCATATTAAAAAAACACAGCATCACAGAGTTGGAAAAGAAAGGAGTATTTTAACAACCTATTCAGATAAGTGTGCATATTCTTCTTCAAAACTTGACAAGTAATAGTTTCTTAAAATTTAAATGCAGTGTGGAATCTGAAAAGTTAACAGTGAACATTTCATATTCATTAAGTTTAAATCCAATGATTTATCTTGTACCTTGTATAGATCTTTTACAAATGCATGGTTTTGTAACATTATTTATTGGGCATTTGAGAAATATAAGTTCACTGAGCTATGCAGATTCTCTAAATGATGACAGATTTTATTATATAACTAGAGGCCTGGTACACGAATTCATGCACAAGTGGGGTCCCTCAGCCTGGCCTGCGGGATCAGGCTGAAACCGGCTCTCTGACATCCCCGAGGAGTCCCGGATTGTGAGAGGGCACAGGCCAGGTCGAGGGACCCCATGGGTGCATGATCGGGGCCAGGGAGGGACACGGGAGGTTGGTCAGCTGGGGAGGGCCCATAGGAGAGCTCCAGGGCATGGCTGGCCATCTCACTCAGTCTTGATCAGCCAGACCCCAGCAGCAAGCTAACCTACCAGTTGGAGCATCTGCCTCCTGGTGATCAGTGCACATCCTAGCGAATGGTTGAGCAGCCTTAGCATCTCATTAGCATATTACACTTTGATTGGTTGAATGGATGACTGACGACTAGACACTTAGCATATTAAGCTTTTATTATATAGGGTATCAAAAAGTCACATTCATTAATATCACCACCAATGTCATCAGAAAAAAATCTTTAAGTATTGCAACTATAGAGCTCACATTGAAGGTTATATTTTTCCAAAATTCTAACTTTCACTTGACATTTCTAATGTTATCACTAGCAACAATTACTACCATTAATTTTCCTTATTATGGCAGGATACTTTATTCATTTTCAAGAAAATACCTGCCATATATCCAGGTATGAATAGTCAGTTGTTGCTGTTCTTTGAACTAAATATGATATTCGAAAAGGGAAAGGATAGGTCAACTCTTAAGTCCCAAGTGCTCTCCCTTGAAATAATCATCATACTTAGTACTCAGCAGAAGTGTTTTATGTGTAATTTCCATTTTATTATGCTGAATATTAAATATACAGTGAGAGTTGGCATTTAAGAGAAACAATAATCATTAGTGCTTCATCAAGGACATTCTTAAACAATAGTCATTAGTGCTTCATCAAGGACATTCTTAAATAAACTAGATTTTTTTTGTACTATAACATGCGTGTGATGGTAAGTAATACAATAACTACTAATACAGTTTTGTGCTACAGTCTTGATTTGTGCTTAGACACCCACAGTTTTACTAACCTTTATTTTATGGCATTGGTGCAAATGTTAACATAATAAAAATGGCAAAGAAACTCTTAGAATTCTTACGAAAACAGTGTTCACCTGTGAAGCTCCTGAATGAGTCCTTGGGCCTACCTGCCTCCACAACAAATATGTGAACTGCACATTCTGTTGGCAACTACTAGTCTGAAATATACAGGGGGAGGGTTACACACACACACACACACACACACACACACACACACACACTCTAAAGAGATAAAGAAACCAATAGAAAATGGAGTGAAAGATAGTAAAAAGCAATTAAAAAAAAAGGAGCGATCAATATCTAAACATTCACCAATTATTAAACACATGTAAATTAAATAAAAAGATAGTTATTTTCAGTCAAAATGGTAAAACAAAAAAAATATAAGATAATATCAAGTATTGGTGAAGTATTCCTCTGCTGATGGGAGGGATATAAACTGGCATACTCACTTCAATTTGTTAGTCCTTAGTAAAATGAAGCAACTTATTCCTGGATATTAAAAAAAATAAAACTTTTGCATAATTGCTCAATGAGGAATGCACATACATACTTTTAGTTTTTTAAATCTATTGGTTTTAGAGAGAGAGTGGAAGGGAGAGAGAGAGAAGCATCAATTAGTTGCTCCACTTATTTATGCATTCATTGGTTGCTTCTTGTATGTGCCTTGAACAGAGCTTGAACCTGAAACCTTGGAGTATCTGGACGATGCTCTACCCAAATGGGCACCCAGCCAGGGCCACACACATATTTAGTGTAGAATTTTTATGTTGGTAAAAAAGAGCAGATTAAGTGAATATCCATAGAGGAATAGAGATTTTAAAATATAAAATGTATATGTGTATGCATGATGGGTGTATCTTTGAATAATAGATGTAGGCATACTTTCTAAGACTCATAAGTGATTAACTGAATTTATACATAGCTACCTAAAACATAAGAATGTGTGAAAAAGAACAGATGAAATACACACAATACCATTTATGTAAATTTAAAACCACACATGTACAACATAACATAATGTACGCTCCATTTGTCTAAATCAACTTGTCTAAATCACCCCGTTGAAGGTGAAATAAAGGTTGCACCTCAACTCTAGTAGTTTGGGTGTCTTTATCAGGGAAGAAAAATGGGAAAGAAAGTAGGGAATGAATAATAATACCATGAAATAATGAGACTCATCCTCAAATCAGTGCTGGCAAATAATATCCTATGTGGGGGAAGATATCACTGGTTTCTTCCATGTATTCCTCTATTTTCCAGGAAAATTATTTAAGTATGGCCATCTAATGTAGTGGTGTTACAGGATAGGAGAAGAGCTCGTCTGCCCTGGTTGCCTGTGGGGTATGGGGTTATTGGGGTAACGTTGGAATAAGAATTTCAGGAGGACCCTATGGGAGGATGACATATAGTAGAAAACTTTATTTTCATGGAAGTATACCCCCTGGGTTTCCAAAATCTCATTTCCTTTAGTCCAGTCATAGAAGAAGTGTAGCTGGGGCTTCCGTAGACCTATAACCAGAGCCCGTGTCCAGAGTTCCCTTGCATGTTGAAACCTGGTCCAGTCCAGTATCTGGCTGGTTTAGCTTGTGTTTCCCCACTGCAGTCCATTAGTCATTGTGTGTGGGGGGTTCACATGGCCGTGGGCCAGAGGGTTGAATGCAAAGAAGTGGGAGCAAAAGAACCCACAAGCCAAGGTTCAAGCACAACAAGAGCAACAAGAGCAAGAGTTCCTTTGTTCAGGGGATTAGGTATTCCCAAAGTTTTGCAAGCTTGCAGTAGCCACACACCTTTTGACCAACCATCTTTGTCCCCAGGTTTGATTGACAGGCAAGTACCTTCCATAGTACCCCCAACATTTCTGGGTATTCATCTATCTTCCTTTTGTTGAATTCCTTCCCTCTTGCTCCTTTTATATTATTAACTAGAGGCCCGGCGCATGAAATTCATGCACGGGTATGGTCCCTAACCTGGCCTGTGATCAAGGCCATATTCCCCAGCTGCCCACAGCCGGCCCCGCCCCCCCCCCACCCCTGGTTCCCCGTTCGTCATCAGGTGATCAGTGCCTGACGGCCAGGGGAAGGGACGGAGAAGTTGGCTGTTCCTGCCCGCTTGCCGGCCCCGCCCCTGCTGCGGGTGGCCATCAGGCAATCGGAGCCTACCGGCTGGGGAAAAGGACCAAGAGGTGGTCAGTGCACCTCATAATAACTGGTCCAGCAGTCGTTCTGGTCATTTTGCCATTAGGGTCAATTTGCATATTACCCTTTTATTATATAGGATAACTAGTAATTACAATGATATCAATAGTACTGCTACATATAAAAGTATTTTCTGAGCTTCATTCCCTAGTATAAAAGACAGTGCATAAACATTTCAAACATACATCTATACTAATATGCTAATTAGGATGTCTTCTGGATGGAAGTCCATCCGGACAAAGTCACAGCAGCTGCGAGGGCCTAGGGCCAGCGGCATGGGTGAGCGATGCCCTCCCAGGAGAAAGGGGCCGGCACCGTGGGCTCGTCCAGTGCCATGGCTCCTTTTGCAGAGGCCCAGGGCTCAGACAGTGGCAACAGCAGCGGGGTGATGGGGGCGGTGCCTTCCCCTGATTGGCTGGTCGCCTCCTGCAGAGGGAGGCCAGACTGCAGCTAAACCATCAGTAGGACATCCCCTGAGGGCTCCCAGACTGTGAGAGGGAGAAGGCTGGGCTGAGGGACCTCTCCAGTGCACAAATTTCATGCACTGGGCCTCTAGTATAAAATAACATACTTAAAGTTATTTATGGTTGTAATTTAAACAAAAGATGGTATTAAACAAGCAATTAGCTTTAAGAGTAGCTCTATGAATAGCTAATTCTTTTTCTCTACCTCAAGCTTGTTAGGGAAGTCATGATATGCTTAAGTAAAGCATTCAAGGGTGGGTTTAATTGGTAGCTGGTGTCAGTATCTAAAAAACACACAAAACCAAACACCTCCAAACATAAAATGCAAACAAACACAGTTTGCAAAAAGAAAATACTTTCTTATATTTAAATAAAGGCAATCATTCAGTTTTGTTTTGTTTGTTTTTTTAATTTGTATTACATGGGAAGTGAAAGAGGAAGATTTAGTTTTTTAAGAAACTCTGGGAAACATTTGGCAATTGAAGACTGAGAAAATATAAAGTAGGGAATATTGAAATTTTAAGAGTTCATTTGAGCAAAAATCAATTTGAATGAGGCAGCACCAAATCAATGGTGGTTAGGAATGCCCCAACAGCAGGAGCTAGGGAAGAGGCTTTGATAGAGAAGAGGTGGAAGCAGAGCCAGGGCATTACTGATTGGCTATAGCTTAAGTGGGTGCATTATTTCAAAAAGCCTCCTTGGCTCTTGGAGATTGTCCTTAGGTTTTGATTTCTTAACCTTGAGACAGAACAGGCTTAGGTTTTGGTTTGCTTAAGTAAGTTGCTAAGGCACTGAAGCCAACTCAGTCTAATGGTTTCCTAGTTTAGTTAATTTAGCAAGATCAACCAGTAAAAAAAAATAAATGCCTGATTCATAACTTATTCTTAGGAAAATCATGTTAAACTCTAACAGTGGTTATTTCTTTCATAATTATTGAGACACACACACAAATAGTGGTTTGTGAGTTGCTACATAAAAATGCAGATTTGAAGATTAGATAGCATATTACATTAAAGTACTACATAAATATGCAGTACTTAAATAATGATAATCTACAGCAATCATATTGCCTACCAAAGTTTCCATAATTTGCACAAAACAAGGCAATTTGTTTAAATTGACTACTAAGTATTAGTGAATGGAGACTTTTGATGTACTAATTTTTCTCTTTTAATAAGGAGAGTTATTAATCTATAATAATAAAAATGTAATATGCTAATTAGACCGGACAGCCAGACATCCTTCTGGACGAAGCTGCAGCGGCAGGGGCAGAGGCAGTTAGGGGCAATTAGGCAGGCAGGCAGTCAAGCGGTTAGGGGTGATCAGGCAAGGAGGCAGAGTGGTTAAGGGCAATTAGGCAGGCAGGCAGGCCAGCAGTTAGGAGCCAGCGGTCCAGAATTGCGAGAGGGATGTCCGACTGCCTGCGGGATCAGGCCTAAACTAGCAGTTGGACATCCCCAGAGGGGTCTGGGATTGCGTGAGGGAGCAAGCTGGGCTGAGGGACCCCCACTCCGTATTTTATTTATTTTTTAAAAATATATTTTATTGATTTTTTACAGAGAGTAAGGGAGAGGGAGAAAGAGTCAGAAACATCAATGAGAGAGAAACATCAATCAGCTGCCTCCTGCACCCCCCACTGGGGATGTGCCCGCAACCAAGGTACATGTCCTTGACCGGAATCAAACCCGGGACCCCTGAGTCCGCAGGCCGACGCTCTACCCACTAAACCAAACTAGTCAGGGCCCCCCTCCATATTTTATATAAATACTAGAGGTGCACTGGACCTCTAGTATTTATATAAAAAATCAAGTATTAGATAAAAGATTAAATAATAAAAGCACATGCTAGACAATATGAAACTGACATATACATAACTGGAATTGCTAAAAATATACCTTGAAGAATTTGCTGTTATTGTATATTAGATATGCACACACGTTCATGCTTAAACTAAAAAAAAGCACATTTCTTAAAGAAAGAACAACCAAGCTACAACCACCTTTCAGTTTCAGTAAATGAATATTTCACTTGAACAACAGGACCATCCTTCTAGAGAATAAAACCAGTATTTTTAGTACAATTATTATAAAAAATGTGTAGTCAGAGAAAATTAAAGTACCTAAAAATTGTAAGGTGTAATTTTTCATGATACTTTTTTTATCCTAACAGAAATTTATTTTATATCCTAACATTCTACCTCTGGTGATGATGCCCAAAACATGCATTTGATGAGCACGATTTTTCCTCACACAAAGGGTATGAAAATATATGAGTACAGATATGTGAAATTTCCAGATAATGATTTTACACTGATAGTATTTAAATAAATCTTTAAATGTGTGAATGAGATTTTTCTATCCACAGTATTGTTCACAATCAACCTCATTTAAATATTCTTACATGTCACAGAGAAGACAGTCCCCTATAAGGGCTTTGGTAGGAGCTGGCAGTACAAATAAGCCTCAGGCTAAACAAGTAGGTAAGCATCTGTTTCATGTGATACAAGAAGTTACTTGAGCTTCCCAGGCAGTTCTAAATAGCTGGATTGCAAAGGTGTCACTTAGGAGTTAAAAAACAACAACAAAAATCAAACAAAAAAACACCAACAAGAACATGATCACCAAAAGCTTCTACTTAAAAGTGACAGGGAATGGAAACGCCCCAGTTCTTTCACATTATCTAATTAATATCAAGTATTTTAGCAAATGCATCTTTTAACATTTCCTGTGGAGACCTGGGTAGTGGGAAGGCGTCCAAGGAAGGTCTTTGAGGTGCTTCAGAATGAAAGAAGTAACTCAGACCAACTGCACAGCTCAGGGTGTTGATATGACTGGTCCTAGTTGCTATCATAGGATTTCTCTTAAGCAACCTTCATATCACCAACAACCTACCCAATGAACATTCTCCATTCTCCCTGTTAGACACACTTGCTGTGCCCACCTGGCATGTCTCAGTGGTTGAGTGTTGACCTATGAACCAGGAGGTCACAGTTTGATTCCAGGTCAGGGCACATGCCCAGGTTGTGGGCTCAATCCCTAGTAGGGAGCGTGCAGAAGGCAGCCAATCAATGATTCTCTCTCATCATTGATGTTTCCATCTCTCTCTCCCTCTTCCTTCCTCTGAAATCAATAAAAATATATATTTAAAAAAACAAACAAACAGAAAAACGCACTTGCTGCTCTTCACATCCTGGCCCTTGGAGCTCTCCTCTGTGAGGCCCACCCTCCTTGTTTTTGCCAATGAACTGCGCACTCACCGTGAGTCAGCTGTGCTTGTTCCCCAACCTGTTTTTCTCAAGTTGTGCTTGTTGTTTCAATCATGTAACCTAATTAAACATAATTTCTGAAATGTGACTGGGAAAGGAGAGGTTTTTGCTACAAAAACAAGGCTTGAAAAATCTCAAAAAGGCACATTATAGAAAACAATGAATAATATTGGGGAACAATAATTAATCTCTAGATTCTATGCTTGAATAAGTTCACCAGCATGTGTAAGCAAAGAAATAAAAACTGAAGTATCCATAACGCTTTATGGGTGTGGTTCATCCAGGAACTTTGACGCAAAATGTAAATGCTTTTTTTTTTTCTTTTAATCAGTTTTTCGTAACTAGTTCTGAAGCTCCAGACAAGAGGGTTTCTAAATTGTCCTCCACTCATCTGAATGCTGGTCAGTTTGTGCCATGTGTTCAGTTAACTGCCTGCTTTGGAAAAAGATGGAAAAATAGCACATGTGAATAAACAAAGTCTTTAATCACTTCATGATCCTTGCACCTGGTAAAACTTCCATTCAAAGTGAAACACTTCATTCACTAAACAGCATGTAACAGAAGCAGTACACCATCCTGGGTATAATCTGTTGGTTGTTCCAAGGGCCCTGGCCTGGTGTAATAGTTTCCTCTGAATTTCCACCTGTGTCTGAGGGCTTTCACTGTATTGTACTCATCTGCCCTTTACTGGTACTTGCAGTGATTCGAGTTTCTTCACGTTGCAATATTCACAGCTTCACATTCAGAAATAAACTAAACTGTGGGTATTCTGTTTAAAGATTTCAACCTGTATATTAAGTTAAGTGGAAAAGTATATATTAAGACAGTCTAAAACCTTCATAGGTATGCTGTTATAGTCTAAGATATAGATTTTAATCCATATATTCTGAATTTTATAGTTTCTTTGTTACTTTGTACTGCTGGGGCAAGAATTAAAGGAGTCCTTGATTGTAAGAAACCTGGCAACTTGAATACATCCAGTAAAAAGATGGAAATAAGAAGGAAGGAAAGAGGGAGGGAGGGAAGGGGAATAGGAGGGAGGGAACAAAGACAAAGACAGAGAAACATGAACAGATAGACAATACAAAACAAGAGGAATAAAACGAGAAAACGATGTCAGCACATGAAATGTTAACCCCAATTAAAATACACTAGAAATAATAAAAATAAGGCATTTTTATTAACCTATATTTCTCAAAGAAGCCTGATGTGCTACCTGAAAGCAAAGAAATCCTTGATGCACAAGCAGAGGTGTGCTATGAAGGGTAGAGGCTGTGGGCAAGGAATCTGGAATTGCTGAAAATCCCACAGGTGGCCAACGTTGACAAGCAATAGCTCTTATGAGGATGTGAAGTGGGCAATAGAAAGGCACATATCAAAAGCATCATCACAAACCTGTTCTACAGAAAGAAAGAAAGCAAAAATAAAAGTGTTTAAAAATGTTAAGTTTTATCAATTAAAAAAAATTAAAGACAGATGTCAGGAGAGGTGCATGCCTCCTAGTAGCTGGCCCAGGAATGTGGAGGAGAAGTTTCACTCTAGGGTCCCCCTGAATGCTCTGCTCTGCTCCAGTCATCTCACTGATTGGACTTCCAAATGTAACTGAGAACAGTGCTGAGCACCTCAGAAAAGTAAAATTGGGAAATGCAATCACTTTAACTGAGTTTCCCTGATGCTTGTATCTCTATCTGGGACAGTGAAGGGTTACCTGGAGGAGGCGAATGCATTTTGCCCCTGTGGTACCTAATTTTTCTGTATTATTTGTAGAATGTAAATAACAACAGAACGGTTTCCACATTTTGCTAGGAGAACACTTTATACCTTTACATGTATGAGGATATTATTGGTAGTGGCAGCAAGTGTCCTGAAATTTTAAATGCTGACATGGGTTCAATTAAACATAAAGATAGAAGCAAGTACCACATAATAAAAACTTAAAAGATACTTCTGGGAAGCAGAATTGTGTGATACTCTTCGTTTTTATGGACTGAAGAAAAAAGAAGTCTGCAAAGCAAACATATGCTCTAACGCTAAAGGTGGCATATTTTCTAGGATATTATTTCCCAGCATTGTGCAATATGAAAGAATTAATCAAAGAGAGAAATAAGAGGGCTAAATAGAAGGAGTTAAAACCTCCGGGACACAGATTCAATAGCTATTACCAAATAATAACTTAGCTTTTTATATTCTTTGTGTACTTTTGGCTTTATTTTAATCTAAGTACAATCTTACTACATCTGTGTTTCAAAAGTAAAATTAAATAAATATAATGTAGAAATGAAATTGTATTGTCAAATTAGAATATATCAGCATATGCTCTGAAAAATAACAAAACAAATCTACATTTTATGGCTGTTTTTGAGAACTTTACTTCATGATTCACAAATTTTGCATAAATAGATAAACTAAATAGTACTTGGTTATTTGTCCTCATTATTAAATTGTTACTCTACACCTAAAGGCAGCTGCTAGGAATGTTATTAACTGGGCTAACCAGATTATCTAAACTAAGTTTCTTAATATGACTCCAAAATTGGGTATACGCCTGAGAAAACTCCAAGGTCTTTTAAAATGTTACCTGATACAAAAGATTCACTGCAATCTACACTGAAGTCTCTCTAGAAAAGCAAGTAATATGTCTTCATCCTTCCACCTTGTGTTTTTATAGTAAGGATTAATTTGTAATTTGCATTGTATTTTATGGAAATTATGGGTAATACACTTAAATATCTAATTATGTTGAATAAAATATGGACGGTACAATTTCCTAAGCGGGTTTAATGTTTTGGATCCCTTTACAAGCAAATAAGTCCTGAAAATTGAAGTCAGAGTTTTTTTCACAACAAACTAACATTTGGGACTAGACTTGTCTCGTTTGAGAGAAACAATGGCAAGGCAGGAGTCCAACACTGGGAGTCCTGCACCACATATCTTTAGGGACTGTGACAGGTCCCTCCTTTCTAGGTGCTGCTCAGCCATAAAGACCCTAAGACTCTGAAGGTCTGCCTCCACCAAGGTAGAGTTCAAAGAATGACAGCAGTGCTCTGGTTTTTTGTTGTTTGTTGTGTGTGTGTGTGTGTGTGTGTGTGTGTGTGTGTGTTTCAGGGGAGGAGTAGATCCCTACATTTAGAAGCAAGATGTTTGTTTTCTGAAAACGCAGTCTGGAAACCTGGGGTTGCCACTGTACTTCCTAACACGGCCTTGGGCAAGTTCCTTAGCCTTTGTAAACCAAAATTTATTCTTCCACACAATGGTAATGAGATGCTAACTCTCAGGTGGTCCAAGTGTTAAAGGTGATGTTGCCTACCATCCTTAAACATTCAGTGTGTGTTTGCTCTCATTACCATTCTTTCCAAGGAAGAGGAAAGTTTTATTTTTCACATATAAATGTAGAAAAATAACCCAATTATCCTTTAATTCACATTTCTTTTTTTTTATCCCTCACCCAAGTATATGTTTTTTATTGATTTTTAGAAGAGAAGGGAGAAAGAGAGAGATAGAGAGAAACATCCATGTGAGAGAAAAAATCATTGGTTACCTCCGATATGTACCCTGACTGGGGATGGAACCTGTGGTCGCAATATATGCCCTTGTTACTGTTGTAACTAGCTAGTTAATATTAACCATAGGAAGAAAGCAAAGGGGAGGCCAGACATTATAAGCATGATCACCTGGGCAGTTTTACCAGGAAGCTGCAACTTCATGCCCCACAAAGAACTACCGGTACATTCCCTGCATATCACTAGGAAAGGGGATCAAACAAAAGGGAAAGTGGGCACATGTGCAGTGAAGTCGGGGTGATGAGGGAAGGTGCCTGCCTGTCAATCTAGCCTGGGGAAGAAAGATCATTGGCTAGAGGAAGGGAAGCCACTGCAAGTGCAGGAAATCTTGAAGGATTCACTGGTTAAGCTCCTAGTTGAAATCCCCAAACAAAGAATTCTCACTATCTTGTTCTTGCTTCCCTCCTGCTTCCTTGCACTTGCTGGTTCTGTGACCTGCACTAGTCCACCATGTGGCCCTAGAAGCCACCATGCAAACTACATTCAATGGCCTGCAGCAGGGAACACAAGCTAAGCTACAGATGCTGGACTGAAATGGACTCCATAGCAAAGACTTTGGGCACTAGCTTTGATCTCCCCTCCGCCGCCCCCCAAGACAAAATGGGACTTTTCCATGGTGGAACGGAGGGAGATGGAACCTTAGAATGGTATTCCCTTAATATTCCATCATCAATAAAGCTTTCCACAATACATTCTCCTCCTGTGGGGGCCTTAAGAATCCCACTTCCACCAGTAACAAGTGGAGACATGGAGGACACCCCACCATTAACAACCTGACTGGAAGTGAACCTACAACCTTTCGGTGTAAAGGACAAGGCTTCAACCAACTGAGCCACTCTGCCAGGGCTAGACTATTTACTTAATTTTCCTTTTCAAATTGCTTTTATACACATGATAGATTATTTCATTTGCTCTTTGTGTTAACCCTAAGAAATAAATTGGACAATTCTGGTCTTCTGAATGGGCCAAATTGGAAGATGGTGGGGACATTTTGGTCCTCTCTGCTCCTGTAGAAGTAAGAAGAAGAATTCACAAAGACCAAAACCAACCCCAGAAAAACTTCTACTCCCCACATACCCCTCTTGTCCAACATCTATTTCTTAAACAAGTAGAAAAGTAGTATTTTTCATGTTTTCAAAGAAACAGAGTTTCACCATACCAAACAATTTTGAATAGCAAAATTTAAATTACTTAAAATTTAGAAGGAAGAAAATAGAATATATAATTTTGCTGACCAGATGTTAACAATTAGGAATAAGGCTATGTCTGAGGTAAAAACATGCTTAGCTAATAATCATCTTGCTATGGGAATAGGAGGAAAGGCTGTTGGGAGACAGTTAAAAGTCTTGGCTATAACTCTCAATATATATTTGTTGAATGAGTAAAATTGTAAAATTTATTAATCACTAGCTGTATGACCAATATGTGATTAAGCACCTATAATATAATCTTCACAACAATCCTAAGAAGCCACTCTCCTTTTTTTTTGCCACTTTATATCTAAAGAAGTTATATCTTAGAGCAGTGATTTTCAACCATTCTCATCTCATGGCACACATAAATTACTTAGTAAAATTCTTCAGCACACCAAAAAAAACACACAACACCACAACACATTGTTTCATGATCTGAAAAAAAAAATAGTATAATTTTGATTTACAAAAATTAATAATAGTACTTATCTACACTTTTTTCTCCAAAGTGACTTTTTAAAAAATAATCACATGCCTGTACTTATATATAAGGTTTTCTGGTACCAATAATTAACCAGTCAGACACAAACTTATTATGCAACATGACCAATAATATGCAATTCTATTATATGACCTATGTATTTATGGATCAAGAAAGGGCATTCACACTGCATGGCTACTATTGTGTTGGCTGTTGTCATTATTTTATTTGACAATCTAAGGGAAAAGAGGTCAGTGTCCCTGAGTAACAGGTAGGCATTGTATGTTTTAAAAATTCTTGTGGCACAGCAGTGTGTCTCCTGCAGCACACCAGCTGAAAATTGCTGTCTTAGAGTGGTTCAGTACTGCCATTCAAAGACAGAGTGGCCAGATGAACCCAGAACTACTGATCTTAATCACCATATTGCTTCACTGCAGAATATAACAGCTTATGCAAATGTATTTTACTTGTATTAGATGTATAAGTAATGTGATTTATTTATTTTCACACTATTCATTTAATAAATATTAATTGAGGAAATACAGAATGTTCTACATCCTTTTGGGAATACCAAAAGAATTATGAAGCACATCTGTTCATATTTATTACCTGTTTAATCTTTGTGGTTGGTGAGAATACAAAGTAAGCCAAGAGACAGTACCCCTACCTTATACAGCTTTTCTAATAAAATAATCTCCTATGTAGTCCTTGTGATAACCCATGAGAAAAGCCAGACAAGAAAATAAAAAGCAGCTATAAAGGTGTGGGGTGAAGTTAGGAAAGGTTTCCTTGAGAATGTGGCATCTAGAACAGCAATTGGCACATCGAAATGTTCAATGAATATATTTAAAAGGGATAGTGAATATATTAACTTGGATGAAGTTGGATGTCATTTTGGAAGATGCTTTTTGTTTGTTTGTTTGTTTCTAAGCCCGAAGAAGCAAAAGGGAGCAGAAGATCCAACTAGAACCCACAGCATAAATGCTGTGCCTTCCCACAGCACATGGTTATGGGCTCCAAGTTCACTGAATTAAATCAAACAGCTTTTCCCCCACTCACATGTCACACAATAAAGTAGAAGTGTTCCACATAAGATAATTTAAAATGTTTTCTTTACTTAAACAAGCTCCACCTGGGCACAGAAAACATGTCTATTGCCCAAATAGCTCTCTGCAAATAGTAACTGCTCAATAAATACTAGTTCATCTACGGCAGATTTGAAACTAAGAAAAACATTCTAAAAAATATTAGATAATGTACTCTTCTTTCAACGTTAGGTACACTTTCCATCTCTGGGTTAATGCTCCTAAGAAAAGAAGAGCTAAGATCCACTGGCAATATTAAAATGTCTTATTTGCCTTTTGTTTTTCAAGATAATCATATTTAAGCTTAAGAGCTTCCTAAAAGCTATCTTTATGTAAAAATACTGGTTTAGGTTGCATTCTTGCTAGGAAAACTGAGATATAAAGAAAAATCACATCTACTTCTGAAATTCAGCACTGTCTTTTAACAGCACTAATGATGGTAACAAACAAAGGAGACATCAGTTTAAGATAATATTTTTAAATCTGAAAAATAAAAATATAGCCTACGTATCATGAACTCAGAGAAGAAATACTTCAAAGCTATTGCAACTTTAAATATATAATAGAAGACAAAATGTGAGAGCCCATTGCGGGGGGGGGGGGTACCTTTATCATTTTTTTTCAAGAACCAAAATCAGAACAAAATAAACCAATTTATACTAAGTATACTAATCTTAGGCTGAAATAGCTACTATTTTAATTAAATATATCTATTCTGGAGAAAATAGCAGCGGTTGCAGCAATAACAGCATTAAGCTCAGTTGCTTAGCCGTGGTCGGCAAACTGCGGCTCGAGAGCCACATGCAGCTCTTTGGCCCCTTGAGTGTGGCTCGTCCACAAAATACCACATTTTGAAGAAGTGGCATTAGAAGAAGTTTAAGTTTAAAAAATTTGGCTCTCAAAAAAAAATTTCAATCGTTGTACTGTTGATATTTGGCTCTGTTGACTAATGAGTTTGCCGACCACTGGCTTAGAGTGTCATTCTGATATGCCAAGGTTGTGGGTTTGATCCCTGGCCAGGGCACATAAAAGAATCAACCAATGAATGCATAAATCACTAGAACTACAAATGGATCCCTCTCTCTCCCTTCCTCCCTCCCTCCCTTTCTCCCTCCCTTTTTCCCATCCCTTCCTCACTTCCTCTTTCTCTGAAATAAAACAACAAAACAATAGGTGGAGAAAATGTAACCAATGTATGCTACAAAAATAAAATGTCCTGATAAAGGTGTTAATGTAGAGAGGACTTGTTCAGAAGTTCAAAGTTCAATTCTTTTCTTCCTAAGGGTCCTGCACAATGGTGTTTCTAGGTAAGCTATTGCCTTAAAAACTATTTTGATGGGAATGGAAATGGAAATAAAAGAAACGCCCAGCCTAGCTGTGTGGCTCTGTGGTTGAGCATCTACCTATGAACCAAGAGGTCACAGTTTGTTTCCTGGTCAGGGCACATGCCCAGGTTGTGGGCTCGATCCCCAGTAGGGGGCGTGCAGGAGGCAGCCGATCAATGATTCTCTCTCATCATTGATGTTTCTATCTCTCTCTCCCTCTCCCTTCTTCTCTGAAATCAATAAAAAATATATTTAAAAAAGAAGGAAACGTTCACCACTATGAGAAGATACTCTATTTTGCAGTTTCCATCTGTCCCCTAAATATCTATTTCAACTCAAAGTCAACACCATTTAACCTTCCATTCCACTCAGTGTGGCCATGTGACTCACAAATGGCCAATGATATGCATATAAGTGTCACATGGTGGTAGTATCCACCTAATCCACTTCCACTCTCTATGCAGAATAGTAAACCCACTCTTCCAATTTTCTGCTGGACACTGTTATTAGGATTTCCTCCAAGGAAATAAAACATTAAAACCCAAAATAAATTCATCATTTTCCAGGCAACTCCTTTCCCTGGTTTATATATTTCTATTCATGGTACCAAAACTATGCTCAAGCTCAAAACCCTGAAATTTAATTTTTCTTTGCCTTCCTCCCCTCTGCTAACACACAATTCAATCAGTTGTCAATGCTTCACCCTCAGGCACTCTTGCAATGTTATTTTCTATTTTGATTTCAACAGCTGCCATTCTATTTTGGGTCCTCCTCCGGGCAGTTAGTAATAAATGCCTCCTAACTGATGTGCCTGCTCCTTGACGCACTTCTGCACTCAGTTCAATACTCATCCAATAACATTTTACTAAATGCCTCATAAGCACTGGGCATTCTGTTGGCTAGTCACAATACATACCACTGACATGTCATCTTCTTAAACTCTAGTTCTGACAGTGTCCATACCCTGCTGAAAACCCTTCAATAACCATGAAGGGCCACTTTTGTCTAGCATTGATGTATTCAATATTCTAGTATCTCCTTATACTCATAGACTTTTACCCTCCTATTCCCGTTACATATACCCAACTTTTCAGTAGAGTAAGACCAGTCCCTGATGTACCTGGAGTTCCTTCCATTTCCTTGTGACTTTCTTTCTCTTAGTTCCTCTGTCAGGAAAAACGTCCTCAATGTCATCCTCAAAAATGGTGAATATGCTAAATTCACCTTTAATAATTAAAATGTAAATGTAATAAAAAATGTAAAAGACACTAGGGGGATGAGGGTATGTGCTGAGAGGTGGGAGCAGCTGGGGAGAGGTAAATGGCTTTTTTATGTTTTTATTATGTTAAAATTGAATAGAAAATAAGTATTTATCCCTTAAATATTCCTAAGACCTGGCTGAGGATTTAACAATAAACCATATTAAAAGCTTGGTCTCATAAGGAGGTGGATATTTTTACAATCCTTTTACTATGTAATTAAGAGAATTATTGAAGGCCTCATGTTATAGACAGAAATCCTTTGGTAACAATTAAGCATTACTATAGCTAGTTCATGGGGGAAGGGAGATCCCACTTAAGGCAGATACCCATACAGGCAGGTTGACAATAAAATGTCACCAAAGCACCTGAAGGAGTTAGGTCTTGGGTTTGTGAATACTTGATGCCTTCCATTGGTTTGAAATGTTTCACACTGATGTCTCATTTTGAAGAGTTAAATACACTTTTGCAACATCTTAATTTATTTAATTAAGTTGCTTCTAATAATGAGAAGGGCTCAGGTATGATTAAGTACGTCTCTCTCGATAGACTGGGATCTCCACCAGGGCAGTGATTACTATTCTTTCTCAGCACCACCAATATCGAAACCCCCTTGGGGCGACCGCTCACTCTGTAGTCCCCTGGTCCCAACTCTGACCTACTAATTCAGAAACTAAGGATGGGGACCACGTTTAAAAAGCTCTCCAGGTAATTTTTATGTAGTTGAGTTTGAGAACCACTATCTCAGGCTAGAGGTGAACTGCTTGCTTATGAACAAATATACATTTTATGAGATAGGGTAGGCACCTTAAAAGCCTTATGAAAATCGAAGACTTCACCATACCAACTACCATCCCCAAATATATGAGAACTTCCAAGAGCTTTCAAAGAAAGGATAGTACAGCTGATGGGCATCAGCAGGTGAGTGGATTTAAAAACTGTGGTAGAGCTATACAATGGAATACTACACTGCTATAAAAAAGAAGGAACTCTTTCCTTTTGCAACAGGATGGATGAACCTGGAGAGCATTATGCTAAGTGAAATAAGCCAGTCAGAAAAGATAAATATCACATGATATCACTCATTTATGGAATATAATGAACAACATAAACTGATGAATAAAAATAGATCCAGAGCCACAGAAGCATCAAACAGACGGTCAAACCTCAGAGGGAAGGCAGGGGAAGGTGGGGAGGAAGGTACGAGATCAACCAAAGGACTTGCATGCATGCATATAAGCCAAACCAGTGGACACAGACACTAGGGGGATGAGGGCATGTGCTGAGTGAGAGGTGGGAGAGGCTGGGAAGAGGTCAATGGGGAAAAGGAGACATATGTAATACTTTCAACAATAAAGAATTTAAATTATAAAAAATAAGGACAGCACAGAGGCTACCAATGGTTTAGAGCTGGACTTTCACACAAGTTGCCTGCATTTGAATCTCAACTGTGCACATTACTAGTTTACTGCATTTGGACATTTTATCTTTCTGTGCCTAGATTTCCCCATCTGAATAATTAGAGTTATAACAATACCAATTACATGAAATTGGAATTAATACATGTAAAGCACTTGAAATAGCACATAGTTATAGCTGTTAAGAGTATCTTAACACTAATATATAATACTATGGATAATGAGATTCACTTGTAACATATATATACGGGAATATAGTAACTTTTACTAACTACCAAGGTAACTTTTACTTGTCAGTTAATTTTAAACAAAAATAACAAACACTCCCAAATGGAAAGGGTTTCAAATTAATTGCTGTCTCAAGAAAATAAAGCTTTCAGAACCAGGCCAGGTGGCTTGGTACTTGGTCACATTTTCAACACAAGGAGGTTTTCACTGATGCATTTGAGCAGAACAAGTTCACTCAGTGTCTACAGTGGAAATAAGAGATTCCTTCAGCCCAATCCAAATAGTAACCCAACTAGTTCCCAGAAGATCAACATGAAGGTACAATCAAACCTTTAGCTCAGATTCACTTTCCCCCTCTGTTTCCCTGCATTTCTCACCCCTAGGAACTCAGGACATGCGGTCAGTGGACCCTCTGCCGTGCAGGAGGTACCCCTGCAGTCATATTAGGATGAATTGTTGCATTGGGGCAGTAGCTGGCAGACTAATTCATAAGCAGCATTTCTTTATAGGGCCGGTCTCATAAGCCGGTTTAGCATCTTTGGTTGAAGCTGAATTCACAGTCACAGGAATACTGAGGAGTGCATTTAACAATATAGAAAAAAGTTACCATAAGAAACTCTGAAAAATGATAGGAAATCAGTGTACTATCTCCCCTTTAGTCCTAAGTGCCAGATATTGGAATATAGTATAGCCCTGAGGCTGTTTGGATAGTCATGTGAAGAGATTTGAAGAGGGAACTATGTATTTGATCAAAGTAGATTATGAAAGTAGAGATTCTGAACTCTGAATGTTTAATTTTTTTCCATGACAATGGTGACTTGTTACTTTCAATCAATTCAGATTATTGTCACTTCACTCCACCAGTATTGTAAGCTAAAAGATAACCCTGGTAATTCCTGAAAATGAAGCACAAGGCATTTAAAGTCTCAATGTTTGTAAATACAAGCGTTAAATTAAAAATGTTTTTCTCATGTCCAAAATACATAGCAAATATGATAAAAAAGTCTTTCATATAGGGTGTTTTACTGAGTAATCTACTAAGAGTTTAATACTCAGTAAAAATTGTGTTAAAGTTATTCCCTATAACTCTTTATATTTTTTTTTTTATATTTTATGAATAATTATAACAAACATTTCAAACAATGATAGTGTAATTACGATAACAAATTCATAAAAATATGCAAGAAGGTAAAACAAACCTAATTTTTAACATTTCAGGAACACAGCATACATGAAGAAGATGAATATTTTGGTGTTTGGTACTCAGAGCTTAGCTAGCAGACCTCTGGGTGAACACCTTACAAATATCACCCATGCCCAAATAATGTTGCTTATTAAGTGGTTTGCACTGATTACAGAGGAAAGTATGGGCTGTTCAGATTTGCAGAATGTGTGACCCTCCTGCTGCCCAGATGGATAAGGCATTTTCTGTATTGTGGGGAGATGTACCACATATGACAGCAGTGGTATGGTGCTTAGATGGCACAACCCAAATATCTATCTATATAATAGAGGAATATGCAAATTAGCCGGGACACTGTAACGTCACGACCGAACAACAGGAACCTGAGTCTGCATGGCGCCTGGCCAGGGCAAGGGACCTCAGGCTGCGCCCCCCGCCGTGGGGGGCTTGACGGGGACCTGAGACTGCACCCCCCACCTGGTGCCAGGCTGTGGACCTGAGACTGCGCCCCCCCCCCCCCCCCCGACCCGGATGGGCTTGACAGGGGAGGGGCCGGCTGGGTCTGGGTCTCCTGCGTTTTCAAAGCACGTGTGGGTGGTGGGCAGGGACTTGACTCTAGGTCCTGCAACGCACCCCAGATTCTGACAGGAGGGAGATTTTCATATACATTTTACTAATTTTCTTTCATCTCTGACACTTCTATTATAAAGGTCAAATAGCAATATTAAAATATTTCCTCTAATTAATACCCTTTTAATGTGTACAAATTTCATGCACAGGGCCACTAGTCAGTATATAATAGCTGAACACAGTGAATTGAATTGTTTGGGCATTTTCAGTACCACTCAATGCAGTATACGGACCATGTGAAAATAAACATTACCTCTCCTCCACCTGTTTTGTTCAATATTCTCTCTTCCTCTATTATTCAATAATCTGTACCTATTGAATTTTTTAAATTCAAGGTGCTATGGAAATCCATTTGAATCAGATGTAATTCCTATGACCAAATGGGTAAAGGACAAGAAAGAGAAAGGTAAATTGTAACTACAAAGGTATGTTAGTTACTATGATTAAAATAAACAGCTGGCAGAATGGAGAAAAAGGACACTGTAGTCACTTCCATCTTTGGAGATAAAAAGCAGGAATTCCAGGAATCATGTTATAGAGAAGGGGATAAAGGAGCAGAATTTAAACAAGGCTGGTAGATGGTCCCCATAGATGAACCTTAAAGTGTACTAGTATGCGCCTAAAGCACAGAAGCAGAAAACAGCCAGATGAATTTGAGGATCAGCAAGAAATCCAGGCCAATGAGGTCTTAGGTGCTGAAAGTCAGAGAGGAAGCAGCTTAAAGGAAAGAAAAGGGATTCCCTGTACAGCTAATTTTAAATTAGAGAATAATCACTACATGCTTAATCATATATTCCATAGCTCATAGAATCTGCAGTTAAGCTCACCAACACATCCTTTAAAGCTGCTATGTTAGTATGAATGTGGTAAATGACCAAATAATTAGAGACTAAATATATTATTTTAGTACAGAGGCAAGAAGTCATCTTTACTTAATGTTAAGTGACTTGTTTTTAAAACAAAAAATTAACACATTTTTAAACACACCTGCCTATGTATGAAAGCTTATTTCTAATAAACAACTTAAAACAGTAGTTTTCCATCCAGGATTATTGTTTTTTTTTAAAGATATAATTAGAAAAGCAATATATTAATGTCCCGATATAATTGGCTTAGAGAGGTGTTTAAAAAGGATGGGAGTTTAAAGGGAAATGTAACTTTTATTTTTCCAGGAAAAAAACTGGCTAAAATAGTTTCTGTTTGAATGAAGAAGCAGTACAGATGGATTAGAATCTATACATACGTGTATGCAGATACAAAACATATACATATGTAATTTGGGCTCTATAACTAGAAACAACCAGAAAAATAAAATCTACTTATTAAGTTTGGTGTTTTTAAAAATTGTTTCTCTGTATCAAGGAACTTCAGGTGTCTATAAGAACCAAATAACTTTTCACAGATATTATATACCGGCTTTTCAGTGAAATAAATGTTACTCTACTTTTTGCACCATTTTGAATTCTACTGTTCACAAAGTTTTAGGAAAAAAAACCCCCACTATTTATGGAATTTGTACTCCAGGATGTAAATTTGTAACATAATTTGCACTTGCATAATTCTTTTCTGGGCCCATGTTTTCTACTCTATTATTTTGTTTAAAAATGCAAAAGTCAGATGGTCTTGCTTTGGAATATTTTAAATTTTCTAACAATGAAGAATTGAATAGCCATTTGGGAACATTAGCAGTTGAAAATACTTATAAATTGTACAATATACTGCTTACTTATGAATTGCTACTAAAAATGGATGCACTTCTGACCAGGCTATAGAACATGGTTCTGGCTCCCTATGGTTTAGAGATTTTCTGGGTCACATATTTCCCACTATCCTTCCTTATTTTTCTTCACTGTTCTTTCCTTTCCTGCCACCTGTGAGGTTATCCCTACCTGCAATTCCAACCATAAAGTGCCACATCATCAAGCAAAAGTGTTTTTAAATTTCATTGGTTGATGTTTGAATGTAACTTGAGCAGTACAAATCCAGGCTTGATGAGCTGAGGAAACACATTATTACAGTGCAGTCCAGGGACAACCTGCAGGAGATCAGTGGGGCAATGCACACATTTCTCTTTTCACCCAGTAAGCCATGTGACTCCTGTGCACATTCAAGATCGAGAAACTAGTATCTCTCTTCCTCACAGACTCTGTGGCATATGGAAAAGGAACATATTAAGATCATATTCACATTTTCTAAAAAGGGTAATAAATTATTAAAAGAGAAAGATCAAAACCAATTTTTCTCAGTGATAAAATACTAGTACTGAAACTACTGGTAAATTAACTTTCTAAGGAAAATTATGGCTTTGCCTAGGTACACACATCAAATTGATTTGCAGGTAATAATATAGCTATGTAATACATAGTGTAACGGGGATTTCTATCCTTTCATAGTCTATACATTATGTTCAACTAGTTTTTAGTTTAACAAAAGTTCTATTAAAAGTAGGCTATTTGTGCAAACAAAATGGTTAGCAGATGATGTAGATCAGGTCACAAAAGTTTGTGGTTATATTTATCCCGTTTGCTTTTCTATATCTTTCAAAAATGTATTTTTATTGATTTTTCAGAGAGAGGAAGGAGAGGGAGAAAGGGAGAGAGAAACATCCATGTGAGAGGGAAACATCTAACCACTGCTTCCTGCACCACCACCCCCCCACCCCCGCAAGGATCAAGACCGCAACCCGACATGTGCCCTGACTTGGAGTCAAACTGGCAACCTTTCCGTGCACAGATGACACCTAACCAACAGAGCCACACCAGCCAGGACTGCTTTTCTATATCTTATACTGAGAGCATTTTGAAGGCAAGTGCTGTCTTTTCTCTAGTGCCTAGTAAAACACAGTGGAGATATTTGTTCAGTACATGTTTGTTGAACGGATGAAAAATGAAACTGGAAATACATTAAAACACAATTACCTCAGAAAATTTTAAACATATAATATTTTAATACATGTAGCTATAAAAAGGAAAAATAACAGAAAATAATTATTTTTCAAAATAAACAAATAGTCATCCTGACTAACCTAAGTCAGGTAGCCAAGTACCCAGAAGGTTTAAATAAGTTTTTGCATTTCTATATGAGCTAAACCAAGACATCCTATATAATAAAAGCCTAATATGCTAAGTGTCTGGTCAGCCATTCAACCAATCAAAGCATAATATGCTAATGATATGCTAAGGCCATTCAACTGTTTGCTATGACGTGCACTGACCACCAGGGGATAGACACTCCAACCAGTAGGTTAGCTTGCTGCTGGGGTCTGGCCAATCGGGACTGAGCGAGATGGGCTGGACACACCCTGGAGCCCTCCCGTGGTCCCTTTCCGGCTGGACAATCTCCCTCATTCCTCCCTGGCCCCAATCGTGCACTGGTGGGGTCCCTTGGCCTGGCATGTGCCCTCTCGCAATCTGGGCTGAGGGATTTCCCCCCCAAGTGTACAAGTTTCGTGCACCAGACCTCTAGAATTTCCGTAATTGTGCAAAGTTGCTATTTCTAACATGTCAGTCAGAAAGAGAAATTGATATTCTAATGAACAAGTTAGTGTTTAAGGCAGTGATTTATTAGTTGAAAAAAATCATTTAGGGAAATAAAGATTAGAAAAACTTGAAAACAATAACATATTTCTGTTTAACTTTATTCACTAGACCAATCCTTTACACCCAGAACCAACTATGAACATTATGGTGCCATCAATGATTGCTTTTTGAGTGTGTTAAAATTAAAATGGCAATTTCAATTTCAATTTTTATTCATCAAGACAAGGAATAAAATGGAATTGAATACTAATTACTGCATGTGAGTCATTCACCTGAAAAACTAAGTGAATACTATGCTCATTTTAAGTGAGTTTAAGCAAAGTGCTTAAATGTTTCATTTGAAGGACTGATTAAAAATTAAGTGACAAGAAAATTAATAATGTTCAACACAGAAAATTTGGTACATGGTCTGTCTTCCCAGAGCCCGTTAAATATGATTATTTTTAAGGGATAACATTTTATATTTTCACAAAATAACTTAGAAAGTCAGTATTAAATAATACAATACATAATATATACTCTGAACACAGTCACAAATATCTATACATATAAAAGCCTAAGCAACTGTTACGACCAGATGACCGGACGACCAGCCGGTAGTAGCTATGATGTGCACTGACCACCAAAGGGCAGACGCTCAATGCAGGAGCTGCCCCCTGGTAGTTAGTGAGCTCCCACAGCCAACCTCCCAAGGTCCTTCCCCTAGCCGGCCAGTCCTGATCGATCCCCAGACAGGCAGAGGGACCCCAACCAGGCACGAATTCATGCACTGGGACTCTAGTTAATGAATAACAATGGTGAGCTTTCAATTTTCCTCCCATTATCTGCAAGATATCTTCATTCAATATGAAACCCTTTTTATTTATTTTTACTGTTATTCTCTAAGACCTCATTATCATCTGCACACTAATAGCAAAATAATTATAATTATAATAATAGTAATCATAATAAAGTGCCCTTAAAAGTAAAAGAAATATTTAAATATTCTACGTAAGTTGACCAAGTTATATTTATCTACCATGGGCTTAAAAAACATTCCTTTATACTTTGAAAGGCATAATGATGCATTAGTGTTAAGTAAGCAACAAACTGGAACAAACTAAAATGAAATATCAGAACATCAGAATGTCAGAAACTTTAATGCAGAGTTTCTCAGAGAAACCACTGCAAAAGTATGCTATTTATAGTTTATTGAAAACATGGCAGTCACTGAAGCTCACACGCATAATCTGCTAAACAGAAATCTTGATGCAAACTGGTAATACCATCTCTCAATTGTCCTGCAATTTCTGTTCTAAAAGTTAATTTCTAAAGTTTTATCATGAACTAAATTCCACTAATGCATTTTATAATAGTCAAATAAAAATGGTCTCTGGATTAATTTTTTGCAAGTAGAATGCAAGCACATTTGGGGGGTAGAGGAGGGTCTATTTTAAACTATGATGGGCTATTCATTAGTCTGGGATTGAAACTATACGGATGTGCCATTTCCTTTATCTAGAATTCTCATTGCACATGTGGCTATAGATTAGAAAAATAATGTGTAATTTAAGAAGCAATTTCTGCAAATGCACACAAATATAAATTCATAAAAAACAAAAAAATATATTAGGTAGCCATGTAGAGTCATATGGATGAAATAAACGTATATAGGGTATGTAAAAATTCACAAGAAACCCGAACAAAGAAATCATCTGAAGGAGATTATGGCCCTATTCCTAAAATAAGCTATTTGGCCATAAATCAATTTTCCTTCCTATCAACTGCATGTAAAGCAGCCCCTATACATTGCACCTAATAATGTCACATCAAAGTCCTGTGGTAAAAATTACCTTGGCACAAAATATGTAGTAAATAGATAAAACAGATCAGCTACCTAAATAAATCATAATTCTGTAATAGCTTCCTATTCCAAAGAAATAAGGCTAAACCTTTTAGTATGTAAAAACCCTAAGGCACACTAAACTCACATACTAAATGTAAACGCATTCCTCCAGCAGCCTATACACAAATCATGATTTTCTTTGTGATGTTCTCCAGATTCTCACCTGACCTCTCTGATCATGCTATCCCCTTGGCTTCTAGTCTCTATTGAAAGACATTTTTCTAAGGCCTGCCTCAAAATCTATCTTTCCCGAGAAGCTTTTCATGATAATTAATTACTTCTTTCTCTGACTCCATTGTGTATTGGACTTTCCTTCTATTTAGCACTCATCAATGACTTGTTAGATATTATTAATGTGCTCTCCCGCCCTCCAACAGAGCAATAATCTTTTCACAGAAAACAGGTTTGAGCACCTTTTGTGTCCTCCTAATATTAATTTACTGTCTCACTTCAGCTAAGTGGCCAAAAAGCATTTAACTGAATTTAATATAAGGAACTGGAATTGCTACCATCTATTCCATCTTTGCAAAATCACTTACTACCTCAGTCGCTCATTGTGTTCTCCTGTTTTGAAAAATAGCTGGTTGATGATAATAAATGAAAGTATATATTAAAATACCTTCAGTTATTGTAAAAAACCCTTTCTTTTATACGTACCTAAATAGTGAAATTCATAACCCATAGATTTAAAATTTTTAACCCTCTTATCAATGGAATGTATGTTTTTCACAGTTTCAGAGTTGATAGCCAATTTGGACTTGTAAGTAAATTGTCTTTTCCTCTGTGACCATGAAGAAAAGCCAGTTTGGGCTCTCATTGTGTTCTCTCTGAAGTGACTCTGGTCATTCTTTAGCAGGAACCTCATCCCATCCCATCTGTTACCTGAATCCATGACCATCTGTCGTTTTCTGCTGCTGTCCAGGCATTTATAAGCCCCTTCTTATTAAGGCGAGCATAGTAGGGATACCACTTCTGGAGTCCAAAAAGAGCTCGGTGGGTCGATGAAGCTGTGATTTGCTGATTTGATATGATTCCACCTTCAATTCCCAATGGGCCCGAGCATTCTGGAAACAAATCAGAAAGAAAGGTGAATGTTATTAGAAATAACCCACATTTGAAATGCGACGGCTAGATTTGATAAGAGATATTTTAAAAATGATTTTGAATTGTACCATGGCACCACTTAGGCCACACAGACTTTACAGATGTTACAAATCATTACATGAAAGAAATATATCTTGTTCCTCAGGACGCCCTCTTCTTCCTTTTTTTGAGTATGGCAACTGAATGGACATTTCCCTTCTGCGTTATGACTGCATTATGTACAATTACCCTTTGGCTGGTGATCATGTCAATAAAAGAATAATGCCCTTAAAAGGCCTGTCTCATATTTCATACTCCTAGGGACTGGCATGCCTCATAAATCATAAGTTCTCAATAAATATCTGTTGATCTATTGTTTTTTTCCTAGCCTTCCTCTAAGTTTGTATCAGAATCATTTTCACACTGACTTAGCATTTCGCACTACTATAAATTTTTTAACTTACGTTTTTATAACTAGTGTCAGTTATGATTTCACAAAAAAATAAGCAATGTGTAAATCTGTCAACATTTAAAAACATTACAATAATAACTTGTGCTATGTTATAAATAATAGAAAACACGTTGACACATTGTTTTTATAAAGTAAACAGGTAAACTCTCTGACATTATACACAACCATATGTATACCACTCAGTAAATCCAAAATTCATTAAGTAATATTATCTATAATAATAAAAGGGTAATATGCTAATTAGACCGGACATCATTCTGGACGTCCTTCCTGATGTAGCCGGGGCTGGAGGGAAGCCAGCCCGGGTCCTGGGTGCCTGCGGGCAACCAGAGGAGGGAAGCAGTCTGGGTCCTGGGTGCCAGAGGGAAGCTGGTGCCAGCAGCCGGGGGAAGGAAGGCCTATTCTTGCATGAATTTTCATGCATTGGGCTTCTAATAAATAATAAAAGGTAACATCTTGTTTTCTTAATTTCATTAACATTTCATACAATATACTCAACTTTTGCTAAATTAGATTTGTATAATAAATATAATAACCTTATTATAAAATATACAATAATTTTTCAAAATTTCTGAAATTATTAAAGGACCACACTACCATTATTAAGTGCCACTCTATAGAAGCCAACTTGGTCAGTGATGGCCACCAAGCATATTTTATATATTTTAATTACTATTAAAGTCCAGCATTTGTCTGTTATTAAATGTATACATCAGTTTGAGGTTAAAAATATGAAAAAAAGAAATCTTCAGCTGGATTATCATTTTTTTAAAATTTACAATGATGTTTTCCACTAGTAACCATTTTTCATTAAGCAAAAACATCTCTTTTTTCTATCTCATGAGCAGAGAATAATTAGCTCTAAGCACATCACTAGCATTTCTCCCATTGCTTTATATTAAACACTGTTTATAAAAAGGACAAAAGAATGTGGATAAGTGACCATCTTAATCAGACTTTATTTGTAAAATGACATTAATACACCAAAAATTGACTCTCTGTGACTAATGATTAATAAATCACTCACTCAATAAGTTAAATTTAGATACTAAGATCTTTTATAAAACGTGTAATTAGAGCTGTTTAGCACTTCATGAAGGTGTACTATATCATTTTGAAGTCATTAAATCAAGAAGCCATTCATTTTCAGAATTGCAGTATTACGAGTTACAGATTATCTGATTTTCACTTTCCAAAATAATTAATGTAGAAAACTCAAATGCCTTTGGATTCTTGCTTTAGTTTCCATGTTGTAAGATTTTTACAGACTTCATGAAAGTACTGAGACGTTCATGATGACACTTTGATTTTAAACAACTTTAGGAAGCTGACTTTTTAGGAATATTGCCATGAAAGGCATCTCAAGTATCCTTGTCCTTGATTTGTGCAATGTTTGGGTGGGAAAATGCAGCAGGCAGGAAAGCCATTTATTGCAGGCCAGTCAGTAGAATGGCTGACCTAGGGAGCCAGCTTTGATTAATTAGACTGCATGACAGCCTGAGAAAGAACTCTGTACCATTTAGTTGTGTACTTCTAAATACCCTATGCTGAATTGGACACCTTCACCGAATTTGTAACCATTTAAAAAGTTATTAGTCCTCAGACCACACTATTTAATGCCTACTTTATCAGTACTCTTGACCAACCAACCTCCCCTTATTGGCTGTGAACTGTTGCATTATCATATAAGCCAAAACCAATAAGACTCCAAATCTTTGCCGTGTCCTCACTAGTCATTCATGCAAACAAAAAATGCAAATATATATGGCTTCACAGTTTACAAAGTGTTTCACATAAGCTGTCTTGTTGTTATGTCAAATTTACAAATATTTCTTTACTCAGTTCTCAATTCCACATGATTTTTTAAAAATAAGTATTTACAATATTCACTTATATCCTGTATGTTGCCAATCAGTAAAACCCAAACGAAGAAACCTGACTATGGCAGGCGGGGTGGGGGTGGAGGAGTTGGGGGTCTTGAATGAGGCATGGGTCTGCGAGACATCAGCTTATTTCCTTACTGGTTAGTGCTACTCAATTTTCCTCATTTTAAAAATTTAGGTTAGGATAACATCTAATTCACCAGTTGTAAGGAAATAAAAGGAAAAAAAAAGTGTTTTGCCTTGATAACTATCATTGTTAAAATTAATGAGCTTGGGTGTGTAAAGTCTCACACATGTTTCTCTTTAGCACTGAGGAGATCCTGGCCATTAGCTCCAATGGAGGAGGCGCTGGCTGTTTACACTGTTACTTCCTTAAATGCTCACAATGTCTTGTACACAGGAAGAGCTCAATAAACATGTGCTGAATATCAGTATTGGGGCCTTTTTTTTTCTAAACAGTAAACTAATAAGCAAATCCAAGTCTTCATTACTTCACACTGGAAAGTTATCAGGACAGCAGCTTTTCTTCACTAATCATTTGGACCACATCAAATGGATGTCATCATAATAAAAGGTTCAAAATCCAATTTCCTTTTGCCTATGCTATCCACCTCCCCAATGTCCTATTAAAGTCAACAGTTATGAAAACTAATGAAGGAGTTGCAATTCAGAATGCAAATGATCATACACTTAAGATTAAGTGACCTTAAGCAGCAAACAATAAGACGCTTAAAAGAAAGATAATATGGAGCTGTAGTTGCTACCACTATCAAATAAAGGAGGGAAGAGTATGAAATAATGGGGAATTTAATATTGCATGAGCATTCTGAAGTTTGAAAACAGTATGCACATGTAATTCCTCACATATCAAAATAGTATTTTAAGGAAAACAGTTATTATGACCATATAATAAATGAGGAAACTTGTGAGGAGGGAAGTTAAACTCATAAAAGGTGAGTATGGAATTTAAGCCAAAATGCTCTGCCTCATAAACAGAAAATAATATCAATTGATAAAGCAAAGAGTTCAGTAATTCTTCACAAGCTGATTCTGGAATAACCTGTTTTTGTCCCACCTGCTATTGCCATGCTGAACCTGGTGGGCTATAGTCACATCAAACTGGCTGCAGGGACAGAACTGAAAAGTGAAAACCTGCTTCTTTGCTCAAACCATACCCAGAACTTCCCTGCTCCACAGCTCATCCATATGTATCATGTGTGTCCATATGTTGCCCCATAAAATGGGGAGCCCCTTAGTAGTCAGGAATTACATCCCTCATAGTACCTAGCAGCAAGCCTTGATCCTAGCAGACATCTAATAAATACTTATAGAGAAAATTAATTATGAAATAAATATGAAAGGTAATTAAACAGTAAAAGTTTCAGCTAACATTGTAATACTCTATTTGTGTAATCCTACATAATAAAAGGCTAATATGCAAATTGACCAAACGGAACCGGTTGCTATAACATGCACTGACCACCAGGGGGCAGACACTCAGCGCAGGAGCTGCCCCCTGGTGGTCAGTGTGCTCCCACAGGGGGAGTGCCACTCAGCCAGAAGCCGGGCTCACGGCTGGCGAGAGCAGCAGTGGTGGCGGGAGCCTCTCCCACTTGAAACCTCTCCCGCCTCCACGATAGGAATGAGTCTAAGCCATTGGTCGGCCATCCATCCCCCAAGGGCTCCTGAACTGCGAGAAGGCGCAGGCTGGGCTGAGGGACACCCCCCCCCCCCCCCAAGTGCACAAATTTAGTGCACCGGGTCTCCTCTAGTTCATTTTATAAATTAAAAATATCATTTTGCTTACTTTCTCAAGAGTAAACGGATATAGATGCCTTTAGAAATTGTCCACATGCTGAGTGAAGAGGAAAGACATCTCTTTGTAATGAAAAACAAACAAACTGACAGTAGAGTGGGTTACTTCTTTCAAATAGCTGCCACTCAGCCAACAGGTGTTTCTGAAATTGTCTACTGTGGGCCCAGTGGCAATCTGATCAGCACCAAATATGGCAGGAGGATACAGGAGTCAACATTTCTGATCATTAGATCTGTGTCTGTGCATCTTTGGTATCATGCTTGCTTCTGTCAGATCTGACACTAATCCTAATTTAAGGATTCCAATCAACATTGATTACCAGAGGTTTTAAGGCATCATTTATACAACCAGTTAAAATAACTGCACTGCCTGAGTCATCTGCGTGGCCTGGAAATACCTTCTGACCTGAGGCCCTGCTGTTCTGCTGTTCAGACAGACTGAGCAAGTGTGTGATGTCACCTGGCAGGTTGAGCAAGGAGAGCAGCTGGACCGGCTGGGGCCAGGCCTCACGTGCCCACCGCAGAGCACTTCCCCACTTTTGCCAAATCCTTGTGAATAAAACAGCTTCAAAGTGAAGTCCTCACTCGGCAAACTCATCCTCTGGAGTGTGGCAAAGAATGGCATCTGCATTTTATTGATCTTGTAGCTGACAAGTAAGCCATGCCTCAAGATGTCTCCCATTTTGTTCCTGAGTGCGCTGACTAAGCCTTTCAAATAAGTGAGATGCACGGCTGCATCCGTAACAGGATACTGCTTTCATTTGCTCTATCTCAATCTCCAGACCTCTTCAGAATGAAAGGATTTCAAATTAAAGCCATGTAAGAAACAAATCTCCTTTAAACATCTCCAGTCCTCTCTTTCTCTGAGCATCTCATCTTCTTACAGGAGTGGAGTCCTCTGCTGTGCTTAGCTTAGCACGATAATTGTGCTGAACACAAGTGCTGGCGAATGGATTACTGATGATCTCCAATACTGCAGAAATTAATGCTGATTCCAGCATAAACTTCTCTCTGTGCCACTTGGATTGCAGCCTTTCCTTTCTTCCTGGTGTTTGCTTTATTTTAGAGTTGTCTTGAGACCAGGCTCTAAATTCATGAGGGCGAGAACAAGGCCACTATTCCTCACACTGTGGCCCAAGGGTTAAAAGAAGCCCTGACAATTTTTTTTCTTCTGAGTCTTGTCATCTAAGCCCTCACACATTTGCTATTTCACTTAGACCAGTGGTCGGCAAACTGCACTCGCAAGCCACATGCAGCTCTTTGGCCTCTTGAGTGTGGCTCTTCCACAAAATACCACCTACCCTAATTAAGTTAATAACAATGTACCTACCTATATAGTTTAAGTTTAAAAAAATTGGCTCTCAAAAGAAATTTCAATCGTCGTACTGTTGATATTTGGCTCTGTTGACTAATGAGTTTGCCAACCACTGTCTTAGGCTATTTTGTTCTGGTGTTGAGGAAAGGTGTCTGAAGAAAGAGGACAAGGGAGGAAATGAAGACAGGAAGGGTAAGCTAGGCTGGTATCAGGTGGAGAGCTCAGATTCACTGCTCTGGCTGTGGGAGATGGGGAGATGGCGAATGAGCTCCCTGCACACAGTGAGAATGTGAAGGTGGACATGTGCACACAGCCTTCCCGGGCTCACTCATTCACAAATTCCTGTGGCGCATCCCTTGGGTGTCAGCCCCCTGTCCAGGCACTGAGAGTGATCACCTTAAAAGGACTTAGAGTGAAAATTCCGTTGGTGGTGTTTGTTTCCACACCTAGAGACTACTTCTTTATATGAGTGTATAAACTTCACATATGGCCATAGTAACCTTGCTTAGAAAAACTAGTAATCGCAAGATCATCAAAACAGTTTTCAAAAGTTAGTTAAGCTTATTTAGGCTGCACATAAAATGCATGTGTACCTTAGAGGAAAGGCTATTTGTTTGCATCAGATGGACTGCTTAGCCTAGATAAATGCTAATTTTCTTTACAGCCTTCAAGACCAAATCTGTGATATGTGGCCACTAAAGACTTTTCCCCACGTGATTAGAAACTGTATTCTATTATTTTCCATATTGTAAAGCTTAAAGGTGTCCAAGATAAATGATGAGAAACAACTATTTGGGCATATTTTTCTCTTAGATAATAAACTTGTTTTATTTCATGCCTTTTGCATTATTTATATTTACAAAGCACTAAACTCAGTGCCTTACACATTTTTCTATTCTCAACATTGTGGATTAAAGTAAATTAAATTAAAATAAATCGTTGCTTTTTTTGAATTACTTTTCTTCCTTTGTTGAAACTGAATTAATCTTCTGAATGTAGATATGAACACTCTAAGGATTCAACATACTGGGTGAGGATATAAATCCAAAATGCTTTCTTGGTATGCTGGAATGCTTGAACTATATAAGAATTAGCTCTTGGAGGCAGGGGAAATATAAGGTTTTCAATAAAAAACAGCAATCATAAAATTACAAATTCAATTATCAGCCATCTAGCTATTTTCCTGTAAAATGTGGTTATGTTTTTTTCTTCACACTGTGTTATCTCAAGTCAATTATGATATATTATCAGTCTAAAATTAATTGTTTTGAATTCAGGAAAAAATTAAACTCATGAATAAGCTAAATTATAATAGAAAACTGCCCAATAATATTTCCCGAAGCTAATTTTTTAGCATATTGATGAAGAATGCTGGTGTTTGGTATTAAACAGTAGGGCCTATGGACTCTAGTATTCAAAAACTAAAATTCTTACTGAGATAATTTATGAAAGTAAAAAAAAAAAATCGAATGAAATTATCATCTTATTGTGGTACACAGTGTTGCTACAGGGCAAAAGAAGAGTGCATTTTAATTACTTAAGATTCATTCTTTCCAAAGAGAGCAGCATATGGGATATTCGAGTGCTGTGTGCACTTTTGCAGCCAGGCAAGATTTCAGTGAGTTGTACTCAGGCTTCCACTTAGTCTGCACAATTCATCTCGCACCAAGTATAAAATAACAACATGGTTTGATGAAACAGTTGTTCGTGGAGTCAAAAGCCTGCAATTCAAAAACTGCAGATGTATTCTGGCTTCCAACAAAAGATCTATCTGAAAGAGCTAAAAGGGGTATAATGCCAAGGTAAATGCTAAAGGTGGGATTCGGTTGCTTCAGTACATGAGTTGAATACCAAATGTAAGTATTCAAGCACTTCTATGCAGAGGACACACCTTTTAAGCTTTTTGTTTGTTTGTTTGTTTTTGTAAATGCATATCAGGATAAGTACCACAAAGGACCACTTCTGATGTTTTGTCTTAAGAAATATTATTGGCATGTCAAATACTCATTTTATCTGAGAGATAAATCATGGTCCCAAATCCAAGTATCAGCTATCTAGCTATTTTTTTTCTGTACAATGCAGTTATGCTTTTCTTCACACTGGATGTTACCTCAGGTCAAGTATGAAGACTCAGATTTCCAGAGGTCAAAGGGAATTCAAGAAATTAAACAGGAAGCTGTCGCAGATGGCAAGATATAGCATAATGGGCTTTCTTTAAGGCTAGAACATTTTGGAAAGTCAGTGAAAAAAAAAAAGGACGAAGAGCAAGATGGAACCTGGAAATACATAGTAAATGCTTTATTTATTTGAATTCTAGAGACATCTACATTATGCATTCACTCCTAAAAATAGAGAGAAATGTTTGTTATATAGAAAATAAATAGGTTTACCCATGTAGTCAGAGAAGTATTGAAGTTGGGGAAGGGAACTAAAAATTCCTGCAAATGATTTTTAAAAGTCTGCCCTCTAAATGAAAACCTCAGCTACATAGTTTTTTCTCTTTCAAAACAACAACAAAACACAACACACACACACACACACAACACACACACACACACACACACACACATAAAACAAACATATATTTTGCCAGCATTTTCAGGATAGAGCTGAGACAGAAGATGAATTCTTGGTGAGAACACGCTTACATTCCTAAGGAAGAAAGTATCACTAAGGCTTTGTACATAGTATTTGCAATGCCTTTGGTAGTTCTGAAAGGGATGATTCAATACAGAATTTTAAAACAAAACAAATGTGAAGCTACTAAAACAAAGGATGATTTATCAATTTATAGAAAAGACATTCTAGGAGAATTTAACAGGATGACAATTTTATTTTAAGCCTATAGTAGCTAAGCCAGCTTTTCATATATTACCCCTTATTCATAAGAGTCACACTGGATGTGTTTTATAATATAATGAATATAGGTCAGCCTATTAAAATAGAAAATTTAACTTTTGTGGAAACCGGTTTGGCTCAGTGGATAGAGCGTCGGCCTGCGGACTCAAGGGTCCCAGGTTCGATTCCGGTCAAGGGCATGTTCGATTCTTGGTTGCGAGCACATCCCCAGTAGGGAGTGTGCAAGAGGCAGCTGATAGATGTTTCTCTCTCATCGATGTTTCTAACTCTCTATCCCTCTCTCTTCCTCTCTGTAAAAAAATCAATAAAATATATTTAAAAAAAAATAAAATTTAACTTTTGCTTATTTTCAAATTTATTATATTCAACGACAAACTAGATCCTGATATTATATTGTCTCCAGGTTAAATGTTCATTTTCATTAGACAATATTTATAGAGCTAACTAATAATGCATACATACACTTCAGAAAAGTGAAGATATTTAAAACTCTTAAACCTAGATTTAAATCTTCAGATGCTAAAATGAGTAGAGAATATTTGCTATCTTCAACAAAATATCCATAATGGGATAAACTGCTATTCCCCAGTCTGCTCAAACAGAATACATTATTGTTATGTAGTTTGGCCTAAGGATTAAGTAAATAAATATGCTTCTTATAAATTTATGTTAAAAATATACAATAACTATAAAGTTTTAAACAACAGATAATCTTATGAAGCCCATTAGGAACTTGTAAGTTTTGAAAATTGGTCAAAAGGAATTTCATGCTTTTCTTTAAGCTTTTAATCACAAGAGAATTTAATGTTTCTATCTTTTTGGAACTATGTAAGACTAATTTCTTCCATCTTACCATTTTCTCATCTTGGATAGCTCATCACCCTAGTTATATATTTATAGACTCAACCAGGAATCAGGTAAAGGCCATCAAGTCACACACATAAAATAATGCACAATATTTAACCCAAAGTAGAGATGGAAGAAGTACTAGCATTTGTAAAAATTCCCTTACAAATAAGGAGAATAATGACTTGATTTTCTTAGGAATCCTTCACTTTAGTCAAATGTTTCAAAAAATAGTAAAAGCAGTTATTTTATAACTTAATACTCATTAGGATACAGCATCATGCAGCTATTATTTTTAGTATACAGGAATTACAAATTACACAAAAATAGAGAGAACCAAGGATATAAATTTTACCTGGCATTAGTAAGACAGTATTTCATTAATTATAAATTTTTATTCCATTGCCCAAATCCTCTTTAACTACAGAAAAAAAGAAATGACTGTGTGAAAAATAAATTGTTCAGCCCAGGTGTTGTGACAATATATACTAGATGACTTAGTACTTTTAAAAGTTAGCTGCTCAGCTAAAAAAACTTCATAGGTTAAAAAAAAATAGAAAAATTGCTTTATATTAATAGATTTACAGGTTCACAATTTGAGTAGAATATAAAATTTACAAATATAAGTAATTTATTTGGGAAATAATTAAGGTAACAATAAATGTACATGACTGAGGATTGCTGATGTATATAAAGTGACTTATTGAGTCTTGGAAAATTTTAAATTATATCAGTTCATCAACACTGTTTTCATTGTAATTCTGGTAAGGCTATGAAGGAAAATGCTGTACCAGATATGTTCATTTTTAAAAAAATATATGGGTGATGCTAATGTATAACAAAGTATGAAAACCATGAGATAATCATATATTTACATGGTGAGTAGTATCCACCATAAGTTTTCTGCATAGGTCAGAAACAATAGATGATACACACATGATAAACACTATGACAATAAACATGCACTTAGTGAGAGGTAGCTCATCATTGTTATCCAATATAATAAAAGGGTAATATGCAAATAGACCAAATGGCAGAACAAATGAACAACCAATCAAAGCGTAATATGCTAAAGGATGCTAAGCCTTCTAAACCACTCGCTATGATGTGCACTGACCAACAGGAGGCAGACAATCAACTGGTTGACCAGCTGCTATGATGTGCACTGACCACCAGGGGGCAGATGCTTTGGTAGGTTAGCTTGCTGCTGGGGACTGGCTGATTGGGACTGAGCAAGATGGACTGGACACACCCTCCTGTGGTCCTTCCCCAGCACAATCATGCACCGGTGGGGGGTGGAGTCCCACAGCCTGGCCTGCACCCTCTCGCAATCTGGGACCCCCGGGGGATGTTGGAGAGCAGGTTTCAGCCCGATCCAACAGGCCACTCCCCTTGGGAGGGCACCAGATTCAGGGATCTCCCAATCAGGACTGATTGGGCAGGAGCCCATGGCAGGCACTGTGGGGCTGGGATGAGCAAGAGCAGTAGGTAGGAGCAGCAGGTGTGTTGGACTTCGGGTTTCAGACCAATCCCTGCAGGCCACCCAGAGGGACCCCACCTGTTCACGAATTCATGCACTGGGCCTCTAGTCCTATCTAATAAAAGAGTGATATGCAAATTGACCACACCTCCACTACACCCACAAGCCACGCCCACCAGCCAATTAGGAACGAGTATGCAAATTAACCCAACCAAGATGGCTGCAGCCACTGAGCAAGCAGGAGGCTTGGTTTCCCCGGCAATGGAGGAAGCCAAGCTTTCCGCCTGCCCTGGCCTGCCCTAGCCTCCGCTCAAGGGTACAACGTTTCAATTATAGAAGATAAATAAATCCCAGATACCAGGGCCTCCACTTGGGTCGCTGGGGGGTGTGGCCGGCCTGCAAACCACCACAGGCCCCTCGCCCAGGCCACCCCATGCCCCAAGGGAACCCCGACCCTGATCCAGGACACTCTTCAGGCAAATCAGCCAGCCCCCACCCATGCACCAGGACTCTATCCTATCTAATAAAAGAGTAATATGTAAATTGACCATCATTCCAACACATAAGATGGCTGCCCCCATGTGGACACAAGATGGCCACCACAAGATGGCCAGCAGGGGAGGGACCAGATCTGCAAGGGAGAGCAGTTGGGGGCAATCAAGCCTGCAGGGGAGGGTAGTTAGGGGTGACCAGGCCGGTAGAGGAGGGAAGTTGGGGGTGACCGGGCCTGCAGGAAAGGGCAGTTGGAGGGACCCAGGCCTGCAGGGGAGAGCAGTTGGGGGGTACCAGGCCTGCAGGGGAGGGCAATTAGGGGCAATCAGGCCAGCGGGGGAGCAGTTAGGCATCAATCAGGCTGGCATGAAAGTGGTTAGGGGGTGATCAGGCTGGCAGGCAGAAGTGGTTAGGGGCAATCAGGAAGGCAGGCAGGCGAGCAGTTGGGAGCCAGCAATCCTGGATTATGAGAGGGATGTCTGACTGACCATTTAGGCTCGATCCTACTGAGATCGGGACTAAACAGGCAGTTGGACATCCCTTGAGGGGTCCCAGATTGGAGAGGGTGCAGGCTGGGCTGAGCGATACACACCCCGGTGCACAAATTTCAGGCACCGGGCCTCTAGTTTATTATAAAACAAAAGTTAAAAGTCATTGGTGTGGGAAATTTATTTTCACTGTGACTATCCGGAGACCCATGGAGTAAACACATGCTCAACCAGGTTTTACATTCATCCCCTTCTTATTCAGGAAGTAGATAGTTCTACTCCCCTTTTCTATGCAAAGTATTCTTTAATAAAAATTAAAAAACAAACATAAGCACAATTATTAATCATGAAAAGTTACTGAAAATGATTCTAAATGTCATTCACTTGGCATGTCCTAATTATCATATTCATCATCAGGTATTTCTGTCACCAAAGCATTCATACTGTTAGATAAATCTCTGCCTGGGGGAAATATAAACTACAGTATATTTCAGAATCACTGGAAATAAAAATCAATAATTAAATAATCTGTTTTTAAAATTGGTCTGTGTCTGGCAGGCACTTTTCCTCATTGTGGCACAAAATAGGGATCTCCTATGGAAAAGTCTCATATTAACTCTTTGATAAAACCATATTACTACTCTGAGAAGCGCCTTTATAATCAAGTTTCTTTCCCAATTTAATATCTGAGTAATCCTATCTTTAGGTTAGATGGAGATGAAGTTTTAGCTGGCGGCAATTTCATTGCAATAATCAAAGAAATCTCATTTCCTCAAGTCTATAACTGAGAGTAAAGTAACAAACCATTTCCACCCAAATTGAATAATACCTGCTTCCCATATCTTCAGCATAACCTTTCTGTTTCATCATGACTTATTTTTCCAATCAATGTGAGAAAAATGTTGATATTCACTCTTTCAGATTTCCAAGGACGTAAAGGGGATGTATTGGAAGGAAAATCATGAAATGCCACTTAGCTCCTAGCTGACTCTTTTCCTGATCTGATTTTGAGATATAAGAAAACTGTGCATAATATTGGTGTCTTAGGAAGTGTCATATACAGAAAGCAAAATAAAGAAACTTCTCTGCTCTGAAGGTATGAATCCTTTTCTCTCACAGATATTCCTGAAGAATAAAATTAAAGCCTTCACATATTTGTTACAAAGAAAATATGCCAGGCATTTCAGCCTCAAAATAACCCCTGGAATAGTAGGTTTATTTCTAATTTTAATTGAAGCACCTGAGACTCAGAGAGGTTAAGTAATTTCCCTAAAGTCACAGAGCCAGGATTTGGCCTAGATATATCTATTACCAAAATGCCCTGGTAAGTATTGTACTGTGATATGCTGGGGGCATTCTGTTTGCTGTGTATGACTTAAGCAGGGTGAGGAACTAGTGAAAAATGACAAGAAGGGCATTTGGTCACCATGTTTATAAAGATACTAGAGGCCCATTGCAGGAAGATTCCTGCAAGAATAGGGCTTCCTTGGGCCTATTCCTGCAAGAATAGGGCTTCCTGCGGCAGGAGCAAAGCAGAGAAGGGAGCGAAGCCTGCCTTGGCTGGCTTCACTCCCTTCTCCGCTCCCTTGCTCCTTCCATTCTCCGCTGTCTCACTCCCTCCCGTCTCCACTGCCTCGCTCCCTCCTTTCTCCACTGCCTCGCTCCCTCATTCTCCGCTGTCTCACTCCCTCCCGTCTCCACTGCCTCGCTCCCTCCTTTCTCCACTGCCTCGCTCCCTCCCATCTCTGCTGCCTCGCTCCCTCCCATCTCTGCTGCCTCGCTTCCCCTGGTGTCCGCTGCCTTGCTTCCTCTGGTGTCTGCTGCCTTGCTCCCTCCCATCTCCACTGCCTCGCTCTCTCCCGTCTCTGCTGCCTCACTCCCTTCTCCACATCACTTCCTTCTGCAGCGCTTGGCTTCCTTCTATGCTATCTTCAGTCTTCACTCCGTGCATGCATATGCAAATTTACTGCCATCTTTGTTAGTTTAATTTGCATACTTGCTCCTGATTGGCTGGTGGGCATAGCAGAGGGATGGTCAATTTGCATGTTTCTCTTTTATTAGTGTAGATAGAGTAGTAATGTGAGTCAGGTTGTGCTCATCTTCAGCTGTGTTTCTGCCACAGCTTGTAAATTGAATTAAGAAAATAACACCGACAGTTATTCATTCAACATTTAACAAATATATTTTGAACTTCTTTGTGTAAGGCAGAGGCATAACAAACATTTCAGTCCTTAGTCTTTTAAGGTTCAAAATGATGATTAGCTGGTAGGAGCTTAGCAGAAACTAATTTCTTTTTTTATTTTTAAGTTGCCTGTCCTATTATTTTTATTTATGTATATTCAAGAAAAGTTAACATAAATGTGTGTATTAACAGGCTCCTACATATCATATATATTCACATTGATAAATAAACACACACAATTCAGCATTAGTTTAGAATCAATTTGTTTTCACATTATCATAAAAGGAAGTCACTTTCAAATTCACTTCATAAAATAAATTCATCTAATTTTGATCTTTTGAAAATAACACGAAGTATAGTGAGCCTAGTAACTGAAAATATCCCCAAATATTTTAAGTTACTATGTCAACAATTTTAAAAATGCGTATGACAATGGACACATTACCTGCTCAATTCAGTGTTCCATCCTCTCTAATAATAGACAAATATGCAAATTGACCATACCTCCAACACACCCACAAGCCACGCCCACCATCCAATCAGAGCGAGTATGCAAATTAACCCAAACCAAGATGGCTACAGCCACAGAGAGCAAGGTTTCCTAGGTAACAGAGGAAGCCAAGCTTTCCGCCTGCCCTAGCCAGGCCTAAGCCTCCACTCAAGCTACAAAGTTCAATTATAGAAGGTAAACAAATTCAAACAAATGGCGGCAGAATGGAGCTTGAGAGAGCAGAACAGGGGAAGCAAAACTTTTTGCACACCCTGGCCAGGCCCACCCGCTTAAGGCAACAAAGTTTCAATTATAACCCCAACATAAATGGCTGCCGGCGGGCCTCAGAGGGAGCCCCAGGCTTGGCTCCGCTCCAGGCTACAAAGTTTCAATTGTAGAAGGAAAATAAATTCCAGATACCAGGGCCTCTGCTTGGGTCGCCAGGGGGTGTGGCTGGCCTGCAAACCACCACAGGCCCCTCGCTCAGGCCGCCCCATGCCCAAAGGGAAACCCCACCTGATCTGGGACGCCCTTCAGGGCAAACCAGATGGCCCCCACCCCCGTACCAGGCCTCTATCCTATCTAATAAAAGAGTAATATGCAGATTGATCATCACTGCAACACACAATATAGCTGCCCCCATGTGGTCAAAGATCCTGCCCCCGTGTGGACACAAGATGGCCAGCAGGAGAGGGCAGTTGGGAGGCACCCGGCCTGCAAGGGAGGGCAGTTGAGAGGGACCAAGCCTGCAAGGGAGGGCAGTTGGAGGTGATCAACCCTGCAGGAGAGGGCAGTTAGGGGTGACCAGGCCGGCAGAGGAGGGAAGTTGGGGGCAAACAGGCTGGCAGCAGAGTGGTTTAGGGGGTGATCAGGCTGGCAGGCAGAAGCGGTTAGGGGCAATCAGGAAGGCAGGCAGGCAAGCAGTTGGGAGCCAGCAGTCCTGGATTGTGAGAGGGATATCCGACTGCCTGTTTAGGCCCGATCCCACCGGGCATTCGGACATCCCTCAAGGGGTCCCATATTGGAGAGGGTACAGGCTGGGCTGAGGGACAACCCCCATCTGTGCACGAATTTCGTGCACCGGGCCTCTAGTATAAATATAATATGCAATCCTAGTTCTAAACAAATTCTAATTACATACAATAAACATATTTTTCAAGTACTCTGAGCTTTAAAATAAGGTAAAAATGTTTCTAAAAATAAGTGTTAATATCTTCATACATAGAAGATTTCAATGTTCTGATCTAAATGAGCTAGAACCGTGGTTGGCAAACTGCGGCTTGTGAGCCACATGCAGCTCTTTGGCTCCTTGAGTGTGGCTCTTCCACAAAATACCACGGCCTGGTTGAGTCTATTTTGAAGAAGTGGCATTAGAAGAAGTTTAAGTTTAAAAAATTTGGCTCTCAAAAGAAATTTCAATCATTGTACTGTTGATATTTGGCTCTGTTGACTAATGCGTTTGCCGACCACTGACCTAGAATATCTATTAAGTTAGAATATATAATTTGCAGTAACTTGAGGTCTTCTATATATTATATGTAGCAAAAGATATTTCCATTACCATGATATGTAGGACTGCACTGAACAAAATACTTCAATCAAGTTAGCATCATTTTATAACTAGAGGCCTATAGAAAAGGACTGTGGTGAATGGCCTTCCTCAATGATTTCTCCAGCTTTAATTTTTCTCTCTTTCGCTGTTTATTTTCTCTTCACAAAATAAAAACTGGTTTCAAATTTTCACTTTTAAAAATGCCAACTAGGCACAGGCCATCCTTCTCAGTTTAACAAAATGCTTCAGCATAAAGTGTGGAAGCACTAGTTTTCAGTGTTAACATTTTCAAACATAAAATTAGCATCTGGGTACGTATCACATTTGTCTAATTTAGAATACAAAGGTAAAGAGTTTATAGATAATTTCCCAAATGTTTATTATTAATTTATCAAGAGCTTCGTATCCAACTCAGGATTGTTTTTGTAGTTGCTGTTAAATTTGTTTCCAGTAGCATTGTGTTATAGATGCACAATAATCCTTAAACAAATAGGAAATACAAATTAAGCATTCATGCACATGAATTTGGATTTCCCCAGTATACTTCTCTTTTCTATCATATTCACTTAATGTAGATTTAAGATAATTGCCTATGCTAACAGATTAAATAGTAAACATAAATAAATGTATTGATTATGTTGACTTTACATACCTTGCAATCACTTTGAAATTCAGTTTTAACTCCCATTTCTCATAAGCATGACTAATTAATGACATCAGTTATTAACTCCAACATGATATTTGCAAGTTTTAACTTATTTTAATATTCTCTGGTTAAGGTGGAATACTAAAAAAAAAATGCATTCTACTAGTAATTAAAGCACCCTTGCAGACAATTTACTTGTCTAGTTAGCTCCTGTTGTTTCAAAACTGTAAGTACTATTATATTGTTGGGAATAGAAAAACTGTGACTAGAATGTAAATCAGAAACTCCTTTTTACTTCTATTCTGTTAAGTGTAAGACCAACCCTATAAAATCTTTCTGATATTTTTATTTTAAAAAATTCAGTTTAAATATGAATTAAATGTATATAGTGGTCTGTTCATGATGTTTAAATAAGCAATAATCTACTTCCCATTGTTTTATGTTAATCAAATTGATGAAAGCGCACACCTCCCCGGTCTCTGTCTCTCTCTCTCTCTAAATAATTCTTACTAAACTCAAGTAAATCTTGGCCATTCAAATGCCCAGGGTTGTCAAATGTCCAATTTGTCTAGGCAGAGATTTCAGGTATTACAGAGACAAGGAAAAAATACATTGAAGAAAATGTCTATTCTTAAAAAAAAAAACTTTAGACCTGAAATTGTATTTGGACAACTAGACACACAGAAGACAGACTCTAGAAAGAATAAAGTAACAAGAAATAAATGGTATAAGCATAGACTTTGGTAGTATTGTACATGTGGTGGAGTTAAACTCCATTTAAAAAAAGAAATTAAAACATAAAATTTTGTGTTTTCTAAATGTTCTTTTTCAGCTATACTGTATATTACTTTTTTACTAAGAAAAAAATGTTTAAAAAACCAAAGGGTCATTCAAAGCACATGAAATGTCAACAGTTTTCTAAGTGGACAATTAGAGATGCTGTCACCTGTTGCTAAGTGGCACAGAGATGCTCACTAAGAACTACTTGACAGATAATTGTGCCTAAGATAACTGAGCTACTTTTCAAATAAGGTAGGGGTGTGTGTGTGTGTGTGTGTGTGTGTGTGTGTGTGTGTGTGTGTGTGTGTGTGTTTGAAATGCTGCATAATAATCTTATTAGTTTTAAATTATTCTAAACCCATTTCCACATTTGTGTAGAATAATCTTTGGGCAAACACATGGGCTTCTACAGATCTGGCCTGACATAAATAATGGTAAAGTATTCATACCCCCTAAGGGAAATACAACTGGACAATCTGAATTTATGCACCACTTGCTTTAGCATTAATCTATATTTTTATTCTATATATCTAAAAATAATTACTTGAATGGCTTAGCCTAGATATAAATGCCTGCTGGCAGTACAATTTTTGGAATGGTCATGTTACATAAATGTCTGTGTTATTGTTAATAGACTTCAGTGAGACAAAGGCCCCATTATTGTGTACCATTGTGAATATCATTTTAGGAATTGAAGATGCCTAAAATGATATTCACAATGGTACACAATATTCACAATGGTACACAATATTCACAATGGTACACAATAACATTATTTAATATGTTCAAGTAAAAAGCAGGTATTTTAGAAATGAGAAAATACATATGATTTATGTTTATTTTTCTCTTAAGGGTGCTTTTGTTCACTTTAACAATTTCTTATTCCCATATTCCTGGCATAACCAAATGCACTACAATTAAGCAACCCTACAGCTGGTACAGTAAACCAGAATGATAAAATTCCTTCTTTTAGGTCATATAAGAAGCAAACATTTGAGGGATTATTACAAGATTGAAAAAACAGATTAACAGAAAGTGCTCATGTTGTGTTGAACTTAAAACTATTAATAATGGTACATTTACCTTCCCTGGTCTTTAAATACAAGTTAGTGTCTACTGGGAACTTAGATTATGTCACCTCACTGTACGTTACAAACTTTCTAAACATGTACTGTCGGTGGGAAGCAGGAATGGGTTCATAAACACAACCCTGCTAATACTCCTCTGCAAACCCATGACAAAAATGTAGCTCAAGAGCATCATCTGCAATGGTACTTATATTTTTTACACATGGAGCCAGAGAGCAATACTCAGCAGAAAGTCCAGGAATAGACATTCAGTGAAAATGGCTCATTTATATCTTTAATTTTCAAAGCTTCCTCCATATTATACAGAAGGAAAAAAAATATCTTTTGAAACCAATAAGCTATTACCTCAGGATTCTGAACCTTTCCTATACTATGGATCCTTTTATCAGTCTGATGAAACTTTTAACAGAAGCAAAACATAATTATCAAAATACTTTAAAATGTGTGATATAGTAATATGTGTCCTCTATTAACATATTAAACAATAGAGTTATTGGCAGTTCTACTATAGTTTCACATTAGTGAAAAATGTGAAAAATAAATTATATTTTCAGATATGTATAATGTGGTATGAAAATATCTGTGGTTTCTATTAATGACAGCCATTGGTACTGCTAATACTATGATTCACTTTTGTCCACCTTTGTAATTCTAATTTTTAGGTAGCCATTAGTAAAAATAAGCATAGGATTTTTTTCATCAAAGGATACAGAACCCTTGATTTCTATCCACCCATCCCTTGAGGTCCTCTCCCTTAGGTTAAAATTTTATGTTAAGTAGTTAAAGGGTGGGACTGAGAAAGTCGTTAAGTTAATCCCTGTTGCAAGGTGCTCATGTTCTGTTAAACTGAAACTATTAACCATGGTAGAATTCAGAAATAATTATAATAGGAAAGAAAACGGCATAATTAAGTTACTGCTGAGTAGATATGTGGTGATATGTATATGCCAAATAGTCATTTTATGGATGGTTAAAAATTTGTGTGTTTGCTGGAGTGAGTGTACCAGAGAGAACATAAAGTGAATTTCATTTTGAAGACACCACCACAGATGTCCTTGGGTTTCCTGGAGCTAAGAGCTGCAGTTACAATTTCTGGGTGTTTTGTAGTTCGATAATAGTGCTGAGTATTTATAGGCTTCCTTATATAACTATAGTTCTATCCACTTCTCTTGTCAGAATAGTTTATTTTCTGTCCCTGCTCCTGTTTTCCTTGAATTTTAGTATCGGATTTACTGACTTTGCTCTGGTTCGACTTCTTTTTATAGAATCATATTCCTCAAGTTCAATTTATTTTTAAGTTGGGTACTTTATGTGTCCATTCCCTTTGGAGCTCTATAAAGTATGTGTATTATTGACCAGATAAAGCTATTAAGGTAACTATTATGAAATTTATTTTTAGGTCCTTGGCCATTTTAATGGCTCTTTGGGGTTTAAGGTACGCTCAAAGTAGAGTGCACCATAACCTGAGAGGAGCGGTCTGTGGCTGTTATTTCTTCCTCAGAACCTGCTCAGTCTGAAATGGTTGCAGGCTGGTATCTCTTCAACCACCCACTGCAATTACGTAGTCTCAAAGGTTTGAGACTCCAAGTTCAAAAAGTATTCTTTAGGGATCCATTTCCTTGACCAGCTTCTGTTTTGAAATATTTTTTTTCTTGCTTTAAGTCTTTATTCGCTATTTCTCTGATTACTCTTTTAGGTTATTTATTTATTTATTTGTTTGTTTGTTTGTTTGTTTGTATCTTTGCAGATGGAAGTTCTTTACTTGCCTTAAATTCTATATTTAACAATCTTGTGCTTTTTACTCTTTTTACTCTCTCCCTTGGCACTAACATTCAACCTTACCACTTCACCATTCTCATCTGATCCCTAAATCTAAATCTCTTTACTGCCAGTGCTTTGCTGAGCTAGCACCTGCATTTTAATGTCTAGCTGTACTATCTGTACTACCTTAGCAGCACGTGCCAAATGCACATACAATTCAATATGCCTACGCAGGAAGGAGCTTTGTTGTGACTCTATCCTTTGGTGGAAGAAGATTGCTCTGAAGATGAAACCCCATCCATGCACATGGCTCTCTGTCTCGCATGCAGCTGGAAGCTATCGCTTCCAAGTCAGTTGCGAGGATTGAAAACTGCAGCAAGGGGCACTACCCCACCTATCTCCAGGGCGGCCAGTAAGATTTTATTGCAACTATTTGAAATCCTTGGGCTTTCAGGAAAAAATTGTGCACATTTAGCAAAAGATCAGAAACCATTTATATTCTTTCCTTTCTTGTATTTGAGAAAAGCATTTATCTCTGCTGTTCAGTGGATGAGATAAAGGCAGAAACCACTGTGGTTTGTGCCTATAGTATCCACATTAGGAAATAACGATTTTCAGCTTCACTTGATATTCAGATCCAAAAGTTCACCTAAATACCCCACAATGCTATGTAAACATGTGCAGAGGATAATTAATTACCGACCCAGATAATATATTTTAACCATGTTCCCAATAAAGTCTTAGGGTGACTTCTTTTCTAGTAGTTTCCTTAAAGATACATTTTTGTTTTTGTATATTATACATATTGTAATTGGGTTATCTCATCCCCATTTTTTAAAGGTTGAGGGAAATTTTTCCAATCATGCCCTACAATTTTAAATTTTATGAGGGTGATATCAGGTTATCCTATCCTGTTCCCAAACTCCCCTTCTCTCTGCCTGCTTCATCTTTCTTTGTCTTTGAAATAGGAAATATGTAGTAGAATTTTAGCCTGGAGAATAAATGCAAGACTAATTTTTAATCCCTGAACATTTGCAGTTTAATACATAATGGGAATGAATAATTTGGAAATCAAGAAGGTTTTACCGGATGTTTCAGTAATTATTTGCAATCAAATACCAAACTGTCAGGTAATGAGAATCTGATTCAATTTGTTAGAGGCATTTAGCAAGTCCTAGGGGGTCTATTTGAGCATTTTGCTGATATTTTTTCTGTCTTTCCTTTATTAGGTTATCACTTTAAGGTATGGTGGGTGAACTTTTAAAGTGTAATATGTCTGTACAAAAATGCTGGGCAACATTTGGAAAAATATACCCAGAGGCATCAGATTGAAGATGGATCTTCTGTGTCAGATACAGAAAATCTAATTTGGTTTTGTCATTGAGTCAAATTTTTTTGCGCTTATTGTTGCAAAGACCTCATTCTGCTGTAATGCTGAAATCATTTTCTCCCTTGAAGGCTATTGATAAAGTTGCTAAGTATTCTGTTTATTTGTTTTGATAAACTGATTATATCTTTAAAAAGAATGTAGAAAATTGTTATAATCAGTATCTATTCTCAAATATTTATAGTTACGATTGTTTCCATTTATATCTGTGTATATTTGTGGGCAGATTCTAAATATTATGAACCTTGGATTTAACATTATATACAATCAACACTGAATATAAAACTTTCATCAATTCATAGCCTATTTATTTTATATTATATTCACAAAAGGCGACAGCCTGAGGTAAGCTGTCCTCCTGTCCTATTGGTGTTCAGGATTAATCCTATTTTATGTATTTAAGGAAAGTAATCTTACATTTAAGTTAGGCAATGCTTTCAAAGACAAAAATCATTGTGAAGGCATGCCATTTCAAATTTTTAAAACAAAGCGGATATGTTTTATCTCAAATGAAAATAAGATTAGAGTTGATTACTTTTCTTTATTTTTCTTGGATTTCTTGATACATTTACAAAAGTTAGAGTGTATTTTGGTATTTTAAAAGTGTCTGTGGTTGCAGATCAAAGTAGTTTATAAGGTGGCTTTTTAATACATAAATACTCCTTGCCATCAAGTGATCTTTTTTTATATATTTGCCTTTATTGTGAAATAAATACTATAATTTGGCCATCTATATAGGGTAAGAAAATACTATCATTGTCTTTTCATGGTTAGTTTCTGTTCACCATTCATTAAAATACTTGATCAAATAGTAACAGAGATAGCTTATGATAATTACAAACATAAAGACATAGATTAAAAAGTAATATGAGGTCTTTGTGGTTCAGAAGTATATTGTGATATCATATTTTTTTAAAAACCAAAACAACTCCCATTTCCTATAATGGTTTTGGTTGGATTAATAATATTTATTTATTAAAAAGTATATTAATATCACAGGATTTCCTACAGTTATGCACTTATAAAGCATTATAACTGATTTCTACACAAGGTATTCTCAATTACATAGTCAGTCACTATACATAGGCAAGTTGAGTATATAATAAAAATTTTTAAATTGTACAAATTTATAACAAAAGGTGGGATACATTAATATTGGCTTTTCAAATAACTCAAATATATGTTTGTCTGTTTTTATTTATGCAATTATTTGCTTATTTACAACATTTATTGGCTTAGGTACGTTCCTACATACTTTATATATACTATTAATTTTAATCTGTTCATCGATGTAAAACAAATGGCATTACTAATTCCATATCCAGATGAGAAATGTGAGGCTCAGAAAGAGCAGCTAATTTGTTCACACATATAGTTCCAAAGGGAAAAAGCCCAGAGTTGAAATCCCAGTTCTATATGTATGCAAAGCCTACGCTCTTTTGAAACTCTTATCTCAAGTGCAAGTGTTCTTAAAGTGCACTGTGTAATCGTGTTCTTTTCACCCTGCATGGGCCAGGGTCATCATGCAGCTGCAATGCCTGGGGTAAGGCCAGGCTCTGTAGTTTACTAGCCACGTGAAGCTATCATTTCATTGCTCCATAGCAGTTTTCTCTGTAAAATGGAGCCAGTGATAAAGTAAACCTAATACAAAGAATGTTAAGAGGATTAAATGAATTAATATTTAAAGTACTTTGGAGAGTGCTTGGCACATGATAAGTTAAAAGTCTAAATTAACATCAACATTATCATATGACAATTAGTGGCAACATATTAAGATACAGTTGAGTGTTTATAGTTATTTACAAATTTGTCTTTAGAAATGCAATAATGAAGTGTTGAGCATAGAAAAATACATATCACATAATTTATGTTATCAATTTTCACTAAGCCTCCAGTTATACAAATGTACTTGGCAGTGAACACTGATATCAAAAGAAAGAGCACATGGACACTTATATAGCATATATTGCATATGTCTCTGTATTTGTAAATATTAGCTCATTTGTAATGAAGGCCTAAATAGTTACAGCTGCTCAAAAAATGAAGCTAGGACAATATTTATAGTTTTCAAAATATATTCACATAAATTATTGCCTTTGTTCTTATAACTTTATAGATAGAACTCTTAAAGGAAAGGGTTGTAGACTTATTTAGGTTACTTTATTAAATTTTTAAAAACCTGGATAATTTTGACATTTGGAGACATCACCTTATTCTTAGCTGAAGATTCTAGTTTTCATTTTTTAAAAACCCTCTGAAATCATACAAGTCTTAATACTTTTCAGCAAAATAATTTGGGGATGTTGCATTATGAGAGCTCCCTTGGTAACTATCTTAATTTCCACAAATAGAGGCGGCACTGGAATGAATTTGAGTACCATTTCTGAAACTTAATCATGTTACATTTAAACACCCAGGAGGGAACTGTAGATGTCTACTGTGGGCCACATAGTCCAATAAATGAAAACAATCCCAGTTATTTTTAGATGAGTTAACTAAAGTGCTATCAATTTCCACTGCATGTACTTTAGCTTAAACACCACGTTCTGTTAAATGCACGTGGCACAGCATATCTGTTCTTATGAGAATAGGTTCCCATTCCAGTTCATCAGCATTTTCCTTGCAAGCTGTTTATGAAAAGGGCTGTCTGAACACTGGAGTGTGTGTCATTTACAAGCAACAAGAAAATATAAATTAAAACTTTAATTAGAACAATTGCTGGAATACTATAATAAATACTATGGGAACAGTAAGATGATTTTCACATATCAATCAAAAGTAACTTTAATTAAAATAAAACATAGTCAAATGTAATCAAATCCCAGATAATGAATAAAAAAACAAACAAACATAAAAAATAACTGAAATCTGCCCAATTCAAAGATAGGTTATCTAGAAACCTAAATTGAAACTCATTAAATGATAATATTATTCCCTTCACCAACCTATAAATGTAATTATTAAATAATTAGTGTAAAATTATAGGTATATTTTTTCCAAGTATTAAAACATTTGTTATTAACATTTGATATAATTATACTATTATTAAAAATGTTTAATAAATGATTTACATAATATTACTACCACATAATTGAGCACCATGTTAATAACAGATAGGGTTAGATATAAATTTATTCCTTATAAAGTGCTGAATAGCTATATTAATTAAATATATACATTACACTAAAGAAATCACATTGATTTTTATATAATATTTATTCAAGTAGCAATCAACATAAACATCTTGCATTCACATGTCTATTGATTAATTGATATGGATGAAAAATTGAGAAATAAAGAAGTGATCTAAGATCATTTATCAAAATGCCTGCATGCAGAATTGGCATATAAAGAGAAACAAGTTCCCTGTTTATCTCTCTTATTATAAATCCATCTGCATAACCCCATTGCAACATATAATTATAACAGGTCCTATCAAGTCAAAGGGAAATACTTCAACTTGCAATATTATTTTGTGAGTACCAACTAATATACCAGATTACATATTATTATACTGGCAAAAGCAGCTTTATAATACTACTTAAAAATAGAAAGTCGGGCAAAAAAAGAACTTGGTAGTGGTTGAAGGCACTGAAAACTCAGTTATCTTCCCTATGCATAAAGAACTCAGAGTGCAAGGTTCATTCATTCATTTAGCAAATATCTGTCGAGCACTTATTTGCCAGTTCTATCTAGGCAGTTGTGATTAGAACAGCAAAAATCTGCCCCTCATAGAGGATATACTCCACTGGAGAATTAGTCAACAAACAATACTTAAAAGTAAAAATATATGTTAGTGATTAATGCTAAGGAGAAAATCTACAGCAGAGAAGGGGTTGAGTGTGTGTTTGGGGGTGTTGTGGTAAGGAAGTGGAGAAGTCAGGGAAAGCCTCATTGAAGAGGTGTCTGTTATGCAAGAACCTGAAGGAAGTGTGGGAGTATTCATAGCAAATACTATAGAAAAAAGGAAATAGAAAAGGAAATGCTCTGGGCAAGAATGTGCCAGGTGAGTGCCTGAACCTGCTAGAGGCAGGAGCAGGGCATAAGAAAGTCAGAGTCCCAGGAGATGGGGTCAGGGAGGTGAGGGAGAAGGGTGGAAGTCCAGGCCGGTCCTGCAGGCCTTGGAATGGGACTGTAATTTTCACTGTCGGAGATCAGGAGCGAGTAGAAGATTCTGAGCTGAGAGGTGATGCACTCTGACTCTGTTTCACAGGTTCCCTCTGAGAGCTGGGTTAGGAACAGACTATGGAAGGAACACAGGCAGAAGGCGGGAAGGACTTCTCTTAAGTAATATTGCCTCATGGGAGCTTTTATGTTTGTAAAAAACTGTTTGTCACCTCCTTTGTCTTACAATTTTCTACCCGTAAGACAAATTCCTTATGGAGTGAGTGTGTGTGTGTGTGCGTGTGCGTGTGCGTGTGTGTGTGTGTGTGTGTGTGTGTGTGTGTGTTGGAGCTTCCAGGGAGCCTCATGGTTACCTAGCATGGAGCCCTGGCTTAACAGCTCTCATCCCCCTCCCTCCTCTCTCCTTTGTCTTTTCCATATTCTGCCTAAAGTTTGCCAGCTGGCCTCTGCTCCTCTTTAGAACTTCATCCTTTTGTGTTGATCTATACTGCCATGTGTTTCGCCATTCATCTTCCATTTTCCACATGTGTAATGAAAGGGGGTAGAGATACATGGTGAGAGGTAGAAGCAGAGTGATGCACTGTCAGTCCAGTGTTTTCTTCGTATATCTAGTGCTCTCATTAAATAGACATTTAAAATACTATTCTCATTTCCAGTTCATAAAAGTACTAAAGTCTATTTTTAAAAATCAGAATATTTATAAAAACAATAATAAAGGCACAACTATAATATAAATATTCAACTACTTTTTTGTGAGAAGATTCTATTCACATTCTTGCTGCTGTTTATTTTTCTGTTATATTCAATTCTATTAAACTGAGAGAAATAATAAATTATTAAATTAATAATAAATTAAGGATAAGTATTATTTGCCTTTACAAGGATATTGTAAATATTTCTCAGTTTATTGTTTACTATTTTATACAGGTATTTCAGTGTTTAAGTCAATTGTATTCCTTTGAAATACCTGCCACTATTTATAATTTGGGTGGGGGGGTTCCTGGGAATGATTTCACCTTTAAATATACCAGAACCTAATAAATCTATCAGTAAAAATAAGAAAGAAGTAGGTCAAGTAAAGCAAATATGAGTGCAGGAGCCCATGATTAGAATAAAGGCAGTTTGGATTTAAACACAAAGATAATAGCATTTCAGTATGTGCATCCTCTGACCCACCCAGTAGTTATTCTCTTCCTTTCTCCCTTCCCTCTTCCTCCTGAAATAGCAGCCTGAGCAAATGGCTTCTCTACCATTATTGCAGGCAGAAGCCAACCCAATGGTGTCCCCATGGGACATGATACAAAGCCCAGAAAAATGTTTATCAGTCTCACTAAAGAGTGGAAGCTGGCACATTGGTTATAATCTATGTCATGTCAACTCTGAGGATCCTAACCTCGGTCAGCTCAGAGCTGGCACTACTCATAACCTGCAGGTGTTTCTATGTGCACTGTCATGAGTGAATGCTCTGAGTTCTCAGTGTGTAGAACTAAATCAACACTGGGGCAGAATGCACTTTCTTACTCTCAATTTTCAAAACTCTGTGAAGTCACAGAAAAAGGCAGAGCCATCTCCCAGGCAATACAAAGAGTAAGAATCCTAATTTATTGCAACTCTTACAAGTGTGCCATAAGTGTTCTCTTTACTGGGGCACAGAGATGACAGAGGACGTGGGAGAATGTCAGAGCATACGATGGGTTAAGGGAGTACCTCACTATCACATTCATGTTCAAAGAGAAATCTGCATTTAAATATAAATATTATATGAATATAAAACCAAGTCAAAGAAAACCAAGGAATTTCAGTAAACACACTATCAAAAACTGATTAAAATATATTAGGCACAAACTGGGGGCACTTATCAAAGTCCTTCCATAATCAATCAGGTTCTTTCTTCTTTAAGGGTACTTTCAGAGGTGGTGACCTCAGCAAAAGTCTCTGATGGGAGGATGGACAGGCTGTAGCTATTGGTTTCAATGTCTAGTTCACATTCAGGTCTCCTTTCGTTTTCAACATGCAAACAAGCAACCTGGTGTCTGGCTGCTCCCTGGTCAGTATGAAGGGCGAATGGGGGAAGGCAAGGCCACATAAATAACTCCAAGTCTTAGGTCTCCTTTCCCAGGACAGGAGGTTGTCTACAACCTCAGACACTACTTCTTAAGGTCACTCAAATAGCGAGGGTTTGACCACCATTCCTAAGAAGGATTCTCATGACATGTCCCTTGAACAATTCTTCCGAAGGTCTCACCTTCTTTCTCCCCTGCCAGGCCTCCTATGGGTGGCCTTGCCAAGCCTGGACATGCTCTTATCCAGGCATAGTTTTAAGATCTGTCAAAGTTCCAGTACTACCTGAAAGCCCTTCATTCTGGCACCAGATCTCTGTTTTTGCTGCATGAAAGTCAAGTAGTCGAGTACCATCTATTTTTGTTCTTCATCATATTAATAAAGTGTTCTTTTTCAGGCCCCTTAGGGGGATGCTTTTTAGCACAACTTCCAGTGCTGACTGGGCAGACATCTTCAAGACCCATGAATAAAAGTAAAGAAAGGCGCAAGAACTGTGCCTGGGGTAGGCCAAGGACCAGTTGAAATTAAATTGATCTAATGGCTGGTTAGTTACATGCTTAGTAGGAAGATCACTAGGATAGTTGACTGGGTGGCTATTTGTCTATGATCAACCTGCTTACTCAGACTGCCTTTCTTTCCACCTATCTGTGCCTGTAGCATCTTCATCAACTCATGCTCACTGTCCTTCTCCAATAATTTTTAAGCTTAGAAAAATTTTCCCCAATCCAAGGTATTTCTTTGATACTCAGAATTTCACTATTAAAAAAAATAGAACTAGGGTAATAAGCATTCCTAGATCATCATTTTGATTATATACACAACCCAATTAAACTCTTAAATAATTTTCCTTTTTTTATTTTATAAATTACCATTGTCAAAAGGGAGGAAGAGAAGGAAAGCGAGAAATAAAATTGTTACTATGGCTAAAACAAGCAGCAGTATATATGAGTGTGTGGGGGAGTGTGTATAAGAGAGGAGGTGTAGTGTGCTTTTGTGTTGATCTTGTTCAAAACTCCGTATAAATAGATATCTCAATTTAGAGACAATATTCTGAACTTGGAATCACAAGACCTAATTCTAGATTAGGACTGTTTCTGTCACTAACTGTGAGAGCCTGGACAAACCACATAGCCTAGGTGCCAGTTTCTGCATCTGAATTCCAATCTGCATTTGCCTTCTGAATATCTATAGTATTGTGGTCTCTAATAGCATACACATCAAAGAAGTAGCACTACAAAGTATATATATAAGTACTCAATAATTATTGAGCTATATCATTATTGTTCTCATTAGTATATATTTGTGCCCAATTCTGGTCTCCCCCCATGAGACTATAACTCTGTTACTATCTTTTCCTAGTATTTTGTTTGTTTGTTTGTGGGAATAAAGGGCTACTTTGTGCTTCTTTGTTAACACTTCAGGTAAATTATTGTTCTAACATTTGATCCACAATCTCAAGACTGGCTTAGGCTTCCAAGAAGAAAAATTGTGTGTAAAATTTCTACTAATATATTGTCCAACTAAACATAAATCCTCCTTTATCTCTAACTTTTACTGTGATAGAGGCTATCTGGCCACAGTGTGCTGAATGTATTGTGTAAACCAGTGGTCGGCAAACCGCGGCTCGCGAGCCACATGCGGCTCTTTGGCCCCTTAAGTGTGGCTCTTCCACAAAAACCATGTGCCCTAATTAAGTTAATAACAATGTACCTACCTATATAGTTTAAGTTTAAAAAATTTGGCTCGCAAAAGAAATTTCAATCGTTGTACTGTTGATATTTGGATCTGTTGACTAATGAGTTTGCCGACCACTGGTCTAAACCAAAGTAACAACTCTGGTGAAAATTTAGGTCATACACACACTCAAAAGCCAAAATAGTATCCATGAGAGAGGTACACTTGGGGTTTGAGGATCTGTTGCCCTACTTTCAGACCACAAGCTGACCACTCCTGTGCCCATCATGCACTGAGACCTACCTGGAATTTAATAACATTTAAACAACAAATATTAAATATGCCACTTCAATAAATGATGAATTCTGGAAGTATACTATATTGATGTCAACTCAGTTCCTATAACAAATGCAGGCCATGCAAATTAAACTTTGTATATACATATATATTAATACTTACTGTATTGACAATTTCTTCCCATGAATTCACCTGGGCACTCACAGGAATAGTTAGCAACAAGGTCTGTACATATTCCACCATTTTTGCAAGGCTCAGCTTCACATTCATTTATGTCTGAGGAAAACAGAAAAAAAACATAAGAAGTAAAGTATTGGCGAAAAAAATGATTAGCTTTGTGTATTAATCATGAGTCAACAATACAAATGCTGCTTAAATTTATTAACAATCAAATTAAATCAAGTTCAAATAGAATTGAAAATCTAAGTGAAAGAACATCAGAACTAAACTACACTTCAATAAAAAAATAAATATGAATAGTGTAAGGAAATAGTCAGTATATTCTTAGCATTAAAACAAACAAATTAACGCTGATAGAGGGATGAATTGGTATCACTTACAAGATCTAGAAACTTTCCCTGCAGCAACAACTGCCAATTAACACTGTTTCATTTCATCTTAATTCATTAAAATTCTAACTGACAGAGATGTTTTAGTTTCTAAATAGTTTGCCTTTGATGAATGCAATGAGAAGCAAATTAGAGTTAAGAGCTAAAGCTCATTAAATGCAAAGTATAATAAATGTAAATGATGATCACTTCCTAATCTCATTCAAGGGTTTCTAAAGTTAGGATAACTAAAGAGACTTACCCCTTGATATACCATTATTATACCTGATGTAAAATCATTGGAAATATAAAACATTTAAATTATACTAATTTCCATGCTAATTTTGGACAAAAGAAATAATGAGTATGATTTTAAATGAAAAAGTAATAATGACTAATTCCATCAAATATCAGTCACTAATATTTACCAATCATTCCCTCTAAGCACAGCACCACACTGGGCTCCATGGGAGCCAGTGAATTAGTCACAGGACACACACTGCTTCCATTGCTTTCTCTTCTTGTCGTCTACTCCAATGAACTCCCTCTCTGCCTTTCTTCCCACAGCTCTGTTTTGTTTTTCCCAACCTTCTTACTGACCTAACTGGTGTTAACTTAGAAATTGTCTATTCACTCACCTTTCACCCTTTTTCCTAGTCAGACTGTGAACTTTACAGATTCAGGTCCTGCCTTGCACTGTTCTTTGTACTTCGGCAAATGCCACAAACTATCTGGTGACAACTAGCGCCCAATAAATGTTTCCTGCTAGTTCTAACAAAAGATTAGAAATAGTGGTGCAGACAATATACTAGTAAATGTGTGTGTTTTTTTTTAAATTTCAGATGTGTTTTGTGCCTTCTGATATACTACAATGTATCAAAAGGTATTTGTGAAGTCCTGGGTTTTCATAGTACTTAAAGCAATATATAATCATCATTAAGTTACTCCCTCAAGACCAAACAAGGGCAAAATACTAGGAAAGTCTCTATTTGCACTTTGTTTTATCATTTTCTTCTAAATAGTATTTCCTTTGGAAAGCAAGATTGTCCACCTCTCATTACAAATTTACTGTACAAATGTTGGTCTAAATTTCCTTAGGCAGGTGATGATTTACTCTGAAAAAGCATCCTTTTTGGATTCTGGTTGAATGTTACAACTTAAGAGTAAAACCAATTCATGACTGTGTTCATAAAGATTCAATATAATTTAAGTATTTTATATCATCAAATCATATATAATAAAAGGCTAATATGCAAATTGTCCCCTTGACTGGACCCCACCCATGCATGAATTTGTGCACCAGGGCTCTAGTAATAAAATAAAACCAAAATCTGATAGTCTCAAAAAATAGCTGTGTGCTACAAAATACAATAGGCTCCTAAATATTTAACAAAACTTTGTATTTAGAAAGTTTGTATATACTAAAACTCTCCAGAAATAAAGAAAAAAGGAAAGAAGGAAGGAGTCATTTGTTTTCTTATCTGATGTAATAGTTAGCTCTTTTTAGTCATGTCAACATTTCACTTAGTCTTCATATTAAACTAATGCAAAATATTTTCATTAAATTTTGAAAGTGCACAAGAGTCTCTGTGCTTTTTATTTTTATTTTTTTGTAAGCTCAGTATAAAGTAATGACAATGTTTGGCAACTTTGGAACATGCCTGATATGTCTTTTGTTTGATCATATCTACTAAAATTGTTTTAGATGAGAATATGCTCATGGCTAAATTAAACTTTCATGTCTTAAAGAGTGTATTACCTTATTTTGTAAATGACATACGTGATTCTTTTATATACTGATACAGGAGAAACTAAGTATTGATATCTGAAGATCACATAAAGGAAATATAACTTCATTTTGGACTTGAAAGTTTTACTTAGGATTAGTAAAAGCAGGATGAAGATGATGGTGAATTTTTAAGCAGGAAACCAGGATGAGTCACACCTTTGAAGAGAAATGTCCATGGTGTGATGCCGTGTTCAGGTACAGGAATAGCCCAGTCTGTCTGGAGCAGAGAATGGGAAGAGGAGTGCTGGTGACCACATCTGAGGACACAGACAGGGAGCAGATTATGAAGAACTGTTATTGCTAGCTGAGGGAGCTGCTTTTACCTTTTTGGCATTGAAGATCTGGGAACAGATGGAGGGTACTCTCTGCCCCCTTGTACTTTAGATAGGCCTAGTTAAATCATACATGGCATGGGCTTAAGAAATGAGTAAAGGAAGGCAGAATGAAGACCTACACAAGATTTGATGTTAATAGAATATATATACATAAATATATAATAAAAGAGAAATATGTAAATTGACTGTCACTTCACAACGCCCACAGCTAATCAGGAGTGAGTATGCAAATTAACCTGACAAAGATGGCAGTGGCCCCACTCCCCAGCCGTTCTGAGCCTCTGGGAAGCACGCCTCCTTAGGGCCTTCCTGCCGCACTCCACACCTGCCAACTGTCTTTGCAGCCTCCCTGTGGTCCAGCCCCCGGCCTCATAGGCAACCCTCTGGTGCCTGAGGTTGTAGCTTCTGGTGTCTGGAGTTTCCCTCTACCCCACCCCTGCCCCGCTGCTCTGGTAAACAAAACCCTAGCGTTGGAGCAGCCCCGTGGGCACGGACACATGCAGGAGCTCGCTTGGTACACAGTTAGTGCACCCCGAAAGCCCCAGGCCAGCCAAGGGGTGATGGGGGCAGCCGTGGCAACATCGGCAGGTGGCTCAGCTTTGTTTTGAATAGATGAAAGAGGCCACCTACACAGTAACCCAAATGATCAGATCTCCCTCCTCCCTATCTCGCCAAATCAAGAGGGGAGGGGCGATGGGTGTGGAGGGAGGGTGGGCGGGCAGGAGGCAGAGGGCAGAGGAGAAAGAGGATGAGGAAGGGGGCCAGTTCATCTCACTTTCACAATGGGAAAGTGAACCGCACTAGCGCACCCAACCTCTCCAGTCCTCCCCGCCTGCCTCGCTCCTCCCACCTCTTCCCCTCCGCGCCTCCCCAGGAGTGCCAGCACTGCACAGAGCAACTTTCCAGAGAAGGAGGGTGAGGAGGAAGCGGCGCTGGAGCGCACAGGGCTTGCCACCACCGTTGCCACTGCACAGGCTGCCAAAGTGAGCCTGCCGCGTGCTGGCAGCCAGGGGAAGGAAGGTCTATTCTTACATGAATCTTCGTGCATCGGGCTTCTAGTATATATATAAATATATATATACTTCCCCCCAAATTGTATACACTTTAACAGCTCATAACTCAATTTTGAAAATGAAATGTATTTTAATAAACACTGCCTTTATAATTATGCAAAGTGTGTGCAATTTTTTTTGGGGGGACCCCTATATATTTTTTTAATATTCACTTGAGGATATTTTGTTTTTCCCCTCATCACTTTTAGAGAGAGAGAAATGGAAAGAGAGATGTTTTCAGAGAGAAACATTGATCAGTTGCCTCCCATACACCTGAAGCAAGGATCAAACCCGCAACCTAGGTATGTGCCTTGACAGGGAATTGAACCCACAATCTTTTGGTATATGGGACAGTGCTCCAACCAACTGACCAGGGCACAAGATATGTTTTAATTCTCAAGTAAGAGGCTGTAAGCACTTTCTCATTTTAAGATTGAACTGAATCATAAGTAAGAGAAAACCCAGCTTCTGGTACTTGGATATGTTAAGAGAAGGAAGTTTTTACAGTGCATGACATGAGAACAATCAAGAGTTAAAACACATACATTAGGAATGTGCAGGCACTCTTGCTCATAGTTTCCTTGCATCTTCCAAGACTTTACACAATACATTGTATGTACACATGCTAATATGAATCTAGTCAATTTTTAAACCTTCTGCCTATTTTTTAGGACAGATCTACAATGGCCAACAAAGGAAGTTATAATTAAGAACATCTGATTCTAAAAAAGCAAACAAACGAAAACAGTTACACTTTTATCCATACGTGAACATGGGCAAGATAAACTGGAACTGCATTGCTGAACTGAAAATGCTTTATAGTCATACTCAATTTGTGATAAAAAAGAGACCTTGTATTATTTGGGCACTTTTCTTTTTTTAAAAATATATTTTATTGATTTTTTACAGAGAGGAAGGGAGAGGGATAGAGAGCCAGAAACATCGATGAGAGAAACATCGACCAGCTGCCTCCTGCACACCCCCTACCAGGGATGTGCCCGCAACCAAGGTACATGCCCTTGACCGGAATCGAACATGGGACCTTTCAGTCTGCAGGCCGACGCTCTATCCACTGAGCCAAACCGGTTTCAGCTCGGCACTTTTCAATTTTTTAAAAAAATTAAAGAACTACCTTAAATCTAAATTCATAAAAACATAAATGTTATATTAAGTGAGTTCTGTTCTTTAATATAGTAGCAATATAAGTAACACATTTCTACATATGTACATATTTGGTAACATGCAGGCTCAGAGAACAGATGCAAATTACACAGAAGCGGTTATACATTAGTATAATATAGGGATTCTTTCAGTGGCAAAGGCTATTTGCACTGTGATTAACACTGCAAGCAATCTAAATGGAAACAGATCTCAATTTAAATAAATCATGTTTAATTAAAGACTAGATATAAATGTTCACAGAACATAATGTAATGAAATGAAAATTAAACATCTTTGTAATAAATCACATATATTTCTCTTTTTCACAGACTAAGGCATTATCATTTCCAGAAAAAAAGCTCATATCTAGCAATAATATACTAGACTATACTGGACTATTTTTATAACTAACAAAAACTTGACATAGCAGTTCCCAAATAAAATAGAAATTTCCATATTTGGTCATATTTCTAGTCCATGTATTATTAAAATAGCTATCATTTTTTGAGGTCTTTGCTTCTATGATTGCCTAATGAAAATTGTTTTTTTTAAACCTTATTGAAAATTGGACTTTATCAATACACCAGCTTAGTCCTGATTTCTCTCTCTCAACACATAAAATATTACTGTTCACAGTCTAGTCTGAGACATAGTAACAAGCTAAATCTGCATTTCCAGATGTAGATGCATATACACCTTTTGAGAGTGGGGGAGAGGAGCAGTAAAGGAAGAAGAAAATAAGATAAGACCAGAAGAGATGAGAGAGTAGACAGATGGTCACAACAGTATGAATTTCTTTGAACCAAAGAGGTACTTCAGGAGGATTTCCATGCCCTTTACTCTGTTGTAAACCTGCTACACAGATTTATTCACTTGTATATGTATAAATTAGACTCTTTACCATTATGTTTCAGCCCATTTTCTTCAGATTTGTAGAGGCGTGTTCATAGTCTACCCTCTTTGTCTTGAGTTTTTGCTAACGAATAATTGGTCAGATAGTTTCCATTTCTTTTATGTGGTGAGGATATTTAAGATAGATGCTTCTAGAAACAGTCAGGTATGTAACACAGTATTATTAGCTATAATCACCTTACTGGACTTTAGATCCCCAAACTTGCTAATCTTATAATTGGAAGTTTGTACACTGACAAATATTTCCTCATTTCCCTACCCACCCTACCCACCATTCTACTCTATTTCTCTGAGTTTGTCTTTTTAGATTCCACGTATAAGTGAGATCATACTTTTTCTTTCTCTAACTTCACTTCACATAATGTCCCCAAAGTCTATCCAAGTTGTCATAAATGGCAGAATTTCCTTCTTTCTCATGGCTGAGCAATATTCCTCTGTGTGTGTGTGTGTGTGTGTGTGTGTGTGTGTGTGTGTGTGTGTGTGACATCTTCTTTACCCATTTATCTACTGATGGACAGTTGGTCGTTTCCATATCTTGTCTATTGAGTATTGCTATGTAAAACAGTATGAATATTACCCCAAAACCAAAATAAAACTACCGTAAGATCCAGCAATTCAACTTCTGGCTATAGATTCAAATAAATTGAAAGAAGGATCTCATAAAGATATTGGCTTTGAATATTTTGAGCACTGACAACCATTTAGACCAGGACATCCAATCATTCTTGGGACACCTAATCTTTTGGTTAGTGGAGATAAAGACAACTCAATTCAAACATGAACCTATTTCCTTTTCATCCCCAAGTACATCTAGGCCCCAGGAGCATCAAGAAGGAAAACTGATTCTCGGGCTGAGCAACCTCATTTTTATATATTAAAAGGACACCATGATAAAGCCTTTTTTTTTTTCCTTTGCAAAGAAATAATTTCTCAACTTTCTGATTCCTTTCCCTTGGGCTGTCTTTCCTCCCTGCAATATTGTTATTGACTGTTAATTAGCCAGCAAGAGCTTTTCCAAGAGCCTGCTATATTTGATCCTTAACAACACATCTTCCCTGGGCTCCCCATTAGCTATTAAATATTCTCCAGACCTCCTGTGAGTGATTGCCTTTTAAAATTTGACCTTTTAGTTTTGTTCTTATCTAAAGCCTATTGTTTTTCAATTTCTCTCTTAAGGCTGAACAAATTATGATGAATCTGTAGGAATTCTTTCACCTACTTAGATACTGAATTTAATTATGTCATATGCAGAATTATCTACGGGGTTTCCCAGTCATTTCTGGGACCAGTTCAGTATATTTTTAATATTGTGTGCTTGAACTCCCTTTTGATCTGGCATTCTACTATAATACTAGTAATTCATTTTAAAGAAGCAAATTAAACTCTGCACTCTTTAATCAGAACATATCACACGCTAACGTTTTTATAATGATTTACTTATAACTTTCATTTACCAAGAATAATAGCATCAAAAAACAAACAAATCCAAGAGGTATCTGGCCATCACAACTTTCTAACAGAGATTATACTCTCTTGCCATGTCTATTCTATAATCCTAACATTTAATATCTCAATTTAGATGCAAAAATCCTTTGAGACAAAGAATTGAGAGAGTCCAATTCTCTAGGATGTTTCTATGTAAAGTTACTCTTATAAGACCTTATTTGCCTTAACCAGATATTTGGCCGGTAGGACAAGATAGCTTTCCAAGGTATGTATAAAGCTAAAACCAGGGGAGATAGAAGAAGGGTTGGAGAGGAGGTAATGAAATAGTGCTTTAACTCAAATATTTAAAGCCTTAACATTTTATAAATAGAAGCTATATGAAGAACATACAATAGAAGCCAAAAGAACTGATGTCTCTTGTGAAAATTTTCATTAAAAAAGACATTACCTCAAAGGCATGCAGTATAGTAGCTGCAATAAGTATTTGTCCATTAGTAAGAAAGAACTGGGAATATTAGAGACCTGTGGAATCATTAACTGTAAAAGTACAGTGAATCCCTTGATTGGGGCAGGTATACCAAACTACTTTTAAAGAGGTGCTATTAAGGAAAATGAGTTAAAACAATGCTCCTTTTAAAAGTTAGAACTTTAAAACTATACCAATGACTGGTAGAAAAAAAAATAATTCACTTGAAATATGGTGTTGAAATAGAGCTCTACTGATACCATGAACTATCAGAAAAGTGAACAAATGGATCCTAAAAAAAATTAAGTCTGAAATATTGCTGGAGGCAAAAATGACAAAACTAAAGCTGTCCTACTTCCAGGCACATCATGAGAAGGCAATAATGCTGACAAAAATAGAAGGCAGCAGGAAAAGAGGAAGACCAAATATGAGATGTATTAACTCTATAAAAGAACTCATAAGCATGAGTTTACAGGAGCTGAGTAGGCTATTGAGGACAGGAAATTATGACATCACTCATTGGTAGGGTTGCTAGGAGATGGAGCTGATTCAATGGCACAGAGCAACAATGCAAAGGACCCACACCAGAGCTTCTGATTCAAATGGACTTGGATGGAATGAAGGCAGTGCTATTGTTTATATAGTAGCCCAGGTGATTCTAAGTGTAACCAGGGTTGATAAACATTGAGTAGAACCTCTGTGTATAAAGCCTATCTTCCATCCATCCATCTATCCTTAGTTTCTGTGCTAGGTGCTAAGAATGCAAAGATTAATATGTCACGGTCCTTCACTTTTCTCAATGCTCTTGCAGTAAATGGACAAGGAAATAAGCAGGTACAATGCAAAGTGAAAGAAAGCGCTACTAGGAGAATGAATGCACAGTTTTTCAAAGGATCTCAGTTATCAATAACTAAGTCAGTCTAGCAGGCTAGAGAATGTTGAGTTTTAGAGGAGGAGTCTTACATGCTAGGGGAAATGCTTGTAAGTTATCTGGAGTTACAAATAATTTATAAGGTTATTTTTATGAATTAATATATATCTCATTATTCTGCAGTTCTGAGAGTGAGTCATATATTTTCTGGTTTCTTACTTTTACTGTGGTATGTTATAATTTTATATTTTTGCATATTTATTCATAATACTTTATCCAAAATTAACCACTCTATTCTGTCAACTGCATATTAAATGAGTTCATTTATTTCTCTCTATTTTTAGTGGTCAATATTACCAATCAACTACTTTGAATTTTTCCTGTATTGAGTCATCAGACCCAAAACTGACTAAGTGAGATGAGATTCACATTCACTTGGGAAGAATAGCTGTGATACACGTGGTTGCCATCTCACTCACTCACTCACTCGTTAAAATTTGATGAGCTTCTTCTATGAAGTAGGCTCCAAAATATATGATTGGAAAGGTCAGTAAATAGGGATAGGTCCTGTTCTGAGAGATCTCACTTTCTGTAATTCTATTCAGGAAAGAGATAATTGCAATAAAATATAGTGAAGTATGTTATAAATACCACTATGCACAAGATGCACTGTGATCAGAGAAGAGGCAGTGCCTAGCCTAGACGTGATGTGGAAGATTACTTACAGAAGGTGATGTTCCATTGGTGCCTAAAGGATTAGCAGGGGTCTTGTAGAGGTGTTAAAAGTAGGAAGGGACATAAAACAACACAATGTTTCCAGAGAAACCTGAGCCCTTTTAAATGTCTGGATACTCACAGGGATTATGTGTATAGAACTACTAGGGATGGTGGTTACTAGGTAGTCTGGAACTAGATTTTTATGGCCTTATAAATCAAGTTAAGGAGTGTGAACTTTAGTCTTTGGGTACTGGGGAGTGAATAGAGAATTCGAGAATATGAAGGGGAGCATAGAATTGAATAGATTTGATTTTCAGAAAGTTCATTCACATACTCTAGAATTTCATTACTGGTAACATTTTGGGAAAAACAATTCAAAATATCACAAGAAAAATTATGTTGAGTTCAATACTCAGATCACATAATATTATGACTATAGCCATGTATCTTTAGCTTAGTTTGAAATGCATACAGATTTCCTAATATTTACGGTTGGCATATTTAGCAAATAAAAGTGTATGATGCCTATGCAATATTTTGCTCATACTAATACAAAAATAGTTTATCTGAAATTCAAATTTACTCGGAAATCCTGTACTTTATCTGGGAATCCCAATTGAATTCTCAACTAGAATCTGATTTCTCCATATTTTCTTTCTTGCCTTTTATATAAGCACTTTAATTTTCAGCATATGGTCATGTTTTTCATTTTTTGTTTTCAGCAGACCCCAAGGAAAATTACCTGCAGTGAAAATCATTATTGGCAAAGGAGTGCTCCTCAGGCTTTTACTCAAACTAAATTCCGTTACGTGCATTCTGCAAACTGGTGCATGATCTTTAGAGTTTACTTCTATGCAAGTTTCAATATACAAGTATGAACAAACAACACCTTGGGATGGTAACATGACAACGATTAGCACATTTACCCACTTGCACATTATTTAGTATGTGCCAAACATTGTTCTAAATGTTTTACATATAACATTACACCCTCTGAGCTAGTTACTGTTATCATAACTGTTTTACAGATGAGGGAGTTGAAAATTTACAAAACGTGCCAAGAGGCATGAAGGTGGTAAAAATGAGATTAAAACTTGGATAATTTTTCTCAAGAAGCTATTCACCAGTACACTAAACCACCACTATGGAAGATTAATACTCCCAATTCACCTTCCCTTTATTCTTGCCTTCAAGGTACAACTCAATGTGCTTGGGACAATAGATAAGGGATAATACATGGTCCTTGATCTCAGAACTTTTATAATGTTCTACAAATACTAACATTGCTGCTTTGGGACAGACTAGTTCTAAAATCTTAGTTTGTAATACTTTTTTGGCTTTATTTCACTTAGTACTTTTTCTCAAAAACTTAAGTGGTTTAGGCTTAATGAGCATCTGTTCTTTTATTCCTGAAATCTACAAGGGCTTGTTATTTAGAAATAGATTTCTTTGGCTCTTACATTTTGTTTTATATGCCTTCCTACTGTGCATTCAGATGAAAGGGACACATTTTTTTTTGTTTGTTTTTTATAGAGGGCATAAATACATTTTATATCTGTACAATTGAAATTTTTCTTTTTCAGGGGTAACAATTCACATTATTCTAAAACCTTTATATGAAAGATAGCATACATACAAAAAAGGTACACCTAACAATGGAGTAAAGTGAATTATCTTTAAAAGACAAGTAGTGTAACAACCATCAAGTTCAAACACAAAATCACTGCCAGCACTCCAACAGCCTTCACCTGACCCATCCATACACCCCCTCCGGCCTCACCAAGGTGACAATCTCCTTCTCACAGCCTCACTCTTCATATAGTTTAGTAGTGACATTATTTAAATATAACTATTAAACATTATTGTTTATTCTCTCTTATGTTTAAACTTTGTAGCAAAAAAAAAAATATCATTTAGTATGGACTCTGTAGTTGTGGCTTCATTCACAATCTTGTTGCAGTGAATTAATTTTCATTGTTTTATAGTAATTCACAGTAAAAGTTACCATGATGCACTTTATATTTCTATTGTTTTTAGAAAACATAGGTTAACATTTCAATGTTTATTGCTCCTTTAATTAAGATAAGGGGCAACAGCTACATGTACAGAGGATAGAATAAAAATATTAGTATTATCACTGCCTTTTTATAGCTAAAATTTTGTTTATAAATAATAAATAATTACTATTTTTTTAAATTAGTGAAGTTTAATCTCTAAATAATACAAATTAATCTTTGATTTGTAAACTGAAGATATTATTTATGACTTATTATCTTACTATGTTGGTGAAAATATTAGAATTGTGCAAATCTGTGCCATGAATTAAAGAGAAGAAGTATTAGCCGCACATGGTTGAAACTTACTATGAATTCAGTTATACTAGTATTTGACAGGTTTAGAGAAACTATCTTAGTAGATATAGCTAAAATAAAGCTTTTCCTGTGGTAGGCCTCAAACTAAAATCCATAATTTAGGTTTTTCCACCCATGGACACTTTCTCTGGAAAAATGTACATTCATGCCAAACTATCAAATTTTCATTGTCTTAGGGTGTTTAGAACCCCCTGAACCTTACCTGTGTCCCTTTATGTTGTTAATGGCATTGGTGTGGTTGCTGGAAATAAAAGATCAGTGAGTGTGCTTGTACGTATCTCAGTGCATAAGTATATTGCTTTTTTTTTCTGGGTATACCTAGGAGTGAAATGGCTGAGTTATTTATGTATTTGGTATATAATGCTAAAATGTTTTCTAAAGCAGTTATATCAATTTGCACTACTATAGCAATTTAATTCCTAATCTTTTTAAAGATACAAACTGCATGAAACTTGTAGGTAACCACTTATTTCACTTCATATACAAGTTGTAGAGTATAAGAGCTAAACACCAATATGTCTTTTTTTTTTTTTTTTTTTCATTGATTTCAGAGAGAAAGGGAGAGGCAGAGAGAGAGAAACATCAAGGATGAGAGAGAATTATTGATTGATTGCCTTCCACATGCTCTGCACTGGGGATCGAGCCCTCAACCACGGATATGTGCCTTGACTGGGAATCGAACTGTGACTTCCTGGGTCATAGGTCGACACTCAACCACTGAGTCATGCTGGCCAGGCCAATATGTCTTTTTATGATACATTTTTACCAAGAGAGGCTTCTAAGGGAATGATGAAAACTGTAAATTCACTAGGTTGAATTATTTTTCTCCTCAATGACCCATACCTTCAAACAAATAGACTGATAACTTCTACTAAGAAAGATGAACTACTGAAAGCATGTAAGCAGTGCCACATTTAAATAACAGGCACTGATCCAGTTATATTTTGTATATCCTGAAAAAGAATTTCACTTAACTTTAGAATTAATTTCTTAAAAATAACTCTATAAATCAATTATCGCCTACAGACACATGTAGACTCAAATGATAAAATAAGAATGCTTTCTGCAACCACATTTTGGTTTATTAAAAATAAACCTTTATATTTTAAGCATAATTAAAAGTATGTCTAAAAAGATTGGATCTTATTATGCTTCTATAGCAACTATCAGGATTAAATGAGGTAAGTTATGGGAAAATATCTTGCAAACTCTCAGGACTGTGAAAATTTTTCCACATTATTGGAATATTGGTTAATCCATATTCATATTGTTCTATAATATGTTTCTTGGTTATGCAGCTGAATGAAAATGTATGTAATTTTTAATGAGATTTCTGTATACAGAGTATACAGAGACTTCTACTTTTGGGGTTATAATTAGAGTAAATAAATGGGTAGCATTTTCATAAATATTCTACAGATGAGAAGCCTTGCCTTGGAGAGGCATGAAAGACAGTATTTATTCCCATAATTGCTAAGCCTGTGGAAATTTTGATCCATTGAATGGAATTATTCAACAGAAACTCCTGAATATATTTCATCCTAAAGTGGTAACATTTACTGTTTGTTTTAAAATCAAGGACATCAAGTCTCTATACATTTTGCCTGACAGATCGCTGAGACCTAGGACTGACAGATAAAAATGGCCCGTAAATACAGAGAATGCGCCTTCTTAATTTCCTAGGCATTTCACCGCTATGTCCCATCAAGGTGAAAGAGCTGGGTGGCTCCATTCCTGTCAATTCCAGAATCTCATCTACATAATTATAGGAGTGTTTCTGGAAGCCTGGCAGAGCTGGAGGCAGCCAACCTCTGCCACACTCCAGACCACCCTGGAAGAAGCTGCTTCAATCAACCTACACATTACTCAGAGCCAAGAAGTGCCGCCGACATGCCATTCCTTTTCATATTTCATTTTCTCTCCTATATTTATTAAGTATGCCAAATGGACATATTTTCTTCATTAAAAGTGATAACATTGGCCCGGCTGGCATGGCTCAGTGGTTGAGTGTGAACCTATGAACCAAGAGGTCACAGTTTGATTCCAGGTCAGGGCACATGCCTGGGTTGCAGGCTCAATCCCCAGTGTGGGGCATGCAGGAGGCAGCCGATCAATGATTCTCTCTCATCATTGATGTTTCTATATCTCTCTACCTCTCCCTTCCTCTATGAAATCAATCCTATCTAATAATAGACAAATATGCAAATTGACCATACCTCTGACACACCCACAAACCACGCCCACAAGCCACGCCCACCATCCAATCAGAGCGAGCATACAAATTAACCCAAACCAAGATGGCTACAGCCACAGAGAGCAAGGTTTCCTAGGTAACAGAGGAAACCAAGCTTTCCACCTGCCCTTGCCAGGCCTAAGCCTCCACTCAAGCTATAAAGTTTCAATTATAGAAGGTAAACAAATTCAAACAAATAGCGGCAGAATGGAGCTTGAGAGAGCAGGCCAGGGTTGCCACCGGCAACAGGGGAAGCAAAGCTTTCTGCACACCCTGGCCGGGCCCACCCCCTTAAGGCAACAAAGTTTCAATTATAACCCCAACAGAAATGGCTGCCGGCCTCGGAGGGAGCCCCAGGCTTGGCTCCGCTCCAGGCTATAAAGTTTCAATTGTAGAAGGAAAATAAATTCCAGATACCAGGGCCTCCACTTGGGTTGCCAGGGGGCGTGGCCGGCCTGCAAACCACCACAGGCCTCTCGCTCAGGCTGTCCCACGCACCAAGGGAACCCCCACCTGATCCGGGACACCCTTTAGGGCAAACCAGCTGGCCCCCACCCATGCACCAGGCCTCTATCCTATCTAATAAAAGAGTAATATGCAGATTGATCATCACTGCAACACACAATATGTCTGCCCCCCTGTGGTCAAAGATCCTGCCCCCATGTGGACACAATATGGCCACCACAAGATGGCCAGCAGGAGAGGGCAGTTGGGAGGTACCCGGCCTGCAAGGGAGGGCAGTTGAGAGGGACCAGGCCTACAAGGGAGGGCAGTTGGAGGTGATCAACCCTGCAGGAGAGGGCAGTTATGGGTGACCAGGCTGGCAGAGGAAGGAAGTTGGGGGCAAACAGGCTGGCATGGGAGTGGTTAGAGGGTGATCAGGCTGGCAGGCAGAAGCGGTTAGGGGCAATCAGGAAAGCAGGCAGGCAAGCAGTTGGGAGCCAGCAGTCCTGGATTGTGAGAGGGATGTCCGACTGCCCATTTAGGGATCCGACTGCCCACCAGGATCGGGCCTAAATGGGCAGTCGGACATCCCTCAAGGGGTCCCATATTGGAGAGCGTACAGGCTGGGCTGAGGGACAACCCCACTCAGTGCACGAATTTCGTGCACCAGGCCTCTAATAAAAAAATATATATATATATATATATATATATATATATATATATATATATATATATATATATATATATATATTAAAAGTGATAATGTTGGCATTCAAGAGAATTTCTGTTTTTGGCCAAGGCCTAATACCAGAGACCAGATTTGCCCTCCTGTCTGAAACAACCCAGTGAGTAAAACAGACAAAACATATGAGACAACAGTTTTCAAGACACTAAACAATAGGAAAGAAAGGACAATCTTAAGCCAGGTGGGCCCTAAAATTGCCCAGGTTTACGCCCTTAAGAGGAATTCCAGGCCAGAGCACAGAGAGGAAGCATCCAGGAGGAGCCTGCAAAACTTTCTGAGTTGAAGAGTGCTGAGAGGAGAGGGTTACACAGAGACAGCCCCCACGCCATCTGCGCAGCCTGTCCTGAGCACTGGAGTGCCCCTCAGGGATGCCACGGAGTCTGGATCAGCTCAGCCAAGTGAGGAAACTACTGAGGAAAGAACCATCTAAATGCACCAGAGGGAGCAATACGTGGAGATCACACCACACCAGAAAACTCCCTTCAGTTAGACTGGAAAATAAACTAACTCATGGGGCTTTGGGCACAGGACTTGGAAAGGACTTGCCTGCATGGTGGGGAATAAATACTCCTGGACTAAACACCTTATTGGCCCTGCCTGCTAAACTTATAAGCAAGACCCAGAAGGTTCAAACTGTTTCCAAGTGACTAGTGTAAGAGAACTAAGCTCAAGAAGATGTGTAGGACTACACCAGCAGAGTATCTAGCACTCAACAAGTTTACATTCATGTCTAGAATCCAGTCGAGATTAATAGGGATGGAAAAAAAAAGCAGGAGCAAACCACATATTAGATTTAGCAGACAAAAATATTAAAATGTTTATCATAACTCACTTCTATATATTGAAAATGTTACGTAGAGACATGGAAAATTAAAAAGATATCCAAATTGAACTTCCAAGGATGAAAACTATAATGCGTGAAATGAAAAATACACTAGAATAAAGCCAATTAGACATTGCAGAAGAAAAGATTAGTAAACATTAAAGACATACTAGAAAGTATACAGAATAAAACAGAGAAAAAAATGTATGTTAATGAGTTGTGGAACATGATTACAAATAGCCTAAAACTGAAGTGATTGGAGTCCCTGAAAATGAGAGGGCAGAAAGTATTTGAATAGGCAATGGCCCAAAATTTTCCAAACATAATGAAAAGTATAGCCAAAGATCCAGACAACACAATAAATCCCAAGCACCAGAAATATGAAGAAAAGTACACAAAGGCACGTCATGATTACACAAAATAGTAGAATTCTGCAGATAAATGTATTCTTCAACAAATACTTTTTAACAAATTAATATCTATATGCAAAAAACCCTAGATGCATGTCCAATACTATATACAAAAATTAACTCAAAATGGATTGTAGACCTTAAAGGGAAACCTAAAACCATAAAAAATTTACAGGAGAAATGATCGGAGAAAATTGTTCTGGGCTCAATTTAGACAAAGTTTTCTTAGCCATAACCTCAAAAGTAGGAGCCATTAAAATTAATAAATTGTACTATATCAAAATTATAAACTGCTCTTCCAAATCAATTTTAAGATAATGAAAAGGCAAGCCACATTTGGAAGAATAAATTTGCAAATAAAATTTCTGATAAAGCACTTGTATCCAGGATGTATAAAGAATTTTCAAAACTCAATGGGAAGGAAACAAATGACAAAAGAAATCTTGGCAAAAGATTTGAACAGACACTTAAAACAAAGAAAAAAGATAGTACTGTGGCTAAGAAAAAAAAATTACCATACCAAGTGTTGGGGAGGATGTGCATGAATTAATCTCTCATCACTGTTGGTCAGAATGTAAAATAATACAATCCGTTCAGAAAGTAGTTTAGCAGTTTCTCAAATATTTAAACATACATCTACCATTCAAACCCTAGATATTTACAAAACAGAAATGAAGCTTATGTCCATACAAAGGTGTGTGTAAATGATCATAGCAGCTTTATTCGTAAGTGCTCAAAACAACCAAAATATCCAGCAATCAGCGAACAAATAAACAAATTATAGTATACCCGTACAACTGACTACAACTTAATAAAGAAATGAACTATTGATACAAGCAACAACAAAAAAGGATCTCAAAATATGTTGAGTGAAAGAAACCAGACACAAGGAGAACATATTTTCTGATTCTGAGTATATACATTTCTAGCAATGCAAATGAATCTGTAGACATAGAAAGCAGATCAGTAGTTTCCTGGGACGAAGTTGGTGGACAGATGGGAAAAATTACAATGGGGTAAAAAGAAACTCTGTGGGTAATAAAATATTCAGTATTTGGTTTAAAATGATGGTTTCATAAGTGCATGCATATATCAAAAAGTTTCACACTGTACATTTTAAATATGTATCTTTTATTATATGGTAATTATACCTGAACAAAGATGATGGAAGAAAATGATCATGTCAACATTCTTTTTATAACTCACTTATCAATTGTGCATTTACAACTACATACACACACACAATGCACACACATTGCAATACAATCACACAGTTATCCAGGAACATCAGCCTTCTCAAATCCACATCAGAGAGGGTTTTGTTTTTTTATGCTTAAACCTCAAAGTGAAAACCATGCAGCCCAGATGAAATGAGGCAGGTCTTATTGGAAAGACCGAGTAGTTTAATAAAACATACTAATAGAAGGAGCTGTACTCATAAAAATGACAAAAATACTAATTTTTTCATGGTAGTTCACCTCCTACTTTGCAGGTTATTTTCATCATTCAGGAAAGGCTTTGCAGGAAGCCTTAAATGAAGATGAATGGAAAAATAGTAACACAACTGCAAGATTTTCTATTGCTCATATGTTTTTGGTTTCAGATTGGATTTATTTCTGATGTGGCTGACTATAAGAAATCTGACGATTATTAAACTGTAACTGGGTTTACTCAGACCTCCCCTAATAGTTCGTATTTCTCAGTAATTTTTCTGAGGCTCATAAAGTATATTAATGTGTATGTTTCCTGCATCCATAGCATCTATTTAAGTGACTGAAATTTTCATTTAGGAACTACAAAATAATTCTCTCTAATTCTTTTTAGTCTTATATGAGATGTATGGCTTTAAAGATGTATATATTAAAAGGAGAAGTTCCTTATTAATTTCTGTTAATATACACTAAAATGGAAATCTCAATTCCAATCATTATTTCCCATGTAATTTCACATTGTAAAAGTAAGCCTTCGGGGCAACAGTTTCCATCATCTCCAATGAACCTGATTAAAACATTTGACTATTTCCATAACAAGAGCGTTAACAAATGGTCCTAATCTGTCAGAGAGGAATGGGTCTGATTAGAAGATGCATTGCTGTGTTATGCTGTTATAAAATGAATGCCAGAAAAAAGTTTAGTTCCCTTTAATAAAATTCAATGACTGTGAACTGACTTAATATCTGTAAATAGTAAGTGTAAGTGTAACTGCACCCACTTAATTTGGTTATTTAATTTGGCCCTGAGGATAATGATTTGAGTTTATGCAGCAACTTACTTCCCTCTACTCATTAAATCTCTGTCTGGTGTTTCAGATGATACATAAAGGATTATGTGGTCTCAACCGAATGGACTACAGAGTTTCTTCAGAAGTAATATTAATATTTTTCCAAAATAGAATCCATCCACAGGTACTGCAAAATTTAAAATATTTTGGTGAAGTTCTGCAGAGGAAAAGGACCAAGATCTATTGCTGATCAATTTTCTTTCTAAGTGTGCAAATGTATTTTTGAAATCCACAAAGCTCTTTATAGGTACTACCACTGAACTATACATTTCTTTTATGTTAAAGAAATATAGAGGTTATTGTAATTGTGCATAGTGAAAATGATTGACACCTTATTTTTATTTGCCTGCTATATATTATAATTGTGGAGGTAGAACAATTTAGTCTGTGACTTTTATTTTATTATTTACATTATTAATAGAAAACTCATATTTCTTAAATGACAATATGATCTTTCTATGCTCTTCTGAATTCTGTAAGTTATATAATTATTTTAGGTCTTCTATTGACTATTTTTACAATCTTAAACAGCATATTTAAACCTACTTTGTTCATCAGCTTTAGACATTAAGGCTATATATCTCCTTTTTATGTATCTCTTTCCTATCTCTACTGCCCTACTTCCTTTATTTACTATTTAAATGCTATTTATTTTTGTGATACATTCTTGTCCCATTGTGGTAAATGTACCAGTTAAGGAAAGTTACAGTTAGTCTGTGTAGCAATCACCAACCTCCCTGGTATTCAATATGAGTATGATATTTATTCCTGCACCATCTGAGGTGACTGAGGGGGGCTGGTGTCAGGAGCTATCAAGGTGGGCTTCATTGAGGTGCTCTGCTTTGAACTCAAGATCCTGACAGGTTTGGCTCCTTGCTGAGGTTTGGGCTCAAGTCTGCTCCCTGCGTGATTGTTCTGAAATCCAAGCTGATGCAGCAGCTACACTGTGCACCTCTGTGATGGGAACAACAGAAGATCAAAGGAGCAAGTGAAACATGCAAAGTCTCCTAAGGCTTAGCTCAGAAATGGCTCACTGTGATTCTGATTCATTCAATTGCCAAAACCAAGCAGCATCTCCAAACCTCAAGTTGAGGGTGTAAGAGAAATATATTCCTCCTTTACAGAAAGAATTTCCAAGTCACACAATAAAGAGTAAGGATATAGGGAAGGATGACAAATTGGGACAATAATGTCATCTATATATTAATTCTTTAATGCCCTCTACATAACTGATTGAAACAATTGGAAATTAAAGAGTATTTACAGTCCCATCCTATATAATAAAAGGGTAATATGCAAACTGACCCTAACAGCGAACAACTGGGAACAACCGGTCGCTATGACGCGCACTGATCACCAGGGGGCAGACGCTTGACGGAGGAGCTGCCCCCTGGTGGTCAGTGCGCTTCCACAGGGGGAGCGCAGCTCAGCCAGAAGCCGGCTCATGGCTGGCCAGAGCAGCAGGGCGGTGGCAGGAGCCTCTTCTGCCTCGGCAGCAGCGCTAACTATGTCTGACTAATGGCTTTGGCCCATTCTCCATGACTCCTGGGCCACCAGAGGGATATCGGACTGCCAGCTGAGGCCCGATCCCCCGGGGAGTGGACCTAAGCCAGCAGGTGGACATCCACCGAGGGCTCCTGGGTGGTCAGTGTGTGTCATAGTGACCGGTCGTTCCACTGTTAGGGTCAATTTGCCTATTACCCTTTTATTACATGGGATGGTGTTGCAAGAGGGCGCAGGCCAGGCTGAGGGACACCCCCTGCCCCCCAAATGCACAAATTTTCCTTCACCGGGCCTCTAGTAATTTTATAAATATTATTCACTGTAAAACCATGTATGAACTGTAAAACCATGTGGTTCAGCAAAAAAACACTATGGAGGCTGTTCTAGCAACACACTCAAATGGATTTCCTTTTGATATATTCTACTAATTGTTCAAAATCATGTCACCTTCAGATGCTTCATTTTTATAAGAGCTTCTTTCTCTCTCTCTTATTTTTTCCCATAATAACTTACTGGTTTTTTGTTGTTGTTGAAATAAGAAAAAACTTATTTGACAAATGATATGATCACAGTCTTCAATATTTAGATTGAAATGTATTCCCATGCTTCTTGAGAACTTTCTCCTGCCCTCTGATTAGTTATTCTGAGTTTGGCTGATTGTTTTCCAGGCCTGGTACCAGTTGCATCCTAGGATTTGTGTTTCTTTCTCTCCTAGGTTAGTCTATTCTTTCCTGGATCCTATGTTTCTTCTTTTTCATTTGACATAGGATGTCTTCAGATCATTTTCACGATAGAAGTAAGAAAATTGTCCCCACACTTGAATAAAATTTGGTAATAACAGAAATCTAAGTTCAAATTCATGTACTCCTAGAAATATAAAGTACATCCATTTCTTCATTGACTTCTGCTATATAGAGTTGCTGTCTGAGGAGTCTGAAACCAATATCAATTTTGCTTCTTTAGGGTTAACTTTAGGGTTAATTTTTGCTTCTCCTAATTTTTTCTATACCCATATTTTATTAGAATTTGTCTGGGTAGATCTTATTTTTTATTCATTGAGTTGGTATTCATTAATTGATTTCAATATGATGACTCATTTGTTATTACCTCCAATTTTTCTATTCTCCCCAGAACTACAAAACTAATCCTATGTTGAATTTCATAAGTTGATTCTTCCTGTTTATTAAACATATGCCTCATATTTTTCAGTTTATTATATTTTGATTTAAGTTTTGGAAGATTTCTCTGACTTTATTTTCCTATCATATTAAAAAAAAATTCTTTCAGTCATATCTTTCATCTCTGTGAACTTTCTCACAAAGTGACATATTTTTATGTATGTTATGTTTTCTTTATATTTGCAATTTAGATGATTTAAAAAGGTCTCTCTGTTTCACGAATCATGCTTGCTTCCTCTCATATCAGTTATTCTACGTGTTCATAGATCTTCTGTATTGCACTGCTGACTTCAAATGCCTTGTGATCCTTGATTGTCTACATACATGAATGAAAAACTAGATTAATTAATATACTTAACCACTGTGGTCTCCCCAGTCTTTTTATAAGTTTATCTTCACCAACAGTCTTCTCTCCTGCATGGAAGGGCTGACTATAGACCCAACAAATGCGGAGCATAGGCAGGGAGTGGGCAGTGTGACTACCTCCACCTTGGAAAATAAAAATTTTGTTCAGCTATGCCTACTTCCACAAGAGGAAACCAAGCTCTCTCCAGGGAAACCGCTAAAGATTTTAGATAGCAGTCTTCCAGTTTCGGCCTTGAAAATCATGCTTTGTAGGTAGGATAGTGAAGGAAAGAGTTGTACAACTGGCATTGCTGTTGTAGCAAGTTCTTAACTAACTACGGTGATGGAATTTCTGTCTGCTCAGGACTCCCAGCTTGGACTCTTCACCAGGAGAACAACGGCCCTACCTCCATTCAGACTTCCAGATCAGGGATATAGACTCTTGGTCCCTTCTCTATCAACATGATTCTTTCCCCTATTCTTTCATCCAGAAATGTCAAAAATCGCCTTGGGCTAATAGTCCCTTCTCACTATTTTTAGAGTATTAAAAACATATATTTTTTTTCTTTATTTAAGCTTCACTGTAACTTTAATGAGATTTAAGAATAAAGGTATGATCAATCTGTATGTTCAGGGTGCCATCTTGAAAGGCTAAATTTAAATTATATATACTATAAAATTAGGTGAGGACATGGGAAAAAGAAGGAGACAATTAATTAAGGCATCTTTTTCCAAATTTAACTGAAATCTTGACTCTTTACTCCAAGATTGTAATGAAGAAGCTTTGAAGCGCTGGGAAACTGTTACAGCCCCTTGACTCACAGATGGCTCTCTGCGAAACAAGGCTCATTCCTTCCGACTGGTCTGTAAAGTTACAGGGGAGCATATTCCCTGTGAGAGCAATAAGCTCAGTCCTAGAGACTATTAGGAAAGCTTCTGGAGAAGTTATTCTTTTTAAAAATTCTAGCATCCACTAGATAAAATCTTTCTCCAGCCTAGATTCATTGGAGACACCAGACCAAAGTACCTTCACCACAGGTCATAGAGACAGAAAGAGAAAAGGAGAAAAAGTTAAACAAAGTTGAGTTTCTCCTTCCTTACTGCCATCATTATCAAAATGTTTATGCCAGCAATGAGACATGATAAAGAACCTTTCTCTTTAAGTCTCCTTAGAAGAATAGCAGATTCTCAATAATGTTCTCAGAATAGTTCTTTAACCATTATTGATTCTACTAAAGAGCTGAAGAGTATTTGACAAGAATGTCTAAATAAACCTTTGTTTTATTCCTTAAATGAATTAGATTTATTCATATTAATACTTTAGAAGCAGTTTTATATACATTCCAGATGTGAAGCAATAAATAACATTCAAACAGCTATTAAGAACCAAGATATGCCCAAACTCTTCAAAAATATATACAACCCACACAAACACACATGGTTTATGGCATTATCTGCTCAAACTTTGTTTTCTTGAATGTTCACATTTTGCACATATCAACATAATTTAAAAAATTACAAAGTCTGGTGTTTTGTTTTTTCCAAATCAGTTTCTTGGGCCCTTTCCATTCTTCCCACATTGCATAACAGTGTTTCTGACAGTGACAGAGCTGCCAACCTGTGGATTTCTGTAAGGAGGCCAGTGAAGAGAATAACATAGAAGGTAATGAATATTTTTAATTCTAAATTTTTGTGGGCAAATTTGCTTTTCCATTGAAAGTTATTATAAAGACGTGTTATACATTAAAAATAATAGCAAATATAAAGCTAAATGCTTAAGTACCTAAATGCATGAATATTCAGAAAGTTTAATTAAAATGAGACAATACTTCAGACTTGGAATAGTGCATATATTGGTGACAAATAAAAATGGATGTTTCAAAAATTTTCTAGGCCATGATAGCTAGAATATATTACTGAACAAAAGAAGTCTTGCTATAATGAAGCAGGATGCTGAATACAATTAAAATATTACAATAGCATTTAGACAAAATTGTTAGGCACAACAAGCTTCATTACATTGAGGAAAGATTTTTTAAATGCATTTGAAAAACCAGATGTCCTAGTAAGTAAAAGCAAAAATAAATTGAAATCTGACTGGTTTATAAATCTATCAATTATATTGGACAGAGTCAAGTAATATTTTGATATTCTCATTTCTCTACTTTTATAGAGGAATTCATAAAAATAGTAACCTTAGGGCTTTCCCAATTTTCCATCTGAACTCTGAAAGTGAACTCTAATATTTAGAAGAATAGTATCTGCACTGGAGTAAATTAAAGTGAATACCGGGAAAATAATTTATCCAAGTCCCACTAGCAAAATACACAAAAATTCAACAGCATTCCTACATATCTAAATACATCAGCTTTTTCTCTGAGAGATGCCCAGAATTATGCTACAAAATAGAATACCTGGAAGATAAAAGAACACTCAGAACATCAATATAGAAACACATCGATCACTAAAACATAATTTTAAAATGCTTCCAGCATATTCAAGACACATACATTTCATAGTTATGTAGTGCACTGTACTACTTTATTATAAAGTAAGGTTTGCATCTATTTGCCATTTATTCCCCAATCACATGGTAACATAGGAGAGTTAAAAGTGAAAAAACACATAAATATAAAAACATTTGGTTTTATGTCCAGAAACCTTTCATCTTAAAATGTGCAGAAAAACTATTACTTTGGAAAAAAGTATTTGTGATAAATTCTCCATTTTTCTGTAACAGGGTGTTTACCTTAATTTTTGCAACCTTCAGGTCAAGGAACTCAATTATGTCATTCCATGCTTTTGTGCTTCAGTTTAATTTTCAGTATATAGAGTATTGATCTAATAATCATACGCTACTCCCCCAAATATCTACAGTCATTTTCCCCCAAAACTCATTTATTACAAAACAGATCAAAGTAGCCCCTCTGGTGCCTAAAACAAAGGAACAAACAACAATAAAAAGAAACAATGAGCATTTTTATTATATTTTAATAATATTCCAGTTGCCTGTACATGCACAGCCAAGTGGAAACATTTTAGCCACAGGCATCTCCAGAGAGCCACTGCCTGCCACTCTGCAATACAAATTAATGGGCAAAAACTTCCATTAACAAAAATAGTTAAAGGCAACTACTATCCAATGTAAACGAACAGTACATTTATGAGTAAACTCATCTGTATGAAAGCCAAGGTGCAGACATTGTCACAAGTATTTCTCCTGGAGCTGCATAAATCCTTCTTATTGAGGTTTCATATTGTTTCAATAATCATAAGTAGATTACAATTTATAGGTAAAAAGTGGTGCCTTTTGGGTTAGCTAAATGCAGAGAAAATGGGTTAACATTCCTTTTTTGGTTGCTCTTACAAATTCAAGCTTACATGGGTTATATGTTGTAAGTATATTTCTCCTCTCAAAAAATTTCAATACTCTCTGGTCCTTTCTAACCATGATCTCAAAACTCTTCATCCTATATCTCTATCCGCAAAATTTAAAAAGCAGTATGAACTTCCAATATATGTATAGTTAAGTGGTTTGTGGGGGGGGGGGGGGGGTTAATCCTCACCTGAGGCTATTTTTCTCATTGATTTTTAGAGAGAGTGGAAGTGAGGGAGGAGGGGGAGAGAGAGAGAGACATTGATGTGAGAGAGACACATCAATTGGTTGCCTCCCATATGCACCCCAATGGGGATGGGGAACCTGCATGGGCCTTGGAAGTAAGTGAGACACCATTTAGACAGGGTATTCTTGGGTTCTGAGCACCGTGCGCATAGTCTAGATCTGCCTCCAGGTGGGCATGCTCCTCTGTTCTCACTGACTTCTTGCCCCTTTGAGAGGGTGAATGCAAGAGAAAGCCGAGAGCAAAGGCTCTCATGTGAGAGACACAGGGCAGGAGACCCTCCTGGCAGTGTCCAAGGAAAGAGCAGGGCAGGGAGTTGGGGTTATAGCTTCTTTCTCATTCCAGTGCATCCTCTACTTTCTAACCGTACGTGGACTTTTCATTACCAGAGTAAACGAGATGAAAGTTTTCACTGATGTTTAGAATGAAATGTGGCACTGGTGACCCTTGGAGGTGGTGCATGTGCAACTGGGGGCTCAATCCCTCTTGGGGCAATTTTGTCTTTTTTTTTTTTTTATTAAGACAATTCATCACTGGAATTCCCTGACTCTGATAGGTCCCTATACTCTGCCCCCTGGTTCCTGTGAACCACCACGCTGGTGGGTCAGGGAACTTCTCTAGGCTTTCCTCTTAGTCTTTACCCCCCTTTTCTTCTTCTTTTTTTGAAAATATATTTTAATTGATTTCAGAGAGGAAGGGAGAGGGAGAGAAAGAGAGAAATATTAATGATGAGAGAGAATCATTGATCAGCTGTCCTGACTGGGAATCGAACCATTACCTTCTGGTTCGTAGGTTGATGATCAACCATTGAGCTATGCCGGCCTCCATCCCTCTTAAGAATCCCTCTTAAAATAACACAGATGCTTGACTTTGGGCCATATCTGACATTCCTTCTCTGCCATATTCTCTAAGCACAGTCTATTCCTCAAACACTTCCCTGCCTGCTCTGTATTAGGAGGGGACAGATTCAGTCACAGCCTCATGTCTTTGGACCTCCCCACACAGGTGTTAAATCACCAGTTTATATATAATTGAAAATAAAAAGTCATTACAAATCACAAAAATAAAAACAGTGTTTTGTTTCTTCCTGATCTATAGTCTGTTTTTCCTTACTATTGAGACTTAATATCGATCATGTTTTTTTAAAATAAACTATTTGGGGGTGGTGGTGAAGAGAGTCTGCTTTTAAAATCCACAAAGGCTCTTGAGTTTTGCACTTGAGAACACTTTAAAAATAAAAGTTGGGCAAAATTTTTAAACCACAAAGTGTGACTCTACTTTCAAATGATAAAACCGAATCATGTCCAAAGTCTCTGCAAAGGAAAAACACGACCAGGAGGTTCATTTTAAATATATTCTCTGAACCATTTCAGAAAGGCAGGCCATAAACTACAGCAGAAAGAGAGCTGGCAATAAATATTTTTCCTCAATTCAATTGCTCTGAAGGGGAAAGAAAAAGACTATGTTCTCTGATAAAAATGTCATTTTGAGTAAATGTCATTACTGGACTATACTCAAAGATAAATTGAAATAAGTTCTTTTTACCTATGACTTTGAAATATCAATTAAAAAATAAGCTCATTAGGAGTTAAACTATCCCCAAGGAAATAAGGCAATTTCAAGTTTGTTTAGTGTTTGATATATAAGATCATTAACACAATAATACACTAAATACCTTAGATTACTTTATTAATTAAAAAAGTAATTGATAGTCAAGGAACTTGACTAAATAGGCTTAAAAGATTAACCAGTGTATCTAGAGATAACAATAAGCCATCCTGAGTCAATCAACCCTGTATGTAATTCAGGGTCATGTTGGTAGCAACATATTAACATGGACATTGTTATCTTTTAGAGAAAATGCACATGGAAAGTTTCACACAAACACATAAAAAAAAAAAAAAAGAATATCCACACTTGTAGACTTGCAGATAGACAATGAATTTAATCCTAAACAAAAACACAGAAAATGATTCTAAAAAACGCTAGCCATATTGTCACCTAACTGATGCCTTATCAACATCTAAGTGGACTCCATTGCTTAATTTACTCAAAATGGTGACTCACTTACACACAGCTCTGTGGCAATGGGGAGTAATTGCCCGTCTCTGGAAAAGGCTGCCCGGACCTCTGGAGCTGACCACAGGGATCTACGTTTACTGCTGTGCATGCTGCACTGTGCTTCACTGTTCTCATTACATATGCAGAGCCAATGGGGGAGAATCTGGAATAATTATCTATTTTTAATACATATCCTGTTTATTCCACAAAGTTGTGAGACAGCTTGCAGTAAAATCCCTGCATCTTAAGATAGTTGAAAATAAAAAAAGATGATCCAAAACCATATAGCAGAGTGGGAGCAATAGGAACCTACAATAGAATACTGGATTTGAACATTAAATTTTTCTATGTCAGGCAAGCAAAGTAGCTTTTATAGTTCTCAGTACATGATAATATTGGAGACTCTTTGTACCTCAGAAAAAGAGCAGCTTTTCTAACACTCTAACCACTGAGATACACTGGCCAGGGCTACTTTAATGTTTTTATCTCTCCCTTCCTCTCTGAAGTCAATAAAAATATATATTTTTAAAAAGTGTTTTTAAATTACATACAATTATTTCTAAATGAATGTATATAGGGTGGGGCAAAAGTGTGCTTATAGTTATGAGTACACAAAATAGAGTTTATTATTGTATTATTATTAATTAGCTAGAGGCCCGGTGCATGATATTCATGCAAGAGTAGGTCTTCCTTCCCCCGACTGCTGGCACTGGCTTCCCTCTGGCACCCGGGACCTGGGCTTCCCTCTGGCTGCCAGCAGGTACCTGGGACCCGGACTTCCCTCTCAGCTCCAGAAGAACGTCTGGTCTAATTAGCATATTATGCTTTTATTATTATAGATTATTGTATTATTTACCATATAAACAGCTGTAAACCTACTTTTGCCCCACCCTGTATTATAATGTAAAAAATATTTTTTAATGAGAAAAAGTTGCAATAAACATTTTTAAAGCATCTTCCTAATTGTGAAGGCTGGCTTCATAATACCAGTAATATCTCAAAACAGTCTGGGTGAGTTCATCAATAATAATAATGGATATGAAAATATGTCATCACCATGTTGACCAATTCAAACTGTAAGCCAAAGTCTGTTAGATATTATGTGCTTCCTTGGATTTATATGAAATGTATAAAACATACTGATAATATAATAAATTCATTTAACAAATATTTATTGTGCACCCTCTATGTGACAACACCTTGCTAGATATCCTATATGATAAAAGGCTAATATGCAAATCGACCGAACGGCGGAACAACTGGTCACCATGACATGCAAAGCATTGCTCATCACTCCTTTATCCCTCAGACGAAGAAGCCACCATGGGTGGTGCAACATTAAACATAATCACTATTTCTGGAGAGAATTGTAAGTGCTGCATCAATGCTTGCACTGGAGGCAGGGGTGGACATTCCCCCTTACGTGTATTGGCATTAAAACATTTATCTGTGCAGAAAAAGATCCCTGAAGTTTAAATCCCTGAATTAAGCATTGCCTCCTACATACTGACCATTCATTTGACAATAACTCCCTCACCTCTCGCTTCTCTACCTACCAGACTTTGTTTTCATACGTTCTCTCTCCTTTGCCTCAAGATTAAACTCTCCATCTGAGCTTATGGTGTCACTCCCACTCCCAGATAATTGAGTTAAACGATATGAAACAAGTTTTAAAATGAACTACAATTATTTATCTAGCTTCCTTTATAAACTGCAGGGCTCCCCAGAGCCTTCAATAACTAATGAACATTGACAGACTCCAAAAGGAAGAAACAATGTACAGTGTTCTTAACTTATTTGGCCATAGGACTCCTGTTAGATGAAGCAGTATTTTATCCACACAAAGTTCATAAGCGACTGAAGGCATATATCCTTTCCTAGAGGCTTTTTGTTCATTTGTTTTTGTCTTTTGCAGAGCCCAACATCATGGAAGATAAGGTTTTCGTAAATGACACATTAATGGGGTAATTGTTTAACCACGGCTGAGTTATTCACTTATTTATTTAACAAATATTTATCAAGCACCTACTCTGAGCTTTTTAGGCATAGAAAATAGAGCAAAACCTAAACAAATCAAGTTCTTGCTCTTAGAAAGCTTACTTTCTTGAGGAAAGAACAACAACAACAACAAATATATGGCAGGTGATTAAAATAATAAAAGGGAGAGGAATGAAGAGTAAAGAGATGGTGGAGTAAGGGTTTACAGAATGACATTTTATTTTAGGAAGTTGGAGGAGGGCACTCTGGAGAATCATCGCTTGTTCAAATACCTAACAAAAAGAATAAGTGAGTGGGCCCGTGGTTACCCAGGAGAGAGAGGACAGGCAAGTGAACACAGAGGCAGGGGCCCCTGGCCAGAGGCAGTCTTGGCAAGTTTGAGGAGAAGAGTGTGACCAGAGCGGGATCAGCAGGAGGGAGCAGGGTGGGGGACAATGTCAGAGATGCCAGAACAGAATGTGTTGGGCTCTTTCAATCACAACAAAACACTGGACTCTCCTCCAAGTAAAGTAGGAAACCATGGAAGGCTTTGCACACAGAGTGACCTAATATCTGTTGTATTTGAAGAGGATTACTCTGGCTGTTGTCTTTAAAATAGACTAAGGACAAGTGTAAAGACAGCACAATGATTACGAGTATGTCATAGTGGATAATGGTGCCTCAGGGAAGAAGTGGAGGCTAAGAGGTGATGAGAATACAGATAAGTGTTTAAGTAATCACAGAGCATACAGGGGACACTGAATATAGATGACTCTTCTATGGAGGTTTATTGAAAAGCAGACAGTTAGAATAATAGTCTCTCTCTTCTCTCTTCCGTTCCCTCATCTCTTCTCCCCTCTCACTGCACCTAATTACAAAACTTTGCTGTTTAAGACAGCTAGTGTACCATCTTCTCTGCTGCAAAATTAGCTCAGATAAAATTAGTATTTATTTATTTTTATTTTAGTACCATTTTTTCCTACCATGATTAAAGAAAAAATATTTAGAAAACCAATCATAGAAGTAGTAATGATAGTTTATGATGTACAGAACTTCTATTTATACATAACACCACATATATTAAGTTGCCTCGGCATCATCGACCTGAATCTAAAAGTGGGCAAAGAGCCCATTTATTTCTATTTTACACATGAGAACACCAAGGCTTAGCATAATCATTAGTTCAAGTTCATATGACTTGTTAATAGCACAGAAGGACTTAAAAGTTGAGTCTCTTCTACATTTCTGAACTAAACCCACTTCATGCCTTAATTTTCCAAGTAAACTATACTCATTTTATGTAGAAGCTGAAACAATTCCTTTACTTACCAATAAAAGAGCCTTTTTTAAATGTTAGGGGGAAGAATTCTCTTAGAAATGTTCTAGTTTAAGATATATCTAATACAATTAATAAGAACTCCAAAATATTTAAGAATAATTTGTTTCCAAAGGATATTGGCTTAAATTCCTTAAACTTAAAGGTTATGGCATGATTGCAAAATCAATTAGGAATAGTGAGAGCAAAATCGATCAATTTACATTCTAAAAACTGCTATTAGTAAATATCTACTCAATGCAATTGAAATTTCCAGATATCCAATTAAAATGTAAATGATGTTCTCTTTTTCATTATCATTATTGTATTTTAGTATGTAATTATATTAGTTTGATTTACATATCCTTCTATTATAATGTTTTCTTTAAAACATTCTATATATTACTATTAAGACTCAGCCAATGTGAAAGATAAAGCAACAGTATATATCTAAAGGCATTCAATCTTGTGGGACATTTAAAAATATCAAATTTTCAAATATTTGAAAATTCAGTACCTTAAAGAACATCATATATATTTAAGTTTTTGATATATATGTATATCTGGGTAAATTACATATTTTTCTTTAAAATTCTAGATGCTATCCTAACAATGCTGTTAAAAGTCAATAATAAGGCATGCTGGAAATTATAATAATATATTTATTGCCCATGAATATGACATGAAGTAAAAAAAAATTATAATGTTACTGAAACTTATTAACAAAAACCAAATATTTATGGTCCCAGTATAATTCACTTCAAACTATATTACAATCTGAGCATTGTTCAGCTCCTTCCAAGTCCTCATGACCACCTCAGTCCAAGCTACCAATATCTCCCAGCTAGTCTCAGGTGTTCTATTCTTAACCCTAACAGAGCCTATTCTTCACCAGTGCCCAGTCCTTCTCCAAACAGAAGTTAATTCATGTCCTGTCCGACCTTTAAGGTGCCCTTCCACAATTACAATCAAATACAAAGTCCTCTCTATTGCTTATGAAGCCCTACATCTTCTGTTCCTTGACTACTGCTCAGGTTTCATTTTCGCCCCTCTCCTCATCATTCTCTATGCTCCAAGCATATCCCTCTTAGGACTCTAAGCTTGCTACTCCATCTGGTTACCTGGCTGGCCCTCTCACTTCATTCATGTCTCTGCTCAAAGGTTACATGGCAGGAGAGGACTTCGTTGGCCATGCTCTAAAATGGCACTCAAATAACTCTGCTCCATATTCCCCATCCTTATCCTATATAATAAAAGGGTAATATACAAATTGACCCTAATGGTGGAGCAACCAGAAGGACCGCTCGACCAGTCACTACGAGATGCACTCACCACCTCTCAGTCCCTTTCCCTGGCTGGCAGGCTCCAATTGCCCAATGACGAATGGGGAACTAGGGGTGGGTGGCAGGGGACATGGGTGGCACCAGGCCAAGGCCCCCACCCTGCCAGTTGCCCTACACACAGAGGGTGACCTGCGGCAGGGGTGGGGCCGGCTTTGGGCAGCCAGGAAAAATGGCCCTGATTGCAGGCCAGGCCTAGGGACCGTACGCACGCACAAATTTCGTGGGCCAGGCCTCTAGTAATATATATTAGTGCTTGATATTATGCAATACTAAGTTATCTTTTTAAATTAAACTTTATATTGAGATAATTTAGATTCATGTACACTTGTAAAAAAAAAAACAACACAGAAGCATTCCATGTACATTTTACCCAGTTCCCCTAATTAGTTACTATTTTGCAAAATTCTGATATAAAGCATAACTAAAATATTGATATTAACAGATCAATCTTATTCATATTTCTCTAGTTTGACTTATGCTTATTTGTGTGACTATAATTCTACATTATTTCATCACATCTGTAGGTTTGTGTCAATATACTGAATAGTTCCAAGTAGGATACTCATGTTGCCCTTTATAAACACACTCACCTCTGTCTCCTCACTCTCCAACACTTGGAACCCACTAATCTGTCCTTAATTTTAAAAATTTTGTCATTTAAACTATGTTTTATAATTGGAATTATCTAGTAAATATTCTCTTAGGATTAGCTTTTTTTTACTCAGCTTAATTTTCCTGGAGACAGTTCCTTCCTTTTCATTGCTGAGGCAGTGAGTATTCCACTAAACACACACACACACACACACACACACACACACACACACACACACACACACCACTGTTTATTCACCTGTTGAAGGACACCAAGGTCCATTCCAGTTTTTGGGTATCCTATCTAATAATAGAGTAACATGTAAATTACCATCACTCCGCTACGCCCACAATTGGGCGGCAGGAGGCTGGGGGGCGGGACTCGGGGTGGCCTATCCGGCCATTGAGAGGCACGGATCCACTGCCACTGAGGGGGGCTACCCTGCTGTTGAGAGGCGCAGGGGGCAGGACTCCCGCCCCCTGCGCCTCTCAACAGCCAGATCCGCAGCCGCTGAGGGGGCCTGCCTAGGACACCCAGCTGCGCTTCTCAATGGCAGGGTAGCCAGGTGTCCGCGGCAGCCCCCCTCAGTGACCGTTGAGAGGCACAGGGGGTGGGACTCCCGCCCCCTGCGCCTCTCAACAGCAGGGTAGCCCCCGTCAGCGGCCGCGGACCATCAAAAGTGGGGGAGCTGGGTGCCTGTCTGCTCCGGCACCAGGCCTTTCAGAAGCCTCTGCCGAGTCAGAGGCTTCTGAAAGGCCTGATACACCAGCGGACAGGCACCCAGCTCCACCGCGAAAAGCGAAAGCGTGTAGGGGATCCTACACGTGCATGATTCAATCATGCACTGGGCCTCTGGTTACCAATAAAACTGCCATGAACATCCATGTACAGATTTTTGTGTGAACTTGAGTTTCCACTTCTCTGGGATAAATGCCCAAGAGTGCAATTGCTGGGCTGTATAGTAAACATGCTTGTCATCGTTTTTATTATCCCTTTGCCCTCTTGGAATGGAAGTCCTATGATTCCAAGGACTTGGTTCCTTTGGTTTAGTGCTATATCCCAATGTCCAGAACAGTGCTTAGCACAGAGTCGTGTGTAAGCATATGCCTGTTGGATGACTACCCTCAGAGCCGTATAGAGATGCATTCCCATGTGCACAAGTGCTACTGCTTTCATAACTGAATGTGGTGAAATGAGTCTGCAGAAACTCTCCATGGTAGAGACATGGCACCTGTCCCCCAACCTGCCTGAGGTGTCAGTTTGCGCCCTGAATGAAAGGGCAGTTAGGGCAGGAAGCAGAAAGGCTGAGCAGTAAAAGGATGTGTGAGTCTCCAGGAAAAGCCACACAACTTTCCAGTCCCAAGAAACACAATACAACCCACACTCATTAAACTGGCTCAGATTGCCCTGATATCCCTCAGATCGTGTGCATCTCAGTTGCCTGGTGGCCACCAGCAGAAGACAGAGTAGCCTGTGTCTGAGCTGTATTTTCAAGGTGGGATCAGTAGCAGAGCCAGGGAGTTTATATTCATTCCTAAGCACCTGTGGCGACCTCGTAATAATAAGTAAGCTCTCACAAAATATGTGTTTCATGTGTGGAAAAAAAATTATTTCCTGAGGACTTGGGAAGACTTCAGGGGAGAAGGAGGTTCTACATGGGCAAATGGTGTGGAAAATGGCAGCTAACAGCAACAGAAATTTGGAAATCAATTTTAACTTCACCACAAGCTGGGAGACGTAGGAAATTTGGATTACACACAACCATTTTTAAAAAATCTGTATTTGTGGTACCATCTTTATTCCTGGAGAGATCCTTTATAAAGTCCTAGATGAATCAGTTCTATTAGTATAAATACACCAGTTCTATTAGTATAAATACACCACCTTCATGAGTATAACCTTCTGGCAAAATTTGTTTAACATATTTATGTTCAGAGTTTATGTTTTACTGACAATCAGATTTCTTTCAATAAGTAACAGTGGGGAAAGATTGTCCAGCTGTTATTTAAATAGCAATTTTAAGGTATTTTGAGTTTGTGAATATCTGAGAATTTCGTTACAAATATCACAAAGTCTGCATTTGAATAGTGCCTCTGTGTAAGCATCCATTCCATACATCTGCCAGGAGGGTGCTCTTCGTGAGACTCTCGCAAAGGATGAAAACAGCCAAATAAAAATGCCTAGGCACTCTGACTACTGGAGATAGATTAGGAGATAATATATTTTAAAAACAGTACATTAATATGTTCCTCTGGCCTGATTCTTTCAATCATTTAAGGGTTCTTGCTGTAAGATAATTTGCATTATAGGAAGCAAAGGCTGAATGATAAAATTCAATAGGATTGTATGATTATACATTTAGTCTGGGATTCCATGTGTGCAGCCTAAGCTTAGTTTCTCTTTGAGTATCTCTCTGCTTATCTCTTTTAAGACATAGTAATTCCTCACAGCCTGGTTCTAGAACACTGACTCCCACCCTTGGCTGCACATTAGAATCATCAGGGGAGGTTTTAAAGCTCCTAATGCCTAGACCATACACCAGGCCAATTAAATAAGAATCTGTGGCGTGGGAGCCAGGCATCAGTATTTTTCATTGGCCCCCAGGTGACTCTAATGCGCAGCCAAGGCTGAGAACCAGTGTTCTAGAATCATGGGTGTCAGATTCACTAGGGTACTTGTTAATAGTCAGGACTAGGTCCAAATTTAATTTGTTAAATTGGAATATCTATGAATGAGCAAGAGGAATGTGAATATTTATCTGCACTGCCAGATGGTTTATATGTACACCAAGTTTAAGAACCTCTGCCTTATGGAGCAAGGGGGCTCACATTTACCTGCAAAAACAACAGTGAACAGGACAATCTGAAATCTCAGTCCACAGTCAGAAACCCTTTGGGGGTTGGAGATGAGTCTACTTTGAAAGTTTTCTTAGAGGTCTTTATATTTAACCCATGTAAGTTATATAGTTTGCAAGTGTCAGTTTTAACTCAAAGTAATTCCATTCAGTTTTGAAGTTAATACTTTATTAGGGCAAAGTCATCCTCTAGTGGAAAAGTGAAAATAAAGAGGCCATCAAGCTAAAATTGGAAAGAGTAATTTTAAAAAAAATAATAAAAAATTACCTATTAGAATTAAGCATGTTAAGATAGGAATTCTTATAGAAAAGCATAAAACTACAAATGGAGCTTCCTACTATTTTTTTTTCTAAAAAACTACAATTTAAATTATTTTAAAGGAAGGGAAACATTAAGAGCCAATAAGAATTACCAATAAATTAAGACATATTAGTCCATTAGGCATAGGGAATCAGGGCAAAGGATTATTAATTCCAATTTTCATAAGCATGTTATTTCCAGAACATAACACAATGTAAAGTTCTCAGGGTTTGTTGAAGTGAATTAAATTGAATTTTGTATGAGAAAACTGAAGTTCAGAACCATTAAGTGTTAACTGACTTTCCATCACTTGATCAAAATTGAGCAGCATCAAAACCCAGGTCTAATCCAGAATTATTGCCCTAATAGCATGCTTCCTCCAGTATAATTTGGAAATGAAAGGTCATTCTTTAAGCCAATTGTCCTCAAGCTTGGTACATGTAAGGATCATATAGATGCTTTTAACTATATCCAGGGTACTGACCAAAGATATTGAACTCATAAGGCTAAGGTGGGACCAGATTCTGTGTTTAACAAGTACCACCTCACAAATAAAACATGCAATTGCCAAATATGTAATTAATCCAATTAGCAGTGCTCTTTAAAACAGCAAATCTCATTGGCTAACTCTGAGAAAAGTGAAATATGTAAGAATAAAATGACTCATGGCCCCAATAAGCACTTGTTAAATGTATAAATCCATTAACCAACAGTATACCATTAAGACCAGATGGGTTTACAATAGTTACTATAGTAAACAAAGAGGAAAGTTTTAGGTTAGATGTTCTTCTGGTCAACCTTCTCAGTGGGAAAGGGGAGTAGAGAGCATATTATCTTGGTCTAATCTGGTAAAATGGGCCACTTCTTTTTCCTTTCTGGGCTTGGTGGGCACCTGGAATAGCTCCTCTTCCTCAAAGAATAGGAACCAAGAGAATGTGCTCTTAAAAGGAATCAAAGACTGCCGAGCTGTGTAGGTTGGAAAGAATGCTCAGAATGCCTTCCTTGGTAAGACAGGCAAAGAGTTCTGGGAATCAAGAAATGATCCCTCCCTAAGGCATTAGATTTGTTACTGGCAACAAATATAATATGATTACTCTTAACCAGACCCAAATGTGGCTCCCAACAAAAAACTGGCAGCTTAAGAATGCCTTTCAAAAGTCTAAACTCTAGACAATTTTGTTGTTTAATTCATTCTGTAATTTACATTTTATAATTACACCCACCCATATACACATACATCTATATATACATACTACATGTTTCATATTATTGTATGGCATTTTAAGAACATGTATAATTTTGTAATTCTATCTAAAATAACTATTACTCATTTTTAGTCTAATAAAGTTATAACCTCATGCTATTCTCATTACCACAAAAATGTGTATGTAATGGCTAAAATCCAAAACTCCGACAAAAACATACTATTGAGAATACAGGACAACAGGAGCTCTCATTCACTGCTGATAAGTTTGCAAAATGGCACAGCTACTATGGAAGGCAGTTTGAAGTTTCTTATAAAAATAGGTGTACTATTACCACTTGATCCAGCAGTAACACTCCCAGATATTTATTCAAATGAGTGGAAAACAGGTCTAACAAAATCCTGCACCTGGATGTTTGTAGCAACTTTATTCAAAAATTCCCCAAATGAAAGCAACTAAATGTTCTTCAAATAGGTGAACCAATAAACGAACTGTGGTACACCTATAAAATGAAATATTATGCAGCAGTTTTTTTAAGCTATCAGGTCATAAAAAGACATGGAAGAACCTTAAATGCCATTGCTAAGTGAAAACGTTAGTCTGCACTGTCTATATACTTTATGATTCCAACTAAATACTATAGTATTCCAACTATGTGACATTCTAGAAAAGACAAACTATAGAAATAGTAAAAAATAAATAAATAAATAAAATCAGTGGTTGCCCAGGGTGGTGGGGTGGGGAAGGGATGTAAAGGTGGAGCATGTAGGTGAGTGAAACTATTCTGCATGAAGCTAGGGTGGATGCATGATATTATGTATTTTTAAAAAAACCAAATAACTCTATCATATAAAAAGTAAACCAAAATATTGAGTAATAATGTATTAACATTATTTTTATCAATTATAAAAAGTATAGCATATTAATACAAGATGTTAATAATAGGGGAAACTATGTAGGAGGAGAGATATATGGTAATGCTCTGCTCAGCATTTCCATAAACCAAAAACTGTTCTATAAATGAATATTTACTATTTTTTAAAAGCATATACTAGTATAGATAATATTAATGCTGGCACTAAAACCTTTTTCCTAATTTGCAGCATATTGACAAGTTAATCATTAAAGTATACATATTAACTATGTATTTGTCATGTCCGTGACATGAAACTTAAAATTTTTTAACTACTTAGCTGCATTCCCGAAGATATTTAATTTAATTCACATTCTGTCATATAGAACTAAATTAAATAGTTCCCCCATATGTGGATGTCTGAAGAATTTTTAAAATTCTTTTCCAAAAGGAATGTCATATTCTAGTGGTATATCTCTCATTTTCATTGATTTTCAATAAAGTTTTGATTTGCAAAAACCACACTAAATATTTTGCCTGTAATTACTATTCTGTAACTGAATGCAAAGTTGCTACCTTAATTTATGAGATGATTACTTTTAGCTACTGAGAGCCTTGGGCAGTATTTCTCAAACTTCAATATGCTTGGGTGTCGACTGGGGATCATTCCAGTTGGTTTAAGGTGGCATCTGTCAACGTGCATTTCTAACAAGTTTCCAGGCATTGCTGATGCATAACCACACGTTGAGTATCAAGGTTTTAGAACATTTCTGGGCCATAAAACTATTACCACTGGGGGAAAAAACCCAAATGCCTACCAGTTCTTGCAAGGGATTAAAAGAGCAGCTTTGGTTTTCTCCTACCCGGAAAAGCCCTCAGGGCTCCCAGGACTTTTAAATCCTTTCAATTTCATCTATCAAGAGGAAGGCTTGATAACCTTTATACAGTAAGCAGGCTACCATTTAGTCAGAATACTCTCCTAGCTGGTGTGAAACAAAGATAATCTCTTTCTAGTTCAATTCCTCAACTTATATTTCTTCAGTTGCCGAAAGGTCAAGTGATTAGCTCAAGGTCACTTTATCCAATAATTGTAAAGGTCAGGTCTCAAGTCCAGGTCTCTGATTCCAAAACCAGTTCTTTCCCTCCATTCGCTGTTGCTTCTAATAGTGATGTACTTCAGAGAATAGGGATCAACTTGTTTAGACCACAAAATCCCTGTTCTGAATTGAATGGTAAAGCCTAGGGCTTTCCATTGAAATTCCTAACATGGGTTTAAGGTCGGTGGGAGATCAGCTGCTGTGGGGGAGTTTCTTTGTGCTTCACAATAAGCCTTGAAATTCAACATTTTATGTGGATTAATGAGCTTAGTTGAGTATGGTGCAATCTATGAGAGAAAGATGTGGATATTCTACTGTAGAGAATGGGGACAACAATGATTGGTTCTATTTCTCCAAACATGATGGTTCTTTTGAAAGGGCTTCCATCCAGCCAACGTGTGGGAGTCAGAGGCAGGTGGACACTGCCCGACCTGTGCATGTCACTCATGATGATTTGATGTCTCCAACGGGACGTCTAGGCTATTAAAGATAACTGAAACTAACACATGTCTTCACAACATGAAGAAAACCAAGCCCAGAGGTGTGAAAAACGTTTTGTGTTGTGGTACAGATATTAGTTGGAACTTAGATTTGGAGTTTCTCAACATCTGATTTAAGGACCAGCCCCAATTTCTCATTGACATCAGTAGTTTAGGGCAGTGGTCAGCAAACTCATTAGTCAACAGAGCCAAATATCAACAGTACAATGATTGAAATTTCTTTTGAGAGCCAAATTTTTTAAACTTAAACTTCTTCTAATGCCACTTCTTCAAAATAGACTTGCCCAGGCTGTGGTATTTTGTGGAAGAGCCACACTCAAGGGGCCAAAGAGCTGCATGTGGTTCGCGAGCCTCAGTTTGCCGACCACGGGTTTAGGGTAAAGTGGCTAATAAATATGAAATATTTAAGTGACATTAGGATCTACACGTGCCTTCCAGATACTGCCTTTTTAAGGATTCCTAACAGCAAGAATGTGCCTCTGTATACTTTTACCCTCGCTCTCCAGAGGCCCTGCAGCACAGAAAAGAGGAAGTTGGGTGGATGTGACAGTGGGTGCAATTCCTGCCTCTGAGCACTGTTCTAATTTCAAGGAGGGGGAGGGAATCCTCTGTAAGTGTGTGTGCTGTCTGCAGGCAGCTCTGAATTAAGGAGCTCAAGTTGGGTAGCCTGACTGTCTCCTTCTGGGCACTGCTCTGACACACCTTGTAGTTTTGCTAATAAGTGAGTTAGGAATATTGTCTTCATGGGATTGAGTAAATATCAACTAAATGAAAGGCGACCATGATTCTGGGCTCCCAGCTCTTGTCTTTCTGGGGATGTGTTGAGGGATTCATGTGTGGAGGCTGAGCAATGATGCCACCATAAGGGAGAATCAGCCTCAGCAAGTCAGGACCCAGGCTGAGAAAAACAGTAGCTCTCAGTTCCTCTTCGGTGATCTGAGCTCAGAGACAATTACAAATGCCGGTTGTAAGGAGCATAAATGCCCCTTGTCCTCTCACAGGCTTCACAGCAATTCCACAAACTCCCAGGGATGCCAAGTCTTCAGAAAAATATAGAATGCCCCCAAAGTCTCAGAGCCAGGAGACACACTATATTTTTTACTGGTGGTTGGAAATCTGGCTCTGACTGACACACCCAGCTTGGGCTTATGCATTCCTAACACCAAGGTCTTAATGACTACTATTCAGGGCTCCTGTCTCCACGAGTCCCGCCATGTGCCATGCATCCCCCTGTTCTCCTCCCTCTGACCAACATCCTATCCCCCATGAGGACTCGGCTCACAGGCTGCTGCCTCGGTAAGAGCCTCCCTTACAGGCCAGTGAGGCCGCCCTGCTTGCTGAACTCCTGCAGCAGTTAAGGGCCTACGCCGCTCATTTGGCATTTATGTTGAGCTTCACTTCTGAGAAGAAATCATCACAAGTGGATATATTTTGTTTAACTTCCCAGGATAAATAAGAACGGGGATAAAGGAGAAAAGTGCAAATACCACACTTGTTGAACTTCCAAAGATTTTCATGCAAAAATGCCAACATGTTAAGAAGGAGGAACTGGCTTATAGGTAGAGCAGGGGGAGGGAGGGTGATTTATTTTCTGGGTATCATCTCTGAACCTAGGGCACAAAATTATATCTTGAACAAGCTTGAAGAATGTAGCTTTAGGATAAGTATAAAAGAAAGAGACAGGTATCCGTTTAATATAAAGAGCAACATTTTGCAAGTGTGGCTGAACAATAACAAAAAGAGCAACAAAAGACTGACAGCCCCCATCCCACAGAGAGGACAGAACACAGTCTAGGAGTCCTTGCCTGGGGAAGTGGTGTATTCAGTCTGCAAGAAGCAGCCTTAGCCAACTGCCAGGGCTCTTTGCTGCTCAGAGATTCTATTATTCCACTCCAAACAAAAATGATAATGACTTGTATACTTTGCAATCAATAACAATAAAAGCACAATGGCCATGGGTAACTTACTGTGCTGACAGTGAATCCCATTGAATCCTCGGGGACATTTACAAACATAGCCTATGAATGTGTCCCCGCGATACGCTTCACTTATTTCACAGGTTCCTCCATTATGGCATGGGTTAGGAATGCAGGGACCTGAAAGACAGAAAAAAAAAACATATATTGCTGCATAATGCATATGCTCTAAAATAGACATTAGGTCAACATTTTACAGTTAACCATTTTATAAAGAAGTGTTTTGAATATTAATGGTATAGCAAAATATGTGAGTTGCGTGGGCTATGGAGATCAATGGGCTTGTATCCTGGTTGAACCACTTCCTAGCCATGTGGTCTTGAAGGATTTATTTAACCTCTCTTAGCCTCAATATCACCTTTTATTAAAAGTTGATACTAATAGAATCTACCTCAAAGAGTAAATGATACAGGTTTTTTAATCATACATATCAAATACTCAGAGCAGTGTCTGACACCCATGCTAAGTATGCATAAAATCAGCACTAAGTGAAGGTTTTTAAGGTCTCAGAATTGTAACATCACTTTTGCATGTTTACAAACTAATACTGGATGGCAATTCCTGCAGCTATGAATACTGAAGAGCTCTGTACGCTGCCGGTGAGAGAATAAACTTGCACATGACTGTAACCATATAGGCCAAGTGATGTGGATATAGCAGGCTGCAATACTTTATAGATTATTGATTGAGAGCTGGTGGTGGGGCATACTTCTGGAGAATCATACGTTTTGCCAATCTATAAGAAGTAGCTCATCAAAAAAGTTACAAATATAGAGAAAGGGTAATAGTCAATTATAAGCTTAAGAAAGTGACTTCCCTCAAGTGACTGGTACCTGCGACGGCCAATCCCATGTGGTGTTCAGTCTCTCTTGGAGAGAGCCGTGCCAGCACTGCGGGGTGTAGAGCTGGGCCAGTCTACCCAGACCTGGCCCTGCCCTGATGCACCTTCTGTATTCTGGGTGCTCCTTTGGTATGGTTGAGGTTTTTCTCAAATGCCATGACCAACTAAGGGTTTTTCTATACAATCCGCCGCCTTCCTTTTAGCCTTTAGAGGTAACAGGCTCCTGGCACAGTGTGAGGTTCATCCTACTTACTTCTGCTTCCTCTCGCCTTTTGTTCATCACAACCATCTCCCAATAAATCTTTGGCACCTTTCATTGTGCCTAGTTGGCTTTTTAGAAGATGCTAATTGACTCAGGGAGATTCCAGAATGCAGATTCTGAAGAAGGGAAAAGACAAGTGCAAGAAAGAAAAGGCTGATCCAAAGTGATGAAGAAAGGCCAAGGGAAACATAGTAGACTCTAATTTTGTTTTTTGTTTGTTTGTTTTAATTGGAGAGAGTAAAATACCTGTATAAGTGAAAGAGAAATCACTGAAGAGAAAGCTAAGATGTATATATCAGAAAAGGAAAGCAGGAGTAACCAAGTGTCTGATTATGTATGAAGGGTGAATTCCAGAGTCCTGGTGGATATTAGTCAAGAGCAAATAGTTTCAGCACAGACTAGAATCACAAGAATAGTGATAACTTGAGACAACCGGTGGGAGCTTCCATAGGCAAGGCTGTTGGAAGTGTGCAATAATGAATGGTACTCAAGCAAGGGTCAAGGCCACTGAAGGACTTATGGAGAGAAAGGGAAAGTTACTGTCATCACTTTGAGCGGTGGGACAGGACATCAACAACAGGAACCACTTAGGGGCTGGGCAATGTCATCTTGCACTGAGGCAAGGCTTTCTAACTCTACTTCTTTCTCCAGCAGCTGTCTTTGACACTTGGTGTTTTTCAGTTTACTATTTTGTGAAATTTAGTGGTTGAAGGACCAAATAAAGATATGCATGAAATAGGAAACAACGTGGCAGCTCTATAGTGGCTGGATCTTTACTTCTGAATAGGGCTGGCTTTACAGAGTGAAAAGAAATCAATGTATCTATGATCTTTCTCCTGATTTCTCGATACCAACACATTTTCTGAAGTGGGCAGTGTGTGCAGTGAAGTACATGTCAATTAAACAAACCAATGCCAGCCCATGAGGAAATGCATTGCCAATGATTGAGACGGAAGGAAGGTGCATTATCAATCATCAGTCTGTGGCAATTTGAATGGTTTTCTTCTGTTACTAAGAGATACCGATCATGCTCCAGAACGTATCTCTCCTCTTCTTTCTCAGTCTCTACTTGTTTTGTCCTTTCAAATGAATTAACATTTGATGATGCCTTATAATTTACAAATTATTTTCACATAAATCATCTCACTGATTCCGCACAGTAACTTGATGAGGTAGTTGTCATTACCATTCTCTTCTACATTTTTAAAAAGTGAAGGTCAGAAAGATTAGATAATGTATCTCAAATAAACATCTATAAGTGATACATTTAGGTCGCAAACTAAGAATGTGTGATTCTAAAAGAGACCCTTCCTTACAGAATCAACTAATTAGGGAAAAGAATAAAAATGTTACCAGAGCCCTGACCAGTTTGGCTCAGTAGATATAGCATCGGCCTACGGACTGAGGGGTCCCAGGTTCAATTCCTGTCAAGGGCATGTGCCTTGGTTGCGGGCACATCAGTGGGGGGTGTGCAGGAGGCAGCTGATCGATGTTTCTCTCTCACTGATGTTTCTAACTCTCTATTCTTCTCCCTTCCTCTCTGTAAAAAAAAACAACAATAAGATAAAAAAAAAATAAAAATGTTATTAGAGTTTTGATTCACCATTTCACTTCAAAATAAGAAAAGAAATAGATGATGTAGAACTATTTTATTAACTGGAAACATAACTGCTAAACTAAAAATAAATCTAAATAATTATAGCCAAAGAATTACATACTTTCAAACAAATAAAAGGAGCCTTGGAGATACCTACTCGCATCTTTCCATTTTGCCAATGAGAAAACAAAGCCTAATCAGAATTCAGTGATTTCCCTCCCCCAAAAAAGAGCAGTTAATACGAGGAAAATTGGGTTTAAGGAATTGAATCTCAGAGGAAAAAAGTTATTAAAACCAAAAATGATTAAGCTATTCCTGACCCCTCAAGAGAGTGATGCAATTTATATGAGAGAGAAAATAAATACTTTTCATGTTCCCTTCCACAGAGTTGGTGGGATGAGGGAAGAAAAAAACCCCACAAAAAAACAAAACTGACACACTACCACCCCTCTCAAAAAACAACAAAAGAATAAGCCTCTGTCAGTTCTTGGGAACAGTTAAAGCTGTGACTCCAAGGCAGGTGGCTGATGGAAGTCACTTTGCAGAAGGGCAAATATGATCCTGGGATAGATGATCCTCTCTACTCAAGCCTGCTGCATCTGTGGGAAAGTAGAACGTAGCTAGGAGCTGAGGATGAGTTAGTGAGCCTGGACAATAAGGGGAGAGCATAGGAGTGAAGGGGGAAGCCCAGAAGAGAAGACCCCAGAGGCAGAGCTGGACGGAGACTTCAGGAAGAGAGGGGGTCCGGCAGTGAGTTGTGAGGTGTGATATGGCCGGAAAAGTAGCTCGTAAGCAATTGTGATGCCCACAATTCAAGTTGACAAGGTTCACACAGCTCCTATGTGAACTCTCTCTGCTGGAGTATCCAGATATGCACTCAAATCTGCCCGACACAGACCTGTGTGTGCTGTTTGGGGAAACCAAGCGGGGAGGGCTATGCTATTCCTCTGGCTCATCCTGGCAGAAGGGAATAAGTGTTACAGAATATGATGCCAAGGGAGGCAAGAATTCATTGGGTACAGGAGCCTGAAGACAGAGCTGACAGAGGTGTTTAAAGTCCTAGACACTCTAGATATTTCCTGAGGGCAAAGGTGAAGCCTGCCCAGCAATCTGGGCACTGCCTCTGGGATCCCCAGAAAGCACAAGTTAGAGAGTTGGAGCTCATTTTATTTACACCCCAAAGGACATCATGATTTCAGCTGACATCTGGGTCTCAGAAAAAGATTACTTATTACAGAGGTTGTGACTGCAGTATTTCTTTTATCCCAAGAAATTCAGTGATTTTCATTAAAGGGTGAGGATGAGGGAAGGCAAATGGGAAAAGGATTTAATGTCTGGAGTGCCTTGTATACAAGGCAACATGAAATATACATTATCATATATATATTTGTTTTAGAGAAAAGAAAACAGCCTTGCTCAAGAGGTTAAGTAACATGTCTAACTGGAAAACCCAAGATTTTAACACAATCTGCCTGACTGCAAATCTACATCCTTACCAATTAAGCCACACTTCCTGCCATGTTGAAAATCTGAGTATTTATTTATATGTTAGTCTTGACAGATGCACAGAATCAACATGAATTCACTAAACACATTCCTATAAATAATGCAGGACTCTAAAGCCTTCCTAAATGGAACTGTTTCAGAGTATTTCCAGGAAAGGGTCAGGGTGTATTTTATATTATGAATACAAATAGACTCTGCTATGCTAACAGTACTCTAGTTCAGCTATGTTTGAAAACAATTGTCAAAAGTATTTCCCAATACTATTTTGTAATAATGTATTTTATATACATAGATTGTTGCCTATACCTTGAAAATAAGAAATAAATTGGCCCTGCCCAAAATGCAGGCTATTTTTTTTTCTTTTTTGTTTTTGTCCCTAATCATTATATAGTGGACTGATATTATATTTCTTGCATATATTCTTTTGGAGAATTCAGGATAGAGTGTCAAAATAAGTGGTTGCATGTTGCTTTTTCCCATTAGACCATAATTCTCTGTAGTAAGAGTCATGGTCAGCACATAAGTAGGTACATGGTATATGTTGAATAAGCACAGGTAAGGCAATAAAGAATTATAGCCACTAATCGGAATGCAGATTACTACATAACATATGTAGCCCAAGGTCTCAACTCACAAAATTTACTTGGTAGACAGAGTTTTATTTTTTGATGTTAAATGGAAACTTTTAAAATATATAACATTTTTCACGTTTCGTTCTCCAAGTGATAAGTGGGCTAATCATATGAGAATTACAGATCCTAGGAAGCTCTTGTTTGTTTTTGTGTTTTCCCCATCCAATACTCAACTCTCTTTTGATACTGAAAGTATTACTTTAAGGTGTTGGCTCATTAATACATACTAATCATCACCTTTAGCGTGTACTGCTGCATGTACTATGAGGACAGTAGAGAAACTGACCCTGATCCTGTTGGACAAAGACATGTTTTTTTTATTCTTTCTAATTTCTGTTTAAATGTTATTTATTCATTAGGCACATATTATGGGCTGAGCACTCTGCTAGTAAGTTGTGAAAAATAATTTAAATGGAATGAAATTGATAGCAGCTAGAAGAGTAAGCTCACAACATAAGAAAATATTTAGTTATCCAGTTTATGTACCTCATTTTTAAAGGTAATTTAAATGGATATCCTTTACTATAAATATACTATGCTCAGAATTAATATATATTTTTTGTTTATGTAAATGTTTCTGGAAATTTTGTTCTAGAATTTTCTTAGTTACAGGGTATTAGCAAATGTTTGTAATATGGCTACCTACATTCTGTGACCAAAACTTTGCTGTATTTGGGGCAGCACATGTCTTTTCTATAACATGTTAACAAAGTTATATATGTTTGAGATGTATATGTGTGTGTGTGTATGTGTGTGTATGTATATATATATATATATATATAAATACAAACATATATGTGTGTGTGTGTATATATATATATGTATATATATACATATATATATACACACACACACACACTCATATATCTCAAACTTATATATACCTTTGAAAGTAATTTAATAGCAGAGCAACATTTAAAAAACAAGTTTTATCCAACCACTCAGAGCTTGTAGAAACAAGACAGACAAGGGCAATCTCAAATGCTTTCCATTTCAAAGATCTCTTCTTAAAAGTCTGTGTTTTTTTGGTATTTCAGTTATACAAAAGAAATCTACAGAGTGTTGATCATGAGCTTCAGTTCTAATTAGTATTCATAAAAGTCCAATTATCTGATTAGACAACAACACTTGGTAATATCACTCTTAACAGTGAAAGTATAAGTGGACTTTCAAGATACAAGAGGCTTCAGGGAGTTTTAAAATCGATAATGCTGTAATACTTTTGTAGGTAATCTTTAAGTAGCTCCTCACACAATGGGGACAGCATGTGATCAATATTAATGAACAACCGAATTCGACAGCATGCTTTCTAGGCATTTTTATGCAAGCTTATATAAGTATGTCAACAAGATGAATTGCTCACCAAAGCAATAGATCTATATGGTTTGCTCCTTTTCTTCATCCCTTCTCACAATTTCAAAAGTAGAGAATTGAAGTTATTCCCATATGTATAACATGGTTAGCTTTTCACATATTTAGAGACTGTGCCCCAAATCATGAATTCTTTATAGTGTGTAAACAGATTATTAGGAAGTAAATAGGTTAAGACTCTCCTGTGATTATGTGTACACAGACTTGGTCAATTTTACAAATTATGCCACAAAACATTGGTTTTAGATATTAAAAATGAATGCACAGTATTATACAATAGCATGTCAATGAGGGAATAGCAAGAGCATAATTTGACTAATTGTTCTAGCAGTACAATGAAATAGAAATAGTTATGAACTAAAAATTCACTCCAAATACTGTTCTTAAAGTTACATTCAAGTTCTTATATTATAGTTTGGTTTTGCATTTAATAAGTTTTACACAGTTTGGCTGTTTCCATTTTGAACCATTGCCACTCAAATTTAAAACCAGTTGGAAATGAAGGAATTATTTTAGGAACATTCATATGATTGATGCTCTCAGAGCAGGTTTTACACTATTCCTTCTTCTTCCTCCTTCTCTTCTTCCTCCTCCTCCCTATTCCTCCTTCTCCCTTTAAAATGAAAAGGGCAAATTTAGCCATTTGAGGGGGAAAAGTGTTTATGGGTATTTAATATCCTATATAATAAATGGATAATATGCAAATCGACCGAACTGCAGAACAACTGGTCACTATGACACGCACTGACCACCAGAGATGACACGCACTGAACACAAGAGGGCAGATGCTCAATGCAGGAGCTGCCCCCTGTTGGTCAGTGTGCTCCTGCAGGAGGAGTACTGCTCAGCCAGAAGCCCTGAGCTGGGCTCATGGCTGGCAAGTGCAGCCGCAGTGGCAGGAGTTTCTCCTGCCTCCACAGCAGCACTAAGGAAGTCCGACTGCCGGCTTAGCCTGCTCCTCACATCAGACATCCCCCAAGGGCTCCTGGACTGCGAGAGGGCACAGGCCGGGCTGAGGGACCACTCCCCCACCGGCCCCCAGTGCATGAATTTCATGCACTGGGCCTCTAGTGTGTGTGTGTGTGTGTGTATATATATATATATATATATATATATATATATATATATGTGTGTGTGTGTGTGTGTGTATGTATATATATATTAAAAGCATAATATGCGAATTAGACCGGGCAGCTGGACAACCTTCTTGACTAAGCCGCAGCTGTGAGGGCTGAGCCCCTTGCATGAATTTTGTTGCATTGGGCCTCTAGTAGAGAGAGAGAGAGAGAGAGAGAGAGAGAGAGAGAGAGAGAGAGAGAGAGAGAGAGGTAAACTATAAATAAATTAAAATATTTAATTTTAGGAACCAGCAAATTTGACAAATTGTTCTTTGAATGTAAAAATATTTGAAAAGATTATCAAAATTGAAACCTGAGGCTAAACAGAGATTTTTTAAAGACCTACCCATAAACTTTCTCTTCCAGAGTTAAGACCAGACTCTATACAGCTGTCTACAGGAAGGCACTGAGGTGACAAGTGCTAAAAGGTGTTTTATATAGAGTACCTGTATTTGTTTCCCAGGTCTGCTCTAATAAATTACAACAAATGTGGTGGTTTCAAACAACCAAAATTTATTCTCTCACAGCTCTGGAAGCTAAAAGTCTGAAATCAAGGTATCACGGGCGCCACACCCCTCTGAAGGCTCTAAGGAAAAATCTTCCCTGTCTCTTTAAGCTTCTGATAGTTCCTAGCATCCTGAGGCTTGTAACAGCATAACTCCAATCTCTGCTTCCATCCTCACATCTTCTTGCCTGTATCTTCCCTTTTCTTATAAGTAAACCAGCCATTGTATTTAAGGCTCACCCTAACCCACAGTGATTTCATCTCAGGATCTTTATTTCCCTCTGGAAAAGCCCCAGGATTGGCTGAACTGTGTTCCCCCTAAACTCATATGTTGAAACCTAATCCCCAGTTCCTGAGAATGTGACTGTATTTGTAGATAGGATATTTAAAGAGATAAAGTAATGAGGCCATAAGAATGAGCCTTAATGTAATCCAATTTCTCCTATAAGATGAAGAAATTTGGATACAACAAAAGAGACAGTAGTAATGTGCATGCACAAGAAAAGGCCCTTTGAGGACAAAACAAAAAAAAAAACAAGAAAGGCCTCAGGAGAAACCACCTGGCAACACCTTGATCTTACACTTTGAGAACTATGAGCAAATATTTGTCTGTTGTTTAAGCCACCAGGCTGTGGTGTTTTGTTATGGCAGTCCCAGCAAACTAATACTTATTTCCAAATAGGATCCCATTCTGAGATTCCTTGTAGACATGAATTTTGGAGAGGTTCTATTTAACCAACTATAGTCCCCAGGTAGTTGTTTTCTTATAGCATGAAGTTCAAGGAAAACAAAGCCCTCATTTATTGTTAGAGTTGACTGACAAAGCACTCCTTTGTATCAACAATTAACATCTTAGCTAAAACTAACTTCACTTGCCTCTCATTACAGAGTGTGGTAAATATATTTCCATGGTTTTGGAGATCAGAGAGCAGTTTAATTTTGAAACAGTGCCTAGGAAGAGTCCCGAGATGCCTTCTTAGGTGGCACCCAGGATGATCTGCATGGCAAGATAGAGGGAAATAGTGAAGAAAGAATATAGATGTCTTGGGGTTGATCTTTATTCACTTAAAACTTTTGTTTAGAGTAGGGCTTGCCAATGGCAGTGTTTTTAACGTAGTCAGCCAACATTCTGAACTTGAAAGTCTTTATATAGATTATTTCTATGCATACATGTAATCATTTCAGTCACAATACATGGTAGGCTTTCTTTACCCAATAAGTAAATGTATTATTAAGCATTAGTAGAACTTTAAAAATAGCAAAAGGATCTATTACTTTACAAAGTGACAAGTATTGCTACAGCTACATCTTATCATGGAGCACAGTCTCCCATTCTCTGCCATGTCTATTCATCTCGCACATCACCACAAAACAAGCTTCCTACACCACCGTGTGCACAATGGAGATGTTCAGCTCTGAATGTCTTATTACCCAAATAGAAATATGTCTCATGACTCTGTAGTTACAGTGCATATACATTTTTAATCCTCCGAAACATGCTGGGTATTTTGGGGTACCTTTTAGCTAGCCAATATTTGCTGATTGTGGGATATTATTGTTAACAGAGCAATAGGTGGTTCACACAAAGCAAAAGACAATCTTGCCCTTTGATTTTTTTCCCTAAGACAAAGGAAACTAAATCTGACATAATGTGTCAATGAAGATTAAGGATAGCATTAGAGGCCTTGTGGAAATTAATAAATGCCATATGAAATTGAGTAATTAATTATTATTTCAGTCACAATAAATGGTATGTTTAGTAATGTTTAGTAATTAATAATGTAAGGCCCACATTCATCTTGAAAGCTTGGGCCATTGGGCTAAACACACACAAAATTTAAGAGAAACATGGATATCAAAAGTACAAGCTATCATGGTAATCAGTGTCATACCTTTATTTTTGCAGATGGTCACTAAAGTAACAGTAATGATTTCCCTGTGAAAATTCCTGAGAAACGTCAGAAACCATGAATACAACCCAAGCTAAATGATAAAACTGACATTCAATAATTTTTTTTGTCAATCTAAGAAAAAATCTCTTTCTGCCTCTGGCAATTATAGAAAACCAGCTCTGGTTACCTGTATAAACTATTTATCTCTAGCTCCTTAAAAAAGCCCTCTTTAATCAGGGAGCTGTTTGCAAACAGAACTCTCTGCAAATCACTTGAGAGGTGCAACTGTCAGAACTCTCATGCCATGGGTGGCAAAATGCTATTCAAGCTTGAGAATACACATCAGCAGGTGGTACAAAATAATATGATATTCAAGCTTGCCATTAGTACCATGGATTGTTTCCTTTTCTACCTATGAATAGGATGGGGCATAGATGAAAGACAGATCAGAGACCAGTGTTTTCTATGTATATTATAAGCAAGTATCTGAGCCTACGTTTCAGGAGCAACAAGCAATTTTACTGTTTCACATGGTGTCTCTTAACAGCTACAGAATTTGCATGTTCTTCATCAGTCTCTCTCTGACCGTTCTTCACCTTTTTCAGGCTCCCACTGAACTTGCCTCTTTTGTTCCCTGATGAGATCATACACTCTGTGTGCACAGAAACCCCTCCTCCTTATATTTTTGTACCCCTATAGACCAGGATGAATTACAGTGTTAGATACTTTGATGTTGCTTTATAACTGTATGATGATTGACTGAAATGTATTATTAATTTTAGAAATATCAGCATATAATCCAAAAACACTAATCATAATATATAACAAAAACCTGAAGTTTTTGCTTCCAATCTGTAGCCTTTCTCATCCACACATAGCAGGTTTCACTGATCCAATTTTAAGCCTGGGGCCAAGTCCAATGTTCTTTGTTGAATAGTCTGGCAATTTGTAAAATAGTAGATTTGGGGTAAACTTATAATTACCAATAGGTGTTAATAGTAGGTGCAATATTTCTACAAAACTACAGCTCTTTCTCTTGAAGTTTAGAGTAGTGGTTTTGATTCTGAAGGCAGTGACAGGAGGTGGGGGAGAGGTTTGCTATTTTTACTTTTGGATCTGCCCTCTGTGCCTGCCATCTCAATCACGGAGCAGTGACGTCCCTCTAGAAGATGATCCAGCTGTGCTCAGATGGTAAGAGTGCCGACCCAGACTTCACAGCTGAGAACAGGGAAGCACAGCTGGACAGCCCAGTTACTGTTTGGAATACCTCCTCAGATCTTGCATGTGGCATCTTTGTGGCAGACTTGAGAAAGCATAAAACAAAGCAGGCGTGGATTCTGGCCAGCTGGCCATCTGTTCCCTCACCCACTGTGATAATTCAGTCATGTAGAATTTTGTTAAGTGAGCATTAAGTAATGACCATGTCAAACAGAGTACATAATGAATGCTTCTTAATCACCGATGAAAGCTTAGGGGATGCTTGCCTGAACACAGAACAGGTCACCAGCACAAACCAATAATTTAAAAAGAGAAGAAAAATGAAGTAGATGTGAAAAAGCAACAATTGATTTCTTTTCCATTTTTACTTTGATCATTTTCAGCTATGTCAAATAGAAAATGTAAGTCTCATAAGGAAGCTAGGTAATATCACGGTTTCTACTATCCCATTATGCACGTATCAATTTATATTGACAAAGTAAGAAATAATTTTAAAACTAAGGAAATAGGTGAGGGGCTTTATCATCTTGACCTGAATTGCAACACTTAAGATTATAGCCATTATCATCAAGCTTTCCTAAATAATTCCCCAGAATAAAACTAAGTAGTCACAGATTGATCAAAATACTGTGTTTTGTTTTTTTTAAAGATCAGTTGAATTATCCTGTTCTATGAAAGCAGCAGCTTTCCCATCATAAACAATAAATAATTGCTAAACCTTTTAGTCCCCTAAGTGGATATGTAATGATATACTCAATCGACGGTTTCCTACAGCTTGGAATTCCAAAGTTCATAAATTTGGACTAATCTTATATGGTCAATGTTACCTCCACTGTTTACAAAAATGAACCAAAATGGTTCACCTGAAAAGTTATCATTATTCAACCTAAAGAAGAAAATTTCTATTCCTAGGATTCTACTCATATGGTTCCCCATTGCAGGATGCCTTTCTTAACCCCACTGTCTCTTCCAAATCTCCCTTCCTTCCAAGACTACCTCAAGTTTCATATCCTCCATTGATTCTTCCCTATCTTTTATTCTTATTTCCTTCAACAATTTCCTATGTTCTCTATCACAGTCACTGCTCATTCATTCACTCACACAATCATTCATTTCACATCTCAAGCTCCTATTCCAGACACAGTGGTAAGTATACTAGAGTTATAATAGTAAGCAAAGCAGATAAGCTTTCCGCTATCATGTAACTTCAGTCACATAACTTCAGTCAAGTGGAAGGACTGACAACAAGCAAATAATCACATACAGAAATACAACTGTTTAATGAATCATGTATCCTGAGAACCTATTGAGAGGAGGTTCCATAACAAAATTATGTGTAAGCTAAGAGCTAAAAACCAGGAAGAGCTAAGGTAAAAAGTAAATGAGTTTTATACTCATTGGTCTGTGGAAAGAAAATCAGGACATGAAACAAGGATCTTCATGAAGGCCAGCAAAGCTGGAGTAGATAGCAAAGATCGAGATGGACTGGTACCAGAACTGGCAGACTGTCTCAGGTCGTGGCAAAGAAAAAATGGCTTTATGGCATACAAGGTGAGGCAAAAGTACATTTACAGTTGTTCATATAAAAATAATACAATCATTAATAAATTATAATTAAAAAATAAACTCTGTTTTGTGTACTTACAACTATAAACCTACTTTTGCCCCACCATGTATACTGATATGTTTAAGGAATAGGATAACAGGACTGGAATTTCAATTTTAAAGATCATCCTGTGTGATGTACAGACAAGATTATGAAAAGGATCTGCACAGGTGACCAGTTGAGAGTCATCACTCTAGCTCAGGTGAAGCATGATAGGAAGCCTGGATTAGAGTGGTGGGCTGGTAGACATCGAGAGAAGTAGACAGAATTGAGAAATAAAGGTCAAGAAAAACTATGAGATTTCCAGATTTCACGTCTTAATGGATGAATGTTGGTGCCATTCCCTAAGACAAAAATACTGGCAGAGATTCTGAATTGGAAGTGAAGATCATGAGTCAGGTTTTGGATCTGTTATTCAAGAGGAAGTATTAAGAAGGCAGAAAACAATATGGCCTCGATATATACATGTAGTCACCTTGGGTATAGGTGAAACTTAAGGTGTATGGAGGTATTCACCTATTGAAAGATTGCCGATGATACAGAGAATCCAAAACTAAGACTCAAGACATGCCATCATTTAATGGCCATATGGAAAATGCAATGGTCCAGAGAAAGCAGCAGCCAAAGTGGTTGGGGGCGGGGGGAGAGGGGGGCAGGATTTAGCAGGAAAGTGAAATAATTGTAGCATTTAACATATTGCTTTGTATTATTAATGAACAATTTAACATGTATGTATTTTATCATTCTGAATAGACTTCAAGATCCCAAAACATGGAATTTATGTTTTATATTACCTTTATAATTCACCCTGTTTTTACATACCTCCTAGTACACAATAAATGCTGGCCGGGTGGATGGAAAATGATCATAACTTCATTGACTGAATATACTGGCAATCTAGATTAGGGAAGTGTTCTTCTTTAAGTGACATGATTCTATCCCAAAAGGACATTGTGGTGGATCCCTTTGTTTTATCTACAGACTCACTTTCATATATCTAAAGGAAAAGCCAGTTGGAGAAACTGCCAATACTTTTTGCTTCCAAAAGAAGGCTTATTTGGCCTAAGGAGTAACAAATTGTTCCGCAACTTCAATCCCTTTGTAATGTATGAGAAAAAAAAGAAAAAACAGAGAGAATAAAAGGGATATGAAAATGAAAAAAGATATAAAATGTACCTGTTGAGAAAATGTACATGTTTTCAGATTTACTTGAAGTCTTTTGGATGTTTTTGTTTTTTCCATGATGTGTCTGGTGCTATCCTCAATGGTGTACTGTCATTTTACTAACCTTAGAAGTCCTTTTGTTTAAACATATATCACAAAATGGTTCCTGTATGAACATTCTGACTAGGGATAAACAATATGTCAGTGAAAATAACAAAAAGCCATTTAGAAATAATAACATCCCTTTTTATATGAAGTACTTGTCTGTATGCTTTTTAGTAGACAAGAAAATGTAGTAGGTAGTTAAATATTTGAGAAATCACAAAATCCACTTAAAATGTATTTAACAATTTCTTATCACTGCAAACCCAATTAAAAATGTTGAGCTATTAAACACAATTCACTTTCTAACCCATGAGAGAAAATATTTAATTCATGCAGCACAGATTTGCATTACTATAAAAACCTTTATTCCTACTTTTCCAGCATTATGCATTTCAATTTGTAAATTCCATGTTACATTAATCACATTAATATAGATAGGCAATTTTTAGTTATGAAGCTCTGTAATCAGTATAGTCCCTAGAAAGGACATAGTGGTAAAATTGGTGGTGAATTTTATTAAAGATTGACTATAGTTCATAAAAAGGCAAGGTTCCCTTCACAAAAGTCATTAGACCTTTAAGTTTTCCTCCACTTGATGAAAATAATTTTAAAAAATAAATATTATACTTTAATAGCACTATCTTAAAACTTTGACACTGTATTTAAAGCTACATAGACTATGGTCATACAGTCATTAAAAAAGTGTCAATAATCCAGGTTCTACTGCATTGTGATTTAATATTTATAGTGTTACCATGATCCAAAAAAATAATGCTGATTAAAGTGATCAGGATGTCACCATCTGGATGGACTAGAAAGCTGAGGTTCACATCTTCAGTACAAAATGCCTCAGGTTATTTCTGCTGTTACCCTTTCTTATTTCCAACACAATTTCCATGAGATGAAATATTACCATGCAGAAAAATTATATTCAGTAGAGGAGTCTTAAGTTCATAAATGAAAACTTTAAATAATTAATTAGAGAAGTTACTACCAACATGCTATTTAAATACAGGTTGACATTTAAGTATAGTAGATCATTCTTTAAGATCAGCTTATCAAGTATAAAATATTTTCAGAGTAACCAATAATTTACTACAAGTGACAGAATGTGTGGCTGCCACTTGCCAATATAACACAGCTTTTAGTGTGATTTTTTTTTTCTGCAAAAAGCCTTTTAAAATAAATTATGCTTCTAAGTGAAGTAGGTCACAAACAATAAAATAAAAAGATTTATGATCGGTTATTTAGTGCTAAAAATTCAGTTGTAAATGTTTAGACATTGTAATTTCCAAAGAAGCAGCTGAACAATGTCCTCACAGCATTGTACAAGACCCAGTGGTAATTTGATAGGAAGAATGTGTTGATTTCTGATGAAAGATTGTCAAACAGCTAACTCCTTTCTAATTTGGTTATTCGAGAATAACCATATTGTTCGAGATTAAATATCTTCCTGATATGGTTTACCCCCATAACTATAGTAGGAATTTTATTACAATTGCTTTGATGCTTTTCTGGATAAAATAAGTTGACAATACTTTATGCCACAGAACTTGAAGGCTCCAAATTTTCTTTGATATATGTGCTAGAGGGGAACTTGAAACTTTTAAGGAGAATCTCAGCTCTTTCCTCAGGAGCTACCTTCATCCACCTCTAAGCTGGAAAGTGCAGTCTTTGATTCATACACTTGTGATCATCAGGCCTCTCAATTTTCCTACCTCTGTCTAGGCTGCCCCTTGGAGCATAAGCTTATGTATCCTTTCACCTTGCATCCTACTCATTAGGAAATGCTGTTATCTCTACCTCCAAAGTGCTGAGTGGCTCTAGAGCCAGCATACATGGATGAATACTCTCAAAAAATGATTTATTGTTATTAGGCTGCAAAACAATGAGATGATTGGGGTCTTACATGGTCTTGCTGCTCAAGACTACAAACCATACACTCGATCCCAATATTCCTATTTCTCCCTTACAGTGATTTTTTTTCTCAATAGCATTTACCACCTTCTAATATAACAACTTTATTTGTTTGTTTGTTTATTTGCCAGAGAGAGCCCTGCTAGAATGTAAGCCCCATGAGGACATGGACCTTTGTTTTGTTCACTAATATATCCCAAGTGCCTGGCAATAAAGTACTCACTTACCTTTGCTGACAGAATAGAATTCTGAATTTAAATGGCTAACTTTTCCAAGGACTCATCAGGCAATGAAACATTAAACTTAGGAAATACTGACCCAAAGCTGTATTTATCCCTGCACTATGTCAGAACAACAGTTACCCAAACACATAAGATAATTTTGATAAATACAGAAGTACTTTCATAGAATTATATTTTGGTATTATCTTATTGACCTTTACATAAAAAGACTTTAGAAAAACTATCCTGCTTTATTTACTATTAAGAGCTATGTTATCCCGGACCCAAGAAGTGGTATCTCTGAAGTTGAGACCAAGGATAGTTTTGCTCATTATGAGCAACAGATCTAGTTTATTTTAATGCCCTTTTGAACTTATAACATCAGGCAGTCTTTAGAAACTCATTAAGCAGCTGCTATATGCCAGGCACTGGGTCCAGTGAACATACCAAAATATAGTCAATGGCCTCAAGAATCATACATACCAATGAAGATTACAGACAAGTAAATAGAAAACTTCAAAATAATGAAATAAGTGCTGATACAAGACAAGTGCAGAGAGTGCTGGGAGAATGTAGAACGAACTAATCCAACACTGGGGACTCAGTTATGACATCCTAGAATAATTACCATCCAAAGCTGAGGTCTACAGGATAAACAGAAGTTGGCTAATATGGGAGGTCGGTTATCGGGTATCGCCTCCAGGCAGAGGAGAGTTATATCATGTATGAATACTCAAAGCATGGCTAATTTGTAGAGCTGAAACAAATGGAATAATATATAATTTCAACCTGAAGTGCAAGACAAAAACTAACAGGAGAGAAAGAGAGATTAGCAGAGACTGATTATGATAAGCCTCACAAGCCAGATTAAGGATTTAGACTTTATCCTGAAGGTAATGGGAAATTAATAGGAGTTCTAAGCAAAGAATGACTGGATGTGTAGGATTAGCTATTTGATGAAGTACTGGAGGATGGTTTTTATTTCCAAAGTACATATCTGTCTCCTTAGTAGAAAGGATATCAGGAGGCAGTGCGATAGGAAAGGAAACAGGAGCATTTTAAATAGCATTGGTGGGGTAGAGGAGCTATCTGAGTAGGCAATCAGTGGATTTCTGGGTAGTGTTGATGTTTGGCTGGGGTTGAAGATGAGGAAACTGTAATGGTCCCACTGTCTGTGTAGTGTGATATTTCTTCTGCTGTGTTTAGCAGAAAAGGAGGATGATACCATTAATCCAAAGTTAGATGTTTTCTATATGTATACAGCTCAGGCACAATGAGCCAAAGAAAATGACAATGTGTGCAAGAGAGTGGTTGTGATCATGGAGCTTGTGGTTTTTGGCTTAGTAAAAGGCTTCAAGGAACTGAAAGAGAAAGGAATTGAAGGGCTGATATGAAAGAGCAGATGTAGTTTAAGAAACTAAATGAGTTCTAGATATGAAAAAGAAGTAGTACTATAGTGCGATCACATACTAAATGCATATATGCAATTTGGATATATTAGTGAAGTGTTATGATCATCAACATATGGAGCCATTCTTTTTGACATGTACAGAATGAATAAAGGAGTATTAGCAAGAAAGTAACATTCTATGCAAGACTATGTCATTCAAGGTTATTGATGTCTTGTTTGCTCACCACTTAAAATCATCCACAGTAAGTACTGTACTTATAGAGATATTGTGTTAAGACGAAGGAGTTGTTTGGGAAGATGATGAGCATATCATGAAATTCGTGGGTCATGGTTTGGGGTCCCTTCCTTTTCAAGAGAAAGGTGAGGAGCAAAAATGTGGAGCTGACCAGACAAGCAGAGCTGAATGAGAACACGGACTAGTGAAGAGCACTAGCCAGACAAGATTCCAGTTCAGCAGTCACCAAAGATATTACAGTTTCCAGGAAGGAATGAGATTGCTGGACTGTAAGGTTTCCAGAATAATTAATTCCCAACAGTGTCCTGCTTGATGGAGAGACTCAGACCTCTGTGTAAAGAGCAAATTGCAACAAGAGTTCATTTTGCTTCTGAGGAAGTCTTTGTTCTGGTGGGTAGTGCTGAGATGGTCCAGGGTCTTTTATAAACAGCCACAGCCCTTAAGACAGATATTATGCAGGCCTATGCTATAAGTGTGGAAAAACTTTAAACACAGACTTCACCAGATTTCATCTCGATCTAACTACTTTATTATTTTTCCTTTGTCCTGTTTTCCTTTTCCAGTCACATGCAACCAGAAGAACAATCACTCTTCCTCATCCTTTCTAACAATTTTTGGAAAGAGATGAAAAATCCTTATATTGCATATAATGAAAGTTCAAACATCAGTGAATTAAAAGTATTAGGCCCAAAACGTGATCATACAGCCCAAAGTGAGAACTGCTTAGAGAGTGGGGGTTTTTGTTTGTTTGTTTGCCTGGCAATGTTTTCTAATGAACTTGATCTCTTACACTTGGATAAATGTCTGCCATCTCCAGAAAGCATGAGATTTGCGATGGGAGAATTAAACAATGGGTTAGATTTCAGAGCAAGAAAGAAAATCATGGTGACTGAGAGAGAGGAGCACCTCTTGGAATGAGTGTACCAATGGAGAGAAAATAATGTAAAATGTTCAACTTTCTGTTTTCCCCCCTTAATTTGAAGAAGAATCCTTTTAAGCATCAAGTTTATTTTTTATTTGTTTTGTCATTTTTACCTCTTCTTGGCAGCCTCAAATCTCCAGTAAAATCTTTGCCATAGGAAGCTTTTGTGTCATTGGGATTGAGGTACTTTAGCTGCTCGCAGTAAAAGGAAATACAAGCATCCTCCTAGCACACCTCAGCTCAGCTGAGAGTTCCATTAGCGGGAACATATGGAGGAGCCCTGGAAATTTATCCTCCGACCAACTACAAAATGAACAGGGGCTGATAGCCAAGCTGAGAGCAACTAAAGCACAGGCTGTTGTCATGACAGAAAAACAAACTCTTTCTAAATCTATGGAGTATACCAATGGAGAGAAACTAATGTACAAGGTTCAACTTTCTATTGTTGTTTTTTCCTCTTAATGTGAAGAACAGTCCTGTTAAACATCAAGTTTATTTTTTTATTTGTTGTATTATTTTTATTTGGGGATTTCTAATAGAATATCGGTACAATCCTCTCAGAAGCCTGAAAGATTAGTGAAAACCAGGTGATTGCAATCAGGATTACATTCAGGGATTAATTTTCTTGAATGAGTTTATTTAAAATATGAATTATAAATGCTGTATGATTTGTATCTGAGGTTAAAGATGCCTCTGTAAAATCACTCTTATAAAAAAAGGCAGAGTGTTAATTAATCATTCCATCTAGTGAGTTCAAATTTTCTCAGGGATTAATCATGATTATAAAGATCTTGATTATAAAGTAATGATGCATATTTGTTTTCAGAAAACCAAACTGGACATAGAAATTCACTAATATTTATGAGTAAGCAAAAAATAAGGCATGCTTTCTCTCCAGTTGTTAAAAAGAAGTTGTTTCAAAACAAGAATCATAGCTATATTATCTTATATATGTAAACTAGAGGCCCGATGCACAAAGATTCGTGCAAGAATGGGCCTTCCTTCCCCTGGCTGTTGGCACTGCCTTTCTACCTTCCCACGCTGCCCAGAGGCCCAGAGTGTCTGGGGTGGTACGGAATGCCCCGGGCCTTGGAGCCTGCATGTGCAAATTAACCTGCCATCTTTGTTGGGTTAATTTGCATACTCACTCCTGATTGGCTGGTGGGTGTTGTGAAGGTATGGTCAATTTGCATCTTATTCTTTTATTAGTGTAGATATTTGATGAGATTTCAGATTTAGAGTATTTTAGTGAGACATCCAAATTATTAAGCTTGCTACACAACTTTTGTGGTATATTATACTTGTCTTAACAAAACCAGTGATTAGTCATATAATTATTGTAATAGAACTCAAGCTGATTTTAAAAGAGACAAAAATAAAATTCTTAAGTCCAAATTGATCTTAAAATTCTTAAGATCAATGCAGCGACAGGCATTCCTATTTATTTACACATTGATAGTAAGAAAACTACTTCTTTTGAAAGTATTGGGATAATGGGAAATAAACTGGAAATACTTTGTTAAATGGAGAAAGACAGTGACAAATCTTTCAGTTCCTATGACTTCCACTAAAAGTCTTCTTCACAGGAAAACCTAAGATTATTTATCAAGCATAAGGCACTCAGACATGAAGTGGGGTAAAGTTGGAATATTTATAAAATTTAAAAATATATACATATCTGTTTGACTCAGTTGGTTGGAGCATCATCCCATGTACCAAAAGGGTGAAAGCTCAATTCAGGTCAGGACACATGCCTAGGTTTTGGGTTAGATTCCCATCAGGGTGCTTGGGGAAGCAATGGATCAATATTTCTCTCTGAGAGTGATGTCTCTCTCTAGTTCTCTCTCTCCCTTCCTCACTCTCTAAAAATCAATAAAAACATATCCTCAGGGAAGGATAAAACATATATATATATATATATATATAAAACATATATATATGTATCCTATATAATAAAAACCTAATATGCTAAGTATCTGGTGTGTAGCCGGCCGTTCAACCAATCAGAGCATAATATGCTAATGATATGCTAAAGACACTCAACCGCTCGCTATAATGTGCACTGACCACCAGGGGGCAGGCAGTCGACTGGTCGACCAGTTGCTATGATGTGCACTGACCACCAGGGGGAAGATGCTCCGACCGGTAGGTGAGCTTCCTGCTGGGGTCCGACCAATCAGGACTAAGCAAAACTGACCAGACATGCCCTGGAGCCCTCCCGCAGTTCCTCCCTGGCTGGCTAAACTCCTGTATGCCTCCCTGGCTCCAAATGTGCACCGGTGGGGTCCCTTGGCCTGGCCTGAGCCCTTTTGCAATCCAGGACCCCTCATGGGGTGTCTGAGAGCCAGTTTCAGCCCAATCCCGCAGGCCAGGCCAAGGGACCCCTCTAGTGCATGAATTCATGCACCAGGACTCTAATATATATATGTATATATATATATAGATATATATATATATATATATATATATATGTTTTCTATTTGTATATTTATACAATACTAGTAGCCCGTTTGCACGAAGATTCGTGCAATAGACCTTCATTCACCTGGCTGCCTGCACCAGTTTTCTGCCGGCACCGGGGACCCAGGCCTTGGCTGTGGCCACCGCCTTCTGCCTTCTTTCAGGGTCCTGGCTTGGCCCCGGGCGGTGGCCTTGGGCTGTGCCGCACCCAGCGTCCCTGCGACCGATCGCAGGAGCCGACCCCCAGTGGTCTCCTGAGATTGGCGCAGGCACCCCGCTGGCGCCCAAGGCCGGGAAAGCCTCGGGCGGCTTTCCCGGCCTTGGGCTCCGCCACACCCCAATGTCCCTGCAACAGTTTCCTGGTGGGCATGGTTGATGGGCGTGGCTTGGTTGGTGGGCGTGGCTTGGGCATAGCGAAGGTGCGGTCAATTTGCATATTTGTCTATTATAAGGTAAGATAATAAAAGCCTAATATGCTGTGTGTGTGTGTGTGTGTGTGTGTGTGTGTGTGTGTGTGTGTTGTGTGTGTGTGTGTGTGTGTGTGTTTGGGTAATGAAGAAAATTGTTTGTATCTTAAATCTCAAAGAATTAATCTGGAATATGAACACTAATTCCCAAATATATACCACTTGAGTCTTATGTAGAAATCAGCTAAACAATTGGATTATAATCAATTTCTCTCATTTTATCAGGGGTATGATCCAAGGGAAAGAAAGGAAGGTAGATGTTTCCGTGCTTTGTAAACATACTGGTAACTAAATCTGATAGCAAATATTTGCTTAGGAGGAGAAATCTTATCTATGAATATTTTTAGTAGGATGTCTCTAGTTTACGATTGTTTTTGCTAAACAAATCTACAGTCTGTGAATTTATAAGGTGTAGCTCTATGGCAAATGTTGTATAAACCGTACAACTACATAGAAAAAGTTATCTGAATATTCCCCCTACACGTGGTAATCCATGTACCATACTTAGAAACTTCATCTCTTTTTCTGGGTCAGAGAGCAGGTATCCAATGCAGGAAAGAAAGAGCTGGGGAGCTATTCTCAAAATCCTAAAACTCTCCTTGTTTCACTTGTGCCTCTTGATTACTTGTATTCTTGAAATCATTAATAAGCTTTGATATTGGATAAGATATCTGATTTGTATAAGGCTGATTTGACATTCCAGTCTTTAAATTACCTTAACCTTACTTAGTCAGCCTTTTTAAAATGTTTTATAGACTAAAAATAAAATGCCTGAAATAGTCCTAACTCCCACAAGTTGAAGAATGGTTAAGCAACCTTTAATATAGCTATGAAGTAGACTAGGATACTGCCAATTAAATTAAAAATATGAAAGCAATTTAGTTTATGCAAAAATCTGCAAGGAATTCTATAAAGTGCAAAATGAAAGTGCACAGTTCATGCTACAATTATGTAAAATGTGGTGTACAAACAATGACAGGCACTAAAAAAGTAAATGAAATTTTTTAATAATAGAGTTATGATGGAGAGATTTTATTGTAAAGAGTCTGAGGAAGAGGATGTCAATGTAGGCCAGAAAACCAGCGTGGAAGTCCTTATAATTGTCAAAATAGAGTCATTATGATTTCACAAATATGGCAGGATTGCACTTCTCTATTTTTTTTCAAGTTATTATTGGTCATGTGAATTTCTCTGGCCAATTGCATAAGAAGCGATATGCGTTACTTCTGATACATGTCTTAAGATTTAATGAGTGATTTACCATGTTTGTTTCATGCTGCCTTGGTGACTATAGAAGCAACTGTTGAAATAAAGCCTTTGTTAGCCGGGTTCCTATGTGTCTGCAATGAGAAGAGATCCCCTGTTCACCTCTGCAGTGCATTAAGTCACTGAGATTTAGATGTGGCTTGTTCCTCAGCCATAACCAAGTTCATCTTGACTAACTGAGCAAGAAAAGGGTAATGGGAGTCCGATGCCATCATGGGGTGACATTTTTTAAACTATAATGAGCTAAGAAAAGTTAGTGTAAACACAAAACTTTTTTACTAGTACAGAATGCCAGTAGGGATGGGCTTAATAATATTTCAGAGTAAGAAGCAAATGATTGTAGAAGGTAATGCTGAAGAAGAGAGTGGAATTAAAGGTGACTTGAATGTCCTATGCCTGACAGGGAAATGGGCAATGCCACCGGGAGTGAGATTACATAAGGGCAGAGGGAAAGAAAGTTAAGAATATTGCTTTTTACACATAGGCCATTAATTTTGTGTGTAGTTGATGCCAGGAAATGGGAATCTGAAATTCAGGAGAGAGGCCAGGACTAGAGGGAAGAGGGAGAATAGAAATCAGCCTCACATACACTCTAAACTGTGTCTTATACATATAACCTCTGAATAATAATTACAATGTCACCATTTCATCAAGAGAACTGAATCACAAAGAGGTTTAGTTATCCAGATTTGGGAGTACTAGCCATAAAGAAACTAGAAGAAGGTGAGGATATTATAGAAGAGAGGGTCAATGAGACAATAAAACTATATACAAAAGAAAGGCAAAGGAAGCAGAACACTAAATAGGAAGAGACATTTTTAAAGCTAATTGAGAACAGCCTCAAAGAGGTCAAGGGGGAAATGTCAAGAAGTAATGGATCTGGAGAGAACACGAACTAGATTCATCATCTTCGGAATTTTACCTCTGGTTAACTTGTGAGACGCAAGCTGTGAAAAACACTCAGCTTTTAATACATTAATATTCTGAAGAACATTAAGCTGAACAAATCTCAAAGATGGGGTGTTTTATGAGCATCACATCTCATGTTTGCCTGAATTAGAATCTAGGGGATTAAATAAATGCTACTACTAGGAATATTTTTTATTTCTTCAGATAAAAATGTCTAGCAAAGATGACCCAGCAGATGTTGAATGAAGCACTTAACAGGCCTATATCATGTAGGTAAATTAATTTCACAAACTGCTCTCAAAAGAAATTTGAATCTCGGTGCTGATTTTGATGTGTCAATAGCACATGTTTCTGGGGGATTATAATACTTAATGAGATGCATGGGAACCTCTGAATGGGATATATATTCAAAGTGATCTTCAGGGAAATCCTAAATTAGAATGCACTCTAAAAATTTAAAAATTTAATTGATAGGTCACATAGGTGAGGAACTATTATAAAATCTATAACATAATGGAAGTTTTCCCCTCATAAGCGTCAGGTAAGAACTTTAGGTCAAGGGCTCATCACATTTCTAGACTTACAGCAAGGCAATACTCATAAAAAATGTCAACATTTCTCTAAGGAAGAAAAAGCTACTCTTTATATATAATTAAGGAGAAAATACTTGAATTTCTCATATTCACTATTTCCCAAAAAAGGCAGGATTTGGAGTAATGAAAGTGCATATCTGTAGATATACTTTTAAAATTTAGATTGTTATATGTTTTTGCCAATTCCTGAGCCATAGTCAACAATTCTTGGAAATATTGGATTCTATCATTAGAAAACAGCTTTGATTTATCTGTTTGTTTGTTTTTTCCACAGAGATTTCTACTTTCATTACTTTGTACTTGTGTTCTAAAATAACTAGTAAAAGTAAAACATCAAGTACAATTTTACCTTATAGAAGAATGCTTACAGCTTTATTGTACAAATAGGGATTAAACCTAATCATTGCGATTAAAAAGTTTATTTAAAATACTTCATTATAAGTTATTAGTTGTCCAAGCAAAACCTACATTTTTACATAGCCCTTTTAGTCAAATTCACTTTCAGATACTTCAGGGAGTAATGCCCACTGCATGTATGTACCTCAAAACAAACAATTCAGAACACAATCATTTTTAAAATTAAAACATTGTGAACATTGTCTATCTTAATTATTTCCTTTATTTTCACCAAAACGTAAGTAAAATGAAACTCAATTTTTCCAATCAAGATAACATTTTCTAACTAAACTCCATGTTTTCAATGTTTGGCCATTCTTTAATTAAATTCTGCCCTTTCCTTCAATTCTGTTTTAAAATTTGCATCTCTATTAAACACCTACTTTAATTCATTATCTAATTACTAGAGGCCTGGTGCACAAAATTCGTGCACTGGGGCGGGGATCCCTCAGCCCAGCCTGCACTCTCTCCAATCTGGGATCCCTCAGGGGAAGTCTGACTGCTGGTTTAGGCCCTGTGGGATTGGGCCTAAACTGGCAGTCGAATATCCCTTTTACAATCCGGGACTGCTGGCTCCCAACCGCTCGCCTGCCTGCCAGCCCGATCACCCCCTAACCACTCCCCTGCCAGCCCAATCGCCCCCAACTGCCCTCCCCTGCCGGCCCTGTTGCCCTTAACTTCCAGCCCCTGCTGGTCTGGTTGCTCCCAACTGCCCTCTCCTGCCGGCCTGGTTGCCCCCAACTGCCCTTTCCTGCCAGCCCTGTTGCCCCTAACCTGCCCTACCCTGCTGGCCTGATCACCCACAACTACCCTCCCCTGCCGGCCATCTTGTGGTGGCCATCTTTGACCACTTGGGGGTGGCCATCTTGTGCGAGGGTGTGAGGGTCAATTTGCATATTACCTCTTTATTATATAGGATTTCTATCTCTTGTAGGTCTACATGTAACTTGTCCTTCCCTTCTTGCCTACTTCAATTCTAATTAACTTGGAAATTCAGCTGGCCCCTTATTACTGCAGTCTTCTGCTCATCTTTGAAATAACATATTAGTGATCTCAAAATAGCTCTTCAAATTCTCTCTTTTCTTTTTTTAAATATTTTTATTGATTTCAGAGAGGAAGGGAGAGGGAGAGAGAAACATCAATGATGAGAATCATTGATTGGCTGCCTCCTGCATGCCCCCTACTGGAGATTGAGCCCGCAACCTGGGCATGTGCCCTTGACTGCAGTCAAATCCTGAACCCTTCAGTCTGCAGGCTGATGCTCCATTCATTGGGCCAAACCAGCTAGGGCCTCTCTTTTCTATTGTGATTCTTTATAAGAATAAACTAATTGACCCAAGGCCAACTATCAAAAAATGGCTGCATGACCTAAAAGAGAAATGTTAATTCTGTGTAATTTATTTTTTTTAAAGATTTTTCATTGATTTTTAGAGATAAGTGGAAGAGGGAGAAAGAAACATCAATGTGAGAGTGAAACATCGATTGGCTGCCTCCTGCAGGGCCCCCATACCTGGGATTGAGCTTGCAACACAGGCATGTGCCCTGACCAAGAATCGAACCCACAGACTTTTGGTATGTGGGGCGATGCCCAGCCAACGGAGGCACACGGGCCACGGCAGTTTTGTATAATTTTTAATGTAATGTGTCCTTTAAGTAGCCTTGATAATTAAAATAGTAACTTTCTACACAGTCATGTATATATGTTTATACCTATCTGTGTGCCACTTTTTTCCCAGTAAGATTTTTAGATAGCTCCAAAGTATGTGAAATAAACAAGAAATATTCAAATAGACTACAAAATAAGGATGGGCAATAATCTGACAAGGAGCAAGAGAAACAATAAAGTCAGATGTGTCATTGCAAAAGGCTGTATTTCTTTCACAAAGGAAATATGAAGTGTGAAATGTCCATAACATTTAAAATGTTATAAAGAAGCTGTGTCCACATGAAGAACCTGGTGGAGCTTGACTTTTTTAATGACAGATGGTGAACAGTAAGGTTCTTTTCAACTTCTATCAATCATGGAGTAGAGAAGTTGGCAGTGCTATAACACTCAAGACAATAAATACATTTATTGAGTACCCAGCTCACTGGTAAATAAAGTGGAAGAAATTCCATTAAAATGCTTCTTGACACATTTTTCACAGCAATCTACTGGTGTTTTCTGCTCTATCTCTCAAGTTACTCAACATGATTATTTCCCAGGGGTTCTTTCCGCATCACAGTGAGACACTTGCCTTCTGTTACCCGAACCTAGAAAGAGCTTATAGACTTGTGTCTAACCACATTCTAATTCAGTGCTTATTGCCATCCCCATCAAAGAACATTTTCCAGGTATAAGAAATGGATGTAGCAAAGAGATGTATATGTCCAAATGATCAGAAAAGGAAAATTTAAAATAGGGATAGCTTAAAAGTTTCTGTATTCATTATAGTAAGGCTAAGCCTTGACTCCCAAGTTGCTAAAACAAACTTGGATAAAAGACTGTTGTCTTTACCATAGTTAATGTTTGTGTTTTATTCAAAACAGATCGCTCATATTCAGCTCATTTTTTTTTTCTGCCAACAAAGGATAAAATTGAAATGGAGATAAGGGAATGCACTAGAAGGATAGTCACTGTCAAGAGTGAGCCCCAGTCCAGGGGGAGAAATAATTCCAATGCACATCCATTACATAATAAAGGAACACAGATCCCTTAAAGGATAGAAAATGTTGGCTCTCCGACCTCTATTCTATCCCTCTTTCATACTAAACATGATCCATTTGAAAGGCAGTAGGAAACATCCTGTGACCTCCCAGAAAACGGACTCCTTCCCCAATCATGCTAATCTCAATTACCTGCTACAGAGAACATTCCTAACAGATACACAAGTTAGAATTTGGGAAAAGAGAAATAAATGTGAGTTATAGCAGATGAGAGATGTAAGCCTTGAGATGAGTGTGGAAAGATGGATAGATGTTAGAGGTAAAAAGGGAAGGGAAAGCATCCCCAGACAGACAAATGTGAATTAAAGCTTGAAGTAAGAATGAGCACAGCATGTATGACTTGGAATAAAAAAAGACTATTCTGCCTCCTAGGGAGAAGAAATATGGGTGTGATGGGTCATAAAACCAGGCACAGGTTTCATGGAGTGAAATGAAAGAATGCCTTCAGGGACTAGTTTATTGGTTTCTTCATTTCCAGAATAAGGATAAAATTAGTGTGAGTCAATAGTTTTACCTCTCAGCCTTCTACTACCCACCCACGTATGAAGAAGGAGCACAGAGTAATTGGATGATATAAACACAGGTAACTGAAAACAATCACAGCCAAAAACTTGTTACTTAAAAATATGCTAATATCCCACTCCTCTAGCTTTCTAAATTCTCAGAAATCTTCACAAAGTTGGACAACTTGCTTGAGCACTCTGGTCTAAAGAATATTAGTGAGAACTCAACATGCATCAGAATCCCCAATGGTTTTTTCATGATCTTACAAATAAAACTTACTGTAAAACTTAATGGTAAAAGTATAAAATGTTAAAATTCTAGGGGGGAAATCCCTATGTATTCAACTTATAATTTATTATTTTAGCTTTGGTTATAACGGCTTAGTACTTGCAACAATTCTCAACACATTCAAACACTGAGTTATGGATGCAACTGTTTCAGGGCCTCAGTCTCTGATGGGTGTCATGATGTTCTTTGATGAACATCTAAAGCCTCAGCACAAGCCACTGGCTGCTATGTACAGTGGTTTTTATTCTTTGTTTTTATTTTTGAGAATGGTTTTATTCACTCTTTTTCAAAACAATCAGCAATGCTGTAACACATTATTTAAATTGGATGAGAAATAAATACTGAATATTTTCTCATTTAGATTTATGTCTAGAGAAGCCAAAAATTAGCTGAATTGATATGAAACATGTCTTTTAAATCTTGGTGAAGTCTAGCAGTTGAAAATTTGCTTTGGGTAACATCTTAAAAAATGTATTCCAAAAATACTACACTCGGGTACATTTCATTTTATTTTAAAACTAGAGGCCCAATGCACGAAATGCGTGCAAGGGCCTTGGCCCCGGCCCCCACCTGCTGCTGCTGCCGCTGGGGCGTCTGCCGCCTCTGCTGCCGCCCACAACTGCTATGCCTTTGTCTGGAAGAAAGGATATCTGGGATGACATCCAGCCTAATTAGCATATTGTACTTTTATTATTATAGACTAGAGGCCAATTGCAGGAAGATTCCTGCAAGAACAGGGCTTCTGGTGGGCTTCCCTCCCATCGCCGCCACATCTCCACCCCCACCCCCCGCGCGTTCCCTGCCACCTTTTCCCCCCAACACCCACCCTACACTTTTCCTCCCGCCGCCGCCACACCCCCACCCTCCATGCTTTCCCTCCCACTGCCACTGCTGCCCCGCACTTTCCATCCCGCTGCTGCCTGGTGCTTTCCCTTCCCTCCCGCCATCTCTGCCCCCCACGCTTTCCCTCCTGCAGCCGCCGCCCCCCGCTGCGCTTTCCCTCCTGCCACCGCTGCCCCGTGCTTTCCCTTCCGCTGCCACCCCACACTTTTCCACCCCCTGCTGCTGCTGCTGCTGCTGACGCCCACTGCCCGCTGTCGCCCGCCCCGCCCGCGCTTTCCCTCCTGCAGCCACCTTGCTTTCTGCTTTCCCTCCCTCTCCCTTCTATGCTGTCTTCAGTCTTCACTCCTCCCTCCCTCAGCGTATGCAAATTAACCACCATCTTTGTTGGGTTAATTTGCATACTTGCTCTGATTGGCTGTGGGTGTAGCGAAGGTACAGTCAATTAGCATTTTTCTCTTTTATTAGTGTAGATGCATTACTCCAAGACTTAAACAATATACTATACATGCAACTTTAAAATAACATTATTTGAAAATGCCTATGAGCTTAATGAGATATGAATCAATAATGCAATAAGGAGGAAGATATTGTACAAAAATAGAAGAGCAGGCCCTTTCTTCTCCTTCCTTCTCCTCCTGCATTCCTCTCAGGAAGCCCGGTGGCCCTGCAGCCAGCCCGGCCTCTGCGTGCAGAGTGCTGCACTCTGTGGGCGTCCCTGCCCGGAGCCAGCCTCCTCCTTACCATGTCCTGCACTACAGTGTGATTGAAGCTTCTTAAAATCACTGCTGTGGTTTCCATCCAGTAATTACTAACAATGGCTAAATTAATGACATTGTTATGACACTGCATGAAAAGAATCACCAGGCAAAACATGTTTTACTTTACTGCAACAAAAACAGAAAAACAATAATCAACGCTATAGCCTTTTTCTCTGCTGAGGGATTTAAGTAATTTTAAAGCAGCATTAAGACTCTCATCAAATTATTAATATAATCCTATTCATGTATTTATTAAATTGGAAAATATATCTATCATCACCCCTCTCTTTACATTACCTAATAAGACATACTGTGTATGTTTTTGTGTTGACAAGGCTTTAAAATCAGCATAGATTCAGTGTGGCTTAATTTACTCATTAATTCAATCATACAACAAATACTTAAGTATGTACTATGGACCAAATGCTTGTTCTAGACCCTGGAGATTCAATACTGAATAAAATAAGACCAAAAACAAACAAACAAAAAAACCCTGAGCCTTCGGGGAGTTTATATTTAACCTGGACAGACAATAAACAAACTATATATGTAGAGTGCACAGCCAGTGCTGACATTAAAAAATAAAGCAAAGCAGGAACCATGGCCGGGTGGAGAAGGTGTGACCTTTTTAGAAATAAAGAGAAGGTTTTTCTAAGAAGGCATCTCTGGGTCAAAACACAAGGATGTGATGAAGTAGCCACGCAGATATCTGCGAGAAGCCCTCAGACAATAGGTCTGTGAGTGCAAAGCCCAGCCTAAGACAGGGTCTGTGTTGTGTTTGCTTTGAAGAAAAGGAAGGATGGAGCAGCAATAGTAAGAAATCCAGCCAGGGAGGTAAGGGAGAAGGGTGAAAATTATATCTCATTTCAATCCTAAATCCATTTGTGGGTTAGATGAAAGCTACTGGAGGGCTTGGGGCAGAACACTGATAAGATGGCAGGGCCTTGTAGGAGCATCACCCTGGCCTCTCTGCTGAGAAGGGTACGGAGGGGCCTGCATTACAGCAGCAACACTAGCTGAGCGGCCACTGCACAATAAGCCAAGTGTGGGAAGATGGAGCCTTGGACTAGGGTGTTGGTAGAGATGATGGAAAGAAGTGATTAAATTTTAGGTTTATTTTGAAGAGGTTAAAAGATCTGGTGAGGATGCGATGTAGGGGGTGTCATCAAAGTTGACCCTGAAGGTTTTAGTTTGAGCAGCTGAGATGGAGAAGCCCATAAGAGCAGCTGGACTGTGGCAGAGTATTTTTTAAAAATGCAAATTTTCAATATGGATGAAGGCGGCAGGGGGGATTTTCATTTTCTATTTTATCTTTCCAAAAATGTCTGCATGGTCCATAAATTACAACAGTAATCAGATTGTCATTTAAAATAATAGGAAAAATTTTGCACATGTTATTATGTACAGCTTTCTAATACATGCATAACAAAATGCTTGAATAATTCTATAAGTTTTATAATGAAAATAAATACATTCTATTTAAAACCCCTTACAAGTGAAGAAAAGGACAGAGTTTGCTACACTAGAAAAGCACAAGGTTTCCCCAGAGAAATCTGAATTTGGATCCTGCTTCTGCTACTTGTTTATGATGTGTTACATTTGGGCATATTTATTCATATTTTCAAATTTAGTTTTCTCTTTAGATATTTAAAGCAATAAATAATAATATACATATTTAGTTGTATTGCTTTATTGTGAAGTTAAATAAAATGCTGTACATAGAACACTCAATATATTGCCTGACTAATAATCATAATCAAAATCACATAATAAAAATCACAAAACACATTAATGAAAATGAAAATAAAAACAATAATTTATTTCTGTGTAAAAGGGATGGGCATCATGTGATAAGAACTTTACATGTATCATTATGTTAGATCTTTACAGAAAACTCTAAGGTAGGCACTATTTTTATCCCATTTTACAAATAAAGAAAATAAAACTTTAAAAGAAAAAAAAAATACTTCACAGGTTATTTATCTGAAAATAAAAGCACTTAAAGGCATAGGTTCAAGGCTGCAAGTCCATGGAGTTTTAACCTACCCATCATGAAACAGAAAGTTTAATGCCTTCCCTGAACCAACAAATCCCTGGAATATTGAATTAATATTTCTCAGTGCTCCATTTGTATTAGACTTTGAATTGAAACTTGGGATAGCAAAAAATTGACCCAGATAATTGGAGATGGCATTAAAGATGAATTCCACCAATGCAGGTAGGACTAGAAATTAAAGAAACCTGGAAGCCGAAGTACCTACAGAGAGTGAGGAAGCAATTTATTAAACATTGCACATTATTCTTGATCTGTTTCTTTTTTCTGAAATAGACTTGTTGAAAAGCAAAACAGTTTGTGTTCATATAAGTTTTACTCATTATTTAGGTTAGCTAAATATAAATTTTTTTAAATTTGATATTTAAAGTGTAAAAATTATATTTATCAATAATAGCTAGACTATGGTGTCCAGTTGCTTGGTCAAATACCACTCTAGAAGTTGCTGTGAAGGTATTTTATAGAGGTGATTAACATCTATATTCAGTTGACTTTATTTGTTTTAATTTATCTTTCTTGTTGAAAAGTATTACAGATGTCCCCTGTGTCCCCATTGACCTCTTCTTGCCCTCATGTGCCCCCCACACCAAGCCTTTATCACATTATTGTCTGGGTCCATGGGTTATGCATATATGAATACAAGTTCTTTGGTTAATAAAGCAGATTACCAGTAACATGAGTGGGCTTCATCCAATCAGTTGAAGGCCTTAAGAACAAAACAGGTTTCCCTGAGAAGAAGACTATAACATACAGATCCTGCCAGAGTTTCCAGCTGGCTGCCCTGCCCTACAGAGTTTGGACTTGCCAGCCCCAATAATCATATGAGCCAAATCCTAAATATAAATCTCTTCATTGTATATATTTGTAGATGTACATGCATCCTTTTTGTTCTGCTTCTCCCTGACTGATATAGTCTCCTTTTCTGTTTATGTATGTTAGTATTACTAAGATGTGCACCAAGTTTATTTCTTCATAGACTTTCAAGATCTCATAAGAATTTTTATAAAATAATATCAAAAACATAAACTGTAGGAGAAAAGCTAAGAAGATACTAAAAAGTGACAAAGGGGTATTATATTGGTTACTTTTTGTTGGCTTTACTTATCATCCACCAAGTATGAATATCAAGCTTTCCTTTCCTATGGCATGCCCTGCCCTTCATCCACATGGCTTCTGATCTTAAGAGAAAGCTAAAATCAACCTCATGGTCTGGTACAGGGGGATGTCTTGACTGGCTGGGTGTTTCAGGGGTGGCAGATGGGATCTGAGCCTGTCCAATTAGGATGGATTTCAGGACACTTGCTCTGAAGGCAGGGGAACAAATGTCATTTCTTTGTCTTCACTGGACATGAATAAAGATGCATACAACCACAGCAGCTGTTGGCAGATATATCACCACCACGAGGGAAACCAGTTTGAAGATGAAGATAAATTTAACACCACAGTACACAAAGCAAAAAAAATTGGGGGAAAGAAAAAAAACCCACAGATTTTTAGTGACGTAAATGAGCTCCTCATTCTAAATTTTGTGAGCCAATAAAATCTCTTATTATTTAAGCAACATTAAATTGGTGCTTCAGTTACAACAAAAAAATCATGTCACTATACATAAATATTTTTAAACGTGCACTGCTAGATATTTACAAACATTACTGAAGAAATGATAGCTTCAAGCTTAATTATGAAGGATTTTAGTTATTTTACATATTTCTTAAGAATAAGATCTTAAGACTTTTAATTATTTATTTTATGTCCAGTTTTATACTTTTGGGTAAAAATTATAGATTATATATCTATATCTATATTCATAGATATGTAAGTAAAGATATAAAGATATTACTTTTTCCTCTTTTATTACTTTAATTCTTAAACCTGTTTATAGAGGAAAATATGGAGTATTTAATCTCCCAAATTCCTACTATTATCAGAATTCTATATACAGTGAAGTTTATCTCAGTGATTATATAAAAAAAAACTATCTACATATAACAAGGATTTAAAAAACGATTTTCCTCACAATTCAAAATCACTATCACACACCTACCAATAAGGAAGTTTTGTTTCAAAAAAAAGTAAACACTGCCCGACCTTGTGGCTCAGGGGTTGAGCATTGATCTATGAGCCAGGAGGTCCTGTTTTGATTCCAGGTCAGGGCACATGCCTGGGTTGTGGGCTCGATACCCAGTAGGGGGTGTGCAGGAGGCAGCTAATCAATGATTCTCATCTTTAATGTTTCTACCCCTCTCTCCCTCTCCTTCTCTCTCTGAAATCAATAAAAATATATTTTAAAAAAAGGTATGCACAATGTCTTTTTATGAAACTGACCAAAGCTAAATCTTAAGCAGCAAAGTTTTCTTCCCTATTGCACTGAGAATCTACGAATAATGGCTTTGTTTTCAAGAGATTGTAGAAATAAACTTTGGTGTTTTACATATTAGGTTTTAATACTTAATTCTGTTTAGCATATATTTATGAACAAGAATATACTTCGATAAAATAATTAGAAAAGTTAATCCAGGCACTAGAGGGGAAATATTCATTTCCGTATAAAAATGGAGAAAATTTTTAACAAATGTAAAAACAAGAATGCCAAGCTCTATTTCAGACCCCCAAGGAAATAAAGTGCTAAGATTAGAATGCGAAAGCAACTCTTATTCATTAGAGAATAATGTGGTAAGATATCATTCCTTTTCAAAATGCATGAACTGTTGAATAATTGAGTATAGTTGGCCATGTAGAATTAAACTCCATACAAAAACAGGAAAAAGATCTAAAAGAAATCTGTAGCAAAGTGGAGAAAATCACAATATTCACTGTAAATACAAATATTTTATAGAACTAAAATTTAATATTTCCTAAGTTAGAGAAGAATATCTAATCTGTGCAGTGTTACATGGCTTATCCTATCTAATAATAGAGTAATATGCAAATAACCATCACTCCGCTACGCCCACGATTGGGCAGCAGGAGGCTGGGGGGGCAGGACTCGGGGTGGCCTATCCAGTCATTGAGAGGCGCAGGCAGTGGGACTCACGAGTCCCATCCCCTGCGCCTCTCAATGGCTGGATCCATCGCCGCTGAGCGGAGACCCCTCAGCGTTCGCAGGTCGGAGTGGTGGTGGCGGTGGTGGCGCCCCCAGATCCGCTAACGCTGATGGGGGTGGGTCCGGGAGCTTCCACCGCCGCCGCCCACGGAGAGATCCCTCAGCGGTGGCGGCGCCCCTGGACCCGCAACGCTGAGGGGTCTCTCCGGGGGCGGGGGCGGCAGCGGTGTTGGCGGCGGGGGTGGCGCCCGGACCCGCCTCCATGCACCTACACTGGGGGAGGGCCTGGTCAGCAGCCGCCGAGGCTGCTTCAAGGGCCAAAGAGGGAGGCAGGGCCAGACCCCAGTGGCCGCAGCTGCTGTGGGGCCCGGGGAGCCAGGCAGGGCTGGACAGGCAACCTCAGCATGGGCCTGGGGGTGGGTCCAGCGGGACAGCTTGACAGCAGACAGCAGGGCCTGCTTGGCTGTTGCCGTAGTGACCCAGGAGCAGACAAGCGCAGCTGCAGGCAGCACCCAGCAGGGCTTGCTTGCCCATTGCTATGGTGTGAAGCAGGCAAGCCCCGCAGAGAGCAGAGAACCACAGGGAGCAGGCCTAAGCCATCAGCAGGACATGCCCTGAGTGCTCTCAGATTGGAGAGGGTACAGGTCGAGTTGAGGGACTTCCTATGCATGAATTTCATGCACCGGGCCTCTAGTTTAACCCTTTGCACTCGCTTGCTTTTTTTCTGGATTCCTTTATTCTAATGCTAACCGTGTCGAGTCACACTCGACATTCGAGTGCAAAAGGTTAAACTATAAATATGTACATATAAAATTATTGTTAAAAATATATATTTATACATAAAACTATACTTTCAAATCTTTACTACTGCTAGCCAATGTTACATTAGATGTGCAGATTACTAGTGTTCTTAGGTGTACTTCCTCAATGGCCAAACTGAGCATTTAAAATATTAAACATGTCAAAAGATTTGGAAGAAACAAATGAGAATGTTGAAGCTCTGGTATATCAAATCACTCTTTCTTCATCTCTGGTGGGCATCACAGAGGTTGAAATAAGTCTACATTAAACTATTGTATCCAGGAAGTAACCTTTATCATCATTAATAATCAGTCTCAGATGTTAATAAGCCACAAATACAATTTTACATTTAAATAAATGATAAACTTTATAAACATATGAAGAACACTATAACTTTAGTAGTTTACTATTTTAATTTAGCTGATTGCTAAAAAGACTTTACCATTTACATTCATCTGAATATTTAATTCTTCTAATCATAATTTTTCCTAAATGTTAACTCAGTATTAATAGCTAGTTTTATATAAACCCAAACTCATTCTCTTTCTCTGATATTAAAAAAAGACAATTAAAGCAATAAAAAATCTCCCCTTAGGCAAGAGAGACAGAAAATTAAATATTTGTTTTTAGGTAGTATGAACAAAAACAGCAAATTGTATTTTGACTCATCATTGCCACTGATTTCCATATAGCCACAAGCTTCCCACTGTCAGTTTTGACTGATTTTGATCTTATTCAATAATATTTTCCATTTTGCCTTTGTTTTTTAAAATATATTGGGGTAACATTGGTTAATAAAATTATATAGGTTTCAAATGTACAATTCTATGATAACATAATATGTATACTTCATTGTGTTTATCATCACCCAAAGTCAAATCTTCCTATATTTTTGCCTTTGTTTTAATTCATAGTAATTTTGTCAATTTGGTACATAAGTCATATTTCTAAAAAAGTAAAATAATCGCTAAAAAGATCAAATAAATTAACAGGAATGAGTAAATTTACATATCAATAAGCCTGATTTGATATACCTTATAGTTAATAAATTAAATTCTATCTTTATTAGATCATTTGTAGCAGTCAAGTTTCTAATGTAAGTATCCTAATTTTCTAAATGACTGACAAAAGTATTGATATAATCAGTTTATGAAGCCTCTCACTATCATGAAACTTAAATGATAATTGGATTTGTGGAACATGGAAGAAGTAGCCACTGACTTAACTTTATTATAGAATGTTATTTCATGAAATTTGATTAATGTGATCACCTTTCAAAAGCTGTAAACTGATTTGATTTCAAAGTTACAAACTGAGCTGCATTTCACACCCACAGATACACACACACACACACACACACACACACACACACACACTCTTAATATTTGCAAATCTTTGGTTTTTATAGACATATTTATTAGACGAAGTCTGATGAATTCAGTAGCACACTTCTGAAACTATAAGGAAATAACTGATGTTGCTAACTCATAAACAAATTCTGAAGAAAATTTCAAAAGGGAGTTTTGAAAAAATTATTTGAGTAATAGCAACATAATTGGATTTCATTTATCACCTCTAAAGGTGATTCATTTGGAGGCACAGTATCTGTTATGGTAGCTTCAAAAACTATGAATCTCATTAGTTTGTAATTAGATATTAGGATGTAACCTAGTTTGAAGGAATTTCTTGTATAGTTCATAAATGTGTTTTTACACTCAATGAAATAAGATGTTTAAATACCTGAACATAATATTCAAATAAGATAAAAGAAGCTTTGGCTAGTTACAGGTGTTAGGTGAAACTGCCCTAGTAAATTAGTTGCTACAGAAAAAATGTTCCTTTGGCTAATGCAACCCATCAGAACATTCAGAGCAGAACATTTCTCCATGAGGAGAAATGCAGATGTGATGTATTATGAACCTTCTCTACAAATCTACACAAAAAAAAGCACTTGCTTTTGCAATGGCAATTTAGAGGTTCAAATGAGAAGAATAAGGCATGTTTGAAAAAAATAGCTCAAGACCGAATGAAGCATGAAAATATTCTAAACAGAATCATTGTTTTAATGATGTTCAAAATACCATGCCTTCTCTACCATTTTTATTCTTCATGATACTTAGTTCTCACTTCAGCCTGTGCTTACTAAATAGATGATTTTCTGAATAAGAAACAGAGTCAGGATGCCATAAGTTATACAAAATTTTGTTTTTAAATGAAGTGAGTATTTAAGGCAACAATGTAATTTTTATCCTTAAACTTAAATGAATATCATGTTCAATGTTGGTGATATATTTTATAATGCAGTATTCTATATAGAATGTCACAGTTTTGAAAGTATATTTTATCATTTTACTTTATTCTCCCCATTTTATTATTTTTTCTGCATGTTATTGTTTTAATATTTTTCCTCCTCATTTTATTGTTTTAGACATTTTTAACCTTATTTTTTTATTGATTTCAGAGAGGAAGGGAAGGGAGAGAAAGATAGAAACATCAATGATGAGAGAGACTCATTGATTGGATGCCTCCTGCAGGCCCCACACTGGGGATTGTGCCCACAACCTGGGCATGTGCCCTGACCAGGAATAGAACCATGACCTCCTGGTTCATAGGTTGACATTCAACCACTGAGCAACACTGGTTGGGCTTATTGTTTTAGGCATTTTATTGAATGTTTTAATTTCCTTTATTCTTTAATGTTGATGTGATATTTTGTGTTATTTTTTCCTCTGACCTTTCCTATTTTTATTTGTAACTCCAACATCATTTAGTCTGAAATAGTAGGTCCAAGAAATTATGAGAGTAAATAAGTAAACCTATACCAGTTTTCTGGTTGAAACTTTAGGACATGCACTTCAAAGGATTGTGTTTCCATTTTTAATAGCATTAAGTTAAATAAGAATAATCTTTACAGAATAGTAACTTTACCTGCTGAAGTTGGCTCTTCCTCATCTGAGGCTACAGTGGGGGGGGGGGGGGGAGGGGAGCAGAGGGAGAGAGAGAGACAGAAAAAGAGGTTGAGATTTCATATTTCTAAACAATGACCACAAGCTCTTAACTTGAAATTCAGTGTATATATTAGATATCTGTCATTAGATAATTAGGTAATGACAGATTAATGGGTATTTACATTAAATTAACATTTATATACTCATACTTCAAAATACGTATATATTGGAAAAGACCTTTCAGATGTATAAATTTGATTTTTCTTTCCCTTTGCAAATAAGATTGACCTTATTTAGAGTGTAATTATTATAAATAATATTGTTTACAATATGTTATATATATCATGAAAATACCCCACTATCAACCACTTTGTTGGAAATTTTTATTAGCAAAAATTAGTTAAATTATTCCATGAGGTAGAAATTATAAATAAGATAAAAGTTATTAAACCTTAAGAGTGAGACAGAATCACTTTGGTTGTTGGTTAAGCAGAAATATTCCAGTTCTCCCCGGAGCACCTGTCACACATATATACGCACCACACACACAACACACTCACTCACGTCTACCAGATATTTCAGGATTCAGTAGTAGTGACTCTTTGCTGAGGCCACAGGAACCTTCATTATAAACTCACCCCATGTGCTTTTGACACAAGAGTTCTACAGCCACTGCAGCAGACAAACATGGATATTATGATACGAGAGGCCACAAGATGAAAACACAACTTTATGTTAAAGCTGTACTTCTCAGCCCTGAGTCTGTAATAGAATGCCAACTCTGGGTCCCATCTCAAGCCAGTTAACTCAGAATCTCTTTCAGCAGCACCAGCTTCTAGCCAGGATTGAGATATGACTAAGTAACATCCATACAAAGTCACAGGAACTGTAACTCAAAGTGTGGATTATCCTGATTCCTGTTTGTAAAGGGAGATGTGTCTGAGAGCAGCACGACTCCAGGGTAACGATCTATGGCTGGGTGTATGCGGGGGTGGAGCATGGTGATTACAATAGTGAAAAGAGGCTTTATCTGAAGTAGCTTTGCAATTTTTCTCAGAATTCACCCCATCGCCTTTATCCTAATAGACACTCTGTGAGTAGGTATTTCTGTTCCGTGCGCAAGTGCAGCTTACCCCGAATATTACTGTTGAAATATGTGACACAAGCCGGCACTATTTCATCTGATTCATGAAGTTTTAAAATAAAAATTTACTCAGCTGAATTGCTTATAAAGGAGCTTTGTTCCCAGGTGATTCGTTAATCAAGGTATCCCTGTGCAACCAGGGAGCAGTCTCCACTCTTTCCCGTTAAGGTTGCGTCTGCACAGAGTCCACATTAGACAAGCTCACTTTGTGTCCTGACAGTATTTTCCTCTCACGCTGTTTGGCTCGTCAACTTGGCACGTAAAGAAATGAAGAGAGCAAGCACAGTTGGCATGCATGGCGTGGAGAACATAAATATTTAAAAAGCTGTAAGCTTCTTTATCATGTCCAAAATATATCATAACATGTTCAAAGAGGAAAATTATTGGTAACTTCCAGGAATTCCTTTTTTAAGAAAAGACCATAGGAGTTTGTGGAAGTCCTGACTTGGGTCATTGTCAGTAAGAGGCTGGAGATTCAAAATGGGGGGCGGGGGGGGAGAGAAACACTTATGACTAATCACTTAATGTGTGGAACTCAATTTATAAAGCAATCGATGAGATGAAAATTACTCTTATTTGAAGATGAAGGTAATGATGTCAGAGTGACTGGGCAATTTGGCTAAGGTCAATTGCGTTTGAGCTCATGTCAGTGTGACTTTAAAACCAAGCTCTTTCCACTCTGCCTTAGTGTCTCAAAAAGTGCTGATTCTATATCCACTGAGAAAATGTGAAGAAGGCAGAAACAGTCATGAAATCAGGACTGACTAGAGCTCTGATGATGTTAGTCGAACATAAGTACATGGGGGAAAACACACACACACACACACACACACACACACACACACACACACAAATAAAACATCTGGATGTAGGGGCTGAGAGAGAAAACCCCTTGAAAAATAAAGCTCCCCCTGGGAAACTTCAAGTCCCTGACCATCCAGGGCTAGATATAGGAAGGTGAAATCATGACGATGGAGTTAAATAAAATATCCTAAGTATGTGATGCCTAAGGAAGATTAAGCCTAAGTTTTATTCCTTAATCATTTATGGATATGCAAGGAATTTTAGGAAAGAATTAGCAAGCCAGGAAGTAAACACAGTTTCAATTTTATAGGAGTCCTGCAATTAGAAATTTCTTAAAACTAAAGCTCCTGGGGCAAGTAGTATACTAACCTACACTTGAAGTCAGTAATACCTGAAAGCTCTTTTTAACAAATTAACACATTAGAGGCAACAGGTATACAAGTCTGCATAAAATTATATTCCTATGCATCATCTCCATGGTTTTGGTTCCTTATAATATGCAGATGTCAGTGGCCAATATTTATACTACTATAATACATGTGTGTGAGAGTGCGCACACACACACTCACAAAAGCACATAGAAGGGTTAACATTGGTATTAATTCACTGTTTCCATTATCTCTGACAAAGATGGCTTTGTAGGCTAACTGAATTACCAACCAAAGTGTCATGAACTATTAACAGATGGCAGCTAGATCCCCAGAAGTACATGTAAGCCTCAAAATGGATACAAGAAGCCTATTTGGTGATATTTAAGTGAAATAAGTATCACAAAAGGTGTAAAAGTCTGTTTCATATGCAAGTTCCTCTAATCCTGGAAATTGAAAATACATGCACCAAGCAGAATGAACATAAACTAGCAAATGATTCTGTATTGCTCTTCCTGGTCCCAATGCAGAAGGATTAATGGAAATTATGGTGATAAAAAAAGGCATTATATATATATATATATACTAGAGGCCCGATGCACGAAGATTCATGCAAGAATGGGCCTTCCTTCCCCTCTCCTGGCTGCCGGCACCGCCTTCGCTCTGGCCGGAGCCATCTTTCTGCTCCGGCCTGGAGCCGCCTTTGCGCTCCTGCCCAGACCCCTGGAGCCCCAGAGCTTGGCGCCTGCGTTTGCAAATTAACCCGCCATCTTTGTTGGGTTAATTTGCATACTCACTCCTAATTGGCTGGTGGGTATCGTGAAGGTATGGTCAATTAGCATGTTACTCTTTTATCAGTGTAGATATATAATATACGGAATTTAGCTAAGTGTGGTCCTGTCATTGCCCATGGAGAATAACCCTGGGTGTTTGTTAAAATGCCTCAGATCAATTGAATTTTGGGTGTCAGCCCAGGTTTCTGCATTTTTAGAAAGCTCAGCAGGTGACTGTTAGGAACACTAAATGTTCAGAATTATGGCTCTACCCATCCAAGTTTGTTGTAGTGGGAAAGAGCCATGGTGCACTTGTTGGAACCACAGGAGTAAACTACCAGGCTTACAGGAAACCCTTTGCAATGTGCACTGTGATTGCTTCACCAGTTTTCAATGCTCTTTCCCATAGAATATCTTCAGGTCTACATCAATCCTTGGGTAAAGATGACTCCCCTTTTGAATTCAAGAGGAAGTCTGTATCTCTGAAGTGAGTGAATCTCCCCCCTTTCCTGACCACAGTGACTGGTGTAGGTAGGAATATGATCCACTGGAGACAAGAATGTGTAAGAACAGGTTTGTGTGCACTTGGGTGAGGACAGGCTTTCAGAAAGGAGGGCTCCTTGTGTTTCTGAGAAAGTGATTGGGAATAACCCTCTTTCTTTCTTCGGTAGATATGGATAAGGAAGTCCGTGGCCCTGGCGCTAAGTTGGCAGGCATCTTGCAACCACGATGGATGCCACCTTTCAGGAAAAGCCAATCCTACCCAAAGGCAGAGTGGAGAAACAGAAAGCCATTAGAATATTGATGGTATTGTTTGAGCCACTGACTCTGGACTGGAGTTCTACTCTTCATTGTCTATCTAGTTTTAGTGGAGCTTTCTCTTATTTAACATTCTGCTACGACCATAAACACTATTTTTGTTCCCATTTGAAATATATTAGAATGCATAAGGAATAAATTATCTCTGAGGCAGGGGAGACCCAAATACACACAGCCTTGGGCTGCGCTTTCAGAGGGCAGCTGGGATTTTATTCTCGCCACCATGTTTTGATAAAATAAACCTAATTATCTAATTTTGAAGCTGGTCATTGTTTTCTTCTGGACAGCCTGGCATGTACCTGTTCATGAACTGGGTTGGTGCTTGGAGAAAGGAGAAGGCATCCTGTAGACTTTCTTCAGGTTTATATTGATATCTACTAACTTTCCTTCTCCTTTCCCTCCCTGCTCCTTTTATTCCTTTCTCTCTTTTTCTTTTTTCCATAGCATCAAAGGTCAAGTAACAGAACTACTTAAACCCAATGGGCTGAGTATTATCCTAATATACATATGATATTTAAAAACACATACTTAATTATGGTTAGGCTCTATTCTCTTAATGTGGTTTCAACAACTCTTATACCTTCCATCTTTATTTCATCCTTGGTGCTTAAATAAACTTTAATAATTTAGAAATTTCAACCATTCAAAATAATTCTATACCCAGTGTGGCTCACCAACAAATAGAATAAGCGCATTATCCTACCTAATAATAGACAAATATGCAAATTGACCGTACCTTCACTATACCCGCGATTGGCCAGGAGGCGCGGGGGGATGGGACTCGGGGTGGCTGGGGTGGCCGATTGGGCTGGCAGGATGCTGAGCTCGCGTTGCCAGCGGCGGCTCGAGCTCAGCGTCTGCGCCATGGCTTGCTGCGGCAAAGAAGGGGCCTCTGGGGCAGCGAGCTCACGTCCCGCCACGGACCATCAAAAGCGGGGGAGCTAGGTGCCTGTCCGCTCAGGCACCAGGCCTTTCAGAAGCCTTTGCCGTGCTGGAGGCTTCTGAAAGGCCTGGTGCACCAGCGGACAGGCACCCAGCTCCCCCGCGATCGAAAGCAAAAGCGTGGGAGCTGGGTGGCTGTCCACTCAGGCACTAGGCCTTTCAGAAGCCTCCACCGCTCTGGAGGCTTCTGAAAGGCCTGGTGCACCAGCGATCAAAAGCAAAAGCGTGGGAGCTGGGTGCCTGTCCGCTCAGGCACCAGGCCTTTCAGAAGCCTTCGCCGCGCCAGAGGCTTCTGAAAGGCCTGGTGCACCAGCGGACAGGCACCCAGCTCCCCCGTGATCGAAAGCGAAAGCGAAAGCATGTAGGGGACCCTACACGTGCATGATTCAATCATGCACTGGACCTCTAGTGAAATATATAAAATACTAGAAGCCCGATGCACAAAATTCGTGCAAGGGGCTTGGCCCTCACAGCCCTGACTTCATCCAGAAGGTCATCTGGAAGGTCATCTTCCTATCCAGTCTAATTAGTATATTACACTTTTATTATTAAAGATATTTCTAGCATGAATATCTATTTAATATGTGGACATTACTCAATTCATATTGACTTATGGATTATTTTGTTTGCTATATCATAAGTCAAGTTAGCTTTATACCGAATATGCTTTGAAAGTATACAATTATCTATGTAATTCATTATCTCCATAAGCAAAGCAGCAATAAATATGTATTCTGACAATATTTTAGAATGTTTTTATTCAACTGCTGGAATGCGAAAATAACAATGATAATATTTATGCATGATTATTCATGCCTGCCCAGATGTTAAAAGCTATAAATGTGTGTGTATTTATTAAGGCAAAGAAGAATACATTATCATTTCAAATTTGTGAATTAAGTCATTTAAGTAGGTTATGGAGTTGCTTCTAGAAGTATTCAAAGAATTATTTAGGGATAGGTTTCGGTTTATATGCTCAATGTTTTATTGTTTGTTTTTTTTGTTCATTTGTTTCTTGGCCCATGGCTCAATGAAGACATGCCTCAGGACTAAAAATTGCTATTAGCAACTTCTTTTTGAAAGCATAAAGAGAAGTGTAAGTCTCTCCTGGCCAAACACTTCAGACAGCATATGATGTGGTCATGTCTATACTCATTGAATTGCAGATTATTTGGAGCAGTAGACAATGTTACTTGCATAGAAAATATTCAGTGAATCATTTAGTCATCTCTATTTTATCAGTATTTACATGCATTTTGATTCCTGTGTTATATTTATAGGATGCCATATATTTGATTACAGTTAATAATATGCAATACATAAAATATAATTATATACACATGCAATTAATATATAAGTATATATTTATTTGTATGTCTAGTAGTCTTTCCCCATAGACTAGCAGTTTTGTAAGGACAGGGCAGTGTCTTTTCTGCTTACCATTATACTTACAACTTTTAGAATAGTGTCTATAACATTGTAGGGCTCAATAAATATTTGTTAAAAGAAATAAAATACAAATAGATATTTAAGCCAAGCTGGTGTTGCTTAGTGGTTGAGGTCAAGGTTAGATTCCCGGTCACAGCACATGCCTGGGCTCAATCCCCATTAGGGGGCATGCAGGAGGCAGCTAATCGATGATTCTCTTTCATCATTGATGTTTCTATCTCTCCCTTTCTCTCTGAAATCAATGAAAATATATCTAAAAAATAAAAAATAGAAATATAAAAAATAGATATTTAATACAATCCTTAGAAGTTGGTAATAGCAACTTTTAAGTCCTGTTACTCAATAAAATTTAGCTCTTTCATTATGCTACATTACTTGACTTACCAAAAAAAGAAAGCCTATATCTTCATCTATGTTTTAGTAATATAAATCTATATGTAATTTTATATGTAATAATTTAAATAAATGTAAATCAGATTTTCTGTCTTGGGTAGGAGAGAAAAGAAGCAATGGTTAAAAAGACAATGGTTGCTTTAATGATCATTTGATCATCTCAAGAAAAAATAAGTCTGTGATTTTAAACTAATTCAAAATCATCAAAGTATAGTTTATTAATTAAATAGATTCATTAAAGTAGAACTGCAAAATGTGCTTTCTATGTTTAGTAGTTATATAGCTCACATGGGTTTTATAAGCTACTTATACAGTGAATCATGCTAACAGCAATTACCAGTGCCAGTGCGATTTTTTCATTTTAGAAAGAGGTACGAATGGGGAAATAATAAAGAATGAATGGATATTTTAGTTTCATTTTTTTGCCACTTAGTTAAAAAAACTACATAGTTTATAAAACTAGGCCACAGTATTGGGAAGCTAAGAAATAATATGACTCAAGTAGCCTATATTCATATCCCAGCTAGTATTAAAAAGATTTCAGGGACATGACTGGGACACATTTGCTGACTAAAAGAAGCACTAAAGATTTTTATTTTAGGTGATTTGACATTACAAAGGCCTTATAATTCACATTTCACATACCTATTCAATTATCCTCAAATACTTTTGTTTATTTAATGTGCCCTTCCTCACTATCCAAATTCATCCCATCCTTGTGAACTAAATTCAAATCTTAGCACCCTCAATTCCCTAGTATTTATTTCAATCTCCAGATTTATATAGTTATTTTGTTCCAATTCCCACTGGCTTTTAAACTGTAAATGAAATCCAGTTCTAAAGAAAATGGCAACAATATTTTCCAATCTTGTTCCCTAACTGAATATTATCCATTATTCTTCTTTTAAGAGAAATGGTTGTATTTTAATTTTGTATAGTGCATATAACTAGTGCTGAGTAAATTCTTTTGGAAAGCTATTCAATTTTACAGATGAGAAAATGAAGTCCAGTAAGTAAACTTAATGACTGGCTTTACATTATTGTGAGCCATGTAAAGCGAGAATTGGAAGGTAAACCTAAAATATATAAAGAAAATTCACAAATAGAAGAAACATGTGAGGAATAAAGCAGATCAGAAGTTAATATAAGTGATTGCTTAGATTTATCAATTTCAGCAAAATTCATTCATAATCTATCTGAAAATTTAATATAGGAAAGGGAATAATTCTGCAATGAGAATGTTGTTTAATGAGATTAGGAAAGCCATGAAGCTCAGGTTACCTATTCATCATATGTAAATGTCCACAGCAACTGACAGAAGGACCTTAGTACCATCAGGCTTATGTTCTGTGGATTTCTGTTTATTTATGTGCGCAGACTGCTCACTCCAACCTCAATCCATTCCCATAAAACTGGGCAAATGAGCTAATCTAAAAAGTAAATCTGCTAAAACCAAAAGGACAAAAATCTAAAAGGTAATGGGTAGATCAGCAATATTGGCACAAATCTCAGCACCCACTTACGGAAACCACAGAAAATATTCATGTCAAAAGAGATCGTGTGATTAAGGATATTGGCAAAAACAAACAAAAACCCACATTGCTATAATGGGTTAAGGTTTGCATTAGAAAATAGAGGTATGTTTAATAAATCATCTAAATTACCACCTAAAGATTCACCTCAAAGTGCATTTTGAAGTAAAATTATTAAACATCAACTACATACAGGGTGGGGCAAAAGTAGATTACAGTTGTGAGTTCATGAGACAGACTTTGTTCTTTTATTATTATTGTATTATTTTACATATAAACAATTATAAACCTTCTTTAGTGACACCCTGTGTACATACATAGTATATAATTATTAACATTTATGATATAATAAAAGAGGATTGTAAAATATATGCTTTTCAATAAATTTATTGCAAATCCTCCTATGTCAATATAATCAATGACTATGGGCAGTATTGAGAAATGTTTTATTTTATTGAAATAATTTATTTAACTCTCAGCTGAGTGCTATTTGGATAGACTTAGGGACTTATCTCCTATAAATAATATTTCAAATAATAATCAGACTCCATTTGAATAGTGGTAGAAAAATGAAACAAAAACGAATAGCCAAATAATTTCATTAAATAAATAGGAGCACATCATTCTACATACAATATAAAATATTCACTTTTGTAAATGACTCTTTTTAAAACATATTTTTATTGATTTCAGAGAGGAAGGGGAGAAAGAGAGAGAGAGAGAGAGAGAGAGAGAGAGAGAGAGAGAGAGAGAGAGAGAGAGAGGGAGGGAGGGAGAGAGAAACATCAATGATCAGAGAGTATCATTGATTGGCTGCCTCCTGCACATCCCACACTAGGGATTGAGCCTATAACCACTGAACAACACTGCCTGGACTACATAAAACTTTTAAATGATCCTGTTTTCTATGCCATCAGCCAACCTTTATTAATATTCTTCTTAAATATATTGGACAATTTATATGTGTGTCTTCTTCCTATGAAAGTTACTCCCTTGCAATAATTATTATTAATAGAGTTCAAATAAAACTTTCAGTGTCCCAAATCTACATTGCACATGACACAGAGACAAACTGCTGAGTTCTTGGTGATGTAAGGTACAGCATGGGGAATATAGTCAATAATTTTGTAATAACTCTGTATGGAGTCAGGTGGGGACAGGAAATATTGAGGGGAACACATTGTAAAGCATATGACTGTCTAACCACTATGCTGTACACTTGAAACCAATACAAAATAATACTAAAGTAATCTAATTGAAAAAAAAGTTTTAATAAAAATATTTCAACATTAAAAAAAAATTGCTGAGTTCTGGGTTTGTGCAGATACAGCCTTAGACTAACAGATTGCCCTGCCCATCACCTCCTACTCCACCTAGGGACACTGAATACTGAATATTCTGTACCTTCTGGGATATAAATATTATAGAACTTTAATGTTTTTTTAAATAAATGGTGACTAATCGATGGCTGATATTTACCTTCTTACAAAACATTGGCATCTAATTCATGTGCATGTTTGTGCACAGAATCAAGTATTTAACATGTTATAATTATTTCAACATGACATTTTTACTACTTTGGAAATCTGTGAAGCCTTTTAGTAAAATATTATTCATTTTTCACTGTTTATATTCCAAAGATGAATTCAGAAATTTTATGATGGCTTTGAAATGATGGTTTCCCAGAATATAGATCTGCATATTTGACTTAATTAAAATATAGTATCTTTTGAAAGGTAAAAGATGAAGGGAAAAACAACAGCAACAGAGAGCAGGTCTAGGTTAAAGGGAGCTGAGCTATCACTGGTGGATCTGTTTCTCTTTGGTCAGGGGGAATTATTATGAATTTTTTTCATGCACTTTGAACTCATTCTAAGGACATTAACTAAAAGAGAAAGCACAGCCTCTGCTTCCTGACAGGAACTCCACTAACCTAATGCCACTGACTTATTCGGCAATGAGTTGATGACTTCTATAGAGTTGGGTTTTTTTTCCTTGCCTGTTAAAGCAGAAACTAAAATTAAATGCTTTCTTTTCAGAATCATTAGGACCTTCTTTAAAACAAAGGAGTCAGCATATCTCCACATTCAGGTGTTAATCAAGTGACATTGACAATGTAATTTCCCTATCTGTAAAACTTGTCTCCCTGGGCTAAATTTTTTTTCATAATTGGAATGTCTTTAAAGAACTCAACTGATAAAAATATGGACAAGTCTAACTTTAGGACAATGAAATTGAATAAAGTTTCAGGGCTATTTAGGGAGGGCTGAACCCCATTCTTCTTAGCTTTGAAGTTATTTTCAAGTTGTGAATGCATGCTATTAACTTCTACTCTTCAAACAATCAAGAACAGTCTAGGAAACAACCCATTCAGAAAACAGGAAGCAAACAACTTTAAAAAATTAAATGTGAGATCCACACAAAACATAAAAGTCATTTAGTTCAACCTACCAACCAAAAATATAAATATTGCCCTGGTTGGGTGGCTCAGCCAGTTGGAGCATCGACCTATATACCATATTCCAGGTTGGGGCATGTAGAAGAGGCAACAGAATTGGTATTTCTCTCTCTCTCCCTTTTTCTCTTTCTACAATAACAAAAAGCATATCCTCAGTAAGGATGTTTTTTTAAATCTAAATATTGATTCAAAACTTGTAGTGGCAGGGAATTCATAGCCTCAGAAAGGAACATGTCACATCATTCTCCCAGAGATAGCCTCTGGAGAACAGGGAATATTGTGGCTCTTTCTTTGACAGACCAGCTATTAAGATATTTGAAGACAGCTATGATATTTCCCATAATTCTCTTGTTAACTGAGATAAACATCTCCACCTAATTTTGTATATCATAGTATACTAGAGGCCCGATGCATGAAGATTTGTGCAAAAATGGGCCTTCCTTACTCTGCCTGCCAGCACCCCCTTCACTCCAGCCTTTCTGCCTTCCCACGCTGCCTAGAAGCCTGGAGCGGCTGGGGCAGTGCGGAACCTGTGTATGCAAATTAACCCACCATCTTTGTTGGGTTAATTTGCATACTCACTCCTGACTGGCTGGTGGGTATCATGAAGGTACAGTCATTTTGCATATTACTCTTTTATTGGTGTAGAAAATCTGGTCATATTTGTTAAACTCCTCGTGACAAATTATGTCACGGTCTTTTAATATAGCAACAAAAAGATCTTACAACAAGAATTAGTTCTCCACCTAAGATCTAACTACTGCAAAACACAATGGCATTGTTACCTGCCTACTTTAGGCTACTATGTCACAACTAACAATCCACAATTATAGCAGCTACTAAAAGAATAAAGAATTAATTTCATTTCCCTCCTTCCTCCAGCCCCACATTATAGACCAATTTCTAGAACACTGGGCACTCCTAAATCTTATCTCCTTCCTGTCTCAAGGCAAGACTGGGTAGGTAAAAAAGGGAAACAAGAAATGGGGAGGTCACACTTAGGGTGAGGTGTCAAGGGAGAATATGACTGGCTTGCAATCCATGTTAAAAGTATTTTAGCAATAGGAAATTATGCAAAATTTCAAAACCAAGCAAAGCATTAAAGCCGTTCTTCCAACCTTTTACTTTCTACATGCAAAGAATATAGTTTGCATATATTTCATACACAGTTGATTAAGTCCACAAACTGAAAAAACAAATTTTTGTCTTTATTGCAACAGTTTCCTTAGTGTTCAAGACTAGGTGTACATTCAGGTGAATATAAATATTTTGTTTCTTCTCATGGGATTTTCTACATATCAACTGACATTTTTAGTCATAGAAGGGTTTCCTGGAAACTCTTTAAACCTTATAACTGTTTCTTCCAGCAATTAATCTCTGGTTAGAAAATCTAGATTAGAAATTAGCACTAATTTCAGTCAATAAACCACACTCAAACTTTTCCAAATCAACTATCCTATTAGATCAAGTCTTACTGAAAACATTCATAATAAATAATGAATTGAAAAACAGACTTATCTTGGAGGCAGAATAAATATGTAATAGAGCCCAGTTGGGATGGCTCAGTGGTTGAGCTTTGACCTATGAATCAGGAGGTTACGATTTGATTCCTGTCAGGGCACATGCCCGGGTTGCAGGCTTGTTCCCCAGTTAAAGAAAAGAAACTTTTGAAAAATTAAAAGCTGACAGCTCAATTGCCCCCAATTTGCACATTCAAGGACAAGCTGAAAAAATACTGACACAAATATAATAGGTCAGTGTTTATTGGACATTTCTATAATGCTATGGCTGAAATGATGGAAAAAGAATAAGGGACTAGAAAGCTTGATTTCTGCATGTAGCTTTTGAATTGTCTATAAGATTTGTGTATATTTACTTATTTTCTAACTTCTATATAGTTCTAATTATAGCAAGACTTTAATTTGAATAAAACACCTTTGAGGTTGGTGCTATTGTTATCCCAATTTTACTGGGAAGGAACTAAGGCATTGAGGGGTCAAGCAACTTGCTCAAAGTAATCTAGACAGTACACAGAACAGCTAGGATTTGAATTCAGTGTGGCTGAGTTCTTAACCACAACACCAGAATGAAATTCTTTAGACAATGTTTTTCCACAGAATTCCAAGAGAGCATCTGATGAACACTGGAATTATAGGTATTATTATTATTATTATTATTATTAGTAGTAGTAGTAGTAGTAGTAGTAGTAGTAGAGGCCCAATGCTCGAAATTCGTGCAAGAGTAGGCCTTCCTTCCACCAGCTGCCACCACTGGCTTCCCTCTGGCACCCAAAACCAGGGCTTCCCTCAAGCTGCTGGCAGGCACCCGGGACTGGGACTTCCCTCACAGCCCCGTCTTAGTCCAGAAGGTCGTCCAGAAGGACATCCAGTCTAATTAGCATATTATACTTTTATTGTTATAGATTACTTCAAGTTCTCTCATTATTTCAAACCATCCATTCCTATATGTATAACCAGCACAGTTAAATTTGAACAAAAATACTGAACTGTGTAAAAAGCATGGGATAAAATTTCAGGCTTCACATCTGTTTTGCCTGCTTTTGAGAAGAAATATATGACCTTATTCTAATCATTACGATTATCACAGAATCACTTTCCCACTTAACATTGAGATTGGTATGAGCTCAACTGTTTATTTCAAGGTTAATATATGTATTAGCATTTTAATGAAGAGAATACTCTAAAATGCAAGACATTATTAAAGGGAAAGGGGTAAGGAAGAAAATGTCCTGGGTATCATGGTGATTGGTAAGTTTTGCACATCCAATGGGAAAAACTAAATATATTCTGAAAAGAATTCTGACCAAATTCTCTCTCATTATGTGTTGCCATTGTCCTTTAAATAACACAGATTATAGAATTTGCCTTCACATAAATACTTTGATATATGTTGGACGATAAAATGTCATATAGCACAAATTTACCTTGAGGTATAACCCACTAAATTTGTGATGATTTGTTAAGCAGAAAAATCTTACTGCTATACATCCACTATCACTTTATTCACAATAGTATCCATCCCCTAGCAATAGGAAAGGTGTACACTCAGAAAAAAAGACAATGGGTAAGATGGTATATATTAACTTTTAAAAAATGTGTTACATTGTCTTTTCTTTCAAACTGAAGCTTTACTACAAATTAGTTCTTCCTTCTGAGCGATTGAGGATTTGTGTGACACTTTCTAAGATTCTTAGATATTCTATATGGTTTTTTTTTCTAAAGTTAATATATAATTGTTAGGAAGTACAAATTAACACGTTCTAATAATTATAATTAACAATAAAGTAGAAACATGTTTAAATTAATAAACTAGTAGTTTATTAGCTATGTTACAGTAGAAATATTGACATAAATAAAACAAAATTACTTTTCTGTAATGTATGCAAAATAAATGGCAAAATTTTTTCCTTAACTCTGTCATTGTAGACGTACAATTGTATTTGTTTGTATGAACACATATTTAATCCTTATTATTAAGTGAGAAAGTAGGAAGATATGACTCTGATAATAAATCCCCTTGACTCTAGTTAACTGAGAAATTTCTTAGCAATCATGACCAGTAGCTTTTGAGAAAGTGTTTTAGCCCATTTAGAATATATTTCATTATGATAATTTCTAGAAGTATGGATTCAATCATGAGTTATCCTTCCAAGAAATATTCTTAAGGGAGGAAAAACTGAATTATAATTTAATCTAATATATAAATAATTGAAGTGAAATGAACAAATCTCTCATTTGGTAATCAAAATTTAGAAATCTAAAAATAGCCTCACTCTATCCAAGAGGTCTACTTAAAGCTTGTTAACAATCTGATATTCCATCATCACTGATAAGTCTTTTAGACAGTTCCTGCTACACTACCTGATATTCTGACACTGATCAGTTCCTAAAAGATAAACATGAACATGGCTATTCATGGGCAAGACGTACAGTGAAAGTTGTTTTTTAAATTGTTACGAGATACTTTATGTTTATGGCTTAAATGTAACCAATTTTTTATAATGAAATGAAAGCAAGAGGACATTTTAGCAGTGATGAGATTTGAAGAACCTAAATTCATGTAGCAAAGGGATACCAACTATCAAAGGCAAACACATTTGGATGAACTATAATAGATAGAAGAGGATAGGAGAAGATAGAACAGCATAAAACACCTTCATGTTTATTAATATTTTCCAAATGAAGAAAACCTGGCCAGAAGCCAATGCAACTACAGAGAGAATAAAGAGAAAGAATTATAAATGAAATGACATGCTGACTTTGTTATCCTGTACTGAATTATTCTCAATAACATCTGTGCTTTGAATTTTCTTGTAAACATGATGCTAGATTTTAAATTATTACCAAATTCCAATGTTTCCGTCCTTTGGTTTCAGACTGATAGTTTTAAGAGGTTAAATTTATTATAAATATTATTAAAATATCTATGAGTCATTTAACACAGTTTATTCTTAATGAAACACGAGCTCAGTTTTTATGTCATTTTTTTCTGAATCATAATGACTTTGCAATTCCATCTTAAAGGAAAAACCTCCCTTGTCCCAAATTCCCATTCCAGTTACTGTCCTCTCTCCCCATCCCTATACATGAAGTTATCTCAGTTCACTCTCTGTTAAAACACTACTCTCCATCTTTCCTAATATTCCTATAAAAAAATACTTCCTCTTATTATACCTCACACTTGTCTCTATTTTCCTTTATAGAACTTAGCAAAAGTGTGATAGTTTATCATCTATTCCTCATTTGATTAGAATATCCATGAAGGCAAAGACTATTTTTTAATGGTTATATTATCAATGCCAAGAGTGCCTGGCATATAGTATACACTCAATAAGTATTTTATGGGTGGATGACTAGGCAAATAAATTGATGAATATTTACTATAGCCATTTTTTAAATTTATCTTCATTGTTGAAAGTAATACAGATGGCTCCTTTTTAAAATATATATTTTTTATTGATTTCAGAGAGGAAGGGAGAGGGAGAGAGGGAAAAACATCATTGATGAAAGAGAATCATAGATTGGCTGCTTCCTGCACGTCCCCTACTGGGAATCGAGCCCAAAAATGGGGCATGTGTCCTGACCGGAATCAAACCCTGACCTCCTGTTTCATAGGTCAATGCTCAACCACTGAGCTACACTGGCCAGGCCAAAAGTCCTCCATTGACCCCTCCACCCGTCCATCTCCACCCCCCAGGCCTTCATCACACTACTATCTGTGTCCATGGGATATATATATATATATATATATATATATATATATATATATATTCTTTGGTTAATCTCTTCCTGCCCCCTTCCCTCTGAGATATTAGAGCCATTTTTAAAGACATTCTTCAGCACAGTTTTAAGTTCACAACAAAATAGAGGAAGGTGTAGAGATTTCCCACATAGTCCCTGACTCCACATATGCATAGACTCCCCCTTTATCAACACTCCCCACCATTTCTTACAACTGATAAACCTACATTAACACATCAATTGTCTAAAATCTGTAGTTTACACTAGGGTTCACTCTTGGTGTATATATTGTATGGGTCTGGAAAATATCATATATAATGACCTGGATCCATCATTATAATATCATACAGACTATTTTCACTACCCTAAATTCCTCTATGCTCCTCCTAAGGTATTTTAAATTTTCACTTGTTCATTACTGGTATATAGGAAAATGATTAAGTTTTGTATATCAAATTTGCATCCTAAAACCTTGCTAAAATTGCTTATTAGTTCCAAGAGTTTTTTTGGTTGATACTTCAGGATTTCTTTCCACAGGGATGGTCATGTCATTTGTGAACAGACTGCTTTATTTATTTCTTCCCAATCTGTAAACCTTTTATTTCCTTTTCTTATCTTAGTGCATAAGCTAGTACGTCCAGTACAATGTTGAAATAGAGTAGTGAGAGGGAGGATCCTTGTCTTGTTTCAGATCCAAGAGGAAAATCGAGCTTCTTACCATTAATTATGATTTTAGACAAAGTTTCAGTAGGCATTCTTTATCATGTTGATTAATTTCTCCTGTATCCCTAGCCACCTTTTAAAAGCTTACTGTAATTCTTCCAGGTGCCACAATCAAGTTCTTTCTCCAAAAATTCCAACAAAACTGACCTTGGCAATACCATCCATAAGTCACATGTAATCAATGTAAATGTTATTTTCATTAACTTCTCCACAGTATTTGACACTGCTGATCACTCGTTTCTTGAAACACTGTTTATCCTTAACTTTTGGGGTACCAAGCTTTCCTGGTTTATTTTCTATCTCCCTGACCACTCTATCTCAGTCTCCTCTATAGATTTGACTTTCTCTACCTACTCCTTAATTATTGATGAACCTCTCATCAATTTCCATTTCTGGGTCCTCTCCTCTTTTTAGAAGTTCTTGTGCTTCTGGGAAGATCCATGCATTTCCTGAGCATTGATAAATATCTGTATAACGGTAACTTACAAATCTATGTCTGGCTTCTTACCTAACATCTCGCTAATGCCTTGAACTTGATATGTGAAATAATCACTTCATTTTCTGGTTCCCAGTCCAGTGTATCCTCAATTTGCACCATCTGAGTAAATTGCACAGAGTTGCTCAGTTCAGAAACTGGTAATGTTTCTACTTTACTTTTCACTTTCTCCAAACTCCTTCTACTCAATTACCCCATAAGTTACCAGTAATTATCTACTATTTCCTTTAGATATCTATTGACTCTTTCCTTTCTATTCCTTTTGTTACAACACTGATCCAGGCCAAGAACATCATGTCTGACCTGGTCTTCTACAGTAGCCTTCTAATTGTCTCCCTGCCTTAATTTGTTCTATTTCCCCCCACCCCCACCTCCATGTGGCAAAGAAAGTGATCTTCTAAAAGTACATTTTTCTCAGCATAAGTCCAAATTCCTTAAAAACAATTGCAAGATTGCAGAATCTGCAAATTCATTGCTGCCTCTGCGTCTCTCCCTTTTAAGCTTTAGCCACACTAAATTTCTTTCAGCTCATTGAATTATGACTTTTCTTATCTCCTGGCTTTTCTAAGAATTATATCCTCTGTCTTGAATATGTTTAGCTTTCTGTCTGTTAGACTGAAATTATCTTTAAGAATTATCTCAAGATATAATTTTTTCAGGTAGGCATGCATTTTCTGACACCTCGCTTAAGATATGACACCTGCTTTACATTCTTATGGCTCCATATACTTCTCCTATCACAACACCCATCATCTTTATCTATTTATTTATTTCTGTTTTCCTAGCTAGACAGCAATTTCTGTAAATTTGCTTACTGTTGCATTCTAACATTTAGGTAACTCAGTAGGTACTCAATATATATTTTAGAATCAATAAAAACTAAGATTTTATTTTTTTAAGTCAAATCTCTTATTTTGTTCTCTTTGGTTGTATTAATATAATATATTTACATTGTAAAAGTTTATATTTATCATTAGTTTACTAGACTTACAAGCACTTATTTTGTTCTCTTTGGTTACATTAATATATTACGTGTTTGTGTTGTAAAATATTTTATTTATCATTAGTTTATTAGAGAATTATGTCATGAAACTTGAACAATTTAATAATTCCAAAAATTTTTATATGTGTACTCTAGAATATTCACTAGCAATGGAAATTTCTATATGAAATAAATGTGTCAGAATTTGGCTCCAAATTACAAAGAATTAACCAGGAATGTGAGAAGGTAATTGGGAAGTAATTTGGGCCTTAATCTCACAGTTGTTGTGTACAAGTCCCCTGGAGAATGAGTTAGCATCATGTGTACATCTGTGCAAATACTGGTTAATCTGGCCAATGTCTTCAAATCTGAAGATGTATAGTAGGTGTTTTTCTTTTACTTTCCTTTTCTCTGAGACATGTCTTCAGATTGCCTTTTATAAATATCAGAAATGAGTCTTAATAGATCTAAGAGGCTGAGAACATTGAGATTGGGTGATAGGTCTGTATAAGGGAGATGTGTGTGGTAAAGAAAGAGACAGAGAGAGAGAAGGAGAGAAACAGAAACAGAGAGAGGTAAAAGATGGATATTGGAATATTCAGACAGATCAAGAATTTAGTAAAAGAAAAGTAATGTTGTCTAGCAAATGAAGTTCACAAATCTGAGCAAGTCAACATCCCCAAGCTTCCTCCATACAACGGAATGTAAGTGAGGTGAGGATTGATTGCAGATGTGGTTAAGTGTTTTGTACTTATCTGACACTAGGTGCTTTGAGAGGGGAGAATTAAAGTACAAAATGGGATGAGAATCTCTTTTGAAATAAGTAGCATCAAGAACTTAAAACAAGGACACTACAAAATAATGAGGTTTGAGGTAAAATCAAACAGCATTTTTTTACCTCTAAGAATAACATGTATTTGAATTTCTCCTTATCAAATGTACAATAATAAAGTGAGTATATGTTTAATTATAGAATGAAGAGTAAAAATAATTTTAAATTAGGATCAACACACAATTTTCCTAAGCAAATACAGACACATTTATTTATTTCCTTTAGAAATCAAAAACAAGGATATTTAGAACTTTATATAATCACAAAATTTATGGCTTAAAAGGTCAGAAAAAACCTTAGACACACCTCCATCTTTGGCAGATTAATGTGAAAGTAAAAATACAGCAATAGTGACAGTTCAAACTCTTGTATTTTAATATCTTACATTAAAATAAATATAATTTTTGTGTTTAAAAGAAATAAAATTCTAGTACACTATGTTTTCTGAACTGGTGGTACATAACAGTAGGGAAACGACAACAACAACAAAAAGGTCCCAGCAAAGAAGTAGATTTTAAAAACTAAAATGACAGGATAATCTTCAATAATATAAAGTTTCCTTTATTTCGTTCCATTAATTTTTAAGATATGAAAAAAATCTAAAGTTGGTTAGATATTAAAGGCATTGTTGTTGTTTTTATTCAATAAATGTTTAGTATATCCTTATTCTATGTAAGAAAATATGGAGCTGGGAAAGGGGTAGTAGAAATGCAAATAAGGTAACATGTCTGTCCCAAAGAACCATCAAACATGAAAAAAAAATTTTTTTATTATTCTCTCATCCTTCAAAAATATTATTTCACAAAGTAGCAAAGTTGTATTTAAGAAACTATAGACATTTTAAACTTTAAGGCATTTGTTTTGTATTATTTTAATCTTATAAAACCAAATGGCATAACAAATATACTATGCTAAATGGTAAAGCAAATAAAAGCTGGATGTATTTCTTCCAAGAACTCCTAAGCAGACCTCATGGAAGAATGAGGTTGCTTGAAACATATCACAAAAAAATGTATTGCTTAAGATAATATAGTATAACTGCCCTATTTCAGAGAGGTACTTATAATAATAAATCTAAGTAAAACTTAATTCAGTAAGCATTTGATTCCCAAAGTCTCATTGAAGTACATGGACTATTATAGTGTGCTTAATTTTTAAATTGTTGCTGCTAATACTATCATTTTGCTGATTAAATGATAAATATGGAATTAATGTTTTAAAATATGGCCAAAAGTATTCAAGTATTTATTTTGAATATTGTATGAAGATACTTGATTTAAAATTAATTAAATACATTTGCTTCTTCAACTGTAGATTTGACTCTTACACAGTAGCAACAAGAGCATTATATACTACAAATTAAAGACACTGCCACTATCTGGGGTTAGTGGGCTTAACTAAATTTTTATTTTATTTATATATTCCTGTTAGAAATATTTATGTCTATAATTTTCTTCAGAGCTATAGACTTTCCTAAGGGCATGGTTCTCAGATTAAACTCTAAAACTCACTGTACATATTTGGAGACTGGGTCAAAGTGGTTACAACAGTTTAAGTTCTATGGCACTGTATCAAACCCTCCTCAAGAGGAGCAAGTTAATATAAGCCTTGAAAAAGAATTATCTTTGAAATGAATTAATGAACAAGGTACTTTTCAGCAGTCATATATAATTAACTTTTTTAGATATAATACATTCATAGTAATGTAATATAAAAAGGCATTTTAAAAATAAAGCACATTAAAATCTAATAACTAGTAGCCAAAAACAGTAGTTAATGGTTTTATTTAATTACTAGTGGCCCGGTACACGAAAATTCGTGCACTGGGGGGGGGGGGGGCTCAGCCCGGCCTGCCCCCTCTCACAGTCCAAGAGCCCTCAGGGGATGTCCTACTGATGGCTTAAACCCGCTCCCCAGGGCGAGCGGGCCTAAGCCATAGTCTGGCCTCCCTCTGCGGGAGGTGACCCGCCCGATCAGGGGAAGGCGACGCCCCTATCACACCACTGCTGCTGCCACTGCCGGCTGCCGCAGCTGCCTGAGCCTTGTCCCAGCCCTCGCAGCAGCAGCCACTGTGGCATTGTCTGGAAAGACATCTGAAAGATGTCTGGTCTAATTAGCATATTACCCTTTTATTAGTATAGACTAGAGGCCCAGTACACGAAATTTGTGCACTGGTAGGGTCCTTAGTGGCTGCCAGCTGCCAGCCGGGGCCTCCCTCCCTTCCCCCAGCCAGCCCTGCCCCCTAGTCAAACTCCCAGTCAAGGGGACAATTTGCATCTTATGCTTTTATTATATAGGATATATTTTATATATATGTATATATATATACACACACACACATACACACACACACACACACACACACACACACACACACACACACTAGAGGCCCACTGCATGACATTTGTGCACTGGCAGGGTTGCGGGGGAAATCCCTCAGCCCAGCCTGCGCCCTCTTGCAGTACAGGACCCTTCAGGGAATGTCCATCTGCCGCGAGAGGCTCCCGCCGCCGTTGCACTCACCAGCTGTGAGCCCAGCTTCTGGCTGAGCGGCGCTCCCCCTATGGGAGAGCACTGACCACTAGGGGGCAGCTCCTGCAATTGAGTGTCTGCCCCCTAGTGGTCAGTGTGCATCATAGCAACTGGTTGTTCTGTTGTTCAGTTGATTTGCATATTAGGATTTTATTATATAGGATCCTTTCATTCATTGAAACAATAATGATTGGCCTCCTACTATGCATAAAGGTTATTTTTATAGACACTATTACTTTTCTGCTTCAAAACTATTTTTCAGAAGTCATAGAAATCTCCAAGTTTCCCAAGGTTTATGCTAGTTGACAGAACTTTAATGAAAAACATGTTTGGTTTTCCTATATAGATCAGATATAGACCCTTCTTATGCTTCTTGCTATTGACTTGAAAAAAAACACACATAGAAATCTATCAAACTTAATCATGGTATTATCTTTAACCAGGGAGAAAAGTCTCTATACAAGTTTACATAGTGGTAAATTATTTAAAGCACAGCTATTTCCTTAATGAGGAACTATTTGGAAATTATGGAAGTTACCCTGAATCCATAATTATACATGCCAATGAAGTACTTCACAGATGAAAAAACCCCCACACATTTTAAAGTGTGATCAATGACTATTTAGTATCTGTAAAGCAAAGTTTTTTTAGAGGACTTTGAAGAACAAAGTAGCTAGAATATTGTCTTCTTTCATTTAGTTACAGTGTTAGAAAAGTAGAAATTAGAACAGCTACAAAATACTGATAGTATTATTAGTTGCTAAAATAAGTTCTGTTTTATTTAGAGTGACTATTGAATTTGAATACATTGACTTAGGCATTATTTTCTATTGTGAATATAAATGTGAATAAATGTATATTTATATTGGAGAGAGAAGAAATTTATCATATTCCAGTAGTACTTATAGTGCCTTTAAAGCATAGTGTTAACCATTAAAACATTATAAAATTATTTATTAAGGACACCAATAAAAATATAATTTAAATGTAAAATGGAAATGATAAAATTGAGAGTCCTACAGAGGAATAACTAATTAGCAACATACGGCAATCTTACACAGAATACCTACAATGCACCACAGCCAACTTTGTCAGCCACTCATGGAAACAAAGAGAATAACTACTGAAATGCGTAAATCTTGCACTTACCAACCTCCACAACACTAGAACAGTTGGGATCTGTGAAGCCGTCCGGACACTCACAGGTAAAGGAATCTTCAGACAAGCCTGACAAGCAGATGCCCCCATTTTCGCATGGATTGGGATCACAACTATCACCTGAGGAATAAAGAAACAGACTTTTACTTTTTTATTTTTGTCTTAGTGCTCAAATGCGCTATTTCACATACCCCTCTCTCACCTTCCTCTGGTAAAGTCACCATACAATTCAGATCTACAGATAATGTATGCAAGGCCCATTTGAAACCACGTGCTTTTAAGGAAGATGGTATGTAACATAGCAAATATTAACATTTATAATTCAAACAACTCATACTGAATGGCACAATAAAAGCTATTAATTTGGTTTCGAGTTCCTTTTCATTACATGTAAATGAAATACTATCTAATTTGTTAAAGATTAACTGAAATATGTATGGTTTATTAATTACTCCAACAAATAACCTTTCAATATCCACATACATTGCTCTGTAACTTTTCCAATTCCCCTCATTAAATGGGTGGGTTTATTGCTAGATCCTAGACTCTGGGCTTGTTCCTGTGACTTGCCTTGGCTAGTAGGAAGCTAGCAGATTTGAAGCCAGCAGAGTTTGGAAAATGCTCTTGAGTATTTCCACTTCCTCTCTTGGTACCCTACCATGTTTTGAGAATAAATTCAGGCTAGCTTACTGGAGAGGTAAGTTAAACGTGTAAGGATAAGAGAGAAGCTACCTAGAAATAAGTTGTGCCATAACAAAGACCTAAAATACGTGCCCTTGGCTTGGTACTGGGAAGCAAATAAAATCTGGAGAGGCACTTAGAGAACAGCTCTAGGAAGCTAGAAAAATGGCTATCCCTGTTATGTAGAGAGAAGCAGTTGGTAAAGCTCCCACCTGAGGAAACTTCAGTGATGGAAAATGCACCTAATGAACTTTTGTATACCAGTAATGAGATTTCCAGGCAGAATGTAAAAGTGTCAGCTGGCTCGTAGTAGCCTCATTTGAGAAGGTACCATAAGAGGCGTGCTAAATAAAGAACTGATGAGTCTGAAGGTACAGAAGAGTCATATGGAGGGACCAGAACTTGTGGTAGAAAATAACCCTGGCCTCTCAAACAAGTGAAAAATCAAGTCCAGGGCTTGGTCAGAAAGACATGGCTTCAATATAAGTATCAAATCAAGGATATGACTATAAGGTTCTTTGTGAAAACATTTCAAATAATTCAGGTGCAACTTGAAAGACTCTCTCAGGTAATTCAAAGGGTTTCTAGAAATCTGAAGGATATTATGCCTGAGCTGTCTGGCAGACCCGAGCATTAAATCTCAAGTGAACATGTTAAGCGCCATGTCAGTCACCTGTGGCTGATACTGCGACACTATACTTTCCATCCGGAAGACATAACAGGCTGGGTGCTTAACGTGTGAAAACAGGCTTCAGACAGTCATGGGTGTGACTTTATTGCACAGAGAGAATGTGAATCAGAATCAGAAAAGCCTGTACAGTTTTTAGAGGAGCTTGCTAGGTGAAAGTAACACCTCCTAGATTAAGAGAATAAGGCTTTTTATTTATTTAATTTATTTTTTAATATATTTTTATTGATTTCAGAGAGGAAGGCAGATGGAGAGGTAGAAACATCAATGATGACAGAGAATCATTGATTAGCTGCCTTCTGCATGCCTTCCTACTGGGGATCGAGCCCACAACCTAGGCATGTGCCCTTGACCAGAATCAAACTCAGGACCCTTCAGTCTGTAGGCCAATGTTCTATCCACTGAGCCAAACCGACTAGAACAGAGAATAAGGCTTTTTAAAAGTTAAAACTGCATCTGGCCCCTACTCCATAACAATTTATATTTCTTAAGAACTTTATTCCCTTACTAGAGGCCTGATGCACAAAATTCGTGCAAGAGTAGGCCATCCTTCCCCTGGCTGCTGGTACTGGCTTCCCTCTGGCACCCAGGACTCAGGCTTCCCTCCAGTACTCTAAATCCGGGGTTCCCTCCAGCCTCTGGCACCTGGGACCTGGGCTTCCCTCCAGCTGCCAGCAGGCACCCGGGACCCAGGCTTCCCTTGCAGCCCCGGCTTTGTCCGGAAGGATGTCCGGGAAGACGTCCAACCTAATTAGCATATTATGCTTTCATTATTATAGATAGATAGGAGTTTTCCCTTGAATTACTTCATATCTTTTCTCAGCTAGCCACTTTAAAATTGTAGAAAAATGAAAATGGAGGTTAAGATTATTGTCAGATTTATAAAGTAAGTCATTAGCTATATTAGATAATATATAAAAATACTACATTAGCACTGAAGCAGATATTAGAAAAGAGTCATGAAATAAGTGAATAAATGAATTAATATGTTTTGAGAACACCACCAACTATAGGAGGGCTGGATCATGGAGTATTTGTTTAGAAATAGCTGTGAAAGTGTAAATAGGTCGGAAAAGATTAAAAAGTGACCAATATAATTTATAAGGTGAAGAGCCAATGGATAATTTTACAAGTATATTAAAGTTTTGACATGCTCATATCTATATTTTAAGAAGACTATCTTGGCAGCATTCTATAGAGTACAGTTGAATGGGGAGGTTGACAACTGGTAAAGATACTTCAATATAATTTCTACCTCATTATATTTCTAGCTAGCTTAGTCACTTAGCTATCCCTCCTTTTGTCCATTCATTTGTCCATTTATTCTTTTATTCCTTGAGTACCTATTTTATGGTATGCACTTAGGTAAGTTGGACATACAGAACTAAAGCAGACTTTTCCATGAAGAAGTACAGAGTTTACCAGGGGAGATTAAAAAAAAAAATCAGTAACAATTACAGCACAGAGTGACAAGAGTTGTGACTAGTGTACATGATCCAAATTGTAGGGTCAATGAAAAATTCTAAAAAGATTCAGTGCTGTCAGGTGATATAGCAAAAGAGGTACATGGCCAACATTCCAGGCAACAGGAATTACATACACAAAGGGAAAAGATCATGGCTCATTCCAGGAACTTCAAGTAGGCCCCCACAATTAGAGCATAGTTGTATATGAGCAATAGAGAGAAATAAGCTCAAAAGGCTTATTTGAGCCAAAATTTTTAAGTTCACCTTTAAGCAGTAGAAAAATCATAAAAGAACTTAATGCATGGCAAAGCACGTGGTCAAATTTGTGTTTTAGAATGATGACTAAAGCAGCGTTGTGTTGGGTCAGATAAAGGAGTGGAGGCTGAGAGCAATTCTCTCAAATCAGTACCATCCCCCGCCCCTCAGATAATTAATCTAGAGCAAAGGAATTGACATTGAAATTTTCTAGAAAGACTGAATTACCCAATTTAAAGTGAAACCATGTCTCTCTGCCTTTGGTGTGAACAAAGCAGCATGGCTTTGTACAGTCAGACGAACCACACTATCATCTCTTAACTCTGTGCACGGAATGCAGATGACTATGAATGAGGGAACATTTCTTGATGAGATGTGAGTCAAAAGTTTGTGTATTGTAAATACTACATAAAGAGGAATTCTACATTCCCAGACTAGATCTCTTGTTGCAGCAATGTGACCAGATCAAGACATGTTGAAGTTGTTTCTAGTGCTTTATTTACAATGACAGAAGCAATGTCTCCAGGAGAAAGGCCAGGCAGGAACAGAATCCTAGAGGTCCTCAAGCATACTCTCTGTATGTGTAGACTTCTCCAAAATCGAGAACCTCTCATTCGGACCCTTCTCACTCCTACAGCCAAGTTCCTGCATAGTTATTCACTGATGTCATCTTACAGTCCAACTATCCCAAGGGCCACTTGAGGCTATAATGCCTGGTTTCTTGGATTACCCCATCATTATGGGTAGTTTTGGTGACCGAAGAAAACTTTCTTGTTACTCTGTTGCCCTTTCAAGGTGATAATATTTAATCTAACCGGTTTTCTACCAGGTATGTATGCCAGTCATATAATGCTTCTGTGGTCAAAATGCGACAGGATGATCTGTTTACCTCTAATTATATCTTGTAGATTTCAGCTGCTGATGAGCCGACCTGTTTTTTTCTCGTCCTTATACTTTTTGTTCTTTTTGCTTATGTCCACTTATTTCTAAGAAATTATATACTTGTAAAAATTCATTTAGCCTCATTATTAATATTTACCTAGCATTTTTTTGAAAGATAGGAAAAAAGTAATAGATTTGACAAAAATGATGTACAAGGTAGAATCAAAATGACATTGTGACCAAATTAATGTGAGGGGTAAGGGAGAGCAAGAAATCTGGTTTGACTGATTTCTAGAGCTCCTCCCTGGATGACTGAGTGGCCATCTTTTATAAGAAAATATATTAGGCTTCAGTTTAAAGGAATTATTGTGTTTGAGGAGTCTGTGGGATATCAAAAATAAAAATGTCCACGAAGCTATTAATTAAGCAGATATACAATTGGAGAGGTTTTGCAGCACATGAATTGTTAAGTATGAATGTGGAAATTGTATTTAAGCAAGAGACTTTGAAGGGAGGGCAGAACAGGAGAAGAGAGGGGAGCAGAGAGGAAAAAGGAGGAGAGGAGAGATCCTTGGGAACACCAAAAAAAAAAAAAAAAAAAAAAAAAGAAGAAGGAAGATTCATTTAAAAAAAAAAAAAGAAAAGAACATATGTGCACCTTTCTGATTGGTGTTTCTGTTTCCTTGGGATATATTCCTAGAAGTGGTATTACTGGGTCAAATGGGAGTTCCATTTTTTAATTTTTTGAGGAAATGCCATACTGTTTTCCACTACACAGCTGTGAAAAAGAAGGAATTCTTACCATTTGCAACAGCATGGATGGAACTGGAGAGCATTATGCTAAGTGAAATAAGCCAGTCAGAGAAAGATAAATATCACATGATCTCACTCATTTGTGAAATATAAAGAACATCATAAACTGATGAACAAAAATAGATACAGAGACAAAGAATCATCAAACAGACTGTCAAACTACAACAGGAAGGCAGGGGAGGGTTGGGTGGGGGGTAAGAGATCAACGGAAGGAAGTGTATGCATGCATATAAGCATAACCAATGGACACAGACACTGGGGGGGGGAGGGTGTTGAGGGCATGTGTTGTGGGGGGTAGGGGAGGCCGGAGGGAGGTCAATGGGGGAAAAAGGAAACATATATAACTACTATTTGTAATACTTTAAACAATAGAAAGAAAGAAAGAGAGGAGAGGAAATAGAGGGGAGGGGAGGGGAGGAGAGGGGAGGGGAGGGGAGGGGAGAAAAAAAGGAATTCAATGCTAAGCTCTTTCAATTCCAGGACAAATATCCAGTCTATTCACTGAGGGTCTAGTACGCCGAGGTCTGCCTGAAATTAATAAAGGCCCCACGTATAGCTGTGTTAGATGGACAATGCCAACAGAAAACAATGTTTTGGCCTTGGATACATAGCGGGTAGACAACAGAAGCCTATCAAACATAATGAGAATTACAGGCTATGCTTTAAATCTGTCTCCCTATCCCTCATTCTTAATAGTACCCTTGTGTCAGATGGCTTCTCCATGAAGTAAGTGCTGAGACCAAGTTGAGAGTTCAAGAAGTTAATTGAGAAGTAATGCCTGTGAAAGATAAAATGAGGCGGAAGCAGAGATGGGCAGGCAAAGCCTTCATCTGGTGACGCAGATCTGACATCTGTGCAAAGAAATGGGCACGGGGCTTGTTACAAGGAACACTGATCAGGTGAGCCTGCGTCCCTAAGGCAGACATGACAAGTCTTAGCCAATGCACAGGGGGAGCTTCGGAGCAAAGATGATAGAGGAATTCCTCCAAGGCAGAAATGGCCAGGCAGTAGTGCCCTCCCAGCGTTCAAACCCTGGCTGGAGGTGGTCCAAGCACAGTGATGCTCTCCAGCTCCAGGGGGGTCCTGAAAGTGCCACAGAATGATGGGGGGCTAACTGCATTCCTCGTTCTTTCTGAAAGGGAGGTAGGAGCCTGGCACCACCCTGGGTGCCACAGTCCCCCTTTCACTCTCAAAATGGCCCTGGTTTGGGTAAGTTACACACTGATTAGTTTCTCTGCACACCCATTATGGTACGGAAGAAGGCTGATACCTTGAAGTAGAAATACATCCTGTCTGGCTGGAATTTCAAGTACAATTAAAATGCACTGCAGGGACTTCTGATTCCCTGTCACTTCAATTAAACTGAGAATCAGGTAACAATTCTGATCAAACGTAATCAGACTCCTGGACCTCAAATCGGTGTATTTGTCCTGTTTGTTTGTTTGTTTGTTTCCCAGTGGATGTCTTGGTAGAGACTTTTAAAATTAAGATGGCAACCAGTCGTGTGAGGTGGGCTCAATAAAGAAAAATAGGACAATACACGATTTCATGATTCTTTATTCTACTGTGAGCAGGCTCCTAAAATACACCTCTGCACATTATAATCTGTGTGCAGTGTTATATTTGATGCTTCGTGGCTGGCTGGCCTCACCTGCTTTAGATTAGGACAGATGTGTTTAATTTGAATCTAACTATATTTTATGATTCCATCTGCAGTTTATGGCAGACAGGCAAATTAAGCTGATGCCGATTTACCTTTTGGCAATAGAATGAAGCAATTATTTTTCCCAGGGGCAAGAAATCATTGCAGGCTAAATTTAACTTCCTATTTGCCTGCTCTCAGCCCCTCCCCCTCCCCCGTACCCCCCTTCTACTCTTTAGTTCTGCCTGTACAGGGACCTTCCTGTCTGTGTTCAGCATCCATTTCACTTTTCTCACTGGCACACCACTTTTTGCCAGTCACTTCCTGTTCAAGGTGATTCAGGGTCTTATTTCACTTCATTATCAATTTATAATCCATGATCTTTTCTTAGCCTAGATAGCAAAATCTATAAAATACCCTGCAGCACTGCAGAAGATAAGCAAAACAAAACAAAATAATAATTTAAAAAACACTAAAAACCTAAAATCTATATCCTTATGCATGACTTTGTGGTTTTTATGTGAGCTCAGTATATACACCAATGCAACTTCTCATGCCAGGTAAAGGAGAAAGTTCCATGTTGGCACAACTCTGGGAATTGGGTGGACAGAAGAGCTATTTCTCTCATCGATATTTCAGCTCTCAGTGGTTTATGTGTTCAGTCTTCTTTATATGTTAGTGCCTATGTCCAAGCCCCAGATCAGAGAATTGCAGATCCATTCACCATGTATTGATACTTCAGGAAGCACATTAGATACCAGGGATACGGCTTGAACAAAGACACGGAAGTTTCTTAGAATTTATATTACAATGAAGGGACTGCATAATGAAAAGGTTACAAATAAATAAGCAAGGTATTTCCCATTGTAATAAAAGCTTTTGGGAGGCCGGGGAGGAGGAGAACAGGATGATGAGAAAAGCAGCAAATAAAACTAGCTATTTAATAAAGACAGTCAAAGAAGTCTTCTCTGAGGAGGAGCTACTTGAGCTGAAACCCGAAAGATGAATAGGAGGCATCATGTTAAAACCTAAGGAAGAGGTTTCCAGGGAAAGGGAACAGTAAGTGTGTGGCCCTAGAGACAGGCAAGAGAATGGTGAATTCAAAAAATGGAAAGCGGCCTAGTGTATCTGGAACACAGTAACAGAATGTCACTAAAATGATTTTGTTGACAACACAATTTTAGTAGGAACCAATTTATAATTTGAAGCCCCACACTTGATTATCTGTCCTCCTGATAATCAAGTGAATTTCTGCTAAGCTTATTCTCAATATGTTTCAAACATTTACTGGAAATATATTATTATATTTACAGGTTGATGTACTTACATAGTTATTTATTAATATCTTTTACATATGAATATATTTACATGGTACTGGTAACCTATTCATGTGTTTACATAATAATGTAAATATGTCACTAATTTTTTGGATGAATATATGCCTCTTCACATTCTGTCCCTTCAACAATGCTAGAAGCCACCAAAAATATTTCTGCACCCTCATGCCTGCTCTATCTCCATTTCTGCAAAAAACTTCATATACCGATGTAAAATTAAAAACAAAAGAAAAGGTGATACATGTCAATCAAACATGTATATCACTAACAGAAGATATTATTTAATTCTTCAACATCTCCACAACTAAATGTGAAGGACATCATGATATGTATTTATATGTGGCAAAGTAAAACACGGAGACCATTTACATTCATGTTCTGCAACCATGGCAGTGCAGGTCTGTACATTACAACCTCATTTTCAGTTTACTGCTCTCCTACTGAATTTGGCAACTATACTCCTATCATTTCATTTAAAATCAAAATAAAATAACAGCTCTGTCTTCAGTTGCATGAATTAGAATTTGAACCATGCTGTAAACAGAGCAAGTAGTTGGAAAAATCAGCCAATTCTGGTACAAGTGAGCAATAGTAAATTCTAGTTGATATTTCAGGCAGTCCAACAGTTTGGAGTAGAGAAGGCAATTAAATAAAATGCTGATAGTTTCTCTGCATTGACAGGATGGATCTGCCATTTTAATGTAATATCATTAGTGATACTTGTAAAAAAAGATCATCCAATTCTATACGTTGGTGTTCAAAGGTCCCCCAATGATTATATTCAGCCATGGAAGAAACAAATATAATGAATGAACAAAGAAACTTTGACTCAGAGTCATGTTAATGCTAATTTAAAGTAAGATGTCTCTCAGCTATTAGCCAGTGGTTTATTGCACAATTTCTAAAAACATTTTTTTCTTTTTATATAACTTTTTTACAAATATAACTTTTAAAATGCTAAGGGAATACTGGGATAAAAAGAACTAGAAGAAAATTAGCAACAATTGTTGAGTGTTGATTATTTGAATTTTACATCTTTAACACCCAGCTTCAATCAAGACTAGTTAACTGCATGAAAAGACAAAAATATTTTGGGCTCTGCATTTTGAAAAAAAATCCTTTGGCATATTTTGTATTTTAAAACACTCTGGAGAGTCCCTTAAAATAATAACATCTAGAGCTTTAAGACTTGAAAGAGATATTAGAGATGATCTAACCCAGTGGTTCTCAAACTTTGCTCTATATTAGAACCACAGGGGAGATTTTCAAGTTCCCAATGCCCAATCCAATTAAGCTAGAATCACTGGGGGTGCTCTCAGCCCACCACGCTTCCTTAAAGCTCATTTGAAGATTTTAATTTATTAAAGCAGAAGGAGACGGTGAAGAAGGAAATAAAGGAAGGGCGAAGGAAGAATGACAGGAAGGAAGTTTGTATTTTTCTGCCTTCAATTGAGAGGAAGGGACGTGAAGGAAGATATTTATTTGACCAGCTTTGTTAATACACTATGAATTTTGAAAATATAGTTTGCAGGAAGCTGGGCTTGGCAAATTGAAAATAAAGGCACCCGGTATGTTAGGGAGAATAGAATAGGTATTACTTAATACTAACAACATATATTGAATTCCTATAAAATAATTCGATAGAATGTTATAAATTATTAGAAAATCCATCTGTACTTTATGACTACAGTATTTCTACCTATGAAGACTATCACTCTAGTCAATTAGTTAGTACTTACTGAAGCCCATCTATGTGCCATTAAAAGTGGTAATTGCTGCACAACTCTGGGGCTCATGATGGACAATTATCTATTCTCTAGAGTCTAACAAAAGACAAATAAATCGTCAGGTAGTTTTCACTGCATTTCAAGTCTGCCAAAAAGGAAATGTCTGATACAATGGAGCACCTGAGTGGGGCACCAAGTTCAGAACTGTGTGTTAGAAATCGGCCTCAAAGCAAGTAACTTCCAATTCAAGACCAGAGGATTAGTGGAACCAGCAGGCAGTGAGGTGGGACAAGAGATCCAATACTTCCGGGAAAGCATGTGCAGATGCAAGGAGCAGAGCCAGAGCATATGTGTAAGAAACAGGATGATACTCATGTTGGCTAGAGAGAGGAAACTAAACATAAACTGCAAGAGATAAGCCTGGAGAGTAGGCAGCGGCCAGAATATTAAGTGCCTCTAAGAAACGCATAAAGGAGTCTGGGCATTCCCGAGTATAAAGGACAGCCATTTAAGGGTGTTTATCAAGGGAGAGGGATATGATTTGGACAATTGGGTAAATCACCTTGGCTGCAGTGAAGCGTGGATTACAGGGAGGCAACATCTCAGTGTAAGTGACCAGTTAGGAAGTGGCAAAGGTTTTTCTGATATAAGGGAATGCTGACTTGGATTAGAATACTAACAAAGGAAATGGAAAGAAGTGTACTCCAAAAAGTATATACTGAGAGACAAATTTACAGGTCTAATGGGATGTGTGGATGAAAGGGGCCACATGCTGACCTGACAAGCTCAGGGAAGGCCTGCATGGCAGTCTTGCAAACTCAGAGACCTAAAGTAACCACAAAGGATGGTCTGAAATTAAACTTTAACTAAAAGCAGTTATGGTGGGCAGTCACATCCTAGGCCGGTATCTTCACTGACAAGGTCAACCTTTACCTTAACTGAGCCTCTCTGTCTTTTTGCATCTATGATAACATACCCTTGAAATGTCTGGGTAACTTGTAACTTCCCTTTTTCTGGAGCCCATGGGGCAAAACCAAATGTGGTAGGCGCCAGGACAGATGCCACAAATTCCTTCATCATCATGTTAATTGTTCCTGCACCCACCTAAGTATGTGTCCGTCATTTTACTTTTCATCCAATCCCAGGGGTTTCCCACCGCTTTGCGTTATCCCACCTCCTTAATCTATCACCAATGAATTTCATGTAACCCACCTATGTCCCTCCTTTGATTGCAATGTATAAATAGAAATGTAACCCGCCATTCTCCGGAGCATTATCTCAATTCCTTGAGGTTCAATGAAAAGCTCTGCCTTTCATTCTGAAAGAAAGCATGGTCTAGGGAACAAGTTAGGGATGGTGGTGAATGGCAGTGATGGAAACGTCTGGAATGAAGTACCTGTAGACATCCACATGGAGACAGTCAGTGAGAAGTTAGTTTTGTGGAAATGAACTTGGGGAGGAAGATTCAGGTTGGAGATGGGGGAATTAGCATAGAGTTGGGTGTTTTTTTTTTAATCAAAGAACAACAAACAAAACAATTCTGAGAAGAGTGTTTGGAAAGGTGATTTAGAAATAGCCATGAAAACTCCCTCAAGTTTGGAATCATTTCAACTTACTTTCTGCCCTGTGCCAAAGATAAGTGCCTGGCACATTGGCTTCCTTATCCAAATAAAATGTTATCTGAATAAAAAGCACCTAGGAGACAGGTTGGAAATGCATTTAAAATGGCAGAAACCTGCCCTACCTGGTTTGGCTCAGTGGATAGAGTGTCGGCCTGCAGACTGAAAGGTCCCAGGTTCGGTTCCGATCAAGGGCATGTGCCTTGGTTGCGGGCACATCCCCAGTAGGAGATGTGCAAGAGGCAGCTGATCGATGTTCCTCTCTCATCGATGTTTCTAACTGTCTATCCCTCTCCCTTCCTCTCTGTAAAAGAATTAATAAAATATATGTACTTTTAAAAGTAAATAAATAAAATGGCAGAAACCTGATAGAGTGTTGGCACTGATGGGAAGCAGGAACTGAAAGAAGGGATTAAAGATACAGTGCAGAGGGACTCAGAGGGCAAGGAGTGTGAAAAACTAGGACAGGTGGGCTTCGGGGTCCATATGGAAGGACCACCTTTGGGGTGAGGAGGAAGACCATGGTAAGTGGAAGTGTGGCCTGGATGCCTGTGTGTTTGTAGATGCTGTTACACACATCAGGGATTCCCACCTGGTGTTTTTTCTGTGTAATAGGCTGCTACAAATTTGATTGGATTAGAGGCTTGAGAAGATGGAAGGTAGCATGCACCAGCAGTGAATGAAAGGGTGCTGCCTGAAAAAGAATAGAAAAAAAATATGGAGGGAAAGCATAAGGAACCAGCTGCGTTTGCAGATGAGAATTAATAGTGGCAACATATACCCAACTAGGTATTTGGTTAGACGTCAACAGCTGGGGTCCTGCCAGAAGTAGAAGGCAGGGTTCAGGTTTGTTGTTTTACCAGATGGGTATGGTGAGGGTCAATACAGCAAAGGAGAGACACCTGAAGGCTTCAGGATTCTTGATAAATGCATCAATTAGCTTATTGAATGTTATGCTGTAAGATTATACATTTTTATAATTATGAGAAAACTATAAGCCCAGTGAAGTCTTCTTTCAGAAAATCATGCAATTCTTCAGTAGACAGGAAAGGACAAGCTAAAAGATAGAATTTGGCTGCTGTATGTAAGTAATGCAGTAGATCATGATAGTAACACTTAGTCCATCAATCCTTGTCAAGAACACAAATTCACATTGCATTCGTAAAAACAATCAGGTGATACAAAGAAAAGAAAATTCGGTGCCATGTCCCACTGTGGAAGTTGCATGCTACCTTCTTATTTAGATCATATGTTGTGAATTCTGCCTTTTCTAAATGTAAAGCTGCTCAGCCACAGTATAAAAATAACCTGCAAAGAAAACTAGTCAAAAACAAGTTGGCTAACTTGATTTCTTAATAAAATAGTAACCAAAAGAAAGGACACTTTGTTAATCCCTACATAACCCATTTTATCAATTAATTTTTCAGGTAGAAAGGCTATGGCATGTAATAATTACCAAAAAAAAAAAAAAAAAAAAAAAAAAAAAAAAAACCCTGCAAAGTCTAACTTTGTGTTTTATTTTTAATCTTGTTTAAAATGTTTATAATTTAAAGCAGCAGAATGACAGTTGCATGTAAAAACTGAAGGAATAGCTTTTACTGATTTAAGTGCAGCCTCAATTTTATTGCCAGGATGTTAAAAGTTGTCAATCATTGTATTACATAACATATTTATAAACTATGCCACTGAACCTGACTGTATCTGTTTATCCATTTATCACAAAAATTAAAATTAGTTCTTTTTTATAGCCAAGTAGTACTCCATTGTGTAAAGGTACCACATGTGTTTTTTGTTTATTTGTTTTGTTTTTTTAATCGACACATCCACAGCTTCCAAATCTTGGCTATTGCAAATAACACTGCAATGCATATATTCTTTCAAATTCATGTTGTGGGTTTCTTTGGATATATTTCCAGAAGTGGAATCACTGGGTTATAAGGCAGTTCAATTTTTTTTGTATATTTAGGAACCTCCATACTGTTTTCCACAGAGGCTACACCAATCTGCATTCCCACTTACAATACACAAAAGTCCTCTTTGTCTACATCTTTGCCAGCACTTGTTTGTTGATTTATTGATGATAGCCATTCTGACAAGTGTGAGGTGATATTTCATTGTGGTTTTAATTTGCATTTCTCTGATTATCTATTCATATATCTATTGGCCATCTGTATGTCCTCTTTGGAGAAGTGTCTATTCAGGTCCTTTGCCCATTTTTTAATTGGATAGTTTATTTTCTTGGTGTTGAGTTATGAGTTCTTTAGAGATTTTGGATATTAATCCCTTATCAGATGTATCATTGGTGAATATGTTTTCCCATTCAGTGGGTTATCTTTTCATGTGCACTTGAAACCTGTATAATTTCATTAACTAATATATCATCACCCCAATACGTTCAATTTAATAAAAACATTAACCATAGGATTATACCCAAAATAATAGAAAACAAGTATTCAAATACTTGTACACAAATATTTATATCAGCATTATTTGCACTACTCAAAGGTAAAAATAACTCAAATGTTCATCAACAGATGAATTAATAGGCAAAAGATGGTATGTCCATACAGAGAGATATCATAAGCAGCCATAAAAAGAAATGAAATACTATCACATGCTCCATGTGAATGGACTTTGAAAATATGCTAAGTGAAAGAAGTCACACAGATAGGTCACATATTATATGATTCTATTTATATGTAATATCTAGAACAGGTAAATCCACAGAGGCAGACAGCAGCATAGTGGTTGCAAGGGGCTGGGAGTGGGGAGAAAGAAGTAGGCAGGGGAAGAGGGAATGGGGGGTGACTGCTTAATGTGCACGAGGTCTTCTTTGGGAGGGTGAAAATGTTTTAGAGCTACATAGGGGAGATGGTTGCACCACATTTTAATAAACTAAATGCCAACAAGGTGTACATTTATAAAACAAAAAATAGGCCTCTTCCAGTGAGAAAAAACTAATAGACACCTGTCTAATTTATGGAATGGAAGTCATATTTCAAAAAATAAGATTTAGATCTTGATTAAAATTTGTAAAACGTGAATGATTTCTTATTCACTTTTTCACAGCAATGTTTTCACATAAAAGAAACACTTTACAAACTCGCTGTTGAATGCTCTAATTGTGATAGTCTCTAAAATTTCAGAATTTGTATCTTTATCTACAGCATAAAAAATGTCTTAGAAAGCAGAAATATGTCTACATCTATATCCATCGCGCTCTCTCTCTCTCTCTCTCTCTCTCTCTCTCTCTCTCTCTCTCTCTCTCTCTCATTTCAGTAATAATTTGGATAGAAATAGTTCATTGTCCTTTCTAATGAGTCACTACAATAGAGCTACAAGTAGGAGTAATGAGCAACTTATGGACTAAGTGGCTTATGACTACATGTTGCTGTGGGTTTTTTTTCCTGTTGTTAAATACACTTTAAGCAAAGTCAGTTATGCATTTTCTCTGTGTAAATATCAATCCCCTCTAAATCCATGTTATGTCTACAAAGATGAGATTAAAGCCTATTTAAATGTGAGCGCTAAATGGTTCATTGGAAACTTAAGTATAAGTTCATGCAGATTTAAAATAACACAGTGAGCATTTCAGACATTGATATGACTGAAATCTAATGATGCAATCTGTATTGTACATAACGCTGCTCTGAACATAGGTTTTTTTTAAGTTTTGAGATAACACCTCTATTTTACTGAGTATCTACTATGATCCAAGCACTTTTATTGTTGTCTTGGCAATGGTTTAAGGAATTTTACACCAAAAGCAAAGGCCAAAAAACAAAAATAAGCCAGTGAATCTATGTCAAATGTAAAAGCTTGTGCACAGCAAAGGAAACCATAAACAAAATGAAAAGGCAGCATATAGAATGGGAGAAAAAAATTGCAAGCCATCTGTCTCATAAGCTAATATATAAAGAACTCAAGCAACTCAGTAGCAAAAAGCAAATACTCCAATTAAAAATGAGGCCCGGCTGGCATTGCTCGGTGGTTGAGCATCAACCTGTGAACCAGGAGATCATGGTTTGATTCCCGGTCAGGGCACATGCCTGGGTTGCAGGTTTGATTCCCAGTGTGGGGCTTGCAGGAGGCAGCTGATCCCGATCAATGATTCTCTCTCATCATCGATGTTTCTCTCTCTCTTTTCCTCTCCCTTCCCCTCTGAAATCAATAAAAATAATTTTTAAAAATGAGCAGAGAAACTGAATAGTCATTTTTACAAAGAGGACATACAAAAGCCAACAGGTACATGAAAAGGTGCTCCACATCACTACTCATCAGGTCTAAGCAAATCAAAACCAAAATGAAATATCATCTCACGTGTGGTACATTCACTGAAAACAAGTATGGAGGCTCATCGAAAATTTAAAAACATAATTAGCATACAATCCAGAAATTCTACTTCTAAATATAGATCCAAAAGGAATGAAACAGGACTGAAAGAGATATCTGCACTCCCATGTTCACTGCAACTTTATTCACAATAGCCATCAATCCATCAATGAATGAATATTATTCCACTATGAGAAGAATATACTTCCATTTGCAACAACAAGGATAAAACTTGAAGGGAATTATGCTAAGTGAAATATAATCACTGCATAATGTTACTTGTATGTGGAATCTAAAAAAAAGCCCAATGAATACAAACAGTCTAGAATAGTGGCTATCAGGGACTGGGAGTGAGGGAAATAGGGAATGTTGTCAAAGAGTACAAACTCCCAGTTATCAGATGAATAAGATCTGGGAATCTAACATAAAATATAGTAATTATAATTCATACTACTCTGTTATATACTTGAAAGTTGCTAAAAGAGTAGATCTTAAATGTTCTCACCAAAATTAAATAAATAAATAAATAAATAAATAAATAAATAAAATGGTAATGGTGTGACACGATGTAGGTATTAGCTAATGCTATGGTGGTAATCATTTTGCAGTACATAAGGGCATTAAATAAAAACACTGTAAAGCTTAAAGTTATACAGTGTCATATGTCAATTATATCTCAACTAGAGGCCTGGTACATGAAAATTCATGCACTGGAGGGGGAGTCCCTCAGCCCAGCCTGCCCCCCCTCACAGTCCGGGAGCCCTCTGGGGCAGGAGGCAACCTGGCAATCAGGGGAAGGTGATGCCCCCATCACACCTCTGCTGCTGCCACTGCCGGCGGCTGGGGGGCTGAGAGGACTCAGGGACTTTAGAGGCAGGAGCATGGCAGGGATGAGGGAACTGGGCGCCACCATCTTGTGTCTGTGGGCACCGCCATCTTTGAGGGTGGGGAACTCAATTAGCATACTTCCTCCTTATTGGCTGTGGGTGCCACCATCTTTGAGGGCAGGGCAGTCAATTAGCATACTCCCTCCTTATTGGCTGTGGGTGCTTCCATCTTTGAGGGCAGGGCAGTCAATTAGCATACTCCCTCCTTATTGGTTGTGGGCACCACCATCTTTGTGACGGCGTGAGGGTCAATTAGCATATTCCCTCTTTATTATATAGGATAAAACTGAAAATATTATAAACAAAAATAGGGCATGATCACTGCAAAAAGTTCAGATAATCCTAATATATAAAGAGCCAGGGTCCATAATGTCCAAAACGACCAAACAGATGACCGAATGCCAGGCTGGGTGGGGTCTGGCGAGCGAGCTGAACTGCTGACCTCTCGATCCCTCCTGGGTCGCGGGCACTGTGGCGGCCCAGCACTGACTGCTGTCACCAAGGCAGGTGCACTGAGATTTGTCAGGGGCCCCACCATCACCCCACAATTGCCCTGCAGAGGGAGGCCCAGGCAACTGGCCGGGGGCTCCATGATAGCCCCAAAGAGGGAGGTCCAGGCTACCTGGCCAACAGCGGTGGGCGGGGCCTCCCTCTGCAGGGCGATCAATTGTGGGGCACCAGACTGAGAGATGGTGCAGGCTGGGCTGAAGGACCCCCTCCAAGTGCACGAATTTTGGGCACCAGGCCTCTAGTCCTATATAATAAAAGGCTAATATGCAAATAGACCGAATGGTAGAACAACTGAACAACTGGTCACTATGACATACGCTGACCACCAGGAGGTGCACGTGGAACATGGCGGACATTGGCAACAGGCAGCAGAGCACGGAACATGACGGCATCAGCCGCGGCGGGATGGTGGAGCAGGTGAGCAGGGGCACCAGACCAAGGCAGAGTGCCGGTCACTGTCATCAGGGTGAGCCTCTGGTGGTTACTGAAAATTCTTTGCTCCTAGGCACCGTGGTCCCACCCGGCACTCCCACCTGCTGCTGGCACTGGCCCGCACGCACCTGCTGCCAGCGCCCGGTACTGGCCCTAATCACTCGGCACTCTCAACGGGTGCAAGTGGCGGCTGCCAGCCCTGATGGCCCCTTAGGGCTTCTCCACCTCCCCCAGCTCCTGAGAGGTGATGGGGGCCAGCAGCTGCCTCTCACACCCGCTGCTGGCGATGGCCCCACTTGCACCCACTGCCAGTGCTGGCCCCACTTGCACCTGCAGCTGGCACCGGATCCGCCATTCGCACCCACTGCCAGCACTCAGTGCCGGCCCCAATCACTTGGTGCTGTCAATGGGTGCATTTAGCAGCTTCCAGTCCCAATTGCCCCTGAGGGCTTCTCCACCACCCCTGCTCCTGAGGGGCGATCAAGGCAGCAGCTTCCAGTCCCAATTGCCCCTGAGGGCTTCTCCACCTCCCCCTGCTCCTGAGGGGCGATCAAGGCAGCAGCTGCCCCGCACACCAGCTGCTGGCGCTGGCCCCAATCACTCTACACCATCAGCCAGTGTGAGCGTGGCCGGCGCCATCAGTGTGTGGGAGCAGCGGTGGCAGGAGTGGGGCTGCCAGCAGACAGGGGACCGGGGACCATGGCCAGAGGGGCCGGCCGGGGGCATGGAGGATGGGCAGAGACCCGCCCCTGTGCCCACCACAGCCTTGCAGCCCACGGTTCCTTTCAAGGAGCATGAATTCATACACTGGGTCCCTAGTATGGTAATACATAAAGCAGAAAACACATTACTATAATCCTGTGCCATTACTACTTTGAATTACAACCCTGAAAACTTTACTCTGTTTAGCTCTACATTTTAATCAAATATTTAACTCTAAAAGAAACAAAGGCACATTTTTAAAAAGATTTAAAAGTTACCACATGGATTTTAAATGCCTCTATTCTCTGCTTTTTATTCTCAAATCCTAAAAATAGCCACTGTTAGCTATTTTTTGGATTCTTTCTGAGAAGCTATACACAAACACTGTTTAATGTTTGTTTCATATACAAATTGACAGAAATGGCACATTGTTCCATCAGTTGTCTGTTTTGCTTCACAATATTTCAGAGATTGTCAGCAAAGACACTTCATTCTGCTTAGCAAATATGTGGACTCTAAATATCTAAGTACACCATAATTCCTATGCAATTAGGAGTTTTCAATTGTCTCCTGTTACAAATTATTATTAATTGATCACTTCTGTATACACATCTTTGTGAACTTTTACTTGTACTGGAAATATAACCTTAGAAGTGGCATATCCTTCTAAAATTAGCTTAATTTTGTCTAAAAATATTACCTCAATCACTACTAGTATACCATTCTTCTTTTTTTTAAATATATTTTTAATGATATCAGAGAGAAAGGGAAAGGGAGAGACAGAAACACCAATGACGAGAGAGAATCACTGATCAGCTGTCTCCTGCATGCCCCCCTCCTGGGGATCGAGCCCACAACCTGGGCATGTGCCCTGGCTAGGGCTACCATTCTTCTTTATGATTGGTGGCATTGAGCCTGGACTGTTACCAAACTAATTTACATTATTGTAAGCAATATGTATATATGATTTCTGTTCCTCATTAGTAGGAGCAGACTACAACATTGGTTCCAACAATTAAAACTCTGAGTTCTCGTCACCTGGGAAGAACTCAGTGTTTAACTGCATAACTAATCCAAAAGATACACAAATTTGGAGACGCTTAAAGCTTTCATTCTATTCTGAATGTAGGCTGCAAAGTTAGTGTGATTGTTGTTGGAAAATTTCCCAGATTTCGGGTTAAAGAACCTATGGGATGTATCAGTAGACACTAACGTGCCCTCCTTTCCGCTCTCTGCCCCACCCTGGAGCTTGGCATCTCTGAGCAGGAGGCCATTAGAATTTGTAAGCATGGGATCCATACAGGAATGCTGCTGGATCTTGTGGAAATACTTGGTTAAATGAGAAAAAACAGGACATATTCTTTGAGGGGAGAAAGATCTAGAAAGATATATGCAAAGAGACCAGGCTATCTCTAGATAAGAAGGTTATGGGAGTATTTAAATATTATTCATTGTGTTTATTTTAGAATGTTTTATGGAATTATATGCACTGCTCTTTTGGAATAAGGAAAAAAAAACTTAATTAAAAAAACTCACAACATTTAAAAATCCAATTAGCAGCTAGGTAGAAACAGAAAAGATAACTACCAAGGTTAAATTAAAAGAAACAGAGGTTAGTGAGCATTATGAAAGGCCATGAATGTTTAATGTATACTTAATGCAGGGAATACTAAAAATGTGATCTTAGGGACCCAACCTGTTCCCATTATAGACACAGAAGACATTCTCAAGGGTTATCGCAGCTGTTAAACTCATGAGCCTGAGGATATACAGGTATGTGTCAGTAAATGTGCTGACACTGTTTGCTTACCTTATGTGTTGTTATTTGTCAGCTTACAATATCGCTATGATAAAATTAATGTTGAACTGAATTACAATTCATTTTTATTTTGGTTGAAATATACCCTGAGAGTTTAAAATCTTTGTTTCTGTATTAATTAATTTTCAAAACAATAATAATGCTCACACCAACAACTATAAAAGCTAACTATTAAGTACTAATGATATACAAAGCATTGTTCTAAGCACTTTATAGATATTGTCTCATATAAACTTCACGATAACCATATGACATGAATACTACTATTATCACCATTTTTGGTAATTAAAAAAAAAGTTAATAAAAAGCAAGGTTAAATAAATCACTCAAGATTCCACATCTAATAAGTACTGTCATCTATATGCAACTTCACGTGAATTGATTTCTTATTCTCTGACTTAGAACCTGACAGAGGAATTAAATGATATCCATGAAGTAGACAGAAATAAAAATATTATGCAAACATAAGTAATGGTTTGTATTACTTATACAGTCCAATCCTGAAAAAAAGTCATAGTCATTTATCCATCCCTTGATTCATTCAAAAATAATTTATTGAGCTTCTACTAGATTCAAGGCACAGGGTGAATTACCATGAAAGTTAAACTACAAAGTTATGACAGAGTTCTGGTCTACCTAATTTATTCTTCAAATTTTATCTAGACACTTAAAATCCACCTTTCCTGCATCTTTCTAAAAGAAGAGAGACAAAATTGATTATATTTTAAAATATTGCATCCTACATAATAAAAAGGTAATATGCAAATTGCATCACTCCACTATGCCCACGATTGGGCCAGCTGGAGGCGCTGGGGCGGGACTCAGGGTGGCCGATTGGCTGGTGGGAGGAGCAGGGGGGGGGGGACTTACAAGTCCCCCCCCCCCCTCACCAGCCTAAACAGCCGGCACTGCAGGAGGACCCATGGGGCCGGCAGAAGGCTCCGATGGTGGAACTTGGGGTGGCAGATTGCTTGGCTGCCGGCATCAGTTTTCCGCCAGCACCAGTTTTCCTCTGGCCACCTGCCGATCATAGCACCTCCAGCCAGCGCCATCGGCCACCCCGAATCCCGCCCCCAGCCTTCGGGAGGCTCTGATCGGCAAGTGGCCAAAGGAAACGGTGCCAGGTGGCCAATGGAGCTGGCTGGAGGAGCTCCGATCCACGGGTGGCCAGAGGAAAACTGGTGCCGGCAGCCAGGTGAAGGAAAGTCTATTGCACGAAACTTCGTGCAACGGGCTTCTAGTTATTAATATGAACTTTAAGGTGGAATTATAATGCCCTTTTAACTGTCATTTAGAATTAAAAAGGGACTTAGTTTATTATAGAATGAAAACCTATGCTGATGTTCAAGGATTTCTCATGAATGATTTATGTGCCTTTGATTTTCCCCATGTAGCCACTAGTTACTAATATGTTGTAAGCTTGTAAGCTAGTGAGATTTAGTTTACCTCTGGAAAGAGAATCTATTTTATGTTCATTTCAAATCCCTTGTCAGGTTTTTCACTTTAATAAAATTATATCTCATGCTTTTTAAAGTAATTACTTAATTACTAAATCAGCTACATTCTAATACCATGGGGAACAGAATTCAATTTCAGTAACTTTATTGGCATGATACAACCTGGAAGCATTTCCAGAGTCAATATAGAAACTCTTCAGGCAACATGACGTAATCCACAGCAGTCAGAGGAAGCCCACACCACATCCTCAACCGGGAAGTGATTCAGATTTTGCATACTCTGTCATCCCTATTTCCTCAGAAGGCCTTCTTGGAGCTTTTCTTCTTTTTGATTTATTATTTTTAATTTAGTTTTATTCTTTAACCAAAGGAAAGAAAATCTAAAGGGACTTACAACTCATGTCGTGTAAGGGCATGGAGTTAAAAGCTCAAGAAGCATCCGAGTCTGTGTCTATGATAACACGTCACAGGTTGGCTACAGAGTGGCCAGTGGCTCTCTCTCACTTTCTCTACAGTTGTCCTGGTTTTGCTTGTCTCTAGTATCTGGTTAGGTAGCAGATAGTTTTCTCATATAGGACCCAAGAGACCAAAGCAGTGATAGGATTGAAGTCACACACTATGATAATCTAGAAGAAGAGAGTCTCTGAAAAACGTTTTTTATTAAGAGGAAGAGGACTTCTTTCCAAGAGGACTTGGGAATTTTCCCCATGACTTACCGGTCCTAACTGAGTGTGTGCAGTGCACATTTTTTCATCCAATTTTTATCTTTAGGCAACTGTCTTGTGCTGATGACCTCAAGCCTGAGTTCCTGAATCAATCAGCTGAAAAGGATGAAATTATGTTTAGAACAATCATGCCCACTTGTGGGACAGGCAGAACAACATGAATCTGTGAATGGTGAACCCTGACTTCTGGGTTCTAATCTAGCTTTTTGTGTACTTGGGCAAGTCACTTAACCTCTTTTGCTACAGTTTCCACATATCTAAAGTGGGGATGATAATGGTACCTATCTGATAAGGTTGTGTGACAATTAAATGTTGTTATTCCTAAAACACTGATAAAAATAACAAGCACATAATAAGCAATACTTGAGTATTAAATATACCCATAAAATCGATTTAAATAGTGGAAGATGCAACACTGTCACAGTGTCCAGAAAGTTCTCAGACCACATGTTTTGTGTTTTAGTAACCTCCTAATGCAAACTGCGAGATTTGCCTTGCTTTCATTTCTGTTTTTACTTCATCAGGGTCACCACAATCCTTACGTATAGTGGTTTCTCATGGTAGTAGTAGCATGGCACCACTTCCCTTCATGCCTCTAAGAAGTTTTACACACCCTCTCCTTATATTTCCAGGTCTGTAAAATATGGGAAGAGGTTAGGACACCTCATTTCATACCTGTGCAATCATTTTGCTTGATTATAACATTAAGATAGTTAATATTCATCCCATAAAGGATGCTTTCTGATCCAAAGAAGGCCAAGAGCTTGACAACAGGTAGAAATGAACTGACCTATTTTTCCATTTTCATATACCATGCCTTTTGTCTTTGATACACATCTGCTTTTCCTCAGGATGCTATATTTCTGACTTTAAAAGTAGCATTTGAATTTGAACATTCTAAAATATTTTAGTATCATTTTTAGTCCTCAAAATTTAACCTCTCTACTTCACCATTTTCCAATTACATTCTAGCCATTTTCACAAATATTGAGAGATTACTTTAAGCAGTGCATTGAAAACTTATGTATCTATTTTACTATGCATTATAATAAATAAAACTAGTAAAATGTACTTTATGGATATTATTGGTAGCTTTACTTAAGTAAAATCTGAGATGATTGAAAGAAAATATCAATTGTTACATACAAATGTTGGTAAAAGCCTGGTTATACACCAGTGAAAATATAAATAACAGCAGGAACAACTATACACACACACACACACACACACACACACACACACACACACTGATCAGAGCACAATAGTCATCAAAGTGGTAATAATACTTAATTGCATTTTATCGCAATTTAATTATTTCAGTATATACTCAAAAATAATTATTTTTAATCTCACATAACAAGCTTTTGCCTTAATATGGAATAGATCCATAAAATTTTTAGAGTTATAGAGTACTCCAGAGGCTGTATAATCCACCTCCTTTGAAATTAGTAAAGAGAGGTCTAAAAATGTCGTGAAATGCCAGCCAGCCAACTAGTGGCACATGTTGGGTTGGAATCTTAATCTCCTGATCCATTGACCAATGTCTATTTTTTTTAATTGTCCCTTCCATCTACTCCATAGTTATTATTTTATTATTTGGGGGGGGGGGGGAGGAAAAATTGAAGTTTTACTGCTGAGTGACAAGAACATAGTTTTAATGAGTCAAGCTCCACACAGTTTCTACTATCTGCTAAGCCACAAAGATGAAAACATAACAAAATACACTTTCCACTTTGCATTCAGTAGAGCTTTACTTTTGTCCAATGTGAAAAATAATTAATTATTACAGAAGTCTCAGGTTTTTTATTTCCTACCTTAATTGCTCATCTAAATACAGTAAGTTCATTTAACAGTACAGGAAGGAAATCAGAGAGATCTATAGAAAATGTATTAACGTACTCTTAGCAGTCACTCTCAATTATGAATAACATAATTTGTTGGTTTCATTTACAAATTGAATTCCCATTGAATATTTTTTTTCTGATTCTCCACTAAATTGGTTTTAGTGTGTAATATCTGTTAGACATGAAAAGAAGACTCTGGAATTCTTCAGTTTTATTCCTAAGGCAATCTAAAGAGAGATGATAATCTAGAATACTTGTAGCTCAAATCAGTGATTAAAGAAGTATTATTTACAGACAGTGGCTATGAGAGAACTGTAACAACTAGGCACATATATTAACTAATTTCTTAGAGGGAGCTAGTGAATGCTTTTGACTAATGCATGCTCACAAAGATCTGATAGGTAACATGCAAAAGTAAATCTTAAATATCAACAATTTTCTTGTAAAAGGAAACTATTTATACTAGCTCAGGGTTTCATTATGAAAAGGGTAAACTACTTTTTATTCATTGGATTTATATATTTGCCGCAGGAAGGTTTCCTAGTTTGCATACTCAAGTTTTCCCCTTGTATTGGTGGGATCTCACTTTCTTACCACTCTGAGTCTTTTAAAGGCAGTGAGGAGTCACCCAGTCTTTTTATTTTTAAACACATGTTTGGGCCTTTACAGGCTGGTTCTTTTCCTTCTCATACTATTGCAAATCATCTCTTTTGTTGGCTGCTCATTCATATGCATGTATACATAGAGCTTTTAGTTTGTTTAATGTGATACTGGGTATCCCAAGATAAAAAGATAGCCTGGCTGTTGTGACTGAGTAATTGTGCATTGACTATGCACCAGGAGGTGCATAGTCAATTCCCAGTCAGAGCACGTGATCCCCAGTAGAGGGTGTGCAGGAGGCAGCTGACATTCTATCATTGATGTTTCTATCTCAAACTCCCTCTTCCTCTCTGAAATCAATAAAAATATATTAAAAAGTAAAATAATATAAAAATAAGTAAAAATATGGCTCTCTAGTTCTAATCCAGTTTTTAAAGGATATAGTGTGAAGATGTACCTAAATTTAAAGTCAGATGAATATTAGAAAATATTTCCATTTTCTTACTGATGAATTTTCAAAATAAATACAAGATATATTTTCAGCTTTGGTTGTTAATTCACCCTTTACTTAATCCAAATAGGTGCTTTTCTGTAACTTTGTAATCCTTTCCTTCATAATCTGTCAACACTCATTTATTTGCTTCTTGATCTATTTAATTTGTTTACCAATGTCTTTATTTCCTCCTTGGCATCACTTTGCTGATATACCTCTTGACTTTATGTTCAAGTCAAATACTATTGGTTTTACATAGCACATTCTAAGAATACATATATTGAATCAGGCAGCTTTCTAAATATTTAAACTTTTTAAACATGTTACCTTTTATAGTCACAATGTTGTTATTCTTTAACATGGGTCCATTAACACTAGTAGTCTATAAAATACTACCTGTTATATAAAGTAAAGCTTTGTTTTTAAATTAAAAGGCTGATATCATTTTTGCTTAATTAAATTTTTAATTATTATTTGCTATTTTGTTATATAAAAATTGCATTTGTTTGTAAAAATATTACCATTTATTTACTTCACCTTTATATATTTACATACTAAAGTAATGATCAGAATTTGAAATATCTCTTATATGTCTACTTCTTACATTTCATTAAACATAGTTCAGCATCAACATATACTATACTCTTAAGCACCTATGTGTGCCTTATGTAATGAAATAGCATTTATAACATTACAGGCAATGTTTCTATCATTTATAGGGAGGTCTTGTGATAGATTTGATCACTTTTTGAAAACATTGAAAAATAAAAATGAAAATAAAACTGATTCTTTTAATGTAGAACTCAGTTTTAAAGCATAAAATTTAACCCCTTACTTTGTAAGTTAATTCATACCATAAGGTAGTTACTGAAAATAATGTGTGCCTTTCTATTGGGGCTACCCCCATGAAGTAGTATTCCTAAAGACTCAACCTTTTAATGTTTCAATCAGTGTGACTAGAATTCTAATAATACATATTTGTGTGTAGCATATGTCTCCCCAATAACTCAAAGAAGTTATACAAATGTATTTTTCCCAATAGCCCTTATCAATCACATACTCTAGAGGTTGTTGTCTAGATAAAAAAGCTATAAGCAAACTGACATAAAAGGAAACAACTGAGAATGGTCTTACGAATGAGTAATACCTTATGAAATAAGAGTACATAGGAAGGGGGAGGATTTCAAGCAACAAGTACCAAAAAATGAAAACAATAGCATTTGTGTCCCTCTCATGTATTCTCAGTGTATTGCAGTCATCTACACTAATAAAAGAGAAATATGCAAATTGACTGTACCTTTGTGACACCCACCAGCCAATCAGGAGTGAGTATGCAAATTAACCCAACAAAGATGGTGGGTTAATTTGCATATTCAGGTGCCCAGCGACCAGGGGTGGTGTGGGATGCTTGCATGGTCGCCATGGCGAGGACTCAGGCATTCCACACCACTCTAGCAGCTCTGGGCCTCTGGGCAGCATGGGAAGGCAGAAAGGCGGCTCCAGGCTGAAGGGAAGGCGGTGCCGGCAGCCTGGGGAAGAAAGGCCCATTCTTGCACGAATCTTTGTGCATGAGGCCTCTAGTCCTATATAATAAAGACATAATATGCAAATTGACCATCACTCCAACACACAAGATGGCCATCCCCATGTGGTCAAATATGGCCGCCCCCATATGGACACAAGATGGCCACCACAAGATGGCCGGCAGGGGAGGACAGTTGGGGGTGACCAGGCCTGCAGGGGAAGATAGTTGGGAGGGACCAGGCTGGCAGGGGTGGGCAGTTAGGGGTGACCAGGCTGGCAGGGGAGGGCAGTTAGGGCAATTGGGTTGGCAGGGGAGCAGTTAGGCATCAATCAGGCTGGCAGGGGAGTGGTAAGGGGGTGATCAGGCTAGCAGGCAGAAGCGGTTAGTGGCAATCAGGCAGGCAGGCAGGCGAGCGGTCCCAGATTGGAGAGGGTGCAGGCTGGGCTGAGGGACACCCCCCATGCATGAATTTTGTGCACTGGCTTTTAGTCTATTTAAATAATTGCCTCTGTTACTAGAGTACATGCACCTGAGCATAGCTAAGCATGAAATAGGAACTCAAAAACTACTTGGACTTCTACATAATCAGATGGATAAAATTACTTCCTCAAAGTCACAGACTTAGGCGGTAATGCCTGAAAACAGTGATCATCTCATATTCATTCTTTCAACACAAGTTGGCATATTGAAAACCTACTGTGTGCCAAATATTATGTCATGTATAGGGGACAAGACCAGTGCCCAAACCAGTGGTCCAGCATTGAGGAAATGAACCACTAACATATCTGTGAGTCCACAGTTACTTCTCAGAGTCTAACCATATCTGGAAGAGAATGAAATTCTTCATAGAATGAAAAAGAACAGTGCAGACTGTCAGTTCATAACACATTTGCCTTGCTGGAGTGCCTTTGCATAAGTAAATGCAGATCTGCTGACTCCTAATCTGCAGGAGCAGGGATTCCCCATCCTTCTCCTGGTGTTTTCCTTGACATCTCTGACAGAAAGTGGCTAATCACTCCCTCCCCAGGTTCCCTGCTCTTCTGGTGAGCATGTGAAGGGTAGTGTTGCATAATTCAAGGGCTATAAGATGTAGGAGCCAGGTCAACCTCTTTACATCCCAGTTCTACTACTTTTAGCCTTATCACCTGGGGAAAACCCTCTCTATCTCAGTTTATTTTCCATTCTTAAATTGGGAGGCTTAAATTGAGTAACAAAATAATGCCGGTACAGCAACTAGCACAATGCCTGATGCATAATCAGTATTCTTCCTCCTTTTTGTAAAATAAATTATTTAAATCCTGCTCGAGAATAAAGGTTATTAAGTCCAACTGCCTCCAGTGAGAAGAAATAATTTAAATGTATGTGGAGTAATCACATCAAAACATTGTCTTAACTATTAGTCAATCCTATCAATAAAATGAAAACCTACACTCTCCTTAGAGGAGTTCCCTCAGCTTCCTGCTGACATGCTAAAAATTGTTTTCTTCGACTTTCCTTAGGAATCCTGCCACCTAGATTAGCATAAAGGCTGCAATCTGCATTCTACATATGCATTCTTTACTTGTATGCAATGGTATTTACAGAGATTACTATCACTTTGTGCTGCTAAACCTGCAATGGCTGGTCCTTTATGAATATATTATGATATACTGTGCATATCTTAGAGCTGTTCCTTTTCTTTTTAATTTGTAGTCAAGGCTATTATTTGCAGAGCACTTTGCTCTTTGTAACAGGGCCTCTCAAGTCTAATTTGGATGGATGCACTGGTCAGAAAAAAGCTTTGCCCTTCCCTATTGCTCTACCTTGTTCTTGTTATTCTCATGCCCTCCCCTCCCCTACGCACAGTGGAATCACAGACTGAAGCTTTTGTCAGATATTTTTCCTGCCCTCTCTGCTGACATCTTCTCTTTTCCAGTTCCGATTCCAAAATTGTTTGACTACTCTGCTGCTGCGGTACATTCTCCTGACCCCTGGGAATTCTGTACTAAAATTAGTATTCCTTTATTGCCAGTGGACTGATATAGGCCAGTACTTACTCCCCAGGGACTCTTTCTTGCTATTCAATGTGCCACTGCTCCAGATTTGATGCAGTCCAGTTTTCCCAGAAGACAGAAAGCCACACATTTTCATCGGTTTAAGGTGCTTGACCCTTTGGCCACATTGCTTTTCATTCTTCCCACATCACTTGTATCACTAAAGGGCAATGGCTGAGTGAGGGAAAGCCAAAATGCAATGTTTCTGTGTCTTCACTCTACACGATGCCCAGCAATGAATTGTTTTCTTGTGGAGTCCAGGACTCATGTGCCTCTTTGCAGTTCCCTTTACTTCACCTTTACTGAGTAGTAAGGGGTTTCATTGAGAAATGTAATAAAGGGATAAAAATAGCATCTCACAATATTCCTACCAGACACAATGAGAACATGAATGCCCAAAGAGAGTGTGATGTGGTACAAAGACATGAAACTGGGGTCCACAGACCTATGTTCAAATGCCAGCTACACCAGGTATGAGATGTGTGTCCTTGCACCAATTCATTAATTTCTTTAGGGTTCAGTTTCATCTCCTTGATGTTATTAAGTTGATGTTATTAAATAAGATAATGACCATTCAGCTGGCTTTCATTCAATGATAGCTACTATTTCACTAGTACATTTTCTTACTAGTTGTCTATATGGGTTTTCTTGGTAGAGTATATTCTTACAGCTATTAAATGATGATGTTGTCTTCTTTTCACTTTTGAGGAGTATATTTTTTTTATCACTTTCACAAACCATGACTGTCAGCATTTTGCATTGTGGATAATAATTTAAGCCCTGGAATCCTGACCTCATTACAAACAATTTCTGTTAACTTGGGAAAATCACTTAAAATCTGAGTAAGGATTTTTCTCCTCACTCACAGGGTCTGTGTGAAAGATAAAATGAATTAATGTTTTCAAGCTCTTAGAACAGTGGCTGGCACACAGTAAGTGTTCATTCAATAAATGACCATTATCGTCATTAACTACAAACTTTCCATGATCTACTGAAGAGGTTTGATATACATTCTGAAGCGTAATAGGTTACTTTCTTCTTATCAGTTTATTTTCATTCTAATCCTTTCCTTTACTGCGATCAACAGACTTTAAATCTGACTTTCAAGAGCTTTGATATTTTATACAAAGGCTACCATCTAAATCAGTCTAAATTGGAAAAGAATTTGACTACAAATAGAGTAGAATGGTATCTATTCTTCTGGCATCATTTCATCTCAAGCACATTATGCACTGGCCTTTTGAATGCCTTTGCAACCCACACCCCTTTCAGGAATGTGCTGTCCACTGGAAAGCACTTTAGGTCTCACTTAAATATGATTCTTGTTTCATCTTATCAATTTCAAGTAAGTGCTATAATTAATCCACATAAAAAAACCAGCAAAATATCTAATCAGTGCTTAAAAATGTTAGCTATTAACATGGTTTGTGGGCGACATCTGTGATCACAGTGTGGATGGCAAATGCTCACTTGGTCTCTTTCTGCTCAGGCAGTTGGGTACACCTGTGCACTTGACTCCTGCTTGTTCCCTTCTGGGGATGACAGCCAGACGCTCCCTAACCCTGGCTGTGCTAACAGAAAACTGTAACCTCAGGCATTTCAAGTACTTTTTTCAAGTTATGAATCATTTCAAGAAAACAGAGATGTCTGAGAATTAGTATAATAAAAAACATATGTCTACCAGATAACTATGCCAAATTTTTGAATTTCCCTCTGTTTCAAAGAATCAAAGCATAGTGGTAAGTCTGTGTTCACCCCTCCTTGTTTCCATCCCTGTCTCTTACTCATCCTGCAGAGGAAAACACTAGTACAATTTTTATATTTATACTTTTAATACATAATTTATATTTTTACTATATAAGTAGGGATCCATATAAATCTAGAGTTTCATTTTACTCTCTCAACTTTACATATAGTATTATACCAAATGTATCCTTCTACATTGTTTTCTTATAATTGTGTCTTTGAAAGTCATTCGTATTTACCCACAAAACTCCAATTTGTACATTTAATTGCTTTGTAACAGTCTATTGTAAACCATAGTTTATTCACCTGTTCTCCCATTGATGGATATTTGGAATATAAGTTTTTCCTGTTTTGTTTCTTATTTGTTTGATTTACTAATTTTGCTCTTACATTATACTATGTTTCTCCTTATACTCTGTGCAATAATGACGTTAGGATATATATCTAGAAGTAGAGTTCCTGGGTTATATGATATACATTTACTAAACTTTTTTTGAGTTGTTCTTCAAAGCAGTGGCATCTACTTATCTTTTCACCATCAGTGTGAGTCTCCCTGTTCCACATTACTGCCAACACTTTTTATTCTCTGTAAACTGATAGATATAACATTGTACGACTTTATTGTTTTAGTTTTAATTTCCCCAATTATTGTTTTCTTCTACTTAAACTGAGAAAATTGCCATCTACTTAAGTATCCAATATTGACATACAATGACTGATTCTCCATTATGTATTTATTAATCTGTTTTATATACTTTTTGAAAAACCAGTGAATATTGTATATTTGATCAATGAATTTGTTTTTGAGATTACCTAATCAAATGTTATGTAAGAAAGATAAAAGAGTACAAATAAATCATGCCTGTTTCTTTTCCTTTCTTCTTTTTAAAACCAACATTTAAAAAGATAAACATTATCTTCTGTGAAAGAAGATAAGCTGGTAAAATTCTATATTGGGCTGGTACGTTCAGTATTCATTTATAAGAGCAAATATGGCATTTAAGAAACACATTAAGTAACTGACTATAAATCTTCATTGAGCAAGGCTACAGTTCTTCCAAATTAAGCCATCTCATGTGGATAGTTAAGAAATGGCTGCTGATGATACAATAATGATAATGTCAGTTATAACCATTAAAATAATTATATTATCAGTTAACTATTCATATATATATATATATATATATATATATATATATATATTCTAAGAGTTAGAAACTGTTTTAATTATGGTTGGCTGCTCTCTTTTTAAATAAGCCATTTTCTTCACCCTAACTCCACTTTTAGTTCATAAAACCAAACTAAGATTACTCTGGTTTTGCAGAGTTATCTTTAAGCACTCTTATTTTTAAAGCTAAATATGACCCCAGGTTTACCTTCAAAGGCCATTTTTATTTTTTTTTTCCTTTTTATTGAATTTATTGGAGTGACACTGGGTTCACAAAATTATAGCAGTTTCAGATGCACAATTCTATAACACATCATCTGTACGCTGTATTGTGTGTTTACCACTCCAAGTCAAGTCTCCATCCATCAAAAAAGGCCATTTTAATCTAAACCAGGTTACAACTTAAAATCTATCAAAGGTATGCCATTTATTTAAAAAGAAAAACCATGATTATTTACAATTAAACACAAATTCTTATCCACATTCCTGACCATGTTGAATGACTACTTGTAATTCACAAATCTTTTTCAGTCTCTCATCATCATTCAGCAACATAGAATATAGTCTCTTCAGGAGAACCACTTACATACATTCCTAGTTTCCTATCATATACATATATTCCTAGGTATGTGGTTTTTTCCTACTGTTCTGGCCATTTTTTCCATCTTTTTCCCCCAACTGTTTATTTCAATTCATATGTCTCTTTAGCACCCCAATTTTATTATATTCAAAACTGAACATTCTTGTAAGTAGACCCTAAAACCTGGCCCTTCAGTGAAGATCATGATCACTCATGCAGTTTCACAAACAGGACCATGTACAGGAGCCCTTTCCTCTCTCATCCTCAGCAATAAATCTATGACCACCAAGTACCTTTCACATTCTACCTCCTAAGTCACCAGAAATATACTCCCTTCTCTCCAACCTCCTCTCCCAATATCATCATCATACCTCTGCTCTTTTGACACTCTGCCAAGAATCCTCACCTCCACCCTTGTTAGTCTTCATCTCTTAACTATGAGCTGATTTTACCAAGTCCAAGCTGCCCTCCTTCCACACTCATTTCTGGTGAGAAAACTCCTCTCAGAAACACCATGGTATATCTCCTATGGAATTGCTACTCAATCCATGCATCCATTCTGTTTACTGGTCCTTCCCCCTGGGCCACGGAGTCTTTGAGTGCAAAAGCCTATCCTTCATCACTTTATTACCAGCACCTAGTATGGTACAGTGCCATTCTCATGTTTAAGAACTATCCTATATAATAAAAGCCTAATATGCTAAGTGTCTGGTCATCTGGTCAGCCATTCAACCAATCAAAGTGTAATATGCTAATGATATACTAAGGCCACTCAACTGCTTGCTATGACATGCACTGACCACCAGGGGGCAGACAGACAACAAGTCAACCAGGGGGCAGACACTCTGACCAATAGGTTAGCTTGCTGCTGGGGTCAGTGGATTGGGACTGAGCAAGATGAGCCAGACATGCCCTGGAGCCCTCCCGTGGTCCCTTCCCAGCTGGTCAACCTCCTACATCCCTCCCCAGCCCCAATCCTGCACCTGTAGGTTCCCTCAGCCTGGCCTGCACCCTCTCGCAATCCAGGCTGAAGGAACCCCCCCCCCAACCCCGAGTGCACGAATTCATGCACCGGGCCTCTAGTTTTCTATAAACCTAATGAGATGGACGTTATTAAGAAATGTAGTCTTAGAGTTGCTTGGTTGCTTGTCCTCTTTTGTTGTGTTTTGTAGGAAGCGGTTATAGGGTTAAGCCTCTGACTGACCTGTGGCAGGGTCACAAACAAGTTCGTTTGGAGGGCAGACCCCTCCCAGCATAATTAAGCCTAATCCTGTAACTGATCCCTAGATCCTTCCTAGGTAGCTAGTGGGCTGTGGGAGGGGCAGCAAATGCTGCCAAAACAAGTGAAACTTATAAGAACATTGTTAATTGCCTTGTTTATCCTGGATTATAAATAAAGCCTCAGCTTTGCAGTCTGGATCTGTTCTCTGGCCTCAGCCAGGCACAGAAAGATCCACCCAGCCCCAGCTTTCAAATCTATCTCTCCTCTCTTTATTTCTAATATTTCTCAATCCCTGGCCGCCTCCACTTAGAACCGGTTCGTTCATCTCTCTTTCTGCTCGGGACGCAGAAAAGGGAGATCCCTGCCATGTCTGGCCCCCGCCGCATCAGGCCCCTGCAGTGTTTGACTAAGAAATGTTTCTGACTGATATAACAATAAATTTAACTTCTATAAGTCTTTAAATTATTTTGTTCTCACATCCTAATTAAAAGCAATTTAATAAAAACAAGTCTTGAGAAATTCAGACCAAAAAGCATAATTAGAGATAGATGCTACATTTTATTGCTTTAATGCCACCTTTGTTTCTAGTACAACAAAGAAAATGCTGTTCCATTCCTTCCTGAAAGATATATATTTTTTGATTTGTAGCTAAGTACCAGTTACTATCCAGAAGACAATAGGGAAAAATCTATAAAAACTATTATTTTCAGTGACATTCTGTGTACCAGAGAAAGCACTGTGATGGGTTGAAATTTAATTTAACAAACAAACCAAACAACTGTCACAAAAAGTCAATATCTACAAGAATGTTTCTAAAGGCACATGTAAGTGGATATGTGTTAAACAGCACTATGGTGAGAAAGTATAGATAGACTATATATATATATATATATATATATATATATATATATATATATAAACCTCTATAACAGTAAATTTGAACACTTCTGAGTAAGCAGGCTCATTTTAATGTAAAAAAAATCATGAATTGTCATATAATCTGAGTTGCAATTTTGAGGCTCATTGATTAAGAAAAAGCTTAATGACAAAATGCTACCATTAATTAACCTAAATTTAAATGTTCTAATCCCAATAGTGCCCACACATCTTTCAAAAATTGTATATCTGTATGTGAGTGTGGGTGTGAACTATATTTATTTAGCCTTCAAATGCTACTTTGCCTACATATACATTTGCTAATCTGAAGTTAATTGAGAGCTACCAATACCTCTTACATAAGAAGAATTACTGGTTAGAAAGCAGGGACCATGTCCTGGGAGCTTTGCATCTCTCATGCCTGATGCAATGTCTGACATGCAGTAGGTATGCAATACATGGTCAGTTGAGTGAACCAAATAAAACACTTTAACTTTACAATAGTAAAAAATTAATATTGTTAATATTACCTAAGAAAAAATACATCCATGTAAGAAAACTATAATAAAAAGATCTCATGTCAGACTGAGGCTCCCAGGTTGCTGAAATAAATTCCACATGAAGCTACTAAGATGTTTGAACCCACTTGGTATGCATTGCTGCACTTGCATTGATGGCCGCTGCTTCGCATGGATTTAATGAAGGGAAGTGATGGACTGTGGAGGGCCTCTGATGGAAGCCTTTACAGGAAAAGTGTCAGGGGGACTGCTCTCTCAGTGGCATGAGGGATCCAGTGGCACTGATTAATTTCAGAGGCAGCACTTTATATGGAAATGGGAGACACACAGAGCTCAAAATTGAAAATGTATTATACATGGAGTTCTTTTTACCTGTTTGAACATAATTGCTGGCAGCCAGAATCTCAACCTGTATTAATTCCATGGGAATTTTTCCCATGGATTTACCTAAGATGAAACTCTTTGCCTATTTCTTTAAATTCTTGCTTTAGCTTTAGGCTTACTGTGAACTCTATAGTCAGACTGCATACTTATTCTTGAGCTTTGCTTTGTGCGCCAAGCTCTCTTGAGGTCCATGTAGGCAGTAGATTGCAGTTTAGGATACTGAAGGTGTTTTTAATTCTGTGATATCATGTATTTCCACAAAAACTGATGTGTGTTTTGGCTCGTTCTACTCCTTCCATTCTATACGTCCAGAGGGAAGGGATAGTAAGGAGTAATAGTATGCCCCTGATTTAAAAAAAAAAAAATAAAAAGGCATAGATAACCCCAAGAAAGAACAGAATATTTATTCATGGAAAACATAATAAATAAAATCATCTTTAAGTATAGAAAAGGGGACAACAATAAATCTTGCAGTATAGGCTGATATGCAGTGCTTAAGGTCTTATCTAGCTCCTATTGAAAGAATTCAGCAGACAGTCACGCTATGAATCAAGACAATATATTTAGCATCTATTCTTGGTGTGTTTGCTTGTTTTGATAAACATAAGCCAGAAATCCACATTATACATTTACTTGGATTATTTATATAAGGGACTCTTGATTGGCTTCCTTGTATATTTTATAAGGTTAAATAGGGCAACAGAATATATAAAATAATGTAGAATCTATTTGTTCTTTTAAAGATTTGAGTTACAATGCTCTCTCTATTCATGACTTTTTTCTCCTGCCTTCATAAAATGGCCCTGTGCTTCAGGTTAGAATCAATTAGGCTGATCCTCAGCTGTTCAGCCTTCAGGGCTCCCAGCAGAGCATCTGTAATGAACGGCGCCTCTTCTCCCCATGGGGTTTTAAGCTGAACTTTGGGAACTCTGCCCACCCTTTAGACCACTCACAGTGCCTCAGTCATGTTAGCACAGAAGGCTGGGGAGGATTGTATGAATCCTATTTCATGTTTTACATAACACTTTATTAGTACTCTTCTGAAAACAGCACCCTACCTAAGATGTCTGTGACCAAAGACTAATCCAGGTAATGAGAGGCGAAGGCAGCCACATAACAGGAGACACAAGGCAGCCTCCTTTGGCTGGTGATAGTTTACATACTATTGTTAGATGATGCTATATATGCAAATACAGGGGTTGGCAAAGGTAGGTTTACAGTTGTGAGTACACAAAACGCAGGGTTAATAAAACTACTGTAATAATTATAACTTGTAGGTCTTTTTCCATATGAACAACTATAAACCTCATTTTGCCAGCACCATCCCCTCTAATAAACAGGGAATATGCTAATTGACCATCACACCCTCACAGGATGGTGGTGCCCACAGCCAATAAAGAGGGAATATAGTAATTGACTGCCATGCCCTCACAAGACGGCAGCATCCACAGGCACAAGATGGCAGTGCCCAGTCCCCTCAGGCCCGCCTCATCCAGCATTTGGCTTCCGAGGGTGTTGGTGTTCTCTATGGCATCTCTTTACATGATCTTTAACAGAACTGAGTTGGAAAAAAAAGAAGAAAACAATAACACTTCTTTTCAAATTATGAATATTTGGTATACTAAATTTGGAGATGAGGGTCACCACCTAAATAACTGTCAAAGTAAGTTTCAATGCTGTTTGAAATTCAGGGTGGATTTTTATATTAATCTACAAAATTACACACAAGCTTAATGAACAATGGTGGTTAATGTGCAAGAATTTCTGTTTCCTAGCAGTGATACTATTGTCAATAAACCAGTTATTAATAACGAAACGAGCAAGGGAAAGCCAAGTATTATAGGCATGTCACTTAGACAGCTTTGCCAGGAAGCTATAGCTCGATGCTCCCCAGGGAGTCACCAGTCTATTCCCTGCAGATCTCTAGGGGAAGGGACTCTGGACAAAGGGAAGGTAGACACATGCCCAGTAAAGTTGGGCTGATGTTGGAAGGTACTTACCAGTCAGTCACACTGGGAACAGGTCATTGGCCAGAATAGGCATGGCTACTGCAAGGCCATGACATTTGGGATATTTAATCCCCTGAACAAAGGAGTTCCCTCTTGTGTGCTCCTGTGCTCTTGGCTCTCCTGGGACTCTTGTTGCTTGGGGCTCGCCCTCTTTGCTCCTCTACATTCAGTGGCACGGCCCGTGGCCATGTGGACCCCACACACAATGGACAAATGGACTGCAACCAGCCTGATGCTGAACTGGACCCAGCCGCAACATGAAACAGAAACTCTGGACACTAGTTTTGCTTCTAGTTCTACTGAAACCCCGGCTATACTTCTCCTGTAACTGGACTAAAGGAAATTGGACTTTGGAAACCCAGGGATGTAATTCCACGCAAATAAAAATCACCTATTCTCCCGTGGGAGTCTCAGAAAATGCTTTTTCTTGAGATATCAAAGGCACTCCCCTTCCCTCCCCCCCCCAGCACTTAATGGGGAAGGGGATATCCCCATTTCCCTGATAACATAAGGGCACAGTCACAGGCCTGGTGTTTACATGGCCACATGGGAAAATGCAGGGGAACCCTTTGAAATTGATAACATTGCTTAATGCAGCTGTTAGTCCTGGTCTTGCTTGCCCAGTCAGCAGCATTTGACACCGTTGAGCACTGCCTCCTATGAAAGCTATTTTCTTGGCTTAGCTTCCAAGCAGTTGCTCCCCCGACCCCTCTGCCCCAGTTATCCTCCTACTTCTCTGGTCATTCCTTCTTTGCAGGCTCTTCCTTTTCCTCCCTAACACTTAATTTTAGGGTGCTCGGGGCTCAGTTCTTGGACTTCTTTTCTTTTCTGTCTATAGTCTCCCTGTGTGATTTCATCTTTAAGTAGCATCTATAGAATGGTGACTCTTTAACATTTTACCGCCAGCCTGTATCCCCTTAAACTCCAGACTTCTAATTACAATCTCACTTGGATGACTAATGGGCATCTTAAATTTCACATGTCCAACCTTCTGATCATCTCCCTCAAGCCTCCTTTCACTGTATCTTTCTAATTTCAGTTAATGTCAACTTCATTCTTCCAGTTGCTCAAGCCAAAAGCCTCAGAGGCAGTCATGACTCATTACTTTCTCTCATACCCGCATCCTCTCTGTCAGCAGGTCCTGTTGGCTCTAACTTCACACTACATCTAGAATTTGACCATGTCTCACCCCTCCTTTGCTGACACTGGAGTTCAATCCACGATCATCTTTTGCCTAGATTAATTTGATAACCTCCCAACTGGTTTCTTTACTTTAACCCTTCCCCCTTTCAGTATTTCATCACACGTCAAAAGAGAGATTTTGTCAAAACATGTCAGATCATGTTACCCCTCTACTCAGAATTCTCACTGTATGGATGATATTCGAAAACTTTAACACGAAGTATAACTTAGCCCTGACAGTTGAAATGGATTCTGGCATTAACCTGATAAGACTGGACCAGTACCCACGAAAATGATTCTAATAATTCCAATGTTGGGGGAGTGAGAAGTGGGAAGTGGAGTTCCCATACTAACAAGCAATTTTTGCGCAGCAGCTGAGTGTCCCATAATTAATTTTTTAGTTAAAGTTGATTAAATGAATGAATGAATGAACAAAATGTAAAATGCAGAGAGCTAAGAAATACAGACCAAGACTTGGGGATTGTGACTAAAACATCCCTCCCTATCCTGGACTGCCACATTTCAACAATTGTGAAAATAAATAAGAGAAACCTCATTTAATATGGAGTTAGGAAGCCCTATAGGGGATCTCTTATGCTCTATCACTCATCATACCTGGGTGAACTATAACAGGAAGAGACATCTTTTGTATTCCCATCAAGAGTACAAAAGATGTTTCTTCTTGCCTAGCAACAAGCACAGCCCTGAGAGCCTCTATAAGTCAGCCAATGAGAAGTCTTCACCACTCCACACTCACTTTCCGCCAATGGACTGTCATTTATAATCCCCTTCCTAACTCCCTCCTTCCCTTATAAAGCAAGCCCTACTCCTTGTTCTCCAGAATGGCCTATGGCTGCCATTGCTTGCTTATCCTAAATTGCAGTTCTGCTTTTCCCAAATAAACTCAACTTTGCTTTCATAAAGTAACTATTTTTATGAGGTTGACACAATGTCTTTATTTTTATTTTGTTGTTGTTGTGTGTGTGTTTTGTTTTGTGTTTTTTTTTCCAGGAAAACAGTTAAATTCAACAATTTACATCCTCTAGATTTCTAAATAAAGCTGGCATATAAAATAAGCAAACAAGCAAAATAATAAATAGAGTATGTTCCACAATGTACGCTTGGCTTTTTGTTTTAATGTTACACACTTCACATTCTGTTACTTTATCTAAATAAGTTTACTTAAACTTAGCCATTAATATAATTGCTTCTTTACATTTTTCTTCCCTTAAATCAACCAAAGAGCTCAATTATGTAAACACATTGCTGTTTGAGTTTTGCACACTATGTCTTCTTTCTGGAACATACCCTTTCCCACCTCCTCAGTGGTGGGAGATGTTACTCCTACTTCCCTGTTCTGTTCATTTTTCTTTTCATAAGCTCTTTCTGGTCAGCACTGACACATGCTCAAATTGTCAGATATACTTCCTCCGCTATGACTCATTCAATCACTTATTTACTCCTTGCAAGCTGTTGTCTGTCCCTAGTTACTCACCTAAAAAAGAACCAAGGACCACCAGGTTGTGAATCTAGTGGGTATTCTTCAGTCCGTACCTTACCTGACTCACTGTCAGTAATTGATATGGTTGGCACTCTGATTCTGAGAATACTACTTTCCTTTTGATAGCCTTCACTCCCTTTCATCCTTCCGTCCCTCAGACTAATCTCTCTAGGTATTCTTTCTCATGTTATTTCTTTCCCAGAAACAAATGGATATACTGAAGCTGTTAGTAACACTATCTGATAGTATTATTATCAGACACCTCTAACTTTTAAGTTAAGAAGCTGCTTAAGCACTAAAGTGTATTGAGGAAATAAAAACTTTAACACATAAATTTTATATTCTTCCACAGAAACATCCTGACAGCCCACTATAAGTAATGTCATTTTAAGACCCCAGTGCCTAATAAAAGAATTAAAAACAAACCCTTCCTGCCTTCTAGGTAATAGTCTATGGAGGATATATTAGTGGGCATCTCAGATCCCCTGTCAGGAACAAAGCATTCATTTTTTAACATCTGGGAGTACTGTCTCCTGAAAGCTCAAAAGTTAGTTCCTGTCAGTTACTGTCCCAGCCAAGGGAACTGCTTCATTGAAGATTGCACCCCTTCCCTGGGGACAGCCCACATTCAGGGAGTGGTCAATGCTATTAAAAAAGAAACAACTGGCCCAAAATAGAGTCACCTGTGCTCCATGTCAGCAAACCAAGGGTTAAAAAATTGCAGTTTCAACCTCTCCCAGGTATGTGACCTTTAGCAAGTTAATTTTGGAATTAGCTGTTCACTATCAGTGAGGTAATCTGTACTATAGCCTCCCTCCCCCAGCCTTCACCCAAAGAAAGGTGATTTTATCTTAAATAATCCATGCTTTATTAGAAACTTGTCTTTTCCACCCTCTTCTGCCTAAAAAAGCCTTCCATTTTTATAGCTCATAAGAGCTCCTTTCCACCTGCTAGATATCCAATTTATGAATCTTTGAATAAAGTCAATTAGATCTTCAAATTTATTCAGTTGAATTTTGTTTGTTTTTGTTTGTTTGTTTTTTTAATGGTGCAAAAACACAGACCTGGCTTCAATGCAAGATAGCTTAGAAGGGCCATGCCAGCTTCAGAGCAGCCATGACCTCTTTTACAACCTCATCATGATCACCTTCTCTTTTTGCCCATTCCTGCTTCCCTTACTCCCTACAAGTGTTCTTCCTATATGCAAAGCTCTATTTCAGTGTCTGCTGTATGGGGAGTCCCATCTGAACATACATCATCTCTAAAACATAAGATATTGAATATATGTGCTATTTCTTATAGCTGTGCTTCTATCCTTAAACAGACTGCTTACTAAACACTTGCTTTACTCTTGATACCATTGTAATTAGCTAGTTACTAATAATAGAAAAGGAGCAAAAGGGAGGCCAGATATTATAAGCATGGCCATTTGGGCAGCTTTACCAGGAAGCTGCAATTTTGCACTCCCCAAGGAATCACTGGTTGATTCACTGCAGAACACTTGGGGGGTGGGGGGAAGTATAGGGGGAATAGCGAGTTTAAACAGAGGGGATATAGATGCATGCACAGTGAAGTTAGAGTGACTAGGGAAGGTACTTGCCTGTCCATCAAATCTGGGGAACCATGGATTGGCCAGAATGGGTGGAGCCAATGCAAGCCCATGAAAATTTGGGAATAAATTCCCTAAACAAGGAATTCACTCTCTTTTGGCTCTTGGCTCATGGGGCTCTTTTGTACCGACCTCCTAGCATTTGCCCATATGGCCATGGCCATGAGGACCCCACAAGCAATAGACGAATAGACTAATAGACTGCAGTTGGGAACACAAGCTAAGCTAGCCTGGTGCTGGCCTGGAGTGTGCAAATATGGAGCAGAAATTCTGGACCATGTCTCTGATTTTAGCCATGCTAAAGGCAAAATGGGATTTCTTCCTTGACAGGGCTGAGGGAAATGAAATTTTGGAAACTCAGGTGTATGATTCCACAGAAATAAAGCTTTTACAATACCACGTCCTCCCATGCAAGTCTCAGAAAATTTCTTTTCTTGAGATATCGCAAGAAATCCACTCCCACTAGCAACAGATGGAGATGTGGGCCTCTCTCCACTGGTAGCACTCTGACTATAACATTGAAAATAAAATATTCTCTACAATGGAATACTATATCCAGGAAACCTTGCTTATATTATAATCTGCCTGATAACCCAATGTAAAATGTCAATATATGTTACTACAATTTCAATATATGGTACCAAAAAGAAAAGAAAGGTAATGTCTGCCCAAGAGTGAGGATATGTGGCATTGAGAATCATACAAGTAGCAGTTGCTTGCAGAAATGAATAGAACTAAAGAGAGAAAAGATCTCACAACTTTATAGTCAGCTAAATCAATTAAGAGTTACTATTTTTCTTTACTAAATTGATTTTCATTATCTGCACAGGAATGTTAGGCAAGTGATATTGAGACTTCTAATCATAATTTAGCTATATTCACACACACACAACACACACACTCTCAACTGGCCTGCTCAAGTATTTTTTTTCTTTTTCCATTATTTTAAATTTTATTGGGGTGACATTAGTTTACATGAATATATAGGTTTCATTTGTTGATTACTAATTTACAAAATCTGCATATAGGACCATGTGCCCACCACCCAAACTCAGATATACTCCTGTCACTTCAAATTAGGACCCCTTTTTTCCCCCTTCCCCCTTCCTCTGGCGATCAAGTATATTTAAAGAGTACTTAATAAAGGAATACTCTCACTTTTTAAAAGGCAGAGTTATCAGATTAAATTTTTTAAAAATCCAGCTATACGCCCTTTTAAAAGATACATTTGAAACAAAACAACCTGAAAAATAGAAAATAATATGCTGGAGTATAATTTATATGATGACATTCTACTTAAAGAAAAGTAATATAAATGTCAAACCAAACTGAACTTTAGACAAAAATCTATACAAAGATTATAACATAAGTGATAATCAACCAAGAAGTTAGACCATTTATTATCATATATACACAAAAACACATAGTCTGAATGTATAGAAAATAACTAAAAAACTATACAGAATAAAATGTAGTGAAATTTAATTATATTTTATAGCCTCCTTGCCACACATGCACACATATATCATAGATATGTTCAGATTTAGTTAAAAAACAAAAACAAAAAACAACAATTCAGAAAAAGTAAAACTTTACTGTCCAACATAGCAGCACTAACCACAGTGGTTATCTATATTAAAATCCATTAAAGTTAAAAATAAAATTACAAATTCAATTATTCAATCACACTAGCCATATTTTAAGTACTCAATTAACCATGTGTATTGAGTGACCATCTTATTATGGACATCGGCTATAGAGCATTTCCATCAGCACAGTGAGTACAGTGCTCTTCTGGGACAGAAATCAAACTTGTAACAGAGAAGAGACAGGGATTAGGGTAGTTATTGGAGACAGAGTTGCTTTTCAATGTTACTTGAATATTTTTTAAATAACTGTATTTGTGGATTAATTGTACAGTTAAAATTACTTTAAAAAAAGAACTACCACTCCTCACAGAACAGATAACACATGGCGGACGGATGACAAGAATTCTCATTTTTTCATATTACACAGTGTTTTACAAAGTATCATACTTTAAAAAGATATTAGCTTGTAAGAACATGTAATAAATAACTTCAAAGAGCAATGAGTATTTAATTTTAAGGTGTGCCTTTAACATTTATGTAAAACATTTTTTGTACTCGTTCAACAGAAACTTATCTGGCCACTGGGTAAAGCTAGCAATAAAACTACTGGTCCGCAATTTAATAAACAACTCTATGAATGCTAATTTCTTAGATATTTATATTTACATGTTACATACCATATATATATGTGTGTGTATATATATATATATATATATATATATACGTATATACATATATACATATATATATATATATATATATATATATATGTGTGTATATATAATCATATGTCACTGCTAAAAAAAAAATTATGCAGACCAGACCAGTTAAGTGACTTACTAAAATCACAGTGTTACTTACTAAACTCAGAAACTTTGTATCCTGATATCTAGGTGTTCGGGGCTGATTTTGTCCCCCAGAACTATATGTTGATGTCCTTACCCCCAGTCACTGGTGTTCTTATTAGAGGAGGAAATTTGGACACAGAAAGGTGCAGAGGAAGGAAGACAAATAGAGAACATGACCATCTACCAGCCTCAGAAGGAACAAACCCTCTGGGCACTTTGATCTTTGATTTCTACCCTCGAGACATTAAGAGAAAAATAAATGTATGTGTTTTAAATCACCCGATCTATGGTACTTTGTAATGGCAGCCCTAACAAATTCATACGTCAGCTTTATACCTTTCTGATGCACGATGCTCTCTCTCTTATACCCATCTACTAACAATGATTGTGAATATCAATGTGCTGATCACATCATTTTCTAAAAGCCCTCAAAATCATAACATTCAAAACTTAGAGCTTGTTTTCAGAATCAAATTTTAAAGGAAACTTGGAATTTCAGAATCTATCTTATGCTGAATAGAATGTAGTGTTCTGGAACCAAAAAAGTATTCACTCTTTATTAGTGCTTTTTTGTTTAGTTCTCTCAGCTGTGCTCAGAAGAAACAAGATAAAAGCATGGCACAGACATGTGCAACATACTGTCACACCACCATCAATTATATAAACTCTCCATGGCAGATGAGAGACTGTTTATCGTTAATGGCTAAAGATAAAAAAGATAAAGTATGATGTTACAATTGAATCCTCACTATTTTAAAGTAAGTTTTAAAAATAAACTACCGTTATAATAATTGGATCTCATAGTATATGCTCATAGTGATTTCACAGACTGATGAATGCATTAGATACTAGAAACTCATGGGTTCATGAGTAAACCAAGGGTCATTGCTAACAACACAATTACAACTGTTGTTAGATTTTCTTAACAAATCCATAATATTTTACAAAGTTAATTAAATTAATTTTCCTAGTAACTCTGAGTTAACACTATTATTATCTAATTTTATAGTTGAGGAGCCTGAGTTACAGGGAGGCTGAGCAACGTTCTCAAGGTTATTAAAGCTGATCGAGGGGCTGGACCCAGACTCTCTGGCTCTAGAATCCATGCTCTTAGACATTATGTTAGTTTCATCACAAGCATCTCTTGTTATCAAGCATGGACTTACCCATAAGTAGTGGAAAATGAACCTTGTCAGGTTTAATCCACATTTGTCCCAGTTAAATCTTTCCAAAAAGGAAACATTTTAAAACTGTCAAATCTATATCCTTTAGGGCTACATTTTCAGGTTGTACTGTAGCATGGTAAAACAATCAAGGGAGCGATTACCATACAAAGGAAGATAATGTTTCCCTTGCCAAATGTGGAAAAGATGGAGGGCAGACAGGGCTGTGGTAAGAAAGGGAAACCGGATATAACCTATCTGGCTTAGAGCTTTTCAGACCAGGTGATGGTTGCATACATTTTCCCTTTTAAATAATTAATTCATTCCAACAGATATTTGTTTTTATTCACTATTCTGTGTACACATTATTTTTCACAACAAATTCTTAATATATTTATATGGACATGTAAATACATCTTCTTTTGCATTTTCTGGAAACAGAAAAATGTTCTATATCCCATCTGCAAGTGTTTATATAAAATACATGAAGTATGACAGCATTCAAAATGTAGGTCCAAATTACATGCTTTAAAAATAACTTTTAAAAATTGCATGTGCCATAATAACCACAATGCAAGTCATCATCCAGATGGAAGTGCTGTGAGAAGTTTCAACTGGCCATATATGCTCCACAAATATTCATAAGAAATAAAATGATTTGTAACTAACATCATCAAAGTTTAGTCTTTTGGCAGATGTATATACCTATCCATCCATCTATCCATTCGTGCATCCATCCATCTGTATCTCACTCAAGTACTACACCAACTAAAGGGATTCTTATATTAAAACACACAGACACACACACACATACCCTGCAAACCAGAATGCATTAATCTGAAAGCATTTTAATGTGGATTTTTCAGTTAGAAAATATATTAGTCAATATTTATTGGCTAATCTTTCTTGAGTGCTTACTAGGTTTCTGTTGCTGTGGTAACACATTATGTGCATTACCTCCCTAATCTCCAACAATAAACTAAGCACCATTATCATCCTCATCTGACTACATCCAGAGGTTAATAACCTGCCCAGGTGCCCTCGCTGGTTTGGCTCAGTGGATAGAGCATCGGGCCTGCGGACTGAAGGGTCCTGAGTTTGATTCCAGTCAAGGGCACATCCCCAGGTTGCGGGCTCAATCCCCAGTAGGGGGCGTGCAGGAGGCAGCTGATCAATGATTCTCTCTCATCATTTCAATCTCTCCCTCTCCCTTCCTCTCTGAAAGCAACAAAACTGTATTGAAAATGAAAAATAACCTGCCCAGGTTACACTGCTGCTACACATTGACTCTAGAATCTACACAGAAGAACCCCTACTTTCAAGGTATTACGTCACTACACAGAAGCAATGGCAAAATTGAGATGTGCCAGAAAATGGAATGCAGCATACATTACAGTGCAATCTACTTTAATATTTATTTATACATGTGTATAAAGTGTAAGTTTATCTGGAATAACTTTTTAGTTCCCATAAATGTTGCACAGAGAATTCAATGCAAGAATCGTGGCCAGGACAGGAAATGGCAGAAGGCTCAACAGTCATGAGAAAATGGAATATTTTAGTACTTTTTCCCTTCCTATGCCATACATAATAACATAGAGGAAATTAAAAGAAAATATCATTGTATATACAACTTTTAAAAATAACAACTCTATAAGTGTGAATATGTAGGTGTGTCAATTTTAACTCATATATTTGATTAGTGTGTCATTTGTAGGAAGGATGTTACTCCACCCTAAAATAATGTTAGACCTCATTCATGCTCTAAGAACGTGAACCACTAATGGAAATCATCTAAAGTAATTCAGAAAATGATATTTACACATAACAAATTTATTTATTTGTTATGTGTAACAAATTATTACTAGAGCAAGAGGAATATTTGTCATTATAGCAGTGGGTAGTAAAGCATGCCTATCATAGAGATTAACTAAGTTAAATTAAAGCTTTAAATATTCTTTTGAATATTCAACAATATTTCATGTGTAAGTGGGGGAAAAAACAGACCTACTAACTTTCCCTAATGTAATGACTAATTTCTGAAAGCTAATTGCTTTATTTTAAAAATAGTGATTAGAGTTATGATTAAGGATATGGCTCTTTAAACTTATTACTCGTAAAAGACACAACTACACAAGTTTCCCAAATTATTTATAACACAATAAGGCAGACTGATAGTCACGGCCATTGCTTATTTCCACAAAAACTTGGGTTGATTTATTTCTCTGTGTTTCTTAACTGCTACACAAATACCATTTACTATATGGTGACAGAAACAGTCTGGCCTAACACTGTCTCCAGGTGAACACTGACTCAAGCTATCAGCAGTCACGTAGGGAGGGAACACTAATTGTCTGCAGGGGACAGAAGTTAATGTGTCTTTACTTCAGAGTTGGGTTTTACCACTTTGTATCAGGTCCACATTTATAGCTACTTGACTTCTAGTTTTGGTTTCCTCATTTGTAACATTTGCCTCAGTTTGCTGTAAGGATTAATTTATACTACACAAAAAGCAACAACCTTAGTATCGGACACACAGTGGGCAATTTATACTTGTCAGTTACTTTCTTTTTCTTTTTTCCCCCCCCAACTCTAACAAGCATTAGGCAGTTACAGAAAAGATATTAAAATCCTTCTCGCCTTCCTTGCCCTGGGGCGTTCATCTTCCTTTCCAGCTCTACATACTGGGAGCTCCAGGCAGTGAAGTTCAGACTAGCTAAGCAGGCACCCTATTACTATTGGATCAATGTTCCCCTTTAGTAAGGTATTTTAGTGATTTTTATGGATAAAATTTATATTCCAGAATAACCTTGTTTTATTCTGCATTTCCCCCAGGATCTAGGAGAGTGGCACAAACTCAATGAACAGTAAATGCCTATTTTAAAATTAAAATGAAACTATTTCTGTATCTGAAGAGTACAGAGTGTTTATTTTGAGTAAAAACTGATAAAACAAATACAAGCTAATTTTTATGTCATGTAAATTGGAAAAAAAGCGAAGTGTAGATTGATGTTTTAGATAAAGGCATCTGAAGGAACCCTGTCACCACCATGTGATGCCTGCCCTCTCTAACTCACTCAAATGGGCCAACTGCCTACCGGACTCCACAGAAACTGCTCTTTCCTGCTCTTGCTGAGTTCATATTGATTTCTGCATTGTGAAAGCAATGGTGACAGCCTTGTTCTCCACTCAAATTGAGCATAATTGAACTCTTCATTCTCTTTGAAACCACTCTCTCTCATGGTTACCACCACCTACTGGTTCCTCTCTTGTCTGACTATTGATTCTCAGACTTTCTGTTTGGGGTGCTGCAGGATTCAGCTCTGTGGCTGCTACACTCATCCTCCACTTCCTCTCTAGGCCACCTCATAGCCTCATTTGCAAGCTGCCTACTTTTCACTCTAACACTTACATTTCCAACAGCGAGTCAGAACCAGCAGACGAAATATTTAACAAATGCTTGGAAAACCTATGAGCTGGTGCTGAGAAATTACATACTGAGAAGAACAACTTAGTTGTGAATAGTCTATTAACAAGTTGCAGTGGAGGTAAGGAGGGTCTGCCTCTGGAATTTAGAACAGGTAGTAAGTAGAAAAGCAAGTACAATCCTTGCTACATATGGTGGGACTCCAAATCCCAAGTTGTGGAACTAAGCAATAGTAGTAGGCCTACATTTTAAAAAATGTTGTGGGCTAACACCAGAAGAAGGAGCTAAAGCAGGTGATATCTAGAGCTGGGTGACAGGGGACTTCTGTTTCTTCTGTTATGCATTATTAACTGGAAAAAAAAATCGATATATGATTTTTTTCATATATGTGGAAAACAAATTAATCCAAGTATGATATTCTTTGAGGATGTTGTCTCCTCAAGACCCCTATTACCTATAGATAGATACACATAAAAATTTATATTACCATTAAGGGTAGCTCAATAATTCTACCTCCTTAAATTGATTTTTCCCCCTATAGCAGATAATCTTTTCCCTATCTTTTGAATCTATCCTCCATTCTCCCAAAATAAATTTAACTAAATTTATATGGAATTGTTTCATTTTTATTACTGTAATCATTATTTTCTGCTGTTCTAAGTAGCCTCTGTTGATCATATTTCCTTTTATGTACAGAAATCAGGTTTTCTTAGAGTTTAGTAATTGCCATTTTTTTCATATGCTTAGTAATTTTTGTATACTTCTATTTCAATTACATCTAAGAAGTGATAAGAGGCGAACATATATAAGCAGTAATGGCCTTGACCCCTATAAGGACAGGACAAAAGGCCTTTCTTTTGCTTTGCTTAGCCTTCCATAATTTATGAGAAGCACCTGGTAATTAAACCGCAAGATTGTTAGCTCCTCTATTTCAAACAAGCCCCTCTGTTCAAACTGAAGGACAAGATAAGCTACACTCAAGGCTACATTCTTGCATACCCCTCCTCCCTGCTGTTTTTACAACTCAAGGATATTTCACACCAAGGAGTCTCTAGTTAATAGAAAGTTCCCTTTCCCCTTCCCCTTCAAACAAGCCTCTTTTGAACTCTTCATAACTTTTGCTCTAAGCATGTTCTACAGGCTTGGGAAAAATACTGATAAGACACTTCGCTAGGACATCTGCCTGGACTGTCTCCTGAAAAAACAAGCAAAACTATCACTTTTCAAGACAACCCACCTGATGTCTGCTCAACTTCAATCCAAAATCCTCCTCCCTTCCTTGTCACCTAGCAACAGCCTCTGCTTAAAAGAGCAGCACTTGTTTCTTGCCCAGTATTGATTAGCAATGCACCAGCCCTTTCCCTTCATGGAAAGTAAAAGAAACTCCCTCTCTCTGCAACTACCTTTTATTCTAGTTGTGAATTCTTTCACAGCTCACATCACCAGCCAAACCTAACAACCCCAAAGTAGCTAATATTTATGTTTGTCTATAGAACAGTCATTATTAAGCAATACATTTGGAACATGATGTATATCATAAAAATATTGGAATTTTATGTTACCATATAAATATATATATTAAATCTATACTTCTAGGTCTAAATTTATCAACATTTCCCAGTATATTAGATTTTTATTGTTGCCATGACAAATTACCAGAAACTTAATGCTCAAAACAACACAAATTTATTATCTTATAGTTCTATAAATTCAAAGTTTGACATAGTTTTTATTGGATTAAAATCAAGGTGTTAACAGAGTTGCAATCCCGTCTGAAGGCTCAAAGAAGGAATCTGTTTGGATGCCTTTTCCAGTTTCTACAGGAAGTAGAAACTGCATTTATTTTATTTTATTTTATTCTTTTGCTCTTGGCCCCCTTCCTCTATCTTCAAAGTCAGCAACATTGCACCTCTCTGACCATTCTTTTATAGTCATATCATCCTCTCTTCTGAACTCACAAGGAAAGTTTCTCTGATTTTGAGGGCCCATGAATATTACAGGACAGATTCCGATTCCTCATCACAAGGTCTTTAACCTTAATCACATATGCAAAGTGCCAAGAAAAGTACCATATTCACAGGTGCCATGGTTTAGGAAGGATATATAAGATGTCTATCTTAGGGAGGCCATTATTTTGCCTTCACACCCTCTATTATTAATGTAATCTAATCAATAAAAACTTTTAACAACAATGATATGTTTTATGAGCTAAGGAAATTATTTTCTGAGACAAATGTCTATAATATACAATGAACTATAATTATATAGAAAATAAAGTTATATTTCAAGAAACAATATAGAAAGAGATTCCTTCTTTAAGAAATATTTGTTAATTTAAAATTAATTTAAATAATAATTCCATAATGCATCTATTTACAAAGAAACTTTATGTGCCACCTCAAACAAAATTAGATTCTCAGGTAAAGTATTGTATGTATTCATAGACAAGGAAACAGATTATATAGCACACTTATATCATAAAATTATTAGATGGCAATATTTTGGTGCCATCACCTAGACTAAGACGAGAATCCAGATGATGCTGCCTCCTAGCCAATCATACATGCTTACAGATGCATGTGTGCGTGAGCATACACATACATACATACACATAGCCCTCATAATATTTTAGAAATATTCCAAAGAATCATATGGGATCAGAAGTAAGAAAAAGTCAAATGCAAACTCATGAAGGAAAATGAGTCCAATATTATGCACCACAAATGATAGCTATTATGACAGAACAAATTGTAGACTTGCCAATCTCAAAATAATCCTTTTAAATCAAGTCATATGTAATACAGTATGCTATTATTCTTGTAAGCTTTAGTATTTGCTTGCTGTAGTGAACCAAATACAGAAATAGAATGGTCAAATCCTTCTCTGCTAAAATGTGTCAGCCTCCATCTTGTCATGTAAATCACAATGATCATTATTTTAACAAAATCCTGTCAAACCTGTACTAAAGAATGAGACTACAGCTTCAAATCATCAAGTTGCAGGCCACTGTGACTTATGATGACTTTGTGAAGCAATCATTAATCAGATAAATTCTACATTAAAAAAGTAAAACACAACAAGACCAAATTCTGCCTTATGTGATACTCTTTACTGATCCTTCAAGGCCTCTGGGGAATTCCTTATGGGTCCAAAGCAGATAAAGAGGATATAAAGAAGATAAAAAAAGAAATAGGAATTCTGAGTGTTTCTTCAACTGGGTTCCAGATGTGTGCGTTTTTTCTTTTTCTTTTTTTTCTGACTAGAGATTCCATAGCTTTCATCATATTATCAAAAGTGTGAGACACAGGAAGTTGTGTCTTCTACTGACTAGAAATAGTTGTAGAGGTGAACATTACATTCATTTTAAAAATTGGTACAAATATTTTCTCTCTATAAAGAGTATTGACTATATAGAGAACATATTTGTATAACATTTGCCTCAAAAATCAGTGTTTTACAGCAATCATAAACTAGTATCTTCCTGAGAGTTTAGTATTAATTATAGAACCTTGATTTTGCTCTTTTATTAGTTCCATTTTAATGTTTTATTAGTTTTTTTCCTGTAGCTTATATTACCACATTAATAACTGTACATGATTTAATAAAACAAACTTGAAATCTCAAGTGCTTTATTTTAAAATGAATCTTTATATCCTATAGAAGGTTCAGTGTGAATTTATCCTTTCTATCCTCCAAAAAATGTCACTTTCTAAAGTCTTTTCTGTGTTATCTATCTCTATTACATGTCTTCTATTCTAGGCAATATCGTCATCTTACCTGCTGGAAATTTTGAGCCCACAGGGATAATAGTATAAACTAGTTCAATCAAAATAGAAGATGGCCAATCCCCCAAATTTATGGAGAGAACAGATTGTCTAGCAGAAACCCAATGAATGCCATTTATTTTTACTCAGGGTAAAATTTTTTCACTCAATGCCTCCTATGTGTTTTGCACTGTGCCATCATGATGCTCACAATGTAGTTAAGAAACTTCTAATTGAGCCATCTCAGAGAGGTAGAGGGGTTTTTCTTTATAGAAAACCCTCCATCTGAAGTCTGGGTCTCATTTCTTGCCACACCTGCCAGACTTTTATTTCTGCAGTCATCATCTTCAGCATCTTTGATTAGGTTCTTATCATGGACTTTTTCTTTTGACATTTCCAGGTCTTTCTTAACCATAAAACTCAAGTATCTGACTTAAGCCTCATATCTCATCAAATTCTCTATTGATGACTTCAAAACAGAGGCCTTTGTAACCTCCATTTCAATGCCCTATCTCAGGCCCTTTGAATGAAGTAAAATCACTTAATCATCCTTTATTTTACTGTAGTCGGTAAACATGTAAGACATTGTGCTCATTAGAGCTATGTCTATCATAGTTTGTGATATGTCACAGTGTCTCTAAAAGCAAGTGAAAAATACTGATACTTTCCTCGAAGCAATTCTCTGACCACATCAAATAGAGTCTTTTGGGACAGTGTGCACTTCTGGATAGGCTGTGTACTGTGCAGCTCCAGGGGTGCCACACATAAGCATGTGAATTGTGCTCCCTGCAGATTTATAATATAGTGACCCTGGTCTCCTTAATCTTCTGGCTATGTTAAGTAAATTCTCCCTCTGCATTCTTGAGTACTTTTTGGAATAGTCTGTGTGTTAGGTAAGCTGTGTCTCTCCCTCAGCATCAGCATAGTCCTGTTTCTCACAATTGAGCAACAAAACATGGCCTCTAGCACTCCTCTTTGAGTCCTTGTGAAACCAAAGTGCTGTGATTGGATCCGGATTTGTGGTCTCGCAAAATCATCACTGACAAAGAGGGTAAGTGGAAGCAAAGTTTATTGAAAGATGGACAGACTCCCTCTAGCAAGGAGGGGACCCAAAGTCGGTTGCCACTGAAGCTCTTTGTCTAGGGGTAGAAATATGCTTTGCTAGCTCAAGAATTCTTCCTGTGAGCTCCTGATTGGTCCCTTAAAAGAATTCTGCCTCAGCAACATCCATACATTTTAAAGCTCAAGTCTCCTGCATGTGCTCTTCCTTCTAGCCCAGCGGGTTGCCTTAGCAGTTCTAGGTCCTTTTGTTTGTCTCTGGTTTTTCCCAGAACAGGCCAGTCAGCAGGCTGCATCTTATTATTCCACAAGATTGTGTTACTCTTGTCCTTTCCTGTGCTACTTCCCATCCCATGGTCCCATCCCTGACTACCCAGACCTTTTCTATCTCCTCACTTCGCTCTAATGTTCCTGTAACATCATAGTAAACCTGTGCATTTGTGCTCTTTCTGAGCTGACATTCTCCTTCTTTTTCCTGGTACCTACTCTCTGCTCTCTTTCTTAGCTGTTTGGCCAGATTCCTCCCCACCCCTATTTCTTTTCATTATTTATGATATCTAAGAAATGGCTGCAATATATTTGATATATGCTTTCTACAACTTCAGTCCTGACTCTACAGTCATCGCATCCCTCTAACAGAACTAGAGAACTGAGTGTCAGTATCAGGCTAACCACACCACTCATCCTGGCTTTGCTATCCTAATGAACACAGTGATTATAACTTTTGAAGTACTCAAGACTTCTGTTTTCTCCATTTTCCGAACTGCTAGTCTGCTAACATTCTAAACTACATACATTAACTAGTAATTTATTGCATTCCAATTTTATTTGTGATAGTCTGTTTTCCCCAACTAGTTTAGTGATTAACATGGGATGTATGGGCATATAGTACACAGTCAATAATTTAACTAATTTTTACAGTTCATTATATAGGTTTTATTCCTAAAGTTAATAGTTAAGAAGTTATAGTTAAGTTTTTAATAGGTTAAATTAAACTATTTTTAATAGTTACAATTATAGTACAAGAAAATATATAATGACATTTTTAAATTCCCTCTCCTATTCTTCCAGCTCTTAAATCCTACCTCCCTGAGGTATTTGTGTGTTTGTGTGTGTGTCTATGTGTATCTGTTCAGGATAAAGTGGATCGTGCCATATATATTTTTGCACCTAGCTTTTCCACTCAACAACATATCTTGGGCATCTTTTTATGACAACCCAAAAATGTCTATTACTTTATTTTTAATAGGTATAGAGTCATGTATTCATTGGTGTGGACAAACCATAATTTATTTAAACAAGGTGAGACTCTAAATGCTTTTGGAAAAATCTGCTATAATAGTAAATATATGAAGATACACAGATGTAAATGGTCCAGTAAACTCTACAGCTCATCCCTACTGGTTTTCACCATTGAGTAACAAGGATGTTTTCTAGGTAAAAACTGAATTGATAACAGAATAACTGGCTTTAACATAATGCAACAAGCATGACTATATTTTGTGGTATATGTTAATGGACTGGCAAGAATGTCAAACTTAGGATTTTCAAAGTTATCTAGGGTGTGCCAAAATTGTGTTAGTTGGAATATAAAGTTTTTTCAATGTGATACAGAACATCTGGGGCATTTCTGTCATTTAACTGTCATGCATGACAGGCCACAAAATGCTGAATGCCAGCTTGCATTTTGTCATTGTGAACATGTAGCCACAATTCCACTCTTCTTACTTAATGGGGTTGACACAAGAATGCCAGAAAGAGAAAAACATATATATCTTATTTTATGTATCATAATAATCATTGGAAGCCAAACCTTAGAATACATTGTTATAAAGATCAATTATGTGATCAAGGTAAAATTATGTTTTGAATATCATATTGAAGATCTGACGGATGATAAATATTATATTGGGATAAGCCTTATTGAAATTCATTAGCTTTATATATTTATGATTAAATCCTTAAAAAGTTATTTCATTGTTAACAAATCTAAGCGGCCCTGAAATACAACCAATGGACATAAGCCAAGGAATACTAGGAATGATAAAATCTATGACCCTTTAAAACACAAAAAGAGAGCCCTCACTTTTATATGGTGACATATTTTTGAAATGTGTCAGAGGAAGGATCTCTCTCATTAAAAATGAAAACAGTTGTCATCAATATAATCCAGAGATGGGAAAATTTTTAATGTAACTTCAATGTAGCTAAAAATAAATATAAGGTTCTTAGGAGTTCAAAACATGGTATTAGATAGTAACTTGAAATATTTAGGATAAACTAACAAAATAAAACTCAGCATTACATTTTTTGTTGTTGTTAATCCTCACCCGTGGATATTTTTCCATTGATCTTTTAGAGAGAGTGGAAGAGACAGGGAAAGTCAGAGAGAAACATTGATGTGGGAGATCTACATCGATTGATTGCCTCCTGCATGAGCCCAGACCAGCGCCCAGGCGGGGGAGGAGCTTGCAACCAAGGACCCTTGACCTGAATCAAACCCAGGACCCTTTGGTCCATAGGCCTATGCTCTATCCACTGAGCCAAACCGGTTAGGGCAACAACTCAGTATTTAAGAAGTAAATAAAATTAAGCAAACATAAAATAAATCTAGAATTAACAAATCTGGGGCTTAAGTATTAATTAAATAATCCTGACTTCATAATTCTTTAAGAATAGAAAACATTCATTTAAATGCTATTAACAGATATTTTAATTCTAGTAATTTTCCTATGGGTACACATGTGAACAATTATATTAATTACCTCCTCCCTCTCATAAGGTAAAACTGTTTCTTTGGGCCACCTTGCAACTATTTTCTGTGCCTACCTTGTATATGATTTGTTCTACAAAATTTAGCTCTTACCAGTTGTTATGTAATCACTCCCAAAGTTCAGATTAGCTCTGCTGCCCTTGATCCCAGGAGCCTGTTTACATATAGGCTGTAATCCACCAGCTAAATGAGGCAGGGGCTCTCTACAGCTCTCAACAGAGATTGATTTGGTGCTCTGTTGTACAATTCCAAGCTGTGAGTTCTCTTACTCATTAGTAAAAAAAAAAAAATAACTTCAGATACACTGTGCTCATTTTTCTTTACATTCATCTCATGTCCTCCAAAGTCTTTGACCAGCAAATTTAAGCACATTCCTCTTCAGATTTATTTAAGGAATAGAATTTCCTTTTCTTTTGTGATAAGGGTTGTTGTTTTCTAACTTCCTACTTTTATTGGACAAAAGTATCAAAGCAAGATCAATAAATTATCCTAGTAATAGTCACCAGGCACAATGAGCCCCTTTCTCCTTACATTTCTTTCACGGTTGGCAGCAAAACATTAGAATCCACTGCCATGTGAAAAGGTCATTGACTTAGGCTGAGCACTGGCTTGAAAAAAAGGAAGACCAATCACAACAGCAACCATCCTGATGATGCAGTTGGGACTGTATTCCTTTAAATACATACAGTTGGTTGATATCCTAAATGTAGCCTGAACTAATTGAAATCTAATGCTCATGATATATTTCTAAAATTATGCCACACTGCATTGATAACACCATACTAGTAAATATTATTGTTATATAATATTGTTTTACTATCATCTCCCACCTTCTATGAACCAAATACAATCTTCCTTGAGATCTGAGATTGTGGCAAATAAGTAAGTTCTGTTCTGCAGTCAAATTATCCGAAACTCTCTCTTGACCAATACTGTTCCAATGGCATCAGAAAAATGTTAGAGCTTAGTAAGTTAGTCCTAAATCATGTGTCAAGTGTAAACACAAATCCATTTCTAATGAAAGTATTTTCCCCAGTGCCGCTGTTTTATTATTTTGTGGTATCAAAGTTGGTGGCAAAACTTTGAGTTGTTAGACATGTTCTCTGAACAAGTAATTTCCTGAGGTTTCCTCAGCAGAAGCCTCTTATGGAGCTCTTGTTTTCCAAAGTGAGTTAGTGATTATTTATGAGCACAAGTTTCAAACCCCAGCTTCACTGCTCACCAGTCATATGACATTAGACAAACCCTTTTACCTCCGTGTGCCTTAGTTTCCCTATCTACAAAATGAGAAACATCATAGTACCAATCAGAGGAGCTTTATGGAAAACATATGAGCTGACTTATGTAAAATGTTTTATATAATAATTGATACATAGTGATTACTCAATTAAAGTTAATTATTATTCATAAACTTCCACTTAGCGTCAACTAAGTATTCATCTCTGGTGTATTAGGTGATAGAGATACAAAAGACATAAATGATATGATTATAAGAAATATGTAATATAATTAAATAACAAAAAGAAATACAAGAACACATTTAAAAAACAAAAAGATAACACATCATTCCAAATTTTAGTGATAGGAGAGAAGTAGGGTTAGGCAAAGTAAGTTTCATGGAATAAGTGAATCCAAACTTCATCTTGAAGTGAAATGATATCTATGAATGAATGGAAAATTGGGAAGGGATATTCTAGGTAGAGAGACTAATTAAAAAAAAAAGTAACATCAAAAAACAACATGGTTTGAGTAAGATCAGTGCTGCAAAATTTGGATAAGGAAAAATAAGGAGGTAGAACAAAAACAAAAGGGGCATTTGTGGTAATGTCAGATAAGCTATAGTTATTTTTTTAAAAGTGTTTAGATCAGCTTTATCCATTTATACACATGAGCAATAAATCACTATAGGTTCTTGAAGAGGAAAACAAGTTGTCAAAAATTATGTTTTAGACAGGTTATGCCAACAGCTGTAGGCTGCATGCTCTGGGTTGAAGAAACACTGGGAGCACAGAGTTGGCAGCTGAATGTCTGAGAGCAAATGAACTCTCTCTAAGGGAGTTATTAGAGGAGAAAAAAGCAGAGGGCAAGGCCAAACTTGACGAAAGTTCATCATTAGTTAGAGCATGTACAGGAGAGATATAAAAAATATAGGAGAAATGAGAAGGTGCAATATATAAAAAAGTTGGGTCTCACCCTGGCTAGTGTGACTCAATTGGTTGGAGCATTGTCCTGTGCACCAAAAAGGTTGCAGGTTTGATTCCCGGTCAGGGCACATACCTAGGCTGTGGGTTTGATGCCCGAAGGGGGTGCATTTGTGAGGCAACTGATCAATGTTTCTCTCCTATGTCAATGTTCCCTCCCTCCCTCTTCTCTCTCTCCCTTTCCCCCTCTCTCTAATATATAAAACAAATCTTTGAGTGAGGGAGTGAGGATTTAAAAATAATTGGTCTCTAGTGAAGTGGTAGAGGATGTGAAGTAAGGGTGAGGGGCAAATTTTGAAAGGAGTGGCTAGGGCGGCAAGTGAAACCAGAAAGGTAGTTTGAGGCCAGAACCTTGTAGGATTCTTGCATTTCCCTTTACCTACAACAAGATTGGAAACAATGATGATTAGATCTATATTTAAGAACAATTATTCTGACTAACAGTGTAAATGAAATACTGGAGGACAGAGGAAGTTGAAGGCAGGGAGACCAGAGAGGGGTCCCCTACAATATTCAATGTGAGAGGGGTGGACAAGGGAATGAAATTAAGACAATTGGGATGCAGAATCAATATGACCTAGTGGCCTCCTAGCGTTCTGGCCTTTATTACCAAAAAAAATAAAAAATAAAAAATGATACAACTTGGACAGACAGAGGGGAGATTACAAAGTATGCATTGGAAATGCTGAGTGTGAAGGGTCTGTAAGACATGCTGTAGGCAGGTACCTGTAACTGGAATTCGGAAGGGAGCAGCCGTGGCTATTTGTACACAGGACTGCAAAGCTTAGGGTGATCTGTGCATATGAATATTCCTAGCGTTTCTTGTGCTGGCTTCCCAAATGAACTCTTCTCCTAATCATCCGCTGAGCAGCCTAATTAGTGGCACCTTAATTGTAATTGATTTTTATATGATGGATACATGCCCTCTATTGTATTTTAATTTGATTCAATTTCATTGAGAAGGATTATTATTTTCTTGGCCATGTAGAAAGGTAAATTTAGAACTATTTTGGTTAGCAGTTTTTAGAAATACTGAAATCAGATAAAAAGTAAGCTATGGATTTAGAATTAAGATATTATAAGAGAAATATTGATATTCTAATTGGACAAGATAATTCACAATATTAGATACAAGACTAAAATACATCTTTTAAAAATAATAGCATTTGTATAAAGAGATCAATTTATTGTTCTGACATATACTTGACAGGACTTGAAAAAATTAAATTGATACTTCATTTTCAAGTTATATTTCACATTTTTCAAAGAAAGATTCCTTAGGGTAAATAATACAACCTTTTGTTCATGCAGTTGGTCGAAATTATATTATCAATCATTCAGTTTCTTATTTTGGAACCATAAAAATTAGTTAACAATAATTTATGTAGGCTGAGTGATTTTTTATAGTACATACAAAAGGAGATATATTCACAGCTTTGTCAAATACGTTTTTCATAATTTAAATAAAGATATAGGACTTCATACAACATACTTACATTTCCTTTCATGAGCTATACAACCGGAGATACATACTGAGAAGACAACTTTACCTTAGTTCAAACTCATGATTATGTTGAAGATCAGTACCTCCCACAGATTTTCCCTGTGTACCCTCTCCTGTCCATTTATATGAAACCTTTTTTAAAAGATGCTGCTGGTTTATCTGTGTGTTGGTTTCTCGAGCCTGCAGTCGTGTACTTATTTCCCCGCAGTCCCTTAAGCCCACACTGTCACCACATGCTATTATTGCTTCCCCTCAATTCCAGAGACGTCTCACAAATGTGAAAGAGGGAACCTCTGTTAAGAGAGAAAGATTTTCATGGAAAATGTTGCTTCTTAATTTTTTAGGCGACTATTCATTTAACAATATTCCAATATAGTAAGAAAAGAGACCACAGCTTTCCTAAGAATCTGGGTACACACCATAAAGTGAGGGCTACTTCTAACATAAAGAGAAGGAGCAAGCCTGCAAACATGGCCAACGTGGATTTAGCTGCCATGTATTTGTGATATCAACTTTAGGCAAGGAAAGGTAGCAGAATATGCTACTGCAAAATATGACTGTAGGAGTTCAGGACACGCCAGTCCAAATCATGCCACTTTTTTTATACTGATGATTCTGAGCAGTTAGGCACTTGAAAAACAGCAAATGCTTGGAGAGGCTTTCTCTAAACCCCCCTTATCTGCGTAAAGACAGATCCCCCGAAAGAAAATTGTCATAAATCCCTTCCCAAGGAGTTTCATCGAGCAGGGAGGATGACTCCTATCACAAGAGAGAGACTAGAAGTTGACACCACATCCAGACAACTGTCACAAACTGTCATACCTCCTAAGGACCATTCATCTTTCCTAAAAAATCATTTCCTCTTCCCAAGGAGGCCTACATCACCCACACACTCCTTCCTGTTAAGATTGTATTTAAGTCTGAATTCTAAAGCCATCACTTTGAGCTATTCCCCCACCCCACTTTGGGTATCTCCCATGTATACATGAGGTACACATAGTAGTAAACTTCTGTTTGTTTTTCTCTTGTTAATCTATCTTTTATTATAGAGATTTCAACTAAGATGTCAGAAAGTAAGGAAATTCTTTTTCCTTGTCCGTAATAACCATTTACTCTTTCTGAAATTCTATTTCTCTTTTTCCTACAAAGTATATAATATCAACCTAGAAGGATAATTTAAACATGAAGTAGATGGTGATTCCAGAGAGACAGATAGATTTCCTGGTACATTTTGGTAGTTCTCAAATGACACTTTAGTCACCTGGAAAGCTTTTAAAAATCCCAATGCCCTCGCCACACCTCAGACCAATTAAATCAGAATTTCTGGGAGTAGGACCCAGGCACCAATATTTTTTCTAGCTCCTCGGTAATTCCAAATTTGCAACCGAATTATACATACTTACAAAGGATCCATATTCTACAGATATAACATAGGGCAGGTGCCATTTAGTGGGGTCCAGTAGTTGAGAAAGGAATGGAACACCACAGTGGGAACCAGGAGGGAGTCTGCATTAAGACAAAGTAATTTGAGATGCACAGGTCATGGGGAACAGGGTAGGGCAGTGGCTCCAATGACAAATCTCTGGCATCATCACTGTGACTCTCTCAGCTAGGTCTTTACAGTGTCAGAGAAACATCTGCTCTATCTTCATGCCCAATTTGCTTTACTCTTTTTCCTTTTTAATTTAGTGTTTGACTTTTATATAATAAATGCATGCAAAGGAAAGTCTATTTTAGGCTACAGAGAGAATTTTTTATCAGTACAGATGTATAGAAATATAAGTTAAAAGGTTTCTTAGATTTCATAAATTCACTGTGTTAAAATTATTGGGCCAATTTTCCTTAGCAGGAAAGAACATCAACCTTCCTTCCAAAATACTTACTAATAGAAGATAAAATGCCATTATTTAATTTTTCCACTATATATCTCCTGTTCCATAATGTGAAGTATTTAAAACCTACTACAAAATATAATTTTTCTATAATGTCCCAAATAAGGCACTATAGAATATATGTTTTTGAAAAGTCTTCAAGATACTACACTTTAAAATCCACTTTTGATTTAATGACTACGTATGTTTATTCATTTTTTTTAAATCAATGTTTCAAGAATCAAGGACATCTCAAGAAAATTATTATGCTAACCCCATTATTTCAAGTAGTTCAAACAACTTAATTGAAAATATAAATATCTTTTTATTTTTATTCTTTTAATTATAGTTGTAAAAACTGAATAATGAGGAGTGTGATGTGATGTTATCAAATGTTCACAATACGTGACTGCTTTTCTATTGCAATTTTTCACTTTATTTAACTCTGGTTTAACAGAATTTATGGCTATGACTACAAAGATAAAATGTGAACTGATATATTTCCAGTGAATTTGATCATTTAATGCTAATGACCCAACAGAAAATACTCATTATGTTTCTCAATGATTGAAATAATTGCTTGGACTCAACTCTGCATTTTGCTGCTTAGCTCATATATAAATGATTTGAAATTTCATATGTGAGCTACCTCAAAATGCTTGAAATTATGAAAGTTTTATAATCATCTCAGTTTTGAGTTTCAGCAATCCAGATAAATCATGAAGCTCATTCAACTTCTAGTTCTTCACATTAAGAAACTGAGATTTGGACAATTGAAATTATAACCAAGTAGTTATAGAGCTGAGATTAGCATCTAAGTCTTATGATTACCAAATCCAGGGTTTTTTATTTGTGAATTTTTTGTTATACCATGACGTATTCTTTTATGCTAAAATTTTTTAAAAGATAAAACACTTCATTGATTTCAATGTATCTCTGATATGAACTATATCAAACAGCTGATTAAACAAATTTAATGTAGTACTTCTGAAAATGTTGTCTATACATCATTTTCTTGTAATTCAATCTCTTTTAAGTTTGATGCAATATGCTGATTGAAAGAATTATTCTAAGAATACTTTAAAAATACTTTGCTATCTGAAATGCATTACTTAAAAATGTAACAGCTTTGTCTTTGTACTAGAGAATCAATTTATATCGACTGAGATCACTGATATGTTTGGACTCATTCCTAACATCTTGTGCTTTTCATGCATCTTGCTTTTGCTGAGAAGTATATTTTTCTCTCTTTTATTGACCAAGATCCCCACTCCCACATCACCCTCGTTCCATTCATTTCCCTATTTAGTAAGTTGTCACTTTCTAAGTTTCTTTCTAAGTTGTTACTGTTTGGTTGCTGCTTTAGATTAGTTGACTACAAATTTGAAAATCCATAACTTCCCCAATGTGTTAGGTTAGTCAGTATCTTTGTCCTTTTCCAAAATAATACAATCATTTTTAAATCTTTATCTATCATCATCTATCTTACAAGCAATCACTTTCCAAAGCTTTGCTTGTAACTTGATTTTTCTAACCTGAAAGAGAGTGCATATTTTAATATGATTTTATAGATTTTCCTCCATGTTTGTTTACCTTTGTACTTGCTCACTATTCCTTTGTGCAAACTGTCCTAACATGATTATGTTTTTTTCATCTGGAAGTACATAATTTAGAAGTTTCTCTCCTGTACATTTGGTGATTTTAAATTCTCTCAGTTTCTATTTTTCTGAGAATAGCTTTCTTTTGCCTTCATTTTTGAATGGTATGTTTATAGGATATAATTCTAGATTGGAAGAACTTTTAGCTCTTAGAAAATATAATCATTATATTCTGACTTTAATTGTTGCCATCAAAAATTAGAAATAAATCTAATTTTTCTTGTTGTTGTTGGTCCTCTGTATTTTCTCTGTAGCTACCTGTAAGATCTCTTTATGAAGCATTGTGTAGTTTCATTATGGTGTATTTAAACATGGATTTTTATTTTTTCTTCTTCTTTTCTTTTTATTTTTTATTTTGTTTCCTGTGTGTTCCAAATCTTTCATAATTTATTTTCACTCTTCTTAATTCTTTCAATTTTTTCATCTCATTTTCTCACTGTCTATAATCTAGAAAATGTCTTTAGTTATATCTGTTTCTCAAATATCTCTTTAACTGTGTCTACTCAGTTTGTCAATTTAATAATTCCATTTATTATAAAGAATTTTAGTTATTATGCTTTTCATTTCTTTAAGTTCATTTTAGTTCTGTTTCAAATATAACTAACCAGGTTTTAGTCACTTGTCATAGTTTAAAGTCATATATAGGCATATACTTTTATAGCCACTTATATTGCCTTTGTCATACTTTCAACTTCATCTTTTTTGGTTTGTTTATTTGTTTAAAGAGATTAAAGATATATTCCTCATATAATAATTTTACTTTGTACAGACTTGCAAACTTGATTCTGCATTTTTAAAACATTTTTCATAGTGATTTATTTCTCTATATGTTTTGTTTATTTGGTTTAATTCATGTTCTTTGGAACAGTTTCTGTGAGAACACAGCATTATATACTTAATAATCATTTTTCATACAGAGAAGTTTGGCATTTGGTTCAGTTACACACTTGAGACAGCAATTCTTCCCAAGACCATTTTATATTAAAGTTTAGGGTTAGAGGTTTGGGAGCCATACCATTGGTATGAATGGCAGTCCTAATGCACAATGAAAGAGGGCCCACAATAAGGATTTCTCAAGGAGATGCTTTCTTTTTCTTATTTTATCTCTTTCCACTGACTGGCAAGATTAAGAAAGCTGGGTTTCTTTCTATTTCTCCTTTTGAGGAAAAGTCTTAATTCATCTCAGTTTTCTGTGGGGATAGGGCGTGGAGGCCTTGCAGCACATGAGAGCACTCCAAGAAAGCTTGGAAGTAGTCTAAGTCATTTCAGAAAGAAAGAATGCTTTTCAAAGAGAATTTATTTCCAATATTAAATTAGTACTTAAATAATGTTGACTAATGTTTTTGTTTAGAAGTAAAATTTCCTTTTGCTTCATTAGAGTAAGAAAGGAGCCAACAATGAACAACATTTTTTCAAAAAGATGGGTAACATGGAAACTTTTCTGAAACATACTGTAGAAGCATGTCATGTACAATTAAACATTTCAGCCTTTCTCAGCAATCCTCTGCTGTAGAACCAGAAGTTCTATATATAGAACTTGCTTCTTAAAGGAATCAGTCCAAGCATATAAGACTCTATGAACATTTCTGCCAGTTGATATTGGTTATGCAGAAAATCCTTCCCAGCACCACAGCCCTCCTCTCCTCCATCTCTGTGCTGCAACTTTCTCTAGAAAGGTATGCTTATTACCATAATGGAATGAGCTCTAGTACGCTCAAGGGAATAGACCTTTGTATATCCACATTGAATGGTGCACTTCATCTAAAAACAAATGTGTTAGGTAATTTTTGATCTCTTAAACCTGAATCACATATTTCTGAAATGGATAGATAATTCCTATATTCTGGTCACCCCATCTATAGTAACAAAAGGGTAATAATCTATTTAGACTGGACGTCCTTCCAGATGTCATTCTGGACACGAAGCCGGGGCCAGAGCGAAGCCCAGGCCCCAGATGCCTGCCAGCGGCTGGAGGGAGGCTGCCTGGGTCCCGGGTGCTGGCAGCTGGGGGAAGGAAGGCCTACTCTTGCACAAATTTTCATGCATGGAGCCTCTAGTGTATATTATAAATGGCTCTATAGAGATACAAAGTTCACCCCACGGTCTCCTTATCATGCCCCTGCTTCAGTGCAGAAAATGGCAAATTCCTTCAGCTCCAGGAACACCAGAATTTAGCTGAGGTTAAATGCCTCCTATCATCCCATCAGTAAAAGAAATTTTACTTCTGAATGAAGCAAAATTCAAGGAACCGTCAGGGGTTCATATTATCTTTCACTGCATCTGTGAGATGATTTCAGTTGGGAAAAGGAGAAGAGGCAAATACTTGTAAAGTTTCCTACAAATACTTAAAATTTTCCTCAGGGAACTTTCAACTTGGATGTCTGACTCTTCAGAGAGAGATCATCTTCTGAAAGAACTACAGTTCTTTTCCGCACAACCCTCAGTCCTACCCCTGCTACAAAGCTGTCAGCACCGAACCTCTCTCACCACTTACACAACTTCACTATCTGCATACTAAATGATTTATGCTAAGTATCTCTATTCTGCACATTTCCTTCTTACAGTAAATGCAAAAGAGCATGTCTACTCTGAGAACAGAAAAATTGCTATTAAGTTTCTTTCTTTTTTCTTGATAATAAGAGAAAGGCATGAAAAGGAAAATGGCCATTAGTGTTTCTTTTCCATGGCGAGTACACTTTGTTGGAAAACCTAAATGCCATATATGCTAGCTGAATGTTATCAGCATCTTATACTACAAGGAAATCAACAAAAGTGAAGTAAAAATCAGGCAATTACCATAAAGTGAATACTGATGCTTTTCTGCAATACTGATTTCTCCTGAATACTCAAAATAAACATGTTAACTCTATTTTCTAATGCTGTGGATATAAGTTATATGTGCTTTAGATGCCTTCTATGAAGACTTCATCAGTTCCTGTTACATGGTGCTTGCTATGTCGTGCTCCCAGAGATGTGCAGCTCATCTGACTGCATTCTACGACACTGTGCCACATTACTAATTTATGTGAGTTGCTTAGAAGTTAGCATAATGATTATACCACCTGTTGTGTACACTGCTTGCCTCTATCTCTGTGTTTGATACCCTGTTACTACTTCAAAATTCATAAATTATTATTGCTATTATTTTGCTTTTTTATTCCACTGTATAAATTATTCACCAACTTCTTCTAATAATCACCACTTATCAGTATTTTTTAAATAATGAAAAAGATAATGTTTAAAATAATAATGATAATCCTATCTAATAAAGACAGAATATGCAAATTGACCATCACTCTGCAACAAAGATGGCAGTGCTCACAGCCAATAAGGAGGGAATATGCAAATTGACATGACAAAGATGGCGGCAGCCAGGCTGGGATGCTTGCATCGTCACCATGGTGACGATGCAGGCATTCCACCCTGCCCCAGCTGCTCCGGGCCTCTGAGCAGCGTGTGTGCGCAGGCACGGAGGGGCGGAGCAGGGCAGGATGCCTACTATGAAGGGGGTGTGGGGGGTGGAGGGCGCTACAGGAGCGCGACAGGGCCAGAGCAAAGGCAGAAGGTGGCTCCGGCCAGAGTGAAGGTGGAAGGCAGCAGCCAGAGCGAAGGCCCAGGTCCTGGGTGCTGGAGGGAAGCCGGTGCCATCAGCCAGGGGAAAGAAGGCCTATTCTTGCATGAATCTTTGTGCATCGGGCCTCTAGTTATAATTATAAACCTACAATAATTAGCATTTGCCAAGGCATTTTTATGTATCCTATTTATAACAATATTGTCAAATATGAAGAGAAGGCTATTATTGCCTTGGCACAAAAGAAAAAACAGAGACTTAGAATTATCTGTCCAAATTTACATAATGTATAATTTTTCAGACACCTATTTATAGATTTTTAAGAAGAAACTCCACTTCAGAAAGTACAAACTTACCAGCAGATTGATTTCCAAATATCCAATTTAAAAATCAAAATACTTAGAGATCTAGTTACCTGAAGTGATTTGTCAGAAAGTGAGTATATAATTTTCCAGAGCCATATTTTAAAGAAGATTAAGTTCTAATATTAACTTGCAAATAACTAATTCATCCCAAACAGATATGATATATGAGTAAGTATGATGAGCAGAGAGCCTGAGATTCCTAGAAAATCACCAGTTTCTCCTGGAGTAATGAGTTCCTTTTTCCTTTCAGTGCTAAGAGAAAAGGTTTCATTGCAAACTAGTCTGTAATGCTTGGCAATCAGAAATATAGAAGAGTGCATTTTTGCCATTATCTAGATGAGAACAAATAAGCAAGAGTAAGACAGGTAACAGGAATAGCAGGCTACAGTGCTCATGGCCCTGTATTGCCAACTGAGTTTAAGTACTCAGATAATTTAGAGAATAAAGCCTTAAGATGGTTAATTTCAATGTTTAAATGAGCACAATCTATATTTTTATGTATTTTCTTTTCTTTCACACGTTAAGAGCCCAGCCTGTTTTGTCTTCCGGACAGAAAGTATAATGTCAGTCACCAGTGACTGACTGGGCACTTAACGTGTTACAGTCAGAAAACTCTTTATAAAAAAAAATGGAATTCAGTTAGTCTGTTCAATTGGTATGACAGATTTAGTAAATTTTAGGTCTCAAATTTATCTGCAGCAGTTTATGTTTAAATAAAATAAAGATATGTATTTTATATATTGTCAACCCCCAGCAGGACAAACTGAAAAGCATATTTCTTTAAAAAATATTATCCTTATTAATAGTATGCTTCCTCACATTCAACTATTTTTCTTTATCTGTGTTTAATGAATAAAGTCAATAAAAATATCATTTATATGAAGGTATATGCTTATAAAAAAAAAAAACTAGAGGCCCCAGGGCTGATGGGGCAGGGAGGTTGGCAGGCTGCGGGAGGTTGGCTGTGGGAGTGCACCGACCACCAGGGGGCAGCTCCTGGTCGTCAGTGCATGCCATAGCAACCCGTCAACAAGTTGTTCGAGCAGTCATAATGGTTGCTTAGGCTTTTATATATATAGATATGACCAACATTTACAACAGAGAGATTAATTATCAATAAAATTTCATGGTCCTTTTTTATGTAATTTACAATCTAGCCTCTCAGCTCTGGTTATCTTTTACATAGACAGGGCTATGGAGGAGGCTCCCCCAGGGCTGCATGCATGCCTGTGGTCCAACTCACCCTTCCTGCAGAGCAGGGCTGCCTACGGCAAAAACCAATACAGAGGACTCTTAGAATATAGTGAAGCAAAGAAAAATGGATCAGGAAGGGGTTGGCATTCCAGCCCTTACAGCAACTTTCTCTGTTGTTTTATTTCATTTTGTTTCCTCACTGATATTTATCGACAAAAGATTCTTTATAAGAACTACTAAATAAATGTCTTTCTGTATACTATCTTTAACAGTAGGATCTGCCTGGATATAGCAATTATCCATTTATATATATTTTAAGTATCCCCTTACATATATTCAGACCTGGAACAATGACTTCTCAGTCAATACTTAATGAATAAAGAAGTAAACTTATATGAGCTCAAAGAAATCAAATTATTCACCTCTGGAGTTTGGGGCAAACTGGCAAATATGTTATAAGGCTGGATACGTGCTCCCATTAGAAAACTCCACGAAAGCCTCTCTAGCCAAGAGGCAATCTAATATCAGACTCATTCTAGGAAAATAAAGAGAACAGAACACTGCAGTAATTGATTTCCTACCTCAGGATAAGGTTGAAAGCCATTGCAGAGTTCAAGATGAAGTACTGATTATAGAATTTTTGTTTTCAGTGCACGATTTCATAAGCTCAAAGGGGCTGCTTTCCTCACTGGAGTTAACAGGACCCTCTCCTTGGAAGCACATGGAAGATAGGCCGGGATCTCAACTGGCAGGCACATGAGAGGTTGCGTGTGAGGAGGGTCTAGGAACGGTGTTGCTATAATAGTATTATTGGTGTTTGCCATTGATTCAATAAAAACATTTAATGGCAGAGGTGCAGCTTCATAAATAAATCCATGGTTTCTCAAAAGGCTGTGATGAACACAAAGAGCTTCTATGGTAAAGATCACTTTGAAACTCCCATCTGCACATTGCAGAATGGGGGTGAAACCGACAGTGGACTTCTTTCTCATTGCATTGAGGAGAGAAATAGCCAGGCTATTTTAAGTGGGTGTACGCATATATTCTTAAACAGAGGACATACTGTCAGGTAGGTAGGCAATAGATAGATATAACTAGATAGATAGATAGATAGATAGATGAAGATAATTAGGAGAATTGAGAAGTATAGAGGGAAAAGAGAGTGGCCAGTAAGAAAATAGAAAATTAAAAAAAAAAAAGACTTATGAAAAGAAGACACAGAATTATAAAGTTTAGGGTAACCCCCCTGCTGACATATGATTATGTAGCTTGGTATGTCTTACTTCATACTGTGAATTATTAGTAATTATACTGAATTTCTTATATTTAAGTTGTAAACAGTATGGCTGATCACCCAGAGCTGAAACTATAATAAGAACCTAAGAGCAACTGAAGCTATATGCATCAGTTGCTTAAACACCGTAATTTATCCCCGCTTGACAAGTAACATAATTTGGCGTTTGAAATTGAAGTTGAGAGTTCAGGTTTTGATAGAGAAAATTAAGAATAAAAAGTGATTTGAGTAAAAGAAATTAATGAAGATTTCTAACAAATAAATGCATTAACACATATTATACTTGCTTAATTTCAAAGGAACAAGCTCATAATATAAATACATACATATAATAAGAAAAAAATATGTGCAATATTCTTAAATTTTCATTCTTTTCTAAATGAATATTGAGATAAGTGTATTTTTTTAGTCAGACCACTAACAACTATTTCTAAAGTGACTTTTGAAGATAAATTATATGCATTCACAAACCACTGAAATTCAATAGTGAAATAATTATAAACATTAAAATATCACCAAATAATATATTATTAGTGTATGCAAATTAAAATTTATTATAATGAAGTAGATAATAAAAAGATAATTCATAGATTTCTAAATGAGAACAAAAATAGTTTTTATGGGCATATAATTAATATTTCATTGAGAAATATTTTTTAAAAATAGTCCCGAGAAACTGAAATATTCACAATAAAGTGATAAGTTATAATTCCTTAAAAAACAATCCAACACAAAGATCAAGCACAAACTTAATGGATGAGTTACTTCATATTGAAAGATAAATTTCTGTGTCAAAAAATAAATAATTTTAGAACACAAAATTCATGCTAAAATTTTGTTTTTTTGTCTTATGTTTTTTAATATTTGAAGCATACACATTTCATTAATCAATAGGACCAAAAAGCCTTGTTATACAAATATTCAAGTAAAATATTAATAAATATTATACCAATATATCCCATTTCCTATTGTAATCTACTAAATAGAAAAATGATATTGACACAAACTTTTCTCTCAAAAACTAACCAATGCATATCAGAAATGCATTATGATTCAGAGTTCATATTTAGAAGAATTTCTGAATGCTGCCTGATGGAAGATAAAGAAACCAAAGATACCCAGGATGTAACCTTTCAGGTACCTGGGGAAACGGAGCAAGGCCAGACTTAAAAAGGGCAATAACTCTGCAATATGTTTCTTCCTGCCCAGAAGAACAGAAGTAGACATCAGTAGTCACTGAATGTCTTTCATCCTGAATCTTTTCATGTAAGAGCGGTGCCCTTGCACAGGGGCCATGTGAGAAGAAGGAAATAGTTTATTCTTCAAATACTGCAACTGAAAAAAAGAGGGAAGATTTTTCTTCAGGTATAAGAAACCAAGTTCTATTACCTCCTTCATTTTAAACTCAATCCAAGCATCCCTTTCAGAGTTTGTTGCCAATGTGCCCTGATTCATTGTGCCTTTTCAATCTTTAGCTTTCATTTTCCTACCTATTGTTCAGAGACACATGCCTATTTGATTAATTTGTCAAATATTCATTTTATGAGCTGTAAGGGCATGAGCAAAAATGGGGAAAACAAACCTGGCTCTTGAATTCATTGACCTTAACATGTCACCATCATGAAATCCCATTATTTTTTAATGATACCCTAAAAGGTTTTAAAGTTTTTTTTCTTTTAATTTAAATTTTATTTATTTTTGCCTCAACTGTCACCTTCTATACATCTTTGTAAAATCATCTCGTCTTTTAAATCCTTCCTTAAGAGACACTGGTTGTTTTCTCTTTTTCTTTGTTAACATTCTAACTAACCACTGAAAAACATTTGATTCACATGACTTTTTGTGCAATAACATTTTAAATTAAATTTGGGTCAAAGGAGTCTTAAATCTCTTCCGGCTCTTTCTCCAGATCAGAGAACATGCAATAGCTGGGAGATAAATAAAAATTTTTAAATAAAGTAATTCTCATTACTTTTCATTGTAATGCTCACTCATGATTCTCTCAGTTACACCAAAATTGATGAGAGGTCTTATAATCTCCTAGCCAATGGAGTCCACAGCTGGTCCTTCCTAATTCTAACAGCAGCGGATATTAGTGCTGGGAGGAGGGCAAGGAAAGACGCTGTGACTGAGAGGCCCTGCAGGCAGAATGCCTCCAGGAAAAGTCTATTTGTAATCACAGCCTGGTCCTTAGCCAATACTGACACTGTACCCAATGCAGTCCACACTGGGAACATCAATGTAAAAAGACTTTCCTCACAACAAGCATCTTTGTGGCTTAACAGAAAATCAAGCAATCATGTCATTCACTGGCATATGGATTTCTAGTAAAGTCCGTTGGTGAACAGTCTGGGCCAGTGGTCGGCAAACCGCGGCTCGCGAGCCACATGCCTCAATCAGATTGAGGACATTTTTAGCAAAGGCCAGCTTAGGAGTACCCTAATTAAGTTAATAACAATGTACCTACCTACATAGTTTAAGTTTAAAAAATTTGGCTCTCAAAAGAAATTTCAGTCGCTGTACTGTTGATATTTGGCTCTGTTGACTAATGAGTTTGCCGACCACTGGTCTGGGCTCACCATGTTCTACCACATATTGCATGGTTGGGAATAAATGGTTTATCTTGTTTAAACTTCAGCTTCTTCTTCAGGAAAATGGGAACAATAAACCTAACAACCATGGAGAGGTGTTGTGAGAATTAAATGAGAAGATTCCTGTAAATACCTAAATGCAACTTCTAATATGTAAGTCCCTGGAAACTCTCAGCCCTTGTCCTTATAACACGACTCCTTTCCGGTGATTTTAGGGGCAAGTGATTTGTTTGGGGACATTTTTCCTCCAGAATCTGTTAAACTGGACATTTTCAGACATACTTATACAACAAATAGTAACTACTTTACAGTACACTACCTATATAAACGTGTGCAACATCATTTCACTGCAAGAATAGAAATGGCAAACGGCACTTGGGTGTTGAACTTCCCGAATCTGCAGGTATTAAAAGAAACCTATGGCCTGTCCTGTAACCCAAAGTCTGCACAATCCAATGGAGACCACAACTTGTACTGGAAATATTACAGTGCAAGTGACATTAATTGTTATAAACAAGAAAGGGTGTATGACTCAGGAAGGAAGTGGAGAATAGAAGCAAGGGTTAGGAGATATTTGAACTGATCCGCGATATAGAAATAAAAATGTAATGAATGGTTAAGACACAGGAACTGAGAGTGCAGCTTTTGAGACAGTGACACTAGCATGTTCAAAGGCACAGAAGGATAAAAGCTTCATGTATCTGGTCTACAACTGAGAACAGGAGGGCGGAAGATGAGACTGGAAAAGCAAACAGGGATCAGTGCATGAAAAGCACACATGTGAAGCTATGGCTGAGATTTCCTATTGTGCACTACAGCCTGTCCCTGAAGGATTCAGCCAGTGTAAAGATAATTATTGGGACAGTATGGAGAGCAGACTAGGGAAAACTGAAATTGATTCAAAATTACTGGGAAGTAATTACAATAATCCAGAGAAGGAATGATGAGAGCCTGGACCAAGGCAGTGAGAGTGGTGAGAGAAGAGATTAAAATATAATAATTGTTTAAGAAAGGACATCAATAGGCTAGGTAACTATGACTGGAGGGGAAAGAGGGTATGGAAGGTGGTTCATACAGAAGCTTTAGATTCAGGCTTGGTCCACACAGTGGATGGTGGTGTCTTTAACTTAGATATGTTAAATACATAATATAGTTGAGAGAACGCCAAATATCACTATAAAAATAACAACATTCTGTAGCTTTCTCTTACATAATGCAAATATAATTCCAAACAAAATGTCAAGGACATTTCCCCTAAAAACAGGAACAAGACAGGGATGCCCCCTCTCACCACTCCTGTTTGATATAGTACTGGAAGTGTACCCTTTCTTGATCAAAACTCTCAGCAAAGTGGGAATAAAGGGATCATACCTCAATATAATAAAAGCCTATATGACAGACTTACAGCCAACATCATACTCAATGGGCAAAAACTAAACTCATTTCCCCTAAGAACGAGAATATGCCCACTTTCATCACTTCTGTTCGATATAGTACTGGAAGTGCTAGCCATAGAGATCAGACAAGAAGAAATAAAAGGCATCCAAATTGGAAAAGAAGTAAAACTGTCCTTATTTGCAGATGACATGATACTGTACATAGAAAACCCCAAAGACTCCATCAAAAAACTACTATACCTAATAAATGAATTCAGCAATGTAGCAGGATACAAAATTAATACCCAGCAATCTATGGCCTTTTTATACACCAATAATGAACTCACAGAAAGAGAAATGAAAAAAAAAAAAAAAAAACAATCCCATTTACCATTGCACCAAAAAAAATTAAGATATCTAGGAATAAACGTAATGAAGGACATAAAAGACCTGTACTCGGAAAACTTCAGGACATTGAATAAAGAGAAAGAAGAAGACATAAACAAATGGAAGAACATACCATGTTCATGGACTGGTAGAACCAACATCATTAACCCTTTTAGTACCAGCCTCTTAGGCCTGGTATACGTGAAAAATGCCACGGCTTTTTTGACGAATTTGCACGTTTGTACTAAGAAATTTATATTAAGCTTAATACTTATTTGTTGAAGCTAGTTTTTTTTTTTTACATACACTCAATACTTTCAGGTATGATAAAAAAAGTTCATTTATGTTGTTATCGCCTCTATAAATTGATGAAAAAAAGTAAATTTTAAAATTTATTATTAAAAAATTTAAACTTTTACATTCAGATTAGAAAATTTGTTCTTTAATATTTTTGACAGTATTAATTTTGTTAGCATTCGTTTCTACTACTATTTATTAGCTCACCAACAAATTTTTATGCTTTTGCCATTATTTTTTAAATAGTAACATTGAATTTACTAAAATGTCCCACACACAATTTAACACGCGCACTTATGTTCAGGATAGCATGCACCAGGAAGACCTTTTTCACATTTACCACACACTGCACGGCTTCTTCTTCGCTTCCCTCTCCCTGTTTCACACCTTTTGCTGCACACACAACAGTCCTTCTCCTTTTTTCCAGGTAATGTTTTTAACGGCTTCTTGTCTTGTCTCACATGTTCCTCTGATTTCCCACATTTGTTATTTTTCTCTAGGAGCCATTCATTCCCAAGATCTTCAACAATACTAATAGTAAAATCCAAACGAGACATAGGGCTTTTCTCAGAGGGGAGGTCATCGGAAGTGTTTACGAAAAGAGGAACGAGCTTGATAGCAATACAAAGACGGATCATACAAGGTCAACTTAAGTAGATATGGCATCCTCTATGCAGTAAAAGCAGGTACGCTACAAAGCAGAAAATACCTTATGTTCTTCTAGCCAAAAAAACGAACATATATTTAATTTTCACAATGAAAATTAGTCAATAATGATTAGGAAGCATGACAGGTACTAAAAATATGTCTACAAAACCTATGTGACGCACAGAAAAGAAAAGGCGTGAGCGTAAAAACACCTGGCCGATAGATCGGCCCGTGGCATTCTTCGCACATACCCCATGGGCCGATAGATCGGCCCGCTGGCACTAAAAGGGTTAAAATGTCCATACTACCCAAAGCAATCTACAGATTCAATGCAATCCCCATTGAAATACCAATGGCATATTTCAAAGATCTAGAACAAACTCTCCAAAAATTCATCTGGAATAAAAAAAAAAAAGACCCCGAATAGCCACAACAATCCTGAGAAAGAATAACAAAGTTGGAGGGATCACAATACCAGATATGAAGCTATATTACCAAGCCACAGTTCTCAAAACTGCCTGGTACTGGCATAAGAACATACATATAGATCAATGGAACAGAACAGAGAACCCATAAATTGACCCAAGCCATTATGCTAAATTAATATTTGACAAAGTAGGCAAGAGCATACAATGGAGTCAAAACACTCTCTTCAATAAATGGTGCTGGGAAATTTGGTCAGATACATGCAAAAAAAAAAAAAAAATGAAACTAGATCACCAACTTACACCATACACAAACTCAAAATGGCTAAAGGACTTAAATGTAAGACAGGAAACCATAAAAATCCTACAAGACTCCATCGGCAGCAAAATATCAGACATATATTATAACAATTTACCAACATAGCTCCTAGGGTAATGGAGACAAAGGAGAAAATAAACAAATGGGACTATGTCAAAATAAAAAGCTCTGTACAGCAAAAGAAACCATCAACAAAACAACAAGAAAGCCCACTGCATGGGAGAACATATTTGCTAATGCTAGGGGTTTAATCTCCAAAATTTACAGAGAACTCATACAACTTAACAAAGGAAGATAAACAATCCAATAAAAAAAATGGGCAAAGGACCTAAATAGACACTTTTAGAAAGAGGACATACAGAAGGCCAATAGACATATGAAAACATGCTCAAAGTCACTAATCATATGAGAAATGCAAATCAAACAACAATGAGATATTATATCACACCTGTCAGAATGGCAATCATCAACAAATCAACAAATGACAAGTGCTGGCGAGGATGTGGAGAAAAAGGAACCCTTGTGCACTGCTGGTGAGAATGCAGACTGGAGCAGCCACTGTGGAAGACAGTATGGAGTTTCCTCAAAAAGTTAAAAATGGAACTCCCATTTGACCCAGTGATCCCACTTCCAGGACTATATCCCAAGAAAACAGAAAACACCGATCAGAAAGGATATATGCACCCCTATGTTCAAAACAGCACAATTTACAATGGCTAAGATCTGGAAACATCCTAAGTGCCCATCAGCAGATGAGTGGATTAGAAAACTGTGGTACATCTACACAATGGAATACTACGCCGCTATAAAAAAGAAGGAACTTTTACCATTTGCAACAGCATGGATGGAACTGAAGAGCATTATGCTAAGTGAAATAAGCCAGTTGGAGAAAAATAAATATCACATGAGCTCATTCATATGTGGGATATAATGAACAACATCAATTGATGAACAAAAATAGATCCAGAAACAAATGGCAGGGGAGGTGGGAGAGGGTGTTAGAGATGAACCAAAGGACTTATATGCATGCATATTAGCATAAACAATGCACACAGACACTGGGGTGGTTGGGGCTTGCCCTCAGGAGTGGGAATGGTGGGCGGGGGGCGGGCGGGGAGTGTCAAACTGGGAAAAAGGAGACATGTGTAAAACTTTAGACAAAAAAAAAAAAAAAAATGTCAGGGACATATCTCCAGTTCCCCTTTGAAGTAATATCTTATCTCCTGACCCTAAGATAAAAACAAACAAACAAACAACAACCTTTGAAGTTTAATGGACTTGCACAATGTTACTTTCCTAGTAAGTACCAGAGCTGGAAAGCCAACCTAATTCTCACCTAGACAGGATAGTTTTTAATCATAGGAACTCCACACAGTTGCACAGGTTGCTCATCACACAAGGGTGCCAGGACAAGTGACTAAGTCCTGGTCTTCTGAGGACTGGATTCCAGACTTAGCTCTGTACATGGACCCAAGCCTGCATATAAACTTTGAAGAAGGCCCTTTTCCCAATTCATAGAAAAGTCTTTCTGATAATTGAGCTGTGCACCCTCAGAGCTTTATCATTTTAGAGGAATGAATTGTTGGAATTTGCACAGACAAGTCACCTTGTCTTCATGTGACTGTCTCTCTTTGCCTTTTATATCTTAAGAACTTTATCTAGGGTAAACACTGATCTGCTTTGGAAAACAGTTAACTGGAAACCAAAGCTGAAGGAAAGAGGTTGGAGTAATGCTAAATTTACAAGTAAGAAACTATTGAGTTGGAAATTTCCTGTACTCAATTCCAAATGGTAACTGCATCCCCAAATTAGAGAACATGAGCAACTAATAAAAACTGTAGTTATTCTAGCATGACTAAAATGAAGTACAATATAATATATGTTGCAAGATAATACATATAGTGCTCCTTCAGGGCACAATTCTTCTGAAAGCAGAGAAAGAAAAGCATCCACACCAAGGGCACGGCTCTAAAGCAAATACACATTGAATATGATTCAGATAGAACAAAGGATGAAACCTTTTTTCTGATACCATCTAGGTCTTATTTTTATATTACCTACAAATTTAAGACTAAATGACTATATTCAGGATGACCTTCAATATTTTCCACAACTATTTTTGGCAATGGTAAATAATGAATCACAATAAAAAAAGTGACTTCTTCTATAATGATGCAAATATTTCATTTTTATTACAGAACTATAATCTCCAATTTCACACTGAACAAGAAATCATAATCATATGCAAGACCATGCAAAAGCTATGAGGTTGCCCTTTTTTGTACCATAATAAAATACAAGGCTATCGATCACCCACTTTATAAGAACGTGCATTTTCTTTTCTCTTTGCAGCATGCCTCCCTGCTTCTCTGTTGTTCAATACTTACTCACATACATATAATCATCAAAAAATTGGATACAAAAACATAGTTAGAAAGCTAACTCTAAATTTCTATTAATTAAAATTATTCTTATTTTCTTTTCTGATATTGTTTAGGCTGGAATCTCCATAACCACCCATCACTGGATGTTATACTAATTCTGGAGAAGACAGGAAGGACTAAAGACATGCTTCCTTACTTAGCCCATTTCTGACTGAATATGGCTGGGTCTGTAACTTACTTTGACCAACAGAATGCAAGCAGGTGTGATATAAGCAGAAACTATAAAATGTGCTGTGTTGTTTAACTGGCTTCATGAACTCATGCTATTTGCCACGAGAAGACCATTTCACGAAAGATAAAAGTACATGAAGTAAATATGAATTGAAATGTAGCCTGTGGTCAAGCCCAGATAACCTATAGCAGGAAGAGGAGCCCCCCAAGTAAGCCCAGTGTAGATCTGAACACCAGTTGATCTGCAGACATGTGAGCAAACAACTAATGTTTCTTTGTTTAAGCTGCTGCTGCATTTGTTATGCAGCTAAGTTTGGCAATAGCTGACTGTTACAAGAGCCATATAACCTTGATCAACAACTTTAACTTCTTGGATCTCACTTTCCTTATTTGTACAAAAGAAAAATGACTGATTCATGATGATGATACCAAGACCAAATGAGATAAAATATGTAAAATTACTAGCATTGTGCCTTCAATATCTTACTTCCCATAAGCAATTTAACAGGCAGATTGGCCCTGGCTCTGCTCCATGGTGAAGCTATCAAAGCAGTACTTTTATCCAAATACCTTATGACTTTTTGCTGGTATGCAAATATTGGAGGCGGTCAAATTTGATTACCTTATCCCCCAACTTTTGTAACTTCAGAAGCACCTTAGATAGGAAGTGCAAGATGGGAGGGCTGCTCCCAGACTAACTGACCTGGGAGATTTTTTTCTTTTCTTCTCTCTTGCTTCCTACTTGGCTTATTATGTTTAATAGAGAAAACTGACACGATTTACCGTTTGAATCAGTTTTTCTTCTCACATTACTCTCAACTCCATTGCACATTTTTTGTTATTTATTTGATACTCATTTGCTATAACGCCCTGTTGCTAACTACACGGGTGTGTCTTATTTTCCACTGCAACAAGAGCACCTTACACTTCTTCATAAGACCAGCACCGTCCAGCCCAGTGCTCAGCACTGCAGTAGACACACAATAAAGTTCGGTTCTCATTTCACCCACATTTACTTTCAGTAGATTAGTCTCCCAGATGACATCACCCACAACTCATTCAGTTTTTCTCCCACCATCAATATCACAGCTACATTTTCATCCACTATTGTCATAACACTAACAAAAATCAACTAAAATGCATTGGCTTAAAGCAATACGCTTGTGGGGTTTTTCCCTCTTTTCTTTTGGGACTGCAGGTTGCTTATGACTAGGCTGGATAAAGTCCCGGGCCTTTGGCTTTAGACTGTAAGCTGCCGATTAGGTTCAGGTTGATTGATGTGCTTTCAAGTTCTTAGACCAGTTGCTATCAGAACTATCAGAGCATGTTACTCTCCTGGTGGACCAAGACGGGGCCAGATGAAACTTGCCCTGTCTTGGGGCTTTAGCTAGGAACCAGCACACTGTCACTTCTAGCCTTTGGCTAAATAAGTCTCATGACAAAACCCAGCATCCCTGGGGTGGGGAAGTATAAATTCTAACTCTCAGGCATTGTAAGATCATATAACAGGAGAGAGTGCGGAATTGAGGACAATAATCCAATCCACCAAAACCTTTCTCTAAGAAAAGAAATAACTGTTTATTTTCAAAGTGAATGCAATTCCCCAAGTCCATCTACATGGGCATGTGACCCGTGAAGTCACACTTTAAAGTGCTTCTCACATGGTTTAATGTTTTTCTATTGCTGTATTCAAAGCCTTAATCATTTGTAAACAGAGAGTGCCATATTTCCATTTTGCATGTGGCCCCACACATTATGTGGTTGGATCTATAGTTTTCTGCTCCTCCCTAGCCCTCTCTTTTTCCCCCTGGCTCTTATAACTGCTGGGAACTGTGGTAGGTGCTGGGGAGACAGTAGAAATGATTGACAAAGTTCTACCTCATCTCCCCATATTGTAAAAGAGGCTACTTATTATCAAACACATTTATCTTTTATTTACCACATAGCTCAATATTTTACACATAGCATGCCCTCCACATTTTTCAGCCAACACTGAATCTGCTCTTACAAAATGCAATATACTAGACTACGGTCAATGAAACACACAACAATCCTTGCTCTGATGAACTTACATCCTAGTTTAACGATGCCTGCTTATATAAAGGAAAGATTTACAATAATCAAAACAGAGCTGAGTCTCATAGAAACCAAAGGAATGTACAAGGAAAAATTCAGATTAACAAACAAAAAAAAAGATAGGTGTTCCTGATATTTCTACAAGGTTTTGTTATATATTTCTATGATTTTTTCAAAAGTAAGCTTCTTTTGTCATGTTATTGTACAGGTCAGAAGTCTCACACAATCACCTCAAATCCTTCAGAGACTAGACCCTAAAATGTATATATTTCATGATCAGAGCAAACTAATATAATCTGAAATAGGATCAACTAGGAAATCCATCCCTTTTCAATTACTTACTTTTAAAACCATGTTAATATTCTAGTAGATGAAGGAGTATGGGAACTGTCCTTTTTGCTACTGGCAAACAGTCACATTTCATACGGAAAACCCAACTGAGCGTAGTATAAAATCCTTTCTTTGTATCCTTATGCCTCACTGTCATAAAGAGGACTTTCATGCAAATATTAGTTTATTTGTATACAGCTTCTTTGTCCCTAGAAGCCCAATATGCATCAAATGCATTATCAATGCTTGTGTTTTCCCTTATACCAGCCTTTCTCCCCTTTTTTATATAAAGAAGGATTACAACCCTTCTTTAGGCCCTGCAGGGTGAATTGATTTCTTCCCTTTGAAAGAAATTTTATCAAAGAATTTATGGGCCACCATTACTCAGTTTCCTATAACTAAATAAGCATTTCTTTTTTTTTTTTAACACAGAGCAGCAAGCCAATCTTTGTATGATGAATTCTCTACCCTTCATGATTGTTCAGTATTACATTTCAGTTTTAAGTTCAAATACTGATTAGGATCAAGCTGTTGGCCAGAATGTTATTCCTCATGTTTCACTGTTTCCCCTCTTATTTCAGAGACTTTCAAACTTCTAGAGCTAAAAGCAAATGTAGAAATCATCTACCCATACAATGGTAATCAAATTTCCTTCACATTTTAATAGTACTTTCTATAGCAAAAGAGAATATTTTCCTTGAACTTCTCAGCTGTTAAGTAGCCATGAATCCTTTATACAATCTTCCCTATTCAAGGTGTTGAAAGCAAACTCAGGACTAAAATTCCCTGTGCCAAATTAATTCTACTTTCATAAGTTACTTTAAATCTTCATGATTCCTAATCCTATCTTTCTACATTTTCAATATTCAGATTCATTGTAAATATATGTCTTGAAATTTTCAATGACTAAAATGTAAGGAACAAAATATTTCCCTGTCTTTTATTTTCTTTAGAGAGAAACTGAAAAGGAGAAGTCATTTACATTTGGCCCATTTTAAATGTCATGTGTACCTTCTTTGCCTGCTGGTACTTTTTTTCCTAAGTTAAAAACTTTCATCTGACAAAATTCATCACTAGGAAATTACTTGTTTTTCTTTTATTTAATACTAGCTGAGTTCTCAGTACATTTAAATGAGAAAAAAATGTGGTGGCATAATTTCTATTCTTGGCTATGTTCCTGAACTGCTTTGCTGTACAATGGGTCAGGTCTTTAAGTCCTTTCAACCTGAAGTAAAAATAGTTTCTTGACATTCATGTTATGTTGTTAATAAATTGCCTTTTTTTTAGAGGAACAAAATTGTCTAGCTTATCTATATTCAGATGAGCCAGCTCATCTATACTGGAGCAGGAAATATACTCAGATTCACTTTAGTTTGAGACAACTGTGAGAAGTACCAAGTGATGTAATATTTCCATAAGAACTTTTTTTCTATTTAATGACTTTAGAATGTCAACCTGAAACAAGCACTCATTAAGGTCTATTCCATATACACTGCATGAGTAACTATCAATTTATTTATTTATGCGTATACGTCCACAGGAGATGCAGAATCAAGACTGCTCTCTGTGGACTCTGGTTTCACGCTAACTCACATTCCCTAGCAGGGCCCTTCTGTTCTATAGGAGATGCTCTAGGGTTGGTCCTAAAGGCCCAGTCCTTCTCCCTCTGTTACCGAAGAGTCACTCTATGACCAAGGCTAAGGGAAACTTTCAGATTGAGGTCCCACCAAGATTTAACATGAAACTGTCATATCTTTAATATTCAGAAAATATTCAGTGAAGTCTTTCTATTTTTTTGTGGGGAGGGGGAAATGTAGCCCATCTCTGAAACTTGTGCTAGCAGAGGTTCTGCAAATGTGGATGAGGAGCTACTATGTGGGGGAAAAGGTAACCTAGTACAGATCCAGCATTAGAAAAATCCAAAATACCCACAGAACACGTGCCCGTCAATTCTGAGTGTGGAGATTCATTTTAAGTATTTTGCTAAAATTGGCACACTGTAGCCATTCTGAGGCATGTTTCACTAATATAAGCAAACTAGGAGCCCGTTGCAGGAAGATTCCTATAAGCAGCAGGCTGCGTGCACCGCCTGCCCCATCCCGCCCGCCACCACCCAGGCCGCCACCGCCGCCCTTGCGGCTGCCATGGCCTCACACGCCCCGCCACCCGCCCCGCCTCGCCCACGCTTTCCCTCTGGCAGCCGCCTTGCTTTCCGCTTTCCCTCCCTCTTCCTTCTATGCTGTCTTCAGTCTTCACTCCTCCCTCCCTCAGTGTGTGCAAATTAACCGCCATCTTTGTTGGGTTAATTTGCATACTCGCTCTGATTGTCTGTGGGCGTAGCGAATGTACAGTCAATTAGCATTTTTCTCTTTTATTAGTGTAGATAAATCACAAGTATTTGAAAACTCTAACCTGTATGACCGAGTAATGACTTACATTTGCACTTTCCAATGGTAGCCACTAGCTATGTGTGGCCATTGAGCACTTGAAATGTGGCTAGTGAGACAGCAGAACTAATTTTTTACTTTAATGATAATTTTATAAATTTTAATTTAAATAAAAAGCTAATATTTAATGTAGCTACTAGGAAAAAAAGTTAAATTTGTAAACAACAGCTTAGGCATGTGATTCTGTTTTTCAAATGTAAATTTTGTGAAATCTAAACACAAGGTACACTATTAAAGTAAAGCATACCAGATTATAAACACTGAGAATGAAACATAGAATGCAATATATTAATAATTTTATACTATTATGTTTTTAAATGAGTATATTATTTACATTTTGGGTTAAGTAAAAAAACATATGTATTATTTTCTCAGTTTTTGAGGTGTAATTGCATAATGTGGTGATTTGATATACATAGACATTTGAGAGTGATCCTATTGTAACTAACCCAGTTATTAATTAACAGGAAAGGAGCAAGGGGAGGCCAAGTAATATAGGCATGCCATTTGTGTAGCTTTGTTTGCCAGGAAGCTTCAGTTTAACATTCCGCAGGAAGGGACTGGACAGGGGAAGAATGGACGGGCGCATGGCCAGTAAAGTCTGGGTGAAATGGAGAAGGTACTTGTCTGTCAGTCATACCTGGGAACAGGTCACTCGCCACAGTAGGTGTGGCCACTGCAAACATGGGAGCATTTGCAATACTTAAGCTCCTAAACAAAGGAGTTCTCTCTCGGTTCCTGTGGGACTCTTGAGACACTTGTTGCAGGGGGTGTACTCTCCTGGCTCCCCTGCATTAGTCCATATGGCTCACAGCCATGGGGTCCCACACAATGGACGGATGGACTGTAACTAGCTGAATGCTGTACTGGACCCCGCTCCACCATGGAAAGGAAGCTCTGGGCGGTGACTTTGCTTCTAGCTCTAATGACTCTCCAGCACATCTCCCAGGACTGGATTAAGGGAAATGGACTTTAGAAACCCAAGGATATAATTCTATGAAAACAAAGCTTTCTGCCACATTTCATCCTCCAGTGGGGAACTCCAGAAATGCTTATTCCATCAGCACCCCAAAAACTCCACTCCCACTAAAAATGGAGAAAGACCATCCACACATTTATCTGATAACAAAAGGATCCCTACCCCCATAGAGTCTGCTACCTTGCAGAGTTACCTAAGGTTTTGTTTCTGTGAGAACACTTGAGTTCTACTTCTTTGCAAATTTGGTTATACAATAAAATATTATCAACTATAGTTGCCATTACAATATATTATTAAAAATAATATAACATTTTTAATGTTTTTAATGTAGCTACTAAAAAATTAAATTATACATTTCTATTAAATAGAGCTGTCAGACAATAATAAATTATGTACTGTGTCAAAGACTACAGCTCTTGATTTAAACAGTTTATATTGCTTCAAAATTATAATAGCATTTTCTAAAAGTCAGTCATATCTTACACTTAAAGCAAGCTGGTGGTGCCATTCTAAAAACTCTCCCAATTGCTTACAAAGTATTTTAAAAGGATTATGTATTTTCACATAAACATTTGAAGAACCAAGCTATTATTCTCTCATCTTTTCCTGTGGCTCATTTTCTTGGCTCACACAGATAAAATTCTACAGGACAGTATAAATCTCTTTTGTAATAGCTCACATTTCACCGCAGAGGAAATACCTAACCACTTAAATCCTTCTGTAATTATAATATTGGGTAATACATGCCACTAATTTTCTTGCCATAGAAAGACGGAACCCTACTGATTAGAGACCTCTGAAACACATTCTGCCAAGGAAATGTCCTCTTGAGTTCTCCTACTTACAGAAAGAAAAAAAAAAGAGGAATTACTCAAATATTCTTTTCAAAATATCTATTATTCTTAGGGTGGTTTTTAGTGGGGGGAAAATAAACAGCAATAATAAAATATAAGTTATCAAAAAAAGCCAGATACTCTTCCAACTTAAAGCTATCAATTAGGTTCCATTTAAGAAGTGAATTAAAGTAGAACTATGGCTCTCAGATTATGTTGACTTTGAGTCACTGTGTAACAAAATATCAATCATCTGAGCATCTCCTATTGACAGCCCACTTGAAAAAAAAAGATCATAACATTATTAATTGCTCCCTAATTATGTGGGACTCAGGGTGGTACAGAAAGAGGTAATGTGTTTATGTTCCATTTTTTAAAAAGATTTTTTATTGATTTTTAGAGAAAGAGCTAGGGAGAGGGAGAGAGAGAAACATACATGTGAGAGTGAAACATTGATTGGCCACCTCCTGCATGCCCTGCACTGGGGATTGAGCCCACAACCCAGGCATGTGACCTGACCTGGAAGAGAACCTGCAAACCTTTGGTACATAGGAAGATGCCCAACCAAATGAGCCACATTGGCCAGGGCTATGTTCCATTTTTCATTTATATGCATAGATGAATAGAGGCCAGAAAAATTATCCTTATGTATTATAATAATTTATATAACACCATATATAAATATATGGTAAAATTAAGCAAGCATTTTGCAAAACTTTCAAAAAATAGTGTAGTCAAATGCAACTACAAAGAAAGAGATAAATTCCAAGCTAGTAAAAGCTGGTTCAAAACCACTAAAAATAGGTATAGATTGAATAACCTCAAATGTATGGGAGAATCTCACTCAGCAAATCCCTATGCAACCACAGCAATATTTCCTGAACTATAGAAGGGGATGATTTAAAAAGATTGCCTCCTGGAATAGGTTCAAAAACACTGTCTATTTTGTTGTTTATAGATGCATGGAACAGAATAACAAACGTGGGAGGTGGGGAGGTTAAGGGGAGGGAAAGGAAGAAATTAACCAAAGAACATATATGCATAACCCATGGACACAGACAATAGCATGGGAAGGCCTGGGGTGGGGCAGTGGTTGGGTGGGGGGTGGAGGGGGTGCAACAAGGCAGAAAACAGGAGACACTTTATAACAACAACAAAATAAAAATTTAAAAAAAGAAACTGATGCTTGTACAAATTTTATTTACTCTATTAAGTGGATCCACTGAATTCTATCATTTTTCTCTTAAATATTTATTTCAGAGTCACCAAACTTTTCCTATAAAAGGCCAGATAAAGAATATTTTAGACTAGAGGGTCATACTGCCTGTGTTGATGTTACCTAACCCTGCTGTTTAGTACAAAAACAGCCTGAAAGGATTCATAAACCAATGGGCTTGACTGTGTTCCAATAAAACTTTATTTACAGAAACGCTGTGAGGGCTGATTTGGCTCAAGGGTTATAGTTGGCTGATTCCTGCACTGTCTTTGAACTACTGGATTGCTAATTTAATTTTGCTAATCATGGTATTTTCATGAATATTCTCATTAAGTAGATAGTAAAACTGTGAATCTATTCAAATCACATGAAATACAAAGTTCTATTTTTATCTGTTCTCTTATTGGAAAAGTTTCTCATCTCACACTGCTCTAAAAAATTTACAGCTTTTGTATCATTGTGCAGAGGACAAAAATTGAGTATGTATAAGAGGAAAGAAATGCTATGCTCCATTTGGGAATAGCTAATTGACATTTGCAATAATATTTGCCTTTAATTTTATTATAATGCACTGTGCCCACCTCATTAATTATAGTAACTACAACTAAATGTAGGTGACTTTCTATTGATCTTCCTTACCTAAATGTTCATAACTATATTTTGTTTTTTTCCTTATAATCTCAGATACAATCTATGAACTTCTAAACACAAGATTGGATTATTTTTTTAGGAAAATTCTAGACATATAATAGGAGTAATTGTTTCACTTGATTCCACATATCAGACTTACAATCATCTTCATATTCACCTTGCCCAATATTAAACTTCAGTTTTCTTGCAGGTAGATAATGTATCACAAGTGTTAGCTTTTGCAGATTTACCATAGTTCCTTCCATTTATAAAGGAGTCAATATCTACTTAACTGAATTACTTTTTTTTTTGAGATACATTCAGATACATTTACCCAGATCTATTATACTATAAAGACTTGAAAGGCAGGCACTACCATTTTGAAAGAATGAGATGAAATCTCCTGCCACTAAGATATTGTCCCTCAGGTTACCCAGAGATAGAACTTGATAATAGGTCCAAGTCCAGGTACAAGAATCAATGGTGAAGGCATGGGGAAATAATTCATGGAAGCAAGAGCAGCCAGTAAAGAGTGATTACTAAGCCACAGCACAAGGTGACTTGGACTTAATGTCATGGAGGGAGGGAGACAGGAGGAGAGAAACTCTGCAAAAGGTGGACAACACACTTCAGAGATGTAGACTACTTGGAGCATGGGAGCAGGGTATTCATACCCCAGCTCCCTACAGTCACTGTGGAACTGGTCTACAGAGGTGTTAATGACCTGCCATTTCCACTCTCACTGTTCCAGAAAGAGCCTTAAGGCATAGAAATGGCCCAGCTGGACATCATCCAGAGCACCCAAAACGCAGGCAAGGGACTGACAGTGTCTGCTATTGTTATACCCATCTTTCTTCTTTGTCCTTTCCACTTTCTCTGCAATATTCTAAACAACAACAAAAACCCTATTTTATCAACATTTTCTTATTCAACATTAAACTTTCTTATCCAATAAACCTTCAATGATTCTCTCTCTTCCATTTAACAAAATTTAGACCCCCCCAACCTGATTTTTTTTTTTCATCATTTATGTTCTTCTGTGCCAAAGCAAACAAAACCAAGAAGTAAAATAAAACAAGACAAAAACTATTCACACACAAAATAATTGTGAATTTGAAATGCATGGCTAGTTGATTTAAAGATGCATAAAATAAATTAATAACCACCCCTCCCCCCCATGTGTAACCTGTGTCTGACTCTATTGGCTTATTGAGGCGGAATCCCCCAATAAATATGGCATTGTAGACAGAAAATAAAATATATTAATGATTTTGCAATGTATTAAGTTTTTTCTTCGGCCATGATAGCCAGAAAACTCACCAACACAGAGAATGCCCTTAATGTCTATTGAAGATATAAGTATCTTCATGTTTTCAAAATATTTAAAGTACTACCTCAACTCTTTCATAATTAAAATTTCTAGCTAGTGTTTGTGTAGCAACATTACACAATAAACATAAACATAAAATGTATTTTATGTTTATTACATAAAAACCATATTGCAGCCCTAGCTGGTTTGCCTCAGTATATAGAGCATTGGCCTGTGGACTGAAGGTTACCGGGTTAGATTCTGGTCAAGAGCATGGTCAAGGGCATGTACCTTGGGTGCAGGCTCCATCCCAGCCCTGGTCAGGGTGTGTGCAGAAGGCAATCAATCGAGGTGTCTCTTTCACATTGATATTTCTCTCTCCCTCTGTCTCTCCCCCTCCCTTCCACTATCTCTAAAAAAAAAAAAAAAAAAAAAAAAAAATGGAAAAATATCCTTGGGTGAGGATTAACAACAACAAAATAATCATATTGCATTATGTCTTAGATTGTAGAAATTAAAACATTTTAGCCAATCATTCATTATTTTAACAAATAAAAATAACATTCATTCTATATATATATATATATATATATATATATATATATAGCCCTGTCCATAATTCTGATGACTCTTGCACATTATACCTCAAAATTTTATCTAAAATATAGCTTATTTTTTCTTTTCTCTGTACTATGTAACATTCCAGCCTTTTTAAGAGCTAAATAATATTCTTATTAACGCCTATGGCCAAATTTAGAAACATGTCTACTACTGTTATTTATAAAGAGAAAAGCACAGCTTGCTTTCCCAAGCATGGGTCTCAGCGCAACAATGCACCAGATATTTCTGCAGCCTGTATTGTGGGAAATCCATGGTCCAGAAGAGTCTAATTAGTGATAGCCCTTCCAGGGGTGTTCTCTGGCCCTGCTCGACCTGCAGCAGCTTGTTCTTTCTTCCTAGAGCTACAGGTTAGGGAGGGTTGGAATGAATTGATCTACTCAGTAGATCAACCAGCTATCCCTCTTATTCTAAGCTGTAACTAACAACAGTCATGCACTTAACCATTTGCTGACTCTAAAGTACACAGTTCATTATTGAAGAAAAGAATTAATATTTCATGACTTCCAATTTAAAATATACTTTGGTAATAAAAATAATTCAGGATCATCTTGAAAAATAAAAACATGCAAATTTTATAAAGCTAAATTCTATTTTCAATGGAATCATGTTCACACATTTCCAGTCATTTTTCATTAATAACATAAAATAGAATAAAACTACACATTAAGTGACCAACTTATCTTTTAGATACCATCAACACTCTTCCATGTCAATAAATACAGCTCACATCACTGTAATGACTGCATATTATTTTAAAGCATGGATATAGCAATCATTTAAATGCCTACTCTCAATTATCATATTATATGCAATATTATAGATTTTTATGTGCACATATCTTAACAAATATGTTTGACTAACTTAAAAATATAGATCCAATTTATTTGGCATCAGGAACTGTTCCAAATCTTTAGCAATATTTACTAATTTAATCCTGATAACAGCTCTATCAGGTATCTATTATTATTGCTTTGATTTTATAGATGAGGAAACTGAGCTACAGAGGGAGTGAGTATATAACTTAATGTCACACAGATATTAAGTGAAAAATCCTGGTGTCTAACTGGCAGCCTAGCTCTAGGATTTGTGTTCTTACCCACAGTAGTAAGTTATCATAGTGTATTTATCTCTCAATATTATGTAATTAGTGATTAGCAGTTATTTCTCTCTCAATAGTATGTCTCACCTTTGGTTAGTATAACAAATTCCTTAAACTCTTGTGTCTAATGTCAATTTCCCACAAAAAAATTTGAACCAATTTATACCTACCTAGAAAAATAACCATGACCAGTAGAATAACATTAGATATTATCAAACTTTTAAGTTTTTCTTCACTGACAGGTACCAAAATATATATCATACAAATTGAATTGCTACTTACTTACTAGTGAAATTAGATATTTTTTAATATATTTTTTAAAGTCCCTTGAGATGGATGACTTATTGTGGGAAATGAGCACCTAACCTAAATGAGTTTTATTTTGGATTTAATTAAAACATGTAGGACAATTGTATGTATATTTAAAATTCTCAAACTTGTATATACTTAAGCCATAAGCCACCATTTATCTGACAATCCATAAGAGATTAATAAGCCTTAGTCTTGAAATAACATTACTAAAATAATAGTATGCGATTATCTAGCATTTTACATAATAATGATCCAGAATTGTCTTTAAAGGACAGCTATCCTATGTATCCTTTAAACTTATAAACAAAAGAAGTCTTGGGCAGATATTCCACTTCTGATTTGGATATTCACCCTGTTATCTCTCATTCTAGCCCAGCACTGTTCAATAGAAATAGAAAATGAGCTACAAATGCAATCTTAAATTTTCTGGTAGCCATGTTAAAACTAGGAAAACATGAGTACTCCTTCCATCCAGCCCGAGTGAGATCTTGCCATAGTAGGTCAGAGGCTGCCACTTCTCTGCTCCAAATCCTCCAATGGCTTCCCATCTTACCTAGTACCAAGGCCAGGCCCTAGCTGGTTTGCTTCAGTGGATAGAGTGTCGGCCTGCAAGCTGAAGGGTCCTGGGTTCGATACATGTCAAGGGCACATGCCTGGGTTGCAGGAGTGGTCCCCAGTAGGGGGTGTGCAGGAGGCAGCCAATCAGTGATTCTCATCTTTGATGTTTCTATCTCTCTCTCCCTCTCCCTTCCTCTCTGAAATCAATAAAAACATATTTAAAAACAAGCCACAAAAAAACAAGGCTAGTACAGTGACCCATGCCACATGGCCACCTCAGGTCCTACTGACTCCTCCCATTGCTCCTCTTCCTCAGTAGCCCAGCTGCCTCAGTACTCTGAAGGTCAGGCACACTCCTGTCCCAGGGATTTGCCATTTCTGCTGCTTGGGGCTTGTGTACTTCCTTCCAGATCTGTGTGGGCCACTTTGGGTCTTTACTCTAATGGCATCTTCTCAGTAAGCCCATCTGCTGCTGCCCTATCTAAAAAGAGAGTGTTGCCATTTGTACATTTTCCTGAGTTGTTTTACTTTTAGCACATAATGCCACACAGCACAATATCTACTTACTAGAAGCCCGGTGCACGAAATTTGTGCACTGGATAGGGGGAGGGTGTCCCTTAGCCTGGATTGCAAGAGGGTGCAGGCCAGGACGAGGGACCCCACTGGTCCACGATCAGGGCTGGGGTCAGACACGGGAGGTTGGTCAGCCAGGGTGGGACCGCAGGAGGGCTCCAGGGCATGTCCAACCTATCTTGCTCAGTCCCGATTGGCCAGACCCCAGCAGCAAGCTAACCTATCAGTTGGAGCATCTGCCCCATGGTGGTCAGTGCACGTCATAGCAACTGGTCGACCAGCCAACTGTCTGCCCCCTGGTGGTAAGTGCATGTTATAGCAACTGGTCAACTGTCTGCCTCCTGGTGGTCAGTGCACATCATAGCCAGTGGTTGAGCAGCCTTAGCATATCATTAGCATATTACGCTTTGATTAGTTGAGTGGCCAACTGGACGACCAGACACTTGGAATATTAGGCTTTTATTATATAGGATAGTGTTTATATTGCTTACTGTCTGTCCCCTCCTGCAGAATGCAAACTCCCTAAAGGCAGGGATTTACCTTTATTTTTATTGTTTGTATCCTGAGCACCTAAAACAGTGCCTGGCCCAAGTGGTGCTCAGTAAATTATATATATATATAAATGAAAAAATAAACAAAAATAAATTTTATATTTTCTTAGGCTTACATGTTACAATTCTCCACATGTGTAAGTATAACTGAAGAATGTTGAAGACATAATTTAGGGTAGAATTCTATTTTATATCTTATATAATTTTCATATCTTAATACTTCATTTCCTTATGAGAATTTTTCTATCATAGTACTACCTCTAGGTTCAGTTTTGCCTCATATTTTTTAATCACCACATTAAAAATCACATATTAAATTCTGTTAAAGTGATATTCTGGATAGATAGATCTCTGCATGAAATAAAAAGCTCCAAATCTGAGCACATGGCCCATTTATCTCTAACAATATTAAACATATTCTATTTTAGAACTGTTAAATTATGTAGACAATTTTAAAGATAATTTCAATGAAGTTACAGAAGTATTAGAAAGCATAATTTCACATCAAAATTAAGAAAAAGAATCACTTTTGGGTGAAAATTGTAATGCAGTTCACCACCACTATTACATCTCTTAAATAAATTGATAAACATATTTTAAACATATTGTTCTCTGAATTAGTTTTTAATTCAGATGAATTCACTCTTTGTCTTTTAAAAATCTTAACCAGTTGCATAAAAGATCATGGGAAAATCACTATCTCCTAATTTAGTATGCCAAAGCAAGGATGCTGATAAGGAGGAATGGCTAGGATTACATGACTGTGAGAGAAGTTCTTGCGTCAGTATATCAGTTTCTATCGCTGCTGTACCAAGTTAGCACAAATTTAATGGCTTAAGACAGCATACATTTATTATTTTGTAATCTGTAAGACTGAAATATGAAAGGGCTGCGCTGGACTAACATCAAGGTGTCACCAGGACAGCATGCCTTTCTGGGAACGAGGGGCGAATCTGTTGTCTTATCTTTCTCAGCTGCTAGAGGCTACCTGCCTCCTTGATTCCTATGCCCCCACCTCCTTCTATCTTCAAAGTCAGAATCTCCACTCTGACTCTGCCTCAGCAGTCACATCTCCTTCTCTGAATGTCCTGCCTCTCTCTTTCACTTTAAGAACCCTGGGGCCTACCAGATAATCCAGAATAATAACCCCATCTCACGATCCTTAAATTACATCTGCAAAAGTTCTTTTTCACAGGTTAAAGGTATTTCAGTTGATATCTTTGGGGGACTCTTCTGCCTAACACATCAGATAAATACAGTGCTGTTATTTCCTCTCCCATATAATCTTGGATCTAACCCATCATGCTCATTTTCTTCTACTGTCCATTATATCAATAATTCAGGGATTGATTCTTCAAGTATCAAGCTCTTCGGGCCTTGTGAGAACTTTCTGATGTATGCTCTCATTTCTTGTTGTAGCCTTCCATCCCTATCCCAGAACTCCCATCAGGTTCTTATTTTTGGTGAATAAAATGGAAATATAGAATCACTAGGAATACTGATAAAGTATTCACTCATTTCTTTCTCTCCAGGGTAGCCAGATCAGTGACAGAAGCCACAAGAAAAGCAGAATTCACACAGAAAACCTGGACTAACCACAAAAATCCTCCACAAAGCCAACTAACTTTCTGCACAAGCAATAGTTAGCTCTGATATACCCTGGAACTCATAATAAGGGGGTTTAGAGGCAGTTCCAGTGAATGCTTTACAAATGATACTGCATTCTGGAAATACATCTGATCTCACCTAATTTTTCATTCATCTTCTCTTCTCCTTCGAGCTAAATGGGCCAGTTTCCTATAATCATATGTAAGTCAAAAGGCTACAGCCAAGTGTTATTCATAATTGTAAATATCTACAACAATGTGATGTGAGCAGGTGACATAGAAATTGCTCTAAAAGAGCAAGAAGTTCCCTTTTGAAATTGCTTTCACAGCTTGGGCTATAATACATGAAAAAACGTAAACAGTTGTAGATTTTGGTCATTTGGATATTAAATCCAATTTTTAAAAGACATAAAACATCTCTCAATATCAAACTTAGTAAACTAATTAAAGATAAGCAGTTTTAGGATAGAAGCTAACTGTGGCATGAGAAAGATGGAACCCATTTTTACCCTATGGCTATGCAGGCAGTTTCAAAAGGAGTGTAATATACCAACTGACCAATCATGGTATAGTTTTTGTTTGTTTGTTTTTTTTTAAAAAGGGTGGGGGGGTGGATAAACCTCTCAGGGCAATTATTTTGAAGGAGAATACTTATGTAAGTATTAGAATTTGAGTTTGCTTATTAAAAACTGCAATTTTAATATTATTGCTGTTCTACCCCATACAAATTAACATTTATATTTTATAGTTGTTATTTCAGTCTAAGATGATTTAAACATGAAAAATAAAAATTTTAAATCAACCATTTGATTGAATAAAACATTACCCAGCATGTCTGCCTCTATAGCATTATCATAAAACATTCAAGGCAGCTATACTCAACAAAGCAAGGATTTGGATAAATGTCCTCTCTAATACCCAACTTTTACCAAAAATTTGGTCAGATAAGCATTTAATTAGATAAATTATTTATTATAACACATTGCTAATCATTAAACATAAAAGTACAAAATACATTTCAAAAATATGCAATTTTATTTCTGAAATAAATAACAAACCCAAGACTTAAATCTCACGATTTAAGTCTTGCTTATATAGCTCATGAACACCGAAGTTGCAATTTTGAACAGGTTGGGAATCCCCTAAGAACTTGGCAATCTGAAAAAATAAAGCTGCCATCTGATGGTTAAATTATAACATCCCAACAGATAGAAAAGATTGACTTTTTAGGACAGCAAGAGTTGACCTGGAATTAAGGGACTGTATCATCATATCCAAAGAAAGTATATGTTAGTCAGAAGCACTTCAGTAGATGTACAGAATGGGGGAGAAAAGGTTAGGCAGTAATTTGGAGACTCAACCCGGAGAGGTAGAGGCTAACCTGGTTGTCCCTCCAAGCACTGGCCACTGACTGGGAGAATGGGGACTGCAGCTCAGACTGTGGAACAGATGTGTTCCTGTTGACTTCAGACCATTTTGGTCTCTGACCATTAAACATTCAAACTGTTCAACTAATGCCTCTCTCCTAATTCCATGATCAACCAGGAGTGAATGAACTGACCAGAAATCTCATGTGTCTTTTTGTATCATCTATATTTCTAGGACTATATTTCTATGACCTGAACAACAACCAACAAGGAGAAGCTCAAAACAAATCGATTGAAGAAGCTGAAGAGTCACAAGACAGTGGTTAATATAAGGGGCAAAGTGATAGAAGTGAATAGAAAAGTAAGGGAAGTGATAGAAGCTGAATAGAAAAGTAAGGGAAGGCGATCAAAGGGTTCCTGGAGAGAAAACGTGGAGATTTTATGAGGTCAAAGAACAGGTGTTGTAAGGATAACTGAGTAATTCAGCATCTAATTGCTTTCAAACCATTTGAACCTTACGGAAATGTGTGAGAAAATACAGGAACAGCTATTTGTACAGCCTTCTCTGAATTAAATTATTTCAGTCAGAACCAAGCTAATTCATTTAAAGACTGAAGTTTGACAACTTAAAGGCCAAGGTGTTTGAAACCTGGGAATAAATTCACTGCCCCCAGAAACATCTCCTAATATAAAATGAGTAGATAAATTGAATGCCCTTTATCAGTCATTTCCTATTAGACTCCTAAGAGGAAATAAGTAATGTCATCACCTGTGTAGGTTATAACCTCCAGAATGGTAATTATCTCAATAAAAACCTCAGTAAACACTGATGGAAAAAGAAACCTAAGCACATTTCAAAGTAGAACTTGGTATAGAGCTAAGAAATCCTACCAGAATGGCATGGCAAAAAGTGATCCTTTAGAAGATTTTTATTTCATTTCACTGTAATCATGTATGGTGTATCTAAGTCATGGATGAGGCAGGGAATATGATTATGCTGCTAATTATGGCCTCTCAAGTGCAAAGAATGCTCTCCCTTTTCCAATAACCCAATCTAGTGTTATAAATTTTCTTATAAAATATCAAAAATAATATACTTGGAGACTGGCTTAGAGTTTTATAGCAAGATTCTTCTAAAATATATTTTCCTAAAATGTTGTAGGTACCATATTAACATATTACATGTTTTTAAGGTGCTAGCAAAATGCCAGCAATGAATAGCTCAAAAGCATATATCTTGCTTTTCAGTATAGCTTTAGTCCATTTTCCTAAGTCAATTCTGCAACATAAGTAGTAATAAAAAGATAGCTAATCACTGGATTTTGCTTAACCCATTTAAAAGAAAATCTCATTAGTTTGGTAACCAAAAGAGATTTAGTTGAACCAAAAACTTTCTGATAACACCTTTCTGGGATATAGTCATCAAAATACGCACACACGCATGCACACACACACACACACACACACACACCACATTCTTTAAGCTTTAAAGCCAGATGAAGCTCTGCATAATGTCTTCCTGTCTCATGAGCCTGACTAATCTATAAAAAGCTAGGAATATCCATAACTACCAATCCTATCCTATATAATAAAAGGCTAACATGCAAATAGACCAAATGGCGGAACAACCGAACAACCGGTCACTATGACATGCACTGACCACCAGGAGGCGTGTGTGGAACATGGCGGACATTGGCTGCAGTGGGATTGTAGAGCAGGTGAACGGGAGTGCCAGACCAAGGCGGGGCACTGGTCACTATCATCGGGGCGAGCCTCTGGTGATTACTGAAAATTCTTTGCTCCCGTGTGCCGTGGTCCCACCCGGCGCTTGCACCTGCAGCCAGTGCCAGCCCCACTTGCACCAACAGCTGGCACTGAAGCCACTGCTTGCACCCGCTGCCGGTGCCTGGCACCAGTCCCAATCCCTCAGCGCCATCAGCGGGTGCAAGCGGCGGCTGCTGGCCCTGATTGCCCCTGAGGGCTACTCCACTACCTCCTGCTCCTGAGCGGTGATCAGGGCAGCAGCCTCTGCTCACATCTGCTGACGGCGCTGGCCCTGCATGCACCCGCTGCTGGTGCCAACCCCAATTGCTCCATACCATCAGTGGGTGCAAGGGGGGCCAGCGCCATCAGCACATGGGAGCGGCTGTGAAGGGAGTGGGGCTGTCAGGGACTGTGGTGGGAGGGGCCAGGCGGGGGCACGGAGGATGGGCCGAGACCCGACCCTGTGCCTACTGCAGCCTCGCAGCCCACAGTTGCTTTTAAGGTGCACAAATTCGTGCACTGGGCCCCTAGTCCTATATAATAATAGGGTAATATGCAAATCAATCAAACGGCAGAATGACCAGTCGCTATGACACGCACTGACCACCAGAGCGCTGACGCTCAATGCAGTAGCTGTCCCCTGGTGGTCAGTGTGCTCCCACAGGGGGAGTGTCACTCAGCCACAAGCAGAGCGCAGTGGTGGTAGCAGGAGTCTTTCCCTTCTCCCGCCTCCACAGCAGCGCTAAGGATGTCCAACAGGGAGCAGGCCTAAGCTGTCAGTTGGACTTCCCCCAAGGGTTCCCAGACTGCTGAAGGGCACAGGCCAGGCTGAAGGACCCCGGGTGCACAAATGTCGTGCACTGGGTCTCTAGTATCTTTATAAATAGAAGAGTAGCTTATCTATCCAAAGTAACTTAAGTAGAATCTTCTAGGAGAATAAAGTGATCATAGGTATTTTAAACATCTCTGATTCTATTTACTACCTCCAGTGTTTTAAAGGTTTTGTTATTTCATCCTTTAATGGGTCTGATGCTATTTTAATCTAAAAACCAGCAAGCTTTGGAAGAAATTGAAAATTATAAAATTTAAACAAAAATACAAAATATATAGAATAGAATAAATTTAGAATTAATACATTACCCAAGGTAAAGTAATCAAGACACTCTGGTATTAGTATAAAGACAGAGAAACAGATTAAAGATGTGAAATAGATATAACTAAGGTACCAAGTCAATGTAATGGAAAAAGCGGTCTTTCCAAAAATGGTGCAGAAATAAGTGATTCACCTTATTAGAAAAATAAACCTCAACTTATACCTTATGCTATATACAAAAATTGACTCAAGAAGGATCATAATTTATGAGAGTTCTAGAAGAAGAAAGAGTCAATATATTTGTGACACTGGACTGACAAAGACTTTTTATGATATCAAACACTGTAAATAAAAAAAATCAATAAAATTCACTTAATTAAAATTAGATACCATCAAAAGTCACCATTAAGAAAAAACTATCAAGCCACAGACTAGGAATTATATCAGTAATATATATCTGGCAAAGTAACCATATTCAGGATATATACAGAATAAACCAACTTTAATATACCCAAACAATAATAAAAAAGTAATATTTGCAAAAGATTAAACACTTCACTAAAGAATATACTAGTATATGGTCAATAAACTCATGATAATATTCTCAACATCTTTAATCATTAGAAAAATAAGTTAAAAGTACAGTAAGCTGCCATTTCATATCAAGTATAATAACTACAATCAAAATAATAATGAAAAATTTGGTGAAGAAATGGAACAACTGAGTCCTTCGTACATAGTTGAAAAGGGGGCAAAATTACACAATCATTTTGCAGCTCGGCTGAATAGTTTTTCATCAAGTTTACATATAGCTACCTATGACTCAGGAACTCCATTCCTAGGTTTTTACCCAACATAAATAAAATTATATATATTTAATATAAATAAAATTATTTTAAAATATTTTCTATAAGACTTTTCAGAATATATTCATTCATAATAACTAAGAAGTGGAAACAACTCCATTATCCATCAACTAGAAAACAGATAAATTGTGGTATATTCATATGAAACACTATTCAGGAATAAAAGAAATGTACTTTAAGAACAAGGGAGCATTTTCTAGAATTATGGAAACATTCTATAACTTGTTTTAGATAGTGCTGAGATACAGTTTTTAAAACTCGTTGAACTAAACAAGTAGAAAGTGTATTTTGCGTATCAATAATGCCTCTAACATTTTATAGTACCATTTTGTCATTGTAGATATATCAGTGATTTTCATAAACCCAAAGAACCAAAATTAAGCATCTCAACATAATAGTCTAATAACCTAAAATAGAAGTCATAAATATTCTGGTTACACAAGTTTCCTGTATGTTATTTCATAGCTGCAGTTTGAGTAACAACACCCTATAGTAACAAGCTTCTATAGATATATAACAAAATGAATTTAATGTAGAATACATATAAACTAAATTCCCAAGTGAGCAGCAATGCCAAATAAACCAAGTTTTAATTATAAACATTTATTAATAAGTGTTCTGAAGTGGTTTCCACTTTAATTTCTGAATTACCAGCTTTGAAAGAACATTAACAGTATCTTTTTGCTTTACTGCACACCTTTGTTACTACTCCAACTAAAGAAACAACAGTGTTTAAGTTCCTGGAGTGCAACCAAATTATACAGCAATTCATTTTGCTTTAATTCCCTTTTTTTAGCAGTCAGGGAACCATTGAACCATCTGAATAAGCTTTAAATTGTTAAATTCTATCTTCCTCATAGTCGTATCTTCCTACAATTTCTTGAATTAAAAAAATGGTTGATCCAAGCTACACTGCATACGTATGATTTCCTTCTACTAAATGTTATGGAGTGATGGTTTGCATTTCTAATATTGCCAAATTACCTAAATATTAAGTTTTCTATGATGCAGTTACATATTAAAATGCATACTTTCAGATTGATACACCCAGGTAAACGAGCCTGAGAAGTCACTGAAAATTTGTATGCTCCAATTGCCTGGGTTCAGATTCTAGGCTTTGCTCATAGTAATTGCTTTCACAAACAATTAATCCTGGAAGAGTTCCTCATACCTCTCATTATTCCAAAGTCAATTGACTTAATTTATAACATATTCCCAATTAAAGTTAAATCAGCAACCCAAAACCTCCAACACTAGATTGGTTTACTATACAGCTGTTATCACCAGTAACATTTTAAATACTTTGAGGCACTCTTGAATTATGGGAAATACAAAGTAAAATAAATTAACGCCTTTAGAAATAATCAAGAAAGTTTTCTTCAAATTGATCTATGCCACTTCCCAAAGAACATGCAGAAATTGTTTCTTGCAACAATTTTGCTTCTATTTTTATTTTTTTAAATTTGGTTTCTAAAAAAAATATTATTTTTAAAGCAATCGCCATATGAATTCTATTACTAACTATAACTAAAGAGGTCATTTCATTAAGGTGTTTATTCTTCTAATTTATCTAAATATTTTTATTTATACTAAAGCATTAGAAATTTACAACTACATATACATTATAGTTACTAAGGGAGGAGGGGGAGAGATCCCAATAATGTGATTGCATTTTGGTGTTGGAATCTAAGCAAAGTTTTGCATTGAGAGCTACCAAGAAATTGCTAATTCAAAAATAAGTGATGGTCCATAAATAATTTTGAAATTGAGCTTTACAGAAACAAAATAAGGCATGCTTCTCTAGAAGTAATTAAATAATACTAGTTAAATATTTTAAATAGTGTTATATTTACCACTATGACGACCTAGTTATGTTTAAGGAAATTTGTGTTAATCTCATATGTGGACTGGCATTGGGATTAGAAGTTGAAGTTTCGGGTTGCAGGAACATAGCAGAAAAGAAGATGGCCCTCTAGAGTTAGAAATTTTGTCAGTGGGGGTAAAAGAATAATTTAACTTTCTACATATGTATGAACAAAAAAGAATTTTCTAAGCCAAAAAAATAGTGGAGTTTTCTGAATACCAAGTACCAGCCACACACACTCTCATCATGAATAAGTAGATTACAAAGAGCTTTCAGGCTGTCAGCTTCCTTATATACAGTATTTACAATTGAGCCTGCTAAGTCAAAATGTGAAATAAGAATAACCTAAAATAGTTGAGAAGTTTCTATTACAGGTTATAAATCAGGACACACCTATAACCTATATCCAGAGTAGAGAATAAATGCAACTAGGTGGGAAGAATATGAAGGAAGCAAGGGCCTCCTGGTGAGTTAGGAGACACTGAAGGATATTCTATTAAAGACAATACTATGGACCTCTGTGCACGCCATCCATTTGTTGAAACCTAACTCCCAACGTGGTGGGTTTTGGAGGTGGGCCTTTGGGGGGTGATTACACCATGAGGCTGGTGGCCTCAAAATGAGGTTAGTGCACTTATAACAGAAGCCGCAGAGAGCTCCCTTGGCTCATGAACCATGTGAAAACAAGCAAGCAGGCTCTCACCAGACACTGCATTTGCCAGCACACAGATCTTGAATTTCTTAGCCTTTGGTACTATGAGAAACAAATTTCTGTTTTTATAATCTACCCAGTCTATGGCATTTTTTGTTATTACAACCCTAATGTGCTATGGCAACCAAATATCCCAAAATTAAATATTTTGAAGCCAGAACATAACCAAAGTATATTTAAGATAAATTCAAGGATTGCTCAACTTAGATGATCAGCCAATTTGTCAAACTTATCCAAGTTCCCACCCTCTCCTTACTAGTATATCGTTCTCCTCTTAATGTGTCCTATGGTAACTGTCCTCTTTACAGTAATAGCCACAACCACAATTAAGAAAATAATACCTGTTGTTTATTGAGGGTTTGTATTGTGCCAGGATCAAAAAGCATATTACATGGGTTATATCTGATCATTATAATGGCCCATCTTGGGCTACAGACATTGTTCTAAGCAGTTAATCTGTATTAAATCCTCACAATAACACTAAGAGTCAGGCCTTATTATTATAATCCTCATTTTTTTCTCCTTTTTTCAAAAACCAAGGTTAGTTATCTGTTGAAATTGAAAACCCTAACTCCTGAGCCTAGGAGCTTTATCTTGTTTTATGCTTATATTTTTGCTTTGTAATGATCAGATTATATATAGATTACTGTATTATGTTTTATTTTTATAAATATGAAACTCTTCACCAACATTTTAATGCTATATATAGCATATGCTAATCAATTAGATGATATCCTTAAAGTATTCTATTGTATCAAAATTACAAATCATCAAACATGGAAAACAGATAACAAGTGAGTGCTCTATTGATTAAGAAAGACCCTAGAAATAGTATTCACAAAAATACCCAGCAAACAGGTCAGACTGGTTAATAGCTGAGTTATTTCAAAACTTCAAGAAATATAAAACTCTTATAATATTAAAGTCTTCCAGGGAACAGAATTTCCCAATTAATTCTACAAATTTAGCATATCCCCTAAACCGAGCCTGATACACATAGCTTAAAATATCATTTATGAAAATATATGCAAGCATCACAACCAAAATACTAGCAAACCATATTCAGATATATTTTAAATAATTTTATATGATGGCACAAATACATTACATAATTTAGAATAATTAAAACTATATGCTACGGTCACTCTAATAGAGAAGCACCCCTGTAAGTCTCTGAACAGATGCAAATATATCATAGAATTTAATATATGATACATGCCTCATTTCCTAACATTTGATGTAATTTGTGTTGGGGCACATAGCTAACCATATGATGGGAAAAACAAAGAGCAATTCATATGCACTTAAATATGATGCCAAAGGCAAATCATAATGAAAAATATGAATATATCTTACAAAATAAATTTATTTTAACATCATATAAAATAATAAATACAATATAAAGACAAATGAAGCTTAACACAACATACTTGCAACATATACTGCACTTCCTTAACTTTTTGAATAGTGAGGCTTGACTTGAGCACAACTACATAACAGTTAAAACCACTCCTGAAACCCCTACCCTTTCCTTGTAACCTACTAACTTCCTTTGTTTATTTTCTGCTCCCCTTCATTAGAATGTGAGCTCTCTGGGAAAAAGAGAGCTAGGTCTGTTTTGTTTATTGCTGTAATATCAACACCCAGAGCAGTCTTTGGCATCAATCCCTGCACAATAAAAGTTGTTGGGTAAATAAGTTATACAACTATGTGACATGATCCATCCAAGATATTTATTACTTGAAGCAAGTCTCTAAATAGAGATACCAAAGTGTCACCATTAAAACTTTTCTTCAATGAGTATATATTTATAGGTTTAAAAATAATTAAAACTTTAGAACAACAATAAGAAATTAACTGCTCCTCAAAATAAATTGCCAACAGTTCTTTTCCTATCACACAAAAAAGGGGCAAAGCATTAGATTTTACAATTTTTACTCAATACAATCCCTTGCTGTATATACTGTTTTAAAGAGAGACATGTAGTTTTCAGAGCTTTCAGGCTAGGAGTAGAAATCACACAATGGCTGGGGTCACAAGCATACAAATTGTTTTAGAACCACTGAGGCATTTAAGAAAGGTAGAAGTGTAGTAGCCCAAAGGGGAATAAACAGCCGTTTGCCCTGACATAAACACTGTCATTACAAGGCTTTGGAGGCTCCCAAGCAGACACAGCTCCCAGGTGCTGTCTTTTCCCCTCTGCCAAGTACATCTGGGTTCAGCAGGTGTGAATGCACGGTGGGAGGAGGGTAAGAAGTTACGGTTGGAGGACAGCTTGGAGGACAGTTATTGCTGGTCGAGCGTATAGGATTGATCACAGGTGCACTGGGGAAATTAACTGATCAAAGGGCTACCTGCAGGTCCCCCACCTGACAATTAAAAATACCAAGTGCTTTGAATTAGTTGCACATAATTTTCTTGTCAACCCTTGATGATAAAATGACAGTCTAAAGCTTACTATCTTCTATATACAATTGCAACTATTTTGTTGAATTTGCTCATTTAAGATACAACCTGAATCTTGCTAATAAGGTGTTTATAAATCAGACAGCTATGGAAACAGGTAGGTCATTATTCAGGCAGCTCTTAGAGTTTGCCACTACTAAAGTATTTATTGCTTTCTCAAAGTGTATCGCTTGTGCCGTAAATCACAGGTCAGTGCATCTGTGCATCAAATAGATAAGAATGTACTAAATAAGTTAATGGATCTATCAAAGGAACACTTTTTTTAACCAGGGAAGGATTTATATACCAGCATCATTGTTTCCATTCATGGTTTTCATTCATTGATACATGTGTAAATTCAGTCAACAAATATCATTTGAGTACCCACTCTGTGCACAACACCATGTTTGGAGTTGAATACATATTAAGGAACAAAAGGGATGTCCATTCTGCCCACGTGGAGCTTACAATACATTGGAAACAGGACAGAAAATAAACAAGCTAATATAAAAATGGTTATATCACTATGATTTTTGAAAAAATACTATAATTAAAAGATAATAGAGTTATAGAGAGTAAAGGGTATATGGTGTGTATATGTAATATGTGTTGGAGCATTGATTACTTGGAGAAGGTGATCAGAGATATTAGATTGTGTGGAGGTGTGTAGTTTCAACTGAGAAAGAAGCTACATGCAGAAAGTGGCAACATACAGAAGAAGATAGCTAGAAATAAATATAGAAGTAGGAAAAAATAAAAATAGAGATAGAAGATAAATTCAAGAAAATAATAAATACTTAAAGACCTCAAAATGAATAAATATAAAAAAGGAAACTAAGGGGAGGAATGTGTGCATTGCATTATTATTGAGCATTTATGTACATGATATAAAAATAGCATTTATAAGAATAAAAGCATAATGTGCAAATCGACCATACGGCCAAACAGTGGAACGACCATCTGAACAACCATGCTTTGACATGCACTGGCGCCAGGCCAGCCAAGGCGAGTGTGATGCAATTGGTCAGGGGGGCCCCCGCCACCGCCCCACAATCACCCTGCAGAGGGAGGCCCAGGCCACTGGCTGGCAGGACGATTGACCAGGGGCGAGGGGGGAAAGGGCGGGCTTCTGTGATCGCCCTAAAGCGGGAGGTCCAGGCCCCCGGCTGGTGCTGCTGCAGCAGGTGGGCGGGGCCTCCCTCTGCAGGTTGATCAATCACGGAGCCCTGGCTGGGTGGGCGGAGCCTCCCTCTGTGGGGCGATCAATCACACAGCTCCTGGACTGCAAGAGGGCACAGGCCGGGCTGAGGGACACCCCCTCCCCAGTGCACAAATTTCATGCACTGGGCCTCTAGTATTAGGATAATTATCAGCAAATGAAGTTAAATTATTCCGAGATTCTGTGGGCAGAGCATTCACCATATAATAGTAACAACTATTATACTAAATACAGAATCAAAAAATTAAAGTAAAATTCCAGTGAAAGAAATATAAAATAAAGTCATGAAAAAAAGACATGGACAAGTATTATTTGGAAAAAGGTGTTCTGATAGAAATCCATAACCAGCAAAGCAACAGATTAAAAATTAAAAATATATTTGCAAAATAAAATGTACAGACTAATGTGTGTGGCATTATTTAGGGAAACACATCCCTGGAATTCTTTGTTGAGATTTTCCCAAGCCTCTTGAATAAATATGTAGGCTACTTGGACAGATTGCAAATGAAACAACTAAAATGTTGAAAGGAATGGCTTACAAGGTCAGATTAAAGGGAAAAAAATGTATGACTTTAGCATGTCAGACACTAAAGAAGAAACATCATGGTTTACAAGTATTTGAAACATGTAAATTAGAGGAAAAAGAATTCTTTGTGTAATAGGTTGCACAATTATGAGTATGTTAAAACTGAAAAATAAATATTCCCCTAGTAATAATGTTGTTTTTCAATCAGGACCACAAGCAATTCAAACATGGGCAAGGATTAAGGCCACCAAGCAGACATCGACATTCCCAGTAACCTAAACTATGCAGACCTCAAAATACTACCTAGAGGCCTGTCTGAATAGGCCAAAGTAGGTCAGGGCACAACTGCAGAAATCTTCCTAGCCCCGGTTGAGCTTTAAAGTAGAAGGGATCCTCCCAAAGCTGTGCTATAGTAAAGAGTCCTGGACTTCCGTCTATAAGACAAACACCTAGTTTTTTTGTTTTGTTTTTCTGTGTGTGTGTGTGTGTGTGTGTGTGTGTGTGTGTGTGTTTAGTGCAGATCACTTATTCTATTCTCTGTCTTTTTCCTTATCTGTAAAGTGGGGGAAAATAATGACCCCTGAGGTAGTTATGAGGTTTAAAAGAGCTGTTGTATACAAAAACATATTTTATGTGCTGAAATGTGTTCCTCTTAGTGAGACATATCAATTATTATAATGAGCTCAATGTATTAAACCCTGTAGAATGAGGACCTTCAAAGAACATGATGCCTGGGACTGGGCTAGTATATGTTCCTGCTCTAAAGGAATTCAGCTCTCCCCTGGGTCACTGCTTACCCTGTAGCCCTCTTAACTAAATACTAGTTTCTCTCCCATAGCCTTTATACCTGCGATCTGGCATAGGTCCCTCTTGCTCCTCAGTGAGACTTCCTGAAGGTTCTCTCACACAGTTTTAATCTCACATCATATACCTCTAATCCCCAAACCTATCACTTTATTATAGTTATCTTCTGATTTCTTTACCATATGCCCTCATTCCTGAAGATTTCTGTTCCTGGTTCACTGTCATTCTCTCCAACATTTCTCCTGGCATAATTTGTGGGAATTTCAATACCCACATAGATGATTTTTCCAAAACCCGGCCATTTGTGTCTTGACTCTTTTCTTCCAATGATCTTCTACCCTCCCTCAATCATTACTCCTATGGTCATACTCCCAAATATATAGCTATTAATAATTGTGACTCCAGTGTAATTACTTCAATCCCCCATAATCTTACTCATCATACAATTACTTTCTATCTTTATTGCCCGTTTCCTTTATGACACCAACTTCACCTTTTAGCTCCACCAGGGTTTCCAGTGGATCCTACTACCTTTTGACAGCACTCCACTTTTCTGGTGTCAGAAATGGAAAAGGGACTTTGGAAACTACCTTAGTTTGGAAATTAATGAAGCAGAAAAGGTAAAAGCATCACAGCAGAAAAATTCATAAGTAGTTAAATATCTCTTAAAATGGATTGCCACAGAGACTAGGTTGGAAAAGAAGAGGGATACGGAGGACTGGAAATTAGAGTGGTGACAAGACTGGGTTCAATAGAAATAAAGGCAAGAAGAGGTAGAAAGAAGATTCTGTTAAGAGATGGAAAGTCTGAGGAATTTAAAGTACTGGTACCTGAACAACTCCCATGTTAAGAAAATCTAAGAAATAGCATTGCCTGTAGGTACCTAAAAATGAAGATGGGGATCATTAGTGTTGGGAACTTCCATGAAGTTTAATACCAGGATGTTACAAGGGTCACAAGTTCATGTGTTAAAAATTTTAAGGGAACAAATATTAGAGAAGAAACAAGGTTTTGAAGTCACTGAGGAAGTTCAAGATATCATGATGGTTACTTGGGCTTCCAAGAGGAAAGGAAGTAGTATAAGCTGATGGCAAAAAAGTGCTAATGTTGGGCTGAGGAGCCGTTTGAAATATTTTTCAAAAGGGCATATAGCAGTACACCAACTTCTCCGTCTCGTTTTGTGAGTCCAAGAACTGAGAAAAAACACACAACTATAATTCACACAAGCAAAGTGGTATAACAGAAAAGAGTAAACAATAAATTGGAATCAGAACATGTAGAGTCAAGTTCAAATTGTGATTGGTTGCTTGAATTACAGGTCATGCTGAATTATAGGTCATGTGACTTTTTGAAAGTCAGGTTCCTTGTATGTTAAATGAGATTAAGAATGCTTTCTCTGGACCTGGCTAGTGAGGCTCAGCTGGTTGGAGTGACCTCCTGTACACCAAAAGGTCACAGGTTTGATTCCCAGTCAGGGCATACACCTAGTTTGTAGGTTTAATCCCTGGTAGATGCAGGCAGGGGGCATGTACATGAGGCAACACAATGATGTTTTTATCTCTCTCTTCCCCTTTCTCTAAAAATCAATGAACATGTCCTCAGGTGAGGATTTTTTAAAAAAAAAAGACAAAAAAAAGAATGCCTTCTCTGCTTATGTTCCCTAGAATAACAATATGAAATGCTTAAGAAATTTTAACTATTGTATTAATATTATTATTACTACTACTATTGGGAAATAAATACAACAAGACATTGGAGGTCCATTTCAACTATTAAATATTGTACCAGCTATACAAAATATATTAATAAGATGATCTATTATTAGATGACACAATTTTCATTATTTTATAAAATGTTTCAAGTTAACCCAATTTAGTTTTTAAAAAAATAAACCATATTTTGGTTAAGTAATTATTTAAAATAAGCTGGAAAATGTAATTTTCTAGCTGATGTGGTTTGAGACTCTTTGGTGCTTTTGTTTGCCTAAAACTTCTTAATAAATTACATAGAAATCAAATTAAATGGGGACTGGATGTGAGGCAAATTAAAAACCTTCATTAAATCAGCAGAAATAAAAACCTTGTTAACCTTTGAGATCACTTTGGCCTACATTATGTATCTGAAAACAACAGAGAAAGCAAGCTCTACACATCTTATTGAATCACAACAGTTGTGCTGAGGAGCACTGGCAGCCCAGAAAACCAAAACAAATCATAAAAACCACGTTGAAACAAAACTGAGTAGCAAGATGTTGAAGACAATGTGCTTTGAATCACTTCCTAAGCACTCTCATCTCTCCCATCTCCATATTCTTACTAGTGTTACATTATTGTGAAAGACACATTACCTCTTTCTGATCAGAGTATATATACTCCAACCCTTATTTCTGAATGTGAAAAGTATGACATTTTACCAACTTAAATTTGAAAAATTAAGAAACATTGTCCCCAAGAGAATAAGTATAATCTACCCCTTTCAAAATAACCTACCATAATAATTAGACATAATGTGTGATTTATAAGTAATAAAATCATTTAACAAAATATACCCATGACACACAGAATGTGTCACACAGAGTGGTTTAGCAGTTAAGGTTACAGGTTTAGATTTAAACTGGATTCTAATTCTAACAAGATACTTAGTAGTTATGTTCTCTTAGGAAATTATTTAACCTCTCTGTCTCTTCATTATACCATTCATATGTAAATAATAATACCTGCCTCAGATTTATTGTGAGAAACAAAGACAGAACAGATAGCATGCACTCAATAAATACTATTAACTGTACTTAATAAGTGTACTTATAAATATATCAGAATGAATGCCCCTTGTTAACTTGTCTAGCAAAATATTTAACCTGATATAGTGGGAGTCCCCAGGTAAAGAGAAGAAAGGAAAAGGGAAACTGATACCTGAAAAATTTCTAAGTCAAAATTAAAATTAGCTGAAATGTCAGAACTTTGTATCTAACAAAGTAATCTATCACTTAGTGTTAGCTTTTCTTTAAATGGTGATGCATCACGAACATAAAAAGCACTCCATAGCATGCCTGTACGTTAACATTGCATCTTAAATAAGCTCTCACAGGAGCACTGAGCAGTATTTTCAAAGTAGGTGCATCTACAACACGGATTATAAAAACTGAAAAACAAAGTTCTTGAAACTACTTTTGGTTTATTTTTTTTTTAAAATAAAAGATATACTGCTGTTTAAAATGTATCTATATTTAAGGAACACTGATTTGGGGGAGAGAGGGTAGCTCCATTCATTTCAATATACAGAATGTATCTTTGGGGTTTTGTTGTCATTGTTTAGTTGTGTTGTTTGTTTTGCCTGATACTGTTCTAAGCCCTGGCTCTGTAGGAAACACAAAATATAAAAACAAGAACTTGGCATATAAATATTAAAGCATTTTTGAATGGTAATTTGCTTTTTGTTTGTCTGTATACAACATTTCAAAAAAGCTTGTGTCTACAATGCCAAAGTTAAACTATGGAAAGGAAAAAGGTGGATAAACAAACAGGAAAAGTAGTGTGAATAAAATCTGAGTTCAATGCACATTTGGAGAGAAAAATGTGAGGACAGAATGGCATCAAAGGTGTGAGCACAGAGAGAAGACACATAGGTGGGAGACTGTTTGCCATTACCAAGAGAGATTTGTCAACTTGTTTCAAATACAAATATCCTCCAATGTTCATTTGACTATTCTAGTCTTCTCTGCTCAAGAGTCATGAGCCCATTTTACCCTGGTTGTCTTCATATAATCTCCAGTATCAGTAGAATGTAAATGTTCATCGTGACCTCAGTACAAGAAGAGATTTAAGAGGATTATTTTACATTCCCCCAAAAAAAAGACTTTATCAAATAGCAAGCATAAACCTTAAAGATATTACCTTCAAATCAAGCACAATATCATCTAACAAGAGATTAAAACCTTGGCCTTCCCACCTATTCACTGTTATACTATTTTATATTATACTATTCACTGTTAAATTATTTTTAAAGAGATCAGTTTGATACAGGCTTGTTTTAAAAAATTGAAAAAGTAAAGCTAAGATCTAGAGTCAATCTTTCTCCATATTAATAATCACATTCAAAAGTGCTTTAGTACTTTAAAAACCCTCACTTAAATTCTTGTACATAAAATCTCCCATTCTGCTTCATGCACTATTAAATCTTCTGTTGAACAAATCCTACGCAATTACTATCAATATAATAATGCATATTTCACAACAAAATAACAGTACGCTTTCTTCTAAAATATAACAAAATAAGTGTGGGACATTTTATCTGCATTCTGAGGTCCGCTTCTTCTCTACAAAATTGAGTAATATGTTTCTTGTTTTTTTTTTTTAATATATTTTATTGGTTTTTTACAGAGAAGAAGGGAGAGGGCTAGAGCATTAGAAACATTGATGAGAGAGAGAAACATCCATCAGCTGCCTCCTGCACACTCCCTACTGGGGATGTGCCTGCAACCAAGGTACATGCCCTTGACTGGAATCGAACCTGGGACCCTTGAGTTCGAAGGCCGACGCTCTAACCACTGAGCCAAACCACTTAGGGCAAAATTGAGTAATATGTTTTGTGATACCTTCATTCATTACTGTAGGGGAAAAATCAATACAAAATATATAATAACATTTTCTCTGGCATGATGGGAAAACAAAGTTTTCAAACATACAAATTCTTCAGAGTTCTGTCTCTTTCACCATTAGGCGGGTTTTCAAGCTTAAACACTTTTTACAAAATCTCTTCAATGATGCATACATTTTACTGCCTTTGTACTGCAAAATATTAAACATATTGCAGTGAGTCTGTGTCTAGAATGCAAGACCAATACTGGCCCCAAATGCTATGATATTCTCACACAGTGATGCTTTTCGGCCTTTAAATTTAGCCAAACCCACCCCCCAACAAATGTCACCAGGTTTTTACCCTGCAAGCTATCACTGCTTTTGCATATACTTTTCCAGTCTCCTGTATCAGCTGCCACCTTTTATTGCTCTGATTAAGTCTGACCTATTACTTCATATGCCCTTCATTCTCTGGATCTAGTTGAAAGAGAGCTCAGGAACTTAAAAACCAAGAGCAACCGTCTCCTCTATATGATCTAAGACCTTAATATCGTATCTATTTGAGGTGATTAGAATTTTTTGATATTTTCTTCTAGGTTCTTAGCTATGTGGTACAGGCAAAGCAAGAAAACTTCACTACAAGCACAGTGAATATAAATATTTGCCCAGCTGATAGATTTAGGCAGGTCACTGGGATCAAACTGAAACAGGAATTTTTAGGGGTGATAAGGACAGATTTAGGAAATTTTAGAATTTAGGAAATTAAGAGGACCATGGAAGAAGCACAGGGCTGCAGAGCAGCAGAAGGTAATTTCCATAGAATAGGGCTGCGATTGCCAACCTGTGGTCCACTGAGGTTGGAAAAGTTGGCAGACCTCTGGAATAGGGAAGCTGAAAAGCTGCAACAGGTACATTTCCATAGAATGAGGGAGCTGGGAACAGCAAAAGGTCTATATTTACAAAATAAAGGGAAGGAAGCCCTTCATCCAGAAGGAGAAGAAACTCCAAAGGAAATAGGGATACAATAAGGAGGGGGGGACCTCCCATGTGAGGTTCAACCTTTGAGCTCAGAAGTTACTATAGTAAGCAGTCCAAGGAATAGTGACCAATCAGAGGGGATATCAAGGCACCAAGAACTACAGCCTTTATAAGCCATAGAAACAGGGACTCAGTGGGACTCTTCCCCCTCCCCATGTGGGAGTCTGTACTTGTTCTTTAATAAATTTCCACCTTTGCTATACCACCTTCTGTCCTCGAAGTCATTCTTCGGTTCCCACGGACAAAGAACCCAGGAACCAGTCTGCCCAGGGGAACACCGCATGTTCCAGTCCAAAAATTCCGTTTCAAAACCAAGGTGTGAAATCCTGAGTTGCTCCGTAATTCAGATCCTAATTTATTTCCATTTATGTTTTAAACCTCAGGATTTAGTAGTAGAGGCTTCATTTTGTCATCTTTTTTTTCCCCCTTCACAAGAGAATAAATTGCAAATTCTAGTTTGGGAGATTTGCGACCTTTTAAGAATGATGACAGAATTTTATAGTGAATACTATGCCCTAGAGATGCTATCAAGCAAGGAAATATTGGGGGTGTGAAGGGGGAGGAGGGGAAAAAAAGGAGAGGGATAGAAAGAATTTTTATTTTAGGAGGACTCTGACAGAAAAGATGCCACTGGAGACAGACTGTTTGCGTGGTGTCAGCGACTGTATAAAATATTGAGAGAACTTGTAGAAATGGTGTTATGGTGAATCTGTAACCTGGTTTTAAGGGCTATATCAGCAGATGCCAGAAGAAAAGGTTATCAGGTAAGGATCAATTAAAAACAAATAAGTGATGTCAGCTGACTGACAACTTGATACACAATGGGCACATATGTAAGGTTTCATACGGGCTGAAGTGGGTAATAAAACCTTTTCATGTCCTTTAGTCTCCTTTGGGCACATGACTTATGTTATTTAGATACTTGCAAACTCTAAGAAAATATACACTTCATTATTGTGATAGAAAAGGATATGCAGTTATCTCTTACCAGTACTATAGATATGTATAATATATAGCGGTAAGTCATTATAGCAGAATTTTTATTCATAATACATTCAGTTGGTATGGAGAACAAGCTTAAAAGCATGCCAAACATTTCAATAAGAATTGTTTTGCTGTAAGCACCTCATAAAATCTGTAAGCATTTCCTTTGAGTGTACTCAGGAGACCCCTGAGATATAGAAGTTTAACCTAGACATCGGCTTGTTTGTGGCACTGAAAGCAGCATTGTTTCCAAGTTCAAGTCCCCCGGTACAAGCAGTGGGTCCTCTCTTTTTCCGGGGAGCACTAACTAATAACATCAGTTTCATACAATTAAGTTTGACCTATTACTTCATATGCCCTTCATATAACAAAATAAGTGTGGAACATTTTATCTTTATGTGGATTTGCAGATTAGCATTTACTAGTTTACCTCTTTTATTTTCTCCAGCTTTCCTTGAAAAGATCTTCACTGATTATCCTGACACCTGCTGGCAAGGGCAGAGTTTATCCCAATCTACTTTTCCTTCCACAACTCTCTCAAATCAGACTTCTTGGAGGTATTTTAATTGACAATTAAGTGGTGATTCATTCAGTTTAAGTATTTACTTAATTTCTAGCATTATCACATAACTATGAGAAAATTTTCAGTACTCATTTGACTTTTTGCATATAAATACTTGTTTGCTTTGATTAACCAACAGATATTGAAGTCATTACATGGGCAATGATTTAAAAAAGGAAAACATACCAGGCATCTTCATTAAGATGCAGATAAGAACTGAATGATAGAATGGCTTGGCTTTGATTTTCTACTGTTTCCCCTGCCACAAACACACAATGCCAGTTTGCAAACTACTTAGGAAATAAACTCAACTATATAAAGAGCAAATTTATTAGCTGTGATGGAAGCCATACCATTGATTACATATTTGCAAAATTTATTTGTTACTCACTACCTATTCATTCTGATTTACTCTGGTTTGAGCTGCGTTCTGAATCCTGCATTTCTGTGGTTGTTTGTTTTGTTTTGGCCAGGATACAGCATAATGAACCTACTACATCATAAATCATACCCCATGATATTGCACCTGCAAGTGTGTTCAGTGAACAACAAATATCAGAATTAGTTTCTTGGGCTTTAGAAACTTGAATCTAGCAAGTTTTTAAAACAGTATACAAATGATAACATATACAGTCCATCCCATTCAAAATCCTGCAAAAGATAAAAAGTTTTAAAAATTACCTAATTAACATTTTATCTTAATTAATATCAGTGAAATTAGGAGTTTGGGCTACAAATGTAGGCTCTCAAAACTATTATATTTTGTAATGGTTGTGAGTAACCAAGCTATTTTAGTCATGTATACTTTATCCCTTTACTTTATACTGCTATAATTTTGCGAGGAGAAATCAGGTATCCAGCAATGTTATTAACAACACTAAAAATATCATAAATCCTGAATACATGTCAATTATATCAATAATTATCTTAAAATATTTGAGAAAAACACAACAGAGTTTTAATTTTGAGAAGTGCTATACATTTGCCTGGTTTTGAAGACCCTAGAGAGAAGAATAGACCATTTCAATTTTTTTAACCATTAGTTTGTATTATTATAAATGTTTTCCCAAAATCATATAAATTTAAAACAAAATGCATTTCAATTCTAAGGAAATATTTCAACAATAATGTTCAGGAAAAAATGTTCATGCCCAAAAAGGGGGGGGGAGGGGATGTATGTTGTACCATGAGAGTGGATGACATGGCCAAGATTTTGCATTAGTGTGAAATAGTCACAACAGGATACTTAATATTCCCTTAATTATTACTTCAACATCTCAAAATTATTTTTAAAGGTTTCAACAGGAATCTAAAGTTAGCATGTATTTTTAAAGTATAAAATTAATGGAAATGTAAATTAGGTAATAAAGACATTAATATGTAATACTTTTTAAACACATAAAAAACTTATTTCAGCATAAATATTATACTAGTATAATCATAGAAGCATAGTGTTGTTATCTCCAGTGAGATTGCTCAGCTACTAATTTATTTTCACGTAGAATTAACTAAAAATCGCCATTTATTTAAAAAAGGAAATGTAAATACCGATGATTCAGAGTATTTAGGAAATGTCTAGACATTTTTAGACAGTGCCATTTGCTTAAAGACTTCAAGCACAAACTGCAGGCAAAGGGACAGATTGCATAAGACGTCACGTGCTTGCTGCAACTGTATGCATGTTATTGGATTTTTTAGAGCAACCCATAACCATGAATAATTTAAGAGTTAATAAAATATTCAATCTGACTGATCCATTGGTTTAATTTTAAAATAAAAATAATAAAAGGAATTACACGCTCTTATCAAATCCCAGGCATTAATGCACGGAAATTGCAACCCACACAGGGAAACTCCAATTTCTAAAAGGCATACATTGGATAAATGATATGTGTGTGTGTGTGTGTGGCGGGGGGAGGGGGGTAAGGTGCAGGGAAATTCTAAGTGTTAGCACCAACCTTAATAACTTTGTTCAAAGTTTAATGGTTTGGAGCTGTCATGCAAGCTACACTCTGCCTTCTGCAGGGCTGAAGGAGAATAAGTAGAAATGTGCAAGTTTAACATAAATTGCTCATGGAAAATGGTGTTTCCCCCTAAATCCCTCTTTCCCTCTCCCCACAGGCTGGCTGAAAAAAGAGAAACCTACTGAAGATTTTGGAGTGCACAGCAGCTGGCATTGTCTAGGAGCCTGAATGGGGAGGCCAGGCAACCTCACCAAGGTGGGTTGGTCTGGCGGGGTAAGCTGTGCCCCAACCCTGGTAGCTAGGAGGCAGAGCTCTGGGCTGCAGGGAGCTGGGACTCATCCTGCCCAGGGCTCCTCAGCAGGACCGAACAAGGCTACAGTGGCCCAGCGGCCCCACACCCCAAAGGCGCCGTCTCCTCCACCTCGGGGCTGGGGCAGATGGTGGCACCTTTGGAGGTGCGTGTGAGTGGGTGAAGGTGTGTGTTTTCCTGTTTGGAGTAGGAACGGAGGTGGGGAAGGGAGGAGGAAAGACGGAGTGCCTGCAGCTCCCCCTTCCTCCCTCCAGCTAAAGGATCAAAGTACAAAAGCAATTCAGACGGGAAATAAGAGAAAGGGAAAATATTGGTGGTGGGAACACAGTCTTTTTCGTATCGCTGGGGACTCAACCGAGCAACTACAGAGCCATTGCCATTCCGCAGCCTTCAGTGGAGTGTCTGCCTCTGCCTGATCACTGGAAGGGCACTTGGTAAAGGCAGGCGAGGTCCATACCTACACACATGCCCACCCGCTGGGGAAATAGCCTCCTTCTGGGGCCGGGAGGGAGGCCGAGGAAGGAGAGGCAGCAGATAGCTACTGGCGGGGCAGGGAGGGCATGTGGCCAGGGACACGGGCTTCGTGGGCGAACAAGAGCACACAATTTTCCTGCGAAACAAATGGATGGCCGGGTGCATGGACGGATGGTGCAGAATATTCATTCAGTATCCAACCTCAAATGAATTCTAGTCAACACATTTTCCATCCAACTATCCATTTTTAGAGGCAGAGCATTGTAAACCGTGCAGTGCACTCAGCTCTCCGGGAAGCAGCCTGAGGACTCTGTAGAAGGGGCTGCCGGCATCCCGAACCCCACTGCTCCCTCTGCCCTTTTCCCAGGCCCCCTCCAGCCCCCACCGGTGCAGAGACGGGGGGCCCGCCCAAGGCTTGTATCCATAAGCGACCCCTCGCGAAGGACCTGGAAGTCACAACTCAGCAGGAGACTCCTCTTGGTCCTTTTTTTTTTTTTTTTTTTTTCCAACAGGCTGGTTTATTTCACACAAATCATGGAAAGCACCACCAGGCCAGCTCTTACAACTTTTCCGCTCTTGCGCGGAACACGAGGGTCATCTCGCACCGCCTGATTTTCCATTTCCAAGAGTTAAGCCTGTGCAGAAGGGAGGGCTGAGCTGAGCGTGAGGCCCCCGGGATTAGAGGAGAGGTGGATTCCCCCGGGGTTTTCTGACACCGAGGCTGCCGTGGAGGATGGAGAGGAGGAAGAAGGCTGAACTGACTTGCCAGGCAGGTCTCCCTCTCCCTCTCAGCCCAAACTCCGAGTGGGAGGTTTGGGTCGCAAAAGGCTCAGCCCAGCCTCGTGCCAAAGCTCTGCACCCCAGGGGCACCCAGTCCCGCGCCTCTCCAGCCACTTCCCTTTGCAAGCAGATGAGCCCAGTCCCACCCCGGGAAATGCCCACCCGGTGTCCTCGGCAGGCTCTGGACAGCACTGTCCTTTGCCGGCACTGCTCAGGGAGGGTTCGAGCGGGCCCGGTGAGCATCTGTGGTGCCCAAGAGCGCCCTGCCCTCCCGCCTCCCTTCTTTCCCTTCTTTCCTCAATCTCACCTCCGGACCCGCACCCTCTTCCCTGCTCAACCCCACGCACTTGCTCTGACTTGAAGAGCACTTTTCAGGAGAACCCAGGGCGCGCTGCCTCCTCCTCCTCCGCGCAGCCCGCCACCCCTGACAAGTGCAGGGGAGCATCTCCGGCGCCAGGCAGAGCACTCCCCCGTGTCCTGCCCCCAGCGGTGGCGGCGCGGGTGGGGTGCGGGGGAGACTCCTCACCTTTGCAGAACTGGGGGACACAGAAGCTGAGCCCGACCAAGAGCCAAGCGGCCACCGAGTGCTTCATGATCCCTTCTTCTGGGACTTGGCCCCAGCCGGTCAGGAGATGCAGCCGTGGGGGGGGGGGGGCACGGTCCCCGAGGTCGCACCGCAGGGCAAGCAGCAACCCCGCCCCTGACAGCGAATTCTTCGGGAAGATGTCTTCTTCCCGCAGCGCTTCCTTCCACAAATTCTTGGAGAGGGCGAGGAAGAGTGGGTGGCCGGAGAGCGGGCTCTCTCCTCTCCTCTCCCTGCGCTCTGGCGCAGAGGTGGGCGAGCTTTGGGAGCTGCGGGGCTCAGCCTCCGCGGCGGGTGGGTCCCAGCTGAGGCTCGGCGGGCGGCCGGGGCGGGGCGCGGGAGCCCAGGGCTCCAGGTCACCCTCTCCGGCGATCGCGGACCGTCCTCCGCTCCGCTGGCGCCGCCGGCGCTGCTCTCCGGGGCTCAGCGGCGGGGCTGCTGACTTGGAGAACAATGAAGCGTGAGGGCGGGGAGCCGGCGAGCCGGCCGCGGAGCGCACTGTGTACAAACAGAGGCGGCGTGCGTGTGAGCCCGAGCCTCCCAGGCTTCCCCAGCGCCCCCGCCCCCGGTCCTCCCTCTGGTTCCCTCCCTCCCTCCCTCCCTCCGCCTCCCGCCCCCACCCCCACCCCGTCCCCCCTCTCTCTGTCTCCGTCCGTCTGTCTCTCTCTCTCGGAGGTGGCTCCTTCTGCTGGAAAAGGGAGACAACCGCAGCCACACCCTGGCACCTGCCGCCGCCTCGGAAGTTCCTGCATCCCTGGGCTGCCTGTACCTTTCCCCGCGCGCCCCAGGGATGCTGGGGTGAAGGGAGGCGCCTTCGGGGTCTGAGATTCTGGTGGTTTCCAGCACTGACTTTGTAATTAACTACGTTAAGGATCCCCCCCGAAGTCCTTTTCATCAGTACAGCCAGGAAAAGAAGTTAAAGAGGTTTTGAAAAGTAGCTCTTGGGGCACAAAGCTGCTGGAGAGACAGAACCCTGCAAAGTCAATTGTCCTGGATGCTCAGGAAATGGGACCCATTGAGCAGCTAGACTCTAATCGGCTCAGACGGGGCTGCTTGACTGTCTGTCTGCACTTCCCTTAGCTCTGGGGCTGGGGCAGAGGGTTGTGGGCTCATCTCCTCAAGGAGACCCGAAAGGTGAAGGCTGGGGGCAAGGGAATAGGAGACACGCGTCTGTCTCAGATGAGAAATGTGGGGTGAATTTGGGGGCCGTGCAATGACAGATTCTTGAAGCCTCACTAAAGTGGATCAAATCACCCTACTACCCACAAAAACAGTATAAATGGACTGGTTTGGGCAGTGAAAATAGCTGAACCAAAATATAGCCCTTGGCTTACAATAGTGTTCTCCTCTTTTTCTGATTAGAATGATCGCTTAGTGTAACATGGATTCAGTTTCGGCAGTTGCAGGTACCAAAATGAAACACTTGTTTTGTTTTCTTCTTTCCTTCCAGAGAGGGTGGTAGGAAGAGAGATAGAAACACAGACACAGAAAACTGAAGGGCATATTCTTGAAGGCAAGGATATGAAAGGAGGCGGTATGTCCTAAAAAAAGGCTAACAGCACATTTGGCCATGCAAACTCCATCTCCTTTTGCCTGCTTGGGTTCTTTAAACTTTAATTTCTACCTTTCTTTTGGAATTTGAAGTGAGATCAAGGATAAAAGACTGATGGAAAAGTATGATTATATATTGCTATGGAAGAGTTAAGGTATTGTACCGCTGGCAAATAAAAAACAATGGCAACAAATTTTATTTTTCAAAACAAGGTTTGTTCAGATCATATGTTTGGTGGGAGGGTAAAAGAATAGGGTCTACAGTTTATATTCAATATTATTTTGTATTAATTTCAGGTGTACAGCATATTGATTAGACAATCATATATACTTTACAAAGTGTTCTCTCTGATATTTCCAATACCCAACTGGAACCCTACATAATTACAGTATTATTGACTATATTTCATATGCTGTACTTTACATCCCCATGACTATTTTGTAATTACCAATCTGTGCATCTCAATGCCTTCTCCTTTTTCACCCAGTTGGTGAAAAAATCGTTTTTTAAAATGACTTTGCTAAGGGAAGGAGGGAAAATCATTTATTCACTGTCTAATTTCATGCTTAAAGCCTCTGATGTTAGAATAAGACATCATTGTCCAGAGTTGCAGCAAAGAAGTTTTAAACAGTGATATTCCAACCTTCTAGCACATCATTATTACTGAATTTTGAAAGTGTGCTTTCAGTCATGCTATGGCATGTCTATGATAAGGTACCTTTTTTTTTTTTTTTGAAATGAGATGTTTAGTATTAGTGTAAAGGTATTATTTCTAAAGGTTAGTAATAAATCTTAAAAATATAAAATGAAAAACAGTGTCTCTGTTATGAGATATTATTTTTCTATTTATAATTCCTATTTATTTCAACGTTTTAGATAATATATGACCTTAATAAGCATGTTAGGAAGTTAAATAATTTTTTTGCTACAGTGTATGTTACTAAAAGTTTTTCTTGTTTCATTTTTTAAATATATTTTTTATTGATTTCAGAGAGGAAGGGAGAGAGAGAGAGAAATAGAAACATCAATGATGAGAGAGAATCATTGCTCGGCTGCCTCTTGCATGCCCCCTACTGGTGATCAAGTGTGCAACCTGAGCATGAGCCCTGACCAAAATTAACCTGTGACCTCCTGGTTCACAAGTCTACACTCAACCACTGAACCACACCAGCTGGGCAAGGTTTCTCCTTCTAATTTAAATTCTTAAAAAAAAAAAAAAAAACTCCGGGAGAGCATAAAACTACATTAAATGCATATTCTGTGACCAAATACCTGGAGTTGTGACTATAAATGCCATTCTGTCTTACCTGGTAGACAACTTGTAATATATGTTGCCAGTTTAATACCTCTACTTCCACAAGTCCCATTTCCAATCTCATTCTGATACATAGCCTTTAGATCCATAGCTCCCTGTGCTTAGTTACCCCCCCCTTTTTTCTCACTTACTGATAATGATCATGTACCAATCAGCTTTTCATTTTGAAGGTTCCAGATACTTTACCTAATTTATATTGATAGCACTCATTTCACTCTTACTAAATTCATATCTAGCCTCTTCAGAAGTGGAATAGAAGAAATATTAGAAGATCAAAAGATATAGATTTGGTTTAAAAAGAAGAAAAAGTAAAAAGATAAAATTCTGTTATGAATTTTTTAGCTCACATAAAATGCTAAGGGTCCTTTACTAATCATATATGATCCAGGCTACATTTTATAGCTTCTGCACATATGTACCTAAAATACCAAAAATGAATCTATACATCATTTGAAGACAGCACTTCCCAAATACTTTCTGCAAGCTTACTTCCCCCAAGATATTAATAGGTTTCTATGGGGGAAAAAACAAATTTTGCCTGGTCCAATAATTTGGGTAACATTGCATATCAAAGCAGCATCTTGAGGATTCGTGGTGAACACTAGCATATGAAACTTTGAAAGGTCCTGTGGTTATGAAACTTTTCCAGATGTGTTTAATCCAGAATTTTATAAACTTCTTTTTTCACTAGGACAAGTTTTTTTCTCAGAACACCTGTTAACATATTGTACACTTAGTGCTACAAGGAAAAGAACTTGATAACATTGCCAGAAAATAAAGCAGAATAAAGTATCAGCAAAACTAACAAAAATGGAACTGTGGAAAGTTTACTGATATTCAAGAATTGTGCTTATTTGCTTAGAGTTTGGATTCTGGAGCAGAACATATATGAATTGAAATATTGTCTCTACCACTATAACTTTTAACATAGGCAAGTCCATTAATTGCCAAGCCTTATTATTCTCATCTGTAAAATGGAGTTAATGAAAGTACTAAACACATACTAGTAGTGATAGGTTATTGTTCCAAAAGGGCCTTGCGCATTAGTGGCTTCACAGTGATGATGATGATGATGATGATGACGACGACAATAGTGATGATGGTGATGATGGAGATGATGATGATGAAGGAGGAGGAGGAAGAAGAGGAGAAAATGAGTAAGACAATAATCCCATATGGAATTTAAAAAAATTATCTCAATAACTAATTGCCTTCATTCCCCATCCACCACCTCCATTAAATTATCGAAAAATTTTAAACTCACTTTTAATTTGTCAGACAGTAAAAAACACTAAATGTATTAGTTCTCATTATTTCTGTAATTATTGAATAATATTAATAAATAGCTTATTTATTAATAGATTATTTTATCAAGTGGTACTTGGTACTATAATTTTTTTAATCACTTTTCATTTAAAAAACATTGTTTTGCATTTCAAAAACTTTATTTTCTTTAATATCCAAAATGTCCTTGGATTAAACTTTGGATTTCAGCCTTGTGTGACCCAAAGAAGAAAATCCAGTCAAGTCCTGACATGGACTTCTGACATACGTAACTGTGAGCTAATAAGTTGGTGTTGTTTTCATCTGGTAAATTTGCAGTAACCTGTTAAGCAGAAAGGAAAAAATAATACAATAAATCACTATTATTACCCCTTTTTAGAGGGGAGGAATAAGGCTCAGATTGGTTAGGTAAAGTGCCCATGGTCTCAACTTAGTAAGTGTTGGAGCCAGTAATTGAACCTAAACAGTCTGAATTCAGAGCCAACCACACTCTACTGGCAGCAATCATGGAGGGTCAACTATATATTAAACACTAAGCATTTTCACATGTAATATTGCTTTACTAAATCATTCCAACAAGCATTATGAGGTAACCATTATTATTATCTCCATTTAACTGTTGAGGAAATCAAGGATCAAAACTTAGAAGTAATTTGCCCAAGCTTAAGGCATTACTGAGGGATGGAGCCAAGAGCCAGGATCTGAGCCCTGATTTGATTCCAGGAGTGATTTTCATAACCATTATGTTGTAGGGTATATTTACAAGTCATCTAACGTACTGTATGTATTTATATTTTCAATTGAAGAAAGTATATGTAATTTTCATTTTTTAGTGTAGTCTGCATTCTCTCTGACCTTGATCTATCATTTTAGAGTATACTTTGCTTGAATGTAGAGTTCCAAGAACATTTTAAAATTATCCAAAATATTTGCATAACTCAAAATACTTTTTTGCATTGCTCTCCATAACACCAAGCTAATTCTTTTCTCTAACCCTCTACTCATGCTGATATGACTACCTGAAAGGACCTCTTCCAAATTTTAATATCTGAATTTGAATGTCCCCATAAGACCTTCTCAAATTATTCCAGTACAACAGAACCATCATTTCTTAGAACTACTTTTTATTTCTCTCTAGTTGTTTTTGCTTGCATTGTGAATAGTTCTTGCCACAAATATAATTGCGCACCATAGACATAGCAGTGTGTTAACATTTTAAATTTCTGTAGTCTTCCCACCATGCGCACTAAGGAAAGTTAGTAAATTCCCAGTTCCCAGTATTCCCCGGCTTGATTCCCTGAGGGATGCTGTCTCCAGAAAACATGCAGGTCATTATGCAAGAATAAGCCTTTGCCTTCAGAGTCTGACCCAGGTAAGAGAGATTTCTGGTGTCTCTAATTCCTGCCCTCTGGTTTCCCAACCATTTTGGTGACTTAATTTTTAGGTCCCTAAACTATTTTTGAATAATTAATACATGCATGTAATGAAAGTTCAAAGGCACAAGCATACAGGGAAATAAAAGTTTACCTCTTAGTGCCATTTCCTCCTACAACAGGGTTGATTCCCCAGAATAACTGCTGATAGTTAGCAGCTATTGCTGTGTAACCTTCTAAAAATATATACATATATAATATATATACCAGTATATATATGCACACATAAACACATATATACATATCTATGCATGTACACACACACACACACACACACACACACACACACACACACACACATATATATATGGTGTAGGTATGTATGTATATATACATACATGCTTTTCATAACAATTACTAAATTATATAAACATTATGCATCTTGCTTTTTTCACAAAAATAAGTATTTCTGAAATTATATCAAGGGCAGTGAAACATAAATCTTTCTTAGTGGACATTTACTAGTAAGTTGTTTCCAATCTTTTGCTATTGCAAACAATGTTCAATGAACACATATTTTGCACATGTGAGCAAAATAAAGTTGCTAGAATAGAATGCTTAAAGGGGCATTGTTGGTTGAGGGTATGTACATTTAAAATTGTGGTGGATCTTGCCATATAAAGATGTATGAAGTCATTCTTCTACCTGTAATGCATCAGAGAGCTTGTCTCCCTACATCCTGGCCAATGCAGTGTGTTTGCAATTTTGGGGCTTGTCAATCTTGTAGTTGAAAACAGGCATCACATAGTTTTGAATATCTCTTATTATGATTGGGTGTTAGTGACTTTTCACATATTTAGAAATAATTTATATATTATTTATATTACCTTTATGTCATAACTTCTCATGCCTTTTGCTCTTTTATCTACTGGATTGCTGACCTATTTCTTGATTGGTAGGAATTATGTATATATTAAAGAAATTAGTCCATTGGGTATCATGTTTATATTAAAAATTTTCCAGCTAGTTTACAGCTGTTTTGCTTGATTTTTATTTTGCTAAAAGTTTTATATTTGGAATGATAACATTTACCCATCTTTGCTTATGATTTATAGGTTTTATATTTTACTACGCTCTTACTATTCTGTACTTACATTCTCTTACATTTTCTTAGTACTTCTATGGTTATTATGGTTTCATGTGATTTTGTGTAAGGGGGAATATAGATCTTACTTGTTTTCCAGAAAACTACCAGTTACATAAAAAAAAGCACGTTCTTTACTGATACGGCATGCCAATTCAATCACTCAGTGAACATATATTTGGCTCTACTGATTGCTTTTATAGACTTACCTATTGGGTTATCTATTCATGTGCCAGTGCCATACTCTTAATTATTGTTGTTTTAAAATGTTTTTAATAACTTCTAAGATAATATGCCCTTATTTACTTGTCTTAAAAATATTTCCTCACTACTGTTGTAATACTTATTTTCCCCATGTGAACTTTAGAATGAATTTGTCTAGCTGAAATGGTAACAAACATCCTACCTAATAAAATAGTAATATGCAAATTGAACGCACATTTGCTATGCCCAAGCCACGCCCACCAGCCAAAGCCACGCCCACCAGCCAATCAGGGCGAGTATGCAAATTACCCAACAAAGATGGCGGTTAATTTGCATACGCTGAGGGAGGGAGGAGTGAAGACTGAAGACAACTTAGAAGGAAGAGGGAGGAAAAGCGGAAAGCAAGGTGGCTGCCAGAGGGAAAGCCCCGGCAGGGCGGAGCAGGGTAGAGCGGGGTGGAGCGGGGCGGGCGGCAGTGGCGCATGGGTGCAGGCGCAGCGGCCGCAATGGCGGCGGCCGCAATGGCGGAGGCAGCGGCAGCACATGTGGCCGCAGCGGCCGCTTGCAGGATTCTTCCTGCAAATGGGCTACTAGTGTTTATAATATTGGGATTCCTATCTATATATCCAAGTTTTTCTTTATATCCCTCTTATTGGCCTCTACTTTGGTATTTTATCTTTTTATGTACCCATCTAAGTACAGTTTTTTTCCATTATATTTTATAACTGACTGTTTTATATTTATATGAAGACTATTTGGATGTGTGTGTCCCAATATTATACCTAGTCACTTTATCAAAATCTTTACTGTTTACATTAGATTTTCAGTTCATTTTGAGTTTTCTAGATATACAATTATATCACCTAAAAATAATATTGGTTTTATCCCCTCTTTTCATATTTTCATATTTACTTATTTTTCTAATCACATTCTTATAACTGCTGCCAAATACATGCTAATGGAATGGACACACTTGTACTGTTCCTGACTCTAATGTGACCAGTCTAGTGACCTTTTGCAGACGCAGCACATGTCCTCTAGTCTTCTGACTCCAGTGCAGACATTACAGTAATTTCCTATATACTAGTGCTTGCTTGAAAAATAATGAAAAATAAATTTAAGGAGCCAAGCCATTACTGTCAGTGTAGAAAGGAAATAAGTGCTCGTGAATGTACAGGACAGGATAAGAGAAAAACAATTTTCTTTACAGCAAAGACAAAGACACTCGTGAAGATTTGTCAGGATTGTATGCTGTAAACTTGTAGGTTGCTTTTGACTGAACACTGGCACTCAGTGTCTTTGGACTTAAAATGACAAAAACTTGCTTTATGCCCATCACAGTCACAGCTATCTATAATAATAAAAGCATAATATGCTAATTAGACCGGACAGCCGAACAACCTTCCAGATGTCCTTCCGGACAAAGCCGGGGCTGCGAGGGCTGAGCAAGCTGCCATGGCTACAAGGGCCAAGCCCCTTGCACGAATTTCGTGCATCAGGCCTCTAGTTTAAATATATGATTAACTGGGGAAAAGGAGATGTTGCATCTATCCAAAGGACAATCTTGGACTCTTCCCCTTTTATTGTTTTCACTGACATTTTCCTCTCTCTTTCTCCTTTTCTAGCATTGTTAAAAATTTAGTCAGAGATTTGTTTATTTAAAATATACAAGATTTAGGTTTGCTACATCAAGCAAAGTAATTGGACCAAAGCTAATAAAACATAGAGAAAAATATTTATCCATAAACAAATGGTAAAGATTATGAATACATTAGATTCTCTTTGATTTTCCTGGTTCCAAAATGGACTGCAATTTAATGAGAAAACTCTGTCAATAAAAATTTGTTTTCACAATTGTTTTATTTTAAAAAATTGAAAATGCAAATAGAATATATTTCAATATATAGTATTTTGGCAAGTGCCAATTTAAAATATGGTTTGTTTCTTCAGCCAAGGGAAGAATAACATTTAATTTTGTGTTTAATGCTGACATTAATTCTGTTACTTCTGTCCATAGATAAAATACTGCTAGAACAATTTTCCTTCCATAGTAATTTTAAATATTACACTAAAATAAAATATCATGCATGCCTCATAATATAGTAGTAATTTGTCTTAAATTATTACTGAATTAGTTCATATTGTTAACTATTTGTTTAAATGTTTTAAACTCATATTTTCCATGAAAAAAAACAAAACAATGCAAAACCATAGTGCCTGTATTACAATTCCGAGGATGAAACATCATGATCCTCACTATGAAGAAAATTATAATATCTTGATATTATGCTTTTGAGAGTGACCAAATAAAAATTTAAACCAAGGAATTTTCTTTTGCTTTATTAAAACTAAATTTTCCCTGCAAAATACAATGGTTAAGAAAATAAAAAGACAAACCACAGACTGAGAAAATATATTTGAAACCATATATTCAATAAAGGAGTTATTTTCAGAATATATAAAGAACTTAAAAGTCAATTTAAAAAATGAAATAGACAATGAATCTGAACAGACACTTCACCAAATAAGACACACAAACAGCAAACAAGCATTTAGGAAGATGTTCAAAAGGATTCATTAGGGAAATACAAATTAAATCCACAAAGTAACAGCACTGTACACCTATTGAATGGTAAAAAAAAAAAAAAAAAAAAAAAAAAAATCCACAATAGGAGACTATCTCTTCCACAAAGCCTAAAATATTTATTATCTGACCCTTTACAGAAAAAATTTGGAGACCGCTGGTACATGGGAGCATTAGTACCTATTTTTTGTCTTCTATAAGTCTAAAATAATTTCAATATAAAATAATTTAAAGTACACTACCCTTATTAGCCTCTCAGCAGTGCTTTATAGCTAATCCTATTGTTTTCTTAATTTTTCACCTAAGGAAAGCAAGATTAGTTAAGTCAAGTGACTTGCTGACAGGCAGAGTTCACATGTAAACCAAGAGATGTTAAATAAGGTTTCCCCAGCACAATGACAGCATGCCTCCTTTGCTTTATTTGGTGATCCTGGGAACTTTGATTCATAAATAAGCTTTCATTTTCAAAAACAAAATCATGAAATATATATTAAAGAGACTATGAAGGAAAATTACATTATTGCATCAATACATCCTTTAGAGAATTCAAAGATTTCTAGTTTAATTTCTTTTTAAAAAAACAGGGAGGAAGGAAGAAGGAGAGAGAGATAGAAACATCAATGATGAGAAAGAATCATTGATCAGCTGCCTCTTGCACACACACACACACACCCCCACCACCACTGGGGAATCGAGCCAGCAACCCAGGCATGTGCCCTTGGCCGGAATCAAACCTGGGACCCTTCAGTCCTCAGGCTGATGCTCTATCCACTGAGCCAAGCCACCTAGGGCTAATTTCTTTTTTTTAAATACATTTTTACTAGAGGCCTGATGCATGAAATTCGTGCAAGGGGCTCAGTCCCTGCTTGCTGCAGCAGCTGCCTGTGCTTTGGCTCCTGCCCACTGTCTCTGCCTCGGCCCCGTCTGCTGGGGCTTCTTCTGGAAGGATGTCAGGTCTAATTAGCATATTACCCTTTTATTATTATGGATTGATTTCAGAGAGGAAGGAAGAGGGAGATAAAAACATTAATGATGACAAAGAATCATTGACCAGCTGCCTCCTCCACACCCCTTAATGGGGATTGAGACTACAACCTGGGCATGTGCCCTTGACGAGAATCAAACCCGGGACCCTTCAGTCCACAGGCCGATGCTCTATCCACTGAACCAAACCAGCTAGGGCTCTAGTTTGATTTCAATAATTTTTTTTTCTTAAATTATATATAGGGATGCAAACTTCATTTGTAGTGCAATGTGTGATCCGAAATATAATAATATAGGTATTTTGAACTGGAAAGTTGCAGCTTATATATAAAAACATATGGCAATGTAAGCCTTCATTCATCCAATCAGCAGATAAAATTGGAAAAAAAATTATTTAGCTGAATTATTATTTACCAATTTATCATAAGGAATACATTTCTGAATGTTTACTATAAAATAATATAATGACAAAAATTAACATGAATTTGAAAGTACATATTATAAAATCAATCAACATTTGTTTTTTTAAAATAAAATGATGAATTTAGAGGATCTCTTAAACTAACAAACAGGACATGCGTGAATTAAAAGTGCCTCCAAATGGAAGACAGGTACTCTTGCCAAAAAGTTTTAAAACCGCATTTTTCTACTTGTGAAAATGCAATTAACAGTGATATTAACACGTAAACTAGTTTGTAGTTCCATTTATCTGAAGACATCATAATAGTGGGAGAGAAGTGTTTCCAGTATTGCCGAGGATCTGACTCAGCATCAGCTGAGAGCACCCTGGTACTATTTTAACGTTTTCCTTTCCTCTGTTAAATAATGTGTCACTCTGGGCTGTGACTCAAGCTGGTGACTCATGTCTGTCCACGACTCTGCCTGGGGATCGTGAGTGATGACTGAAACTACAGAAAGTCTTTCCCGAAGAAGAGACTTGGTTTTGATAACAAGTACATAGACTATTGACCCACGACTTTTAGCTGGGTGATTCAAATAAGGGGAGTTGCTTGGCCCTTTTTAACTTTTCTATTTTTTTAACCACAGCAAAATCTTTTATGGTTTTATCTGCTTTTTAGTCTGCTGTACTTACATTTTTATTATTACTATATTTCTTTCAGCTTTTTAATTTTAATTTTTTAAGATGCAGAAGAATAATCTTATGAATTCTCTGAATAGCTTACATTCCCAGCAAGAGAGATGGACAGCTCTTTGCTTCTAATTAGTTCTGTAAAATACCTTTTAATGCTATAAAACAGATCTGCTTTTTCAGTCCCAGATGGCACCTTTGCCCTAAAAGGCAGTCTTGTGGAGGAAGTGGTTAGTGCAGAGCTTAAATCACTGTTCCTGGCAGTCACTGAGACTGCTGGCTGAGGACTCATTCCCACGAGAGCAATAAGCATCAACTCAGACAGCCCAGGGTAATGACTAGAGTATTGTTGCTTTCTAATTTCTAGGATCATTCAGTCCTTAATAGTCAAATCCATGAATTTAAGATAATTTTCTGACAGTGACAAAGCCTTCCATTTGATCCACAACATGGGATGAAAAGGAAATCGAAAATCATTATAATTCCTTTGTTTTATTTACTTTTCTAGGTGCATTGTCTAGCACTTCTAAAACAAATATAAATAACTCTTCAATGGTTCAAACTTCTGGTGGCTTGCTAGCCCAACTGCAATGCCAGAGGTGTGCCAACAGGAGTAACTTATAGAAAGCTGGCTGGTCTCTGTCTCCTGCAGGACCCTCCTAAGTATCTGAAGCTGAGAAGGGAGATATATTATACCTCTTCATATAGATCTTTACAAAGAATAGTGAGTCTGTCTCTAAGACCATTTAAACAATTTTGTGGTAAAGTGATGTAACAACAGACATCAATTTCTAGGTTGATTTTTTGTCTCTTCCTTAGAAACAGGCAAAGTAGAAAAGGAAGGAGGGGTAGAGGAGGAGTGGGGGAGAACACTTGGATGTCTTCCCAGGAGAGAGAAGGAGTATTCCAACATAATGTTAAGGCCAGCCTGCTGGATAGATGCTGATATCTGGATAACTGGCTCTCAGAGCAGCATACATACTGGAGTGGAAGAATGGAGCTGGGGAGGGGGGGGTGCCATGGTCCTAGAAGGGCCTGAATAAAATGGTCAGGGATGTTAGGAAGCCAAACACCTGGGTAGCATAATATGGGAAGCAAAGGCCTTAGTGTCTACAACACTCCTTCAACCACCAGGGAACTTAAAATAGTGAAAGTGGGTACTGCCTGCTTTTCACTTGAATTCTGAAAATTTCAGATTGTATGAATCACTTTGTGCTTATTAAACTTCATTGTAGACAATACATCTCTATTAAAATTATTACAAAGAGGTCTGTCAGTTATCCAGTATAATTGTTTTCCTAAATTTTACTTCATTGTTGACATGTCAAGAGAAGTTTGATTCTCTCAAATAAATGGTTAAATGTACTATGACTGTACCTCTTAGGGTGAACAGGGAACTGGTTTTGCATTGATGAGCTTCCTCACAAAATTAGATCAACATAAGGGATCTAAACATTATATCTTATATTTCTTTTTTTGGAATGTCACCTAATAACATCTGTATCAATTAAATTTCCTGATCAGTTTGTTTCTTCAGTCAATCTGCAGAGTTAAACGCACAATAAGCATTGCCAGCTCCTCTGTCAATTCACACTATTTTCCTCCTCACTTACTGAGTTCTATTTACATTTTCTCAGGCAGGTCACATTGATTCTCACACTCAGTAACCTTCCTCTCACCAGTAATAAATTCTAATCATGGGACATTCAGTCATTCATTTACTCATTAGTGCATCCCAAAAATACTGTTTTATCACATGCTATCTAGATATATAAAAGTGACCGGAATGACAGAATGACCTGAACAACTGGAACGACCGATCACTATGCGGCCAGCCAACAGGCCGGATTTGGGATGGGGCTGGCCGGCCAACCTCCTGCATCCCCTCCCCACTGCGGGCCCAGCCCAATTGGCCCCCATGGGGGCGGGCCGACCGGACCCCACCTGTGCATGAATTCATGCACCGGGCCTCTAGTGATACTATATCAGATACTATACTAAGAAGTTCCTTTTATTTTATTTTTAAGGACTGTGAAATACTAAGATTTTTTTCCACTAGTAATCTTGTACATCCCCAATATTCCAGTAACTTCTTCGTCTTGACTAAATTCACCAGCGTAGAGCTCTCACACTCCACATATATACCTATAACAATGGTCTGCCAACGCTATATATCCACTTGAATGCAACAGATATTGGAACCCATTTAACTTTAGACACTATGGACAACATAATTTCACAAGGAAACCAAAGCACAGGTCAATCCTGGTAAATCTTCTCTATGAATATCTATCTAATTTATTATTAAAAATGAAAATTTACAGTAAATGCTTACTATGTTGAGGCAAGCCACATATAGAAGTGAAATGGACCTAGTAGAATACAATAAGCTGGAAAATTGGAAAATGCATGCCCAATCTAAAGGGTATAGCAGCTACCCAACTACAGTCAACTGTTGCCTTGTAAAGATATGGGCCCAGCAGGGCCAGACTCCAAATTTTTCAGCCCCTGAAATTTATTACAAAATTTCCCAATTTTTATATGCAGGTATAACTCAACATTTCTGCAAATCAAATAAAGTAAGCATACTTCTAGTGATTAGATATTTTTGGAAATTAAAAAAAATATATATTTTGATAATTAAAATAAATTAAATATAGATTACCAATCTAATTAGCTTTACTATTAAATGACATCAAATAGAAAAGTTTAGTCAATATTTTAATCTAATTTCTGGACAAGTAAAAACATGAAAATAATGAAATTAGTTAGAAATAATTTATATCCACATAAATATGAAAAAATTATGTACATAAAATTATAGAATTATAATGCACATATCAAAGCAGGAAGAATATTTCCCAGTGATGACTGACTCTCATATACACTAATGGAAATGTTAAATGCTTCCACCTTCTAAAAACCAATTTGGCAATATAGATGAGGAAACTTAAAAATAAATATAAGCATAGACCTAGTAAAATAATTTCTACAAATTTATCTGGAGTTCACTTAATAGTTTTATATATGATTATAACTCAGTTACAAAGGTGGTTATTTAGACTATTTATTATATCAAGTATAATATGTATCACATTATTATATTTAATATTCTAAATAAGTTAAATATCCAGCATGAACTAAAGGTTAAGTAATCTTAACTAATTCAATAAAAATAGTTTTATGCTCTTCATGAAATGAAGATTTAATTAATTTTTAAGACATTAGGTGAATGCTTATGTTTAATCTAGATTTTTTTAAGTGTTAGAAAAATTCATCCATAATCCAACACTACTTCTTAATGACTGTTAACATTTTGCAATATACTTTTCCAGAATGTATCCTAAATGTATATGAACAGAGTACATAAACATGTATACATTATCTCCTCCTTCCCTTTCTATCATCATCCTCTTCTCCTTCTCTAATTACACATTAATCAATGTATCATTGATGTATTTATGGCTCATTGGATGTTTAAAAGTAATTTTTAAAAAATGGTTATATAGCATCCTTTTGTATGACAAATACAACACAATCATCCAATCTCATATTGATTGGTTTTGAGATTGTCCGTTGTTTTTCTTGTTGATTATCTTGCTATTATAGATAATGCTGTAACAAACAGTATGGTAAATATATCTTTATAAACTCAAGCAATTATTTATCTAGGCAAAATTCTTACTTGAGAAGTTCCCGGGTAAAAAAGCATACATATTTTAAATTCCAGTAGATTCCCCAGAAAATTTGTATCAAGTTAACCTTTCACCAGTAGTGCACCTGATTACCCATTTTCCCCAACAATGCTAGATGTGAGCAGGCCTTTTGTGTTATGCAAATCTGATAGTCAAAAAATCCATGCCTGGTCAGTGTGATTCAGTGGTTGAGTGATGACTCCTGAACAAGGAGGTCAAAATTTGATTCCCCATCAGGGCACATACCTTGTTGCGGGCTCAATCCCCAGTAGGGGAAGTGCAGGAGGCTGCCGACTGATGATTCTCTCTCATCATTCATGTTTCTATATCTCTCTCCCTCTCCCTTCCACTCTGTGAAATCAATAAAAACATATTTTTAAAAATCCATATAATTTTGTGTTACTCAAACTACTAGTAAGATTAAACATCTCCATTTGTTTTGTTTTTTTTTACCCAAAACTCTCATCTATTTGAATTACCTATTACTATGTCCATTTCTCATTATGAGAAGTTGTTTTCAACATAATTCCATAGAAGTTTTAAATTAATATAATGGAGATATTTTTTTCTTAAGTAGTTCTCAATATTCTCTTAGTTTTTTTTAAATGTGTTGAACCGAAGTTTTAAATATTTTATGTAATTCATCAGCCTTTTCATTTGATTGATAGTGTGTGCACAAAATTAAGTGAAAAATTCAAACTATTTTACTCCTGATCCTTATGCATTTCATAAAATGATATATTCATATGTACATAAAGTTAGATTATCAAGTATGTATATATTACAGGCCCGGTACATGAAAATCCGTGCACTCAGAGGGGTCCCTCAGCCTGGCCTGTGCCCTCTCATAGTCTGGGACCCCTCAGGGGATGTCCGACTAAAGGCTTAGGCCCGCTCCCCTGGGGAGCTGGCAGTCAAACATCCCTCTGGCAGCCCAGGGGCCCTTAGGGGACACGGGGAGCGGGCCTAAGCTGTTAGTTGGACATCCTTAGCACTGCCGCAGAGGTGGGAGAGGCTCCCGCCACTGCCACAGCATTGGCCAGCCATGAGCTGGCTTCTGGCTGAGCGGCACTCCCCCTGTGGAAGCGCACTGACCACCAGGGGGCAGCTCCTTCATTAAGCGTCTGTCTCCTGGTGGTCAGTGCACATCATAGCGACCTGTCGCTCCCAGTAGGTCTGCCATTAGGGTCAATTTGCATATTGCCCTTTTATTATATAGACTAGAGGCCCAGTGCATGAAATTCATGCATGGGTAGGGTCCCTAGCGGCTGCCAGCCGGGGCCTCCCTTCCCCAGCTGCCAGCTGCCGGCTGGGGCCTTCCTTCGTTCAGCGCTGCCCCCTGGTGGTCAGCGCACGTCATAGTGAGCGATCGAACCCCCGGTTGGTCGAACTCCCGAGGGGACACTTTGGATATTAGGCTTTTATATATATAGATTAAAAGGAAACAGAGTATATACATACATGCTTTCTTTTGCATACATTCAGTATTTAAAACCACTTAAGAGAACCTATATGACTTTTATATTTAGCAGAAACACTGAAACATATTTCCTGCTTTAGAAGTAAGTTGACAGCTGTCCAGACATTACCATTTTGTCATATGTTCCTGCACTTTCCAACTCTAACAAAACTTCTGAAAGCCTTTTACTTTCCATGGAGATTGACAATGCCTGTTGATCTGAAAAGTACTGTAATTCTTAGCTACACTCTTGAGCTGTGCATTGTAGCACTTAATCATTTTTCCTTCATACATGTAATAAGAAAGGAATGAAGGAGGGCAAGGGTATATGCTGTTATTTTTAGTCATTTTTTTCCTCTTGCTTGCACTAATGGGAGAGTGCTAGAAGTAGATCCAGATTTTGTGGAACTTAAAGCTTATATGACATAGCTGTCCCTCTCTACAAAACATAATACAAAGTTATAAAAAATTTACATAGATAAGTGATTATTCCTTTAGAGTGACCAAGATTATTTTTAAATCTTAACAAGCTGAACTATATCTCAAAGTTTCAACCATCACAAAATAAAACATTTTAATTTATTAATAGCTTGGCATGTGTCTGCTATTCTGTCACTCTTTTTTACCAATTTTTAAATGTGAGTTTCCATAGAGACAAGAGAAAAATAATTTGATATTTTCTCTAACATGAGTGATCAAATATTTTTGATTTTTTAATCCTCATCTGAGGATATTTTCCCATTGATTTTTAGAGAGAGTGGAAGCGAGATGGAAATATCGATGTGTTGGTTGCCTCCTGCATGACTTCGACCAGGGCCTGGACCGGGGAGGAGCCTGTAACAGAGGTATGTGCCCTTGACTGGAATCAAACCCGGGACCCTTCAGTCTGCAGGCCAACGCTGTATCCACTGAGCCAAACTGGCTAGGCCTGAGTGATCAAAATTTTTTAAATTCATAATTTTAGTTTTTATAATGTGCCACAACTCATAGTAACATCAAAAAACTTTTAAAATTAGTATTAAGGTTAATAAAACTTTATCAACTTTCTTTTATAAAAAGGTATAACAATTCAAGAAATATTCCAAAGACTGAATCTCTGGGTCTATAGTTGTCAAACTGGATTTCTCTCTCACTATCCACATAGAGGGGATGCTGGTTACCTCCAGATGGTCTGTCTAGCCCTCTAGCTTGCTGCCACAGCCCTGGGTTAGTCAGGCTAGTCCCTGGTGATAATGGTCATGGAGTCATGGCTACATGTCAACCGTGGGCAGTTGCTATAGGTAAAAGTGATTATAAATCATAGAAATATGGGCCCCTGAACCCAAAATAAATGTATCATTGACTCAACTTTTTCATAATCATATCTCCAAAAGTCTCATCGTCCCTTCAATGCCACCCTTCTTTTTTTTTTTTTTTTAAATATATTTTATTGATTTTTTACAGAGAGGAAGAGAGAGGGAGAGAGAGTTAGAAACATCGATGAGAGAGAAACATCAATCAGCTGCCTCCTGCACACTCCCTACTGGGGATGTGCCCGCAACCAAGGTACATGCCCTTGACCGGAATCGAACCTGGGACCTTTCAGTCCGCAGGCCGACGCTCTATCCACTGAGCCAAACCAGTTTCGGCAATGCCACCCTTCTTAAAGGAAGTTGCTGACAAAGGGAGAGTTGTATGGAAAGAAATAGCAGTTACAAACCTTCCTTTTTTCAAAATTTTAAATAGCATAAGACATATGAACACATTGCCAGGTCCCTCCCTGGACCTTAGAAAGAGCTGGTACAAATGAGAATCCCTAAAACTTAACCTTCACTAGCATCAAGGTAAATCTGCCTCTAGTGAGAACTGTGATCAACCTATAAAATGGCTCTGTCCTTCCCAGAATAAATCAGCCAGCTGCTCAGTAATTGGTGGAGTAACCTGAAACTACTGTTGCCATTTCAGAAAGAAAAGGTAGAATAAGTGACAAACTGATTCTAGAAATTCTGCTTCATGGTGGCCCCAACCACACTACTTAACAGAGGTAAACAAAAGCAAGTCTCATTAATGAGAGATGGAAACTTTATCCTTTTATTCATCAAAGTTTTATTTCTAATAGTTAATAAATGTTAACAGGCTAATTACAGGTAAATATTTGCTTGATTCATTAAATAATAGCACTCCCACTATTGGGATACATGTGACCCTTAATACTGTATAATAGAAAAATATTCATTAATACAAAAAAATAATGATTCAGTGAACAAAAGGGCAATTTTCAAAATTATATATAATATGATGCAATTTTGTCAAAATGTGTCCATAGTTGCATGGAAAACATTTTGGAAAGTTTTCATTCAAGTATTAACAAAGATTATCTCTAAAACATGTCATTATGAATAGTATTTTAAAATTTAATTTAAAAATATTTTAATTAAAAATGTTTAACAGTACATAGATTGCTTTTTGAAATATGTTGTAAAATTATAAAATGATTTTTATTTTTAATAAAATATATGATGCTCAGTATGTAAACTACATAATAACATGAAGGTTTCGTATAATAGGAATCCATTTTAGTTCATATAAACCTCCTGTTACTCAGGGCTTATTTTCATACCAGTTATTTGACTCTAGCATCAGTCATAAAGCACTTCTGTACGTCTTGATAAGCCCGTGGGTTTCCTACTTTTTTTGAGCTAAATCTTGATAAAACAGATGATAATCTGAGGCTTGCCTGGTATATTGTGAAAACCCCAACTGTGCTTGTGATAAAGTCTTCATCTCTCCTTTATCAAAAATATGTGTTTAGAGTGGATAAATGGAACTATTTTTAAACACAGACTAACATTTATTAACTAATTACTTATATAAGTTACTAATATGATTATATAAATTATTTATATAAATTATTTATATAATTATAAATAATATCTTTATAACATATTGAGTTTATTTATGTGAAGTACTCACTTATTTTAATGTAAAGAATATATCAAGGCAGGCTTCCAGTAAAATTTATTTTTTCTATTTTCAAAGATAAGAAAAAGCAATACACTTTGAAATTCAAAGACAAGCGAATAAAATAACATAACCCAAATAGAATTGGGCTAGTGTAATTCTCTGATTATATTTTTTATAGTTTATATTAGGTGTGACTATTTAAAAACATGATGTTACTCCTCTTTGATATACTGTATAGCCAATGTGGCCTACAGACTTTGGTTGTTCAATTTATCTTATCTTTAATATGGATTTGTGTGCTTTTAGGGCTCTCTGCTATCCTATGAAAAGACCCTCTTTTGCTACTTCCCTTTGTCATTAAATTCTTGTTTCCAATCCATCAGCACATTTTGTATTGAGTTCCTATTTTGCTAAAAGCAAAACTCTGAGGAAAAAAATATAAGGATCACAACCTATTCTTTAAAAGCTCATGGTCTGTGTGCAGGTGGAGAAGCTATAACATTTTGCGATAATTAGAAGAATTTATAAGTGCAGTTCAGCAATAAATATTGAGGGCTTTGTCATTGTCATTTTGTTGCTGTTTGTTTATGTGTTTTTACCAAGAGTGAAATATAACAGCTTCAGTATCCAGAGATGAGAGAGGAGATAAGGCAGTGAGTAAAACTACGTGCATCTTTAATATGGTGGGAAGCTCAAATTGTAAAAAGAAAGAAACAAGAAGGAAACACCAAGTTTTGGAAGACTTAGTAATAAATGTATTGCTGAAAATGTGTAGTGAAGACTGGGCTATTAAAGATTCAAAAATTGTCCAGCTGACATGACTCAGTTCATCAAACTATGAACTAGGAGGTCACGGTTCTATTCCCAGTCAGGGCACATGTCCAAATTGTGGGCTCAATCCCCAGTGTGGGGCGTGCAGGAGGGGAAAGGGGACATCTGTAATACTTTCAACAATAAAGATTAAAAATCAAACAAGCAACAAAATTGGTTATATTTATATTATGGGGTTAAAGGCAGCTTTCTTTCTGTTTAGCTATATTTTCTATTTTGTAAAATTAAAAATTTATAATTTTAAAATAAATAATGATAGGAAGAGTGACTGGAAAATTTCTTCACTTTTTAGTTACAAAGTAAAAAGTAATTTTAATGACATAAAAATGTTAGTGTTAATAGTTTTACTTCTTTAAAATTTATGAGAAATATGGTATTTCAGACCCAAAAAAAGTGATTTGGCCTACCTGTGTGTGCTTGTATATATACATGTATACACATATATTTATGCATATACATGTGCATAACCTCCCCTTTCTAAAAAAGTTTGAGATTTCATGTTATATTATTAGTTTTAACCAAATGTCAGCTTTTTCTTCCAGTGACCAAATCACTAAATTTTATAAAATGGATCACTGCCATTCTACTTCAGAAATTTAACTGTATATATAAGCCAAAGACCTTGCAATTGCCAAATAAAATTAGGATTACTAACATCAAAAGACCTTCAGTCAGGCATCACTCAGCTTGATATCAAATACCTGGTATCAGCATAAGACGATGTTAAAAGGTTTATTGCAGTCCAATGCCAATATCTTGCAGAGTAAAACCTTCATCACATTTACAAATATTTATAATACCTGACATAAAAAGTAAATACAGTAAATGTAGATAAGTCTTGTTTTAAAAGGAAAATATAACTTTAAAAGTGTGTGAGAATCACAGAACTTCTAATAGGGGATAAGTCTTAGAAACATCTAATTTAAACTTTGTATTTCATAAATATAAAGAACTAGATTCCATGATGCAAAATGAGTCATGGAAACCTCCAGCTCAGTGAAGGAAAATTCAAGATCAGTTCACCTGATTCACTGCCCGTTGCTTTTGCTGTCATGCAACACTGCTAAGGCAACCACAAATGAGCCCAGAATTTGTTGGATTTTCCTCAGTGTGGGTCTGGAAAAACAAAAACTTGGCTTGTGGTGTCAAGGAAACAGTGGACCCTTTGAGTCAAACAAGCTGATCTTTCTCACAAGTGGTTAAGTATGTAAACCGGGCATGTTAGTTATCTGGGCCTCACTTCCTCATCTGTTAAATGAAATGACTAATGTTTACCTGAGAGTGTTCATGAGGCTTATATGTATTGGAGGGAATATATATAAAGAGGCTAGTGTATACAAGGTTTTGCTTACTATAGACTGTCTTATTCATACTCCTCCAATCTTGCTTTGCTATCTTGCTCAGATTAAAACTGATCAATCTCTCACGTCTTTAGGAATACTGAGAAGGTGATTGCCTTCATTATTCTACTTTTGATGACCCTTCAAGAAATTCTGTCCAGGACACAAGATGCTGATTCTTAATTCTTCATTTACTGTTTAGTCATCTTCTTTATTACACTTAAGAGAATATGACGTTTAAATTGCAAATGGAAAGGGAAATTTTATTGGCCAATATAAGAAATGGAACAATAAAAGAATGGTCAACCATGTTTTTGTCTGAATGTCCAGAATGTATATCTGACCTTATTCTCTCTAGAAGATGTGCTTATATGAGCATTTTTTCATTAAGTTTCATAATCATTCAAATAAGCTTTATTTCTTATTTTTAATTAAATCCAGTTGGTTTATCTAAAATAGGTCTTTCACTGTCATTTAAAAATACACATGAAATAATAACCGCTTACCTTCAGAAAGGACTTTTAAAAATTAATATAGGTCTCAAATTATCTACTGATAAACCATTCCTTAAGAAAAAGCTATTTTAAGATATCATCTTGAGCAGTAACAGGTTATCATATAACTGATAACATCTCTCAAGCTCTAAATATCACCTCAGGGGTGTATATTTCCACGTAGAATAAAAAACAAAACAAACAAACAAACAAAAAATAGGCCCAAACCTCAGACAAACCTTAAAAAAACAAAATGAAACTAAAAATCTCAAAATGAATAAAAGACTTAAATGTAAGTTGCAAAACCATAAAAATCCTAGAAGAAAACATAGGCAGTAAAAGCTCAGGCATCTCTTGTAGCAATATTTTTGCTGATATATCTCTTATGGTAAGGCAAACAAAGGAAAACAAACAAATGGGACTACATCAAACTAAAAAGCTTCTGCATAGGAAAAGAACTCATCAACAAAATGAAAAAGAAACCCACCAATTATCCATGTGATGAGGGGTTAATTTCTAAAATATATAAAGAACTTATGCAACTAAACATCAGGAAGATAAACAATCCAATTTAAAAAGTGAGCAAAGGACCTAAAGAGACACTTCTCCAAAGAGGGCATGCAGATGGCCAACAGACATGAAAAAAGAATGCTCAGCATCAGTAATCATCAGGGAAATTCAAATTAAAACTCACCCCTGCCAGAATGGCTATCCTCAATAAATCAACAAACAAGTGCTGGCGAGGATGTAGGTAAAAGGGGACCTTCATGCACTGTTGGTAGGAATGCAGGCTGGATAAGGCCATTTTGTAAAACAGTATAGAGTTTCCTCAAAATATTAAAAATGGAACTGCCTTTTGACCCAGGAATCCCACTTCTGGGAATATATCCTAAGAATCATGAAACACCAATTCAAAAAAATATATGCACCCCTATGTTAATAGCAGCATAATTTATAATAGCCAAGATCTGGAAACAGTCCAAGTGCCTATCAATAGATGAGTGGGTGAAAAGCTGTGGTACATTTACACAATGGAATACTACTTGGCCATGAAAAAGAAGGATTTCTTACCTTTTGCAACAGGATGGATGAACCTGGAGATTATGCTAGGTGAAATAAGCCAGTCAGGGAAGGACCAATACCATATATTCTCACTAACAAATGGAATCTAATGAACAAAACAAACTGACAAACAAAATAGAAACAGAGGCATGCACACATGGAACAAACTGACAGCTGTCAGTGGGGAAGTAGGAGGGGTGTCCTGGGGAAAGAAGGTGAAGAGATTAGCCAAAGAGCATATATGCATAATCCATAGACACAGACAACAGTGTGGTGATGGCCAGAGGGAAGGGGTCAGGGGATGGGTGAAGGTGGGTAAAAAACATGGGGGATAGGAATGGGGACATATGTAATAGTGCCAACAATAAAAATAAAGTTGTTGTTTTAAGTATATGCCCAAAGCAAAGGGCATATCCAAAAGTTCAGAGAACCGTAATCAGTTTCTATCATGAGAGTTTTCAAACCATTTGAATAGCACTGGCATCAAGACTATTCTTTTCACTATTCTTTTCACATTCTTTTCACAAAGGAAGAAACATCCGATGGAACAGAGAGAGCTGTGGGTCCTATTTTGGATATCATACTAGAAAGTGCTTAGGGGAGAAATACTGAAAAGAAGTTACCAGGAAACAGATTTCACTCCAGTAAAGGGAAGAAGCTTTCAATATTCAGAGCTGTCCAAATGGTGAGTTCTTTGTCACACAGCTCTTCACGAAAGAATTGATATATTTAAACATGCTCCATTACTTCCCTACAATGAAAATCCTCTTGTTAAGATTTGTCCAATGCAAACATGGCAAAGTATAATTTTTGAAAATGATACTTAGATATGAAGTTTGCAATTTTATTTGCAATGAGATTAAAACTAATTTCCTACATTAAAACATAATGCTGTTTCATTTGCAAAAAAAGACAAGAGATAGGTGTTGGTGAGGATGTGGAGTAAAGGGGATCCTTGTGCACTGTTGGTGGGAATGTACTTTGGAGCAACCACTTGGAAAGCAGGATGGAGTTTCCTCAAAAAATTAATAATAGAGCTACCTTATGATCCGGTAGTCCCACTTTTGGTAATATGTCCAAAGGAAATGAATTCACAATCTCAAAGAGGTATCTGCACCCCCACATTCATTGCAGCATTATTCACAATAGCCCACATTCATTGCAGCATTATTCACAATAGCCAAGATATCAAAAGAACATGTCATTCAATGGACAGATGCATAAAGAGATGCAGTATGGCCCTAGCCGGTTTGGCTCAGTGGATAGAGCATTGGCCTGCGGACTGAAAGGTCCTGGGTTCGATTCCAGTCAAGGGCACAGGCCTGGGTTGTGGGCTCGATCCCCAGTAGGGGACATGCAGGAGGCAGCCAATCAATGATTCTCTCTCATCACTGATGTTTCTATCTCTCTCCTTCTCCCTTCCTCTCTGAAATCAATAAAAAAATATATTTTTAAAAAATGCAATATGCTGGGAGGAGTGTAGTCAAGCCTACTTGAGGATGAGAAGCAAACTGGCAGAAAACCAGTGCCCCAGCGGAGAGGTGGCTCCAACTCCCAGACATGTCACTGAAGCCATTTGGACCATCCAGCCCAGCCACCCTCAGCGGACTTCAGCCACATAAGTGAGTCCAGGCAAAATCAGCGGATGAATTTCCCAATCAATTCACAGAATTATACGAAATAATAAACTGTTCTTGTTTCAAATCTATAAGAGGTAGGAGGTTTTGGATACAGCAATATATAACTGATACATTTTCTTAGTTTTACTATATCATATAATAGGATGGAAGAAGATATAGTAGTTGAAAATCAATCCAAAATTTATTAATTTTTTAAAGTGACATTATAAACCTGTAACTCTGCTGAGATGTACAACAGCAAAAGCGAAAGAGAGAATCCATCAGCCAAATGGAATGTAAACAGTTTTATTATTTGTAGAAGATATATATTCTGTCAGTATTTTTGAATGAACAAAACATATAATGAAGTACACCATTATCTCAGACAATTATGCAGAATGTCTACAAAGGAAAAGTAAAGCGAAGGGTGAAGGCAATTATTCTGTTAAAAGCAAGTGTTTCAAAGCGTCCTCCATTAAGGAAACAGAAGAGACTTAGAATGAGCCAAGTTGTCAATCATCATCCATTGCATTAATTCTCGGATTCTTTGACAGCTGGAATACAACTGCATATGTTAAGACAGAGAAGTCTATATTGAAAGAATTTATAACTCCCACTTTTTGAACATTCAAGGTCCTTTGTGATTTAGACCAGCAAATGTTGATGCCTACTTATACTTCTTTTCAAAGTATCATAGAAACCGATAAATATTTAATCAATGTTTTCTAGGTGCATTGACTCTTACAATTTACTTCTTTCTAAAGTGAATGCTCTCTTCTCATAGATATTAACAGAACATGATAAAATGGCTTTCACTCTTAATTCTCCAAACATTTTGAAGGCTGCCCCGTGGAGGCACCATTTAGACTCTGAATATCTCTAAGGCCTAGGTACTTTCTCATTCATCACTGGGCTCCCGGGGCTAACATTTTGCAGTCCTATGGCAGAGGCGGTTATTCAATCAGTGTTGGCCTGCTGAATAAATGATCAGAGGATAATGGTTCAATCTAAATATTTATAATCCAGATTCTTCGTAGCTGGATGATTCTGAACTAAAGTGATCTGCCCTCTCTTATGTCCTTCTCACAACAGAACAAGAAAAATATTGACGTGCAGTTTGCCCAAAGTGAAATATATTACCCGGTTGCCTTTTAATAAAAATCAATGAAGGAAAATTTTCAAAACATATATACTGATTTTGTTTATCAAAATTGTGACACACAAATATGTTACTGAGGGAGAATCAGAATAAAAAATGGAAGGAAAGTATTTCTAAATTATAATACAAGACAGTGGAAAAATCTCTGTAGAAAGTCTGGAAGGGATTAAAGGGAAACCGAATATTACTCCACCACTGTAGCAGTTTCCATGGCCATGCTCTCTGCCTCAGGATTCCTGAGCTATTATTCCTCCACTGCATGGTCCATGTGCCTAACTCCTTTGTCTCCAGGGAGAGAGAACACAGGGGCATCTGAACAGAAAGAAAGAGAGAAAATGGTCCATTGCTACTGCCCTTTGACTTTGAAAATGATTTCCCCTCTGGATAGGTTTTGAACTCTTTCTTTCAGAGCATATTGATTCACAAACGCACTTTGTGGTTTACTTGTAGAAAATGCCCTTAGTACGATTAACATGCTTATTCCTTATCCCTGATGTTACAGAAATAGGTCATTTTTCTAGAAATAAACACAGTTATTTGGGAATAGACTATCTCTTTTCTTCTATGTATTTACATTTGATTTGAGACCTAACATCTTTTAAGATTTGTTATTTAAAATAAATTAACCTGCATATATGCATACTAGAGGCCCAATGCACGAAATTTGTGCAAGACTAGGCCTTCCTTCCCCTGGCTGCTGACACAAGCTTCTGGGACCCAGGCTTCCCTCTGGCTGCCTGCAGGCACCCGGGACCTGGACTTCCCTTGCAGCCTTGGCTTCATCCAGAAGGTTGTCCGGAAGGATGTCCTGAAGGACGTCCAGTCTAATTATCATATTACGCTTTTATTATTATAGATAAGTTATTTGGTTAATCTCTCCCCACCCTCCCCCTTTCCCTCTGAGATTCTTTAGGCTGCCCCATGCTTCCACAAACAACAGTGCCATAGGACTAGGGTGGGAGGACAGGGTGGAGGGGGTCAATGGGGGGAAATAGGGGACATCTGTAATACTTTTAGCAATAAAGATAAATTTTAAAAAATAATAAACTCTGTTTCACATACAACTGTAAACCTATTTTTTGCCCCACACTACATTTTAAACATTTTTTCAGAGGGGAAAAAAGCCCATAAACAATGTTTCCATTTTTTAATGTTTAGTATACATAATCTGGAATTTAGATAATAATTTTTTTAAAGAGCCCAGCAGTGTGGCTCATGAACCAGGAGATCTCAGTGCGATTCTGGTCAGAGCACGTCTCCAATGTTGTACAAACTATCAATTTAGACTATTGCCAACTAAAATAATACATAAATATATAGCACTCAACATTAGATACGAGTTATGCTATTATATAGTTAATTTTGCTGTTTGTTTATGCAGGAAATCTCAGAGTTGGGTAACCAAATACATAAAACAAAGCAAAGGTTTTCTGAATTGCTATTTTCTGGACTAATAACTCCCAAGGTCCCTCCGTATGATGCTATAACTGATGACATAGTCTGTACTCTTTAACCAAAATGACTAAAAAAGAAATCCAGAGGTATAATAACAGCTGTTTCCTCCCCTTCCTTTCTTAAGTAGTTGCATTCTGAAGCAATTAGGTGGACCAAGTAATGTTGACTTTCATGTGGAGGGGAAGGCAGGCAAGGGGAGTCAGGTAAGAGTGTCCTTCTGGGGGGAAGCATGCTTCCACTGAAGTGTTTTAGTAAAAGGAAAAGTTCTTTGTACCGCGTTTGCAACTCTCTTGGGAGTATGAAATTGTTTTTAAAAAATAATGCAAAGAAATATTATTACAGAAGTTTGTGCTTGCTTAATAGCATGGAAATGAAAATCAATCAGGCTTAAAAGTTTCAAATAATTATCTAAACTGTAGATTGGATATGCCCAATAAAACTTCTCATCAAAGTGGTTTCTTTTTTATCCAAAGAAGCCTATGTTTTCAAATACTTGTTTAGAGTCTGTGAAGATGGCAGAAACCATTATTTATCCTGGTTTTTCATGTATCATTGAGCAATAAGATAGGTAAACAACTCAATGAATACTGACTGACTGAAAATTACAAACTATTAACTTACCATATGTAATGAAATCAAGTAACATGTAGCAGAAACCCAGTATGGCATAATGTTTTGGAAAGAAACAAAAACAAGCTAATCACAACGTTAAGCTTAGAAATCTATTGCTTGTAGAGGATCTTATTCTCTGTGTCACTTTTCATTTTGTATGTAGAAATAAAATAGTTAGAATGATTAAGAACTTAAGAAGTAAGTTGAACTAGACCATTGTATTATGAGTTGATGGTCTTTAATGAAATGAACTAAAGAAATAAACTCTTAGCATGGATGATCCTGTCTTGACTTTGAAGTTATATAGAGATCAACTATCATTCTTCTAGCTAAGCATTCACTTGACTAAATGCAGCTTTAAAATCTTTGTAAAAATAGAGAAATTTCTTAGAACTGACCACTTGACTCTCCTTTTGTTATGAGCCTATTTATGATAGATCTTATCTTGTTTTTCAAAGAGGCAAAATGTTTTTTTTGTATGTTGTGATTCATTAGGAGCTTAATTATCTTATTTTAAAAAGTGTTTTTAGCTTTACTACTTGTTTAAGCATATTTCAACTTAGAGTAAAAAGAGATGAGTTTAAATTTGTGCTAAAGCATGTACTAGACACTATGGATTTGAATAGCCTTCAGATATGTGGAGTTGAGTAAAGGGGCAGTCTTCATGTGTTTGCTTCCATTTTCTGTAATTCCTTGCTTAGTAAGTATGGTAGATTAGATTATTTTTTGCAGCAAAGAGTCAATGCCTCTTCCTCTCACTGTCATGAGAGAATATGTTTTTCTACCCTACAGATGTCAGGTTGGCTATATGACTTTCTTTGGCCTGTGAGGTTTTAGTGAATGTGATGAAAGAAAAAGTGAAAATCATTTTGAGGTTGAGCTTGCTTTCTTGTACTGCCTTCAGCCATGAGAACATGCCTCAGGTAAATGCTGGCCTAAGAAAGATGAGAGGCTTGTAAAACAGATAGGAATACTCATGTCCTTTCTTTAGAAGTAGTGATAAAATTAAAATAAAGTTCTTTATCAGGTGAGTACAGTAGTGTAGAAGTGATACAAAAATGTGGATGTTTGAGTCAGAGTTTGTTGTCTCACGAAAATAAAGAATGAAGTCACAGACAAAAAGAGTTAGCGGAACCAAAGTCTATTGGGAGAGGCCAGTCCCGGAGAAGGTGTAGCTGAGGTTCCAGGAGCAGCCTAGTGGCCAGAGCTTCCTTTTCATGTTACAGTCAGGCGTCGTTCAGCATCCAAGCTGATTAAAGTCCACTAGTCCATATGTGGAGGCCCACATGGCCATAAGCCACACGGGCGCAGGGATGTGCTCCCCCAACCGCAGGAACGAACAGCAGGGACCCACTGAATGCCAGGGAGAAGAGAGAGAGTGAGAGGAAGTGTACAATTTTTAATTTAGGAGGTAGAGAAAGCCTTGCTAGCTCTTTTCAAAGAATTCTGCCTTAGAAATGTCCTTGGGATTGGTTTATACACCTTATTGCCTTATGATTGGTTATCTGCAAGTTTTCTATCTTAGCAACATTCACACATTTTAAAGCTCCTGTCTCTTATGGGAGCCCTTCTTTCCCAACTCAGTTTGGTTGTCTTAGTAACTCCACCCAACTGAGTTTTCAGGTTCTATTTCCCTCCCTCCCCCACATGGTCCCAATTCCTGACTACCTAGCTTCCCTCTGTTTCCTCCGAAGGATCATATAGAGAAAGAAAAATCTATAATGGCAAAGAGAGCAAAGGAATATTTAAGAACTGAACAATATAGATAAATATATATTTGTGTTTGGGCATACACATCCATACATCAGTAAGCTACATTCCTATAGGTTTAGTCTTTCTGTGAGATGGTAAGGATTTAATAAGATGTGATTAATATATTTACTGAGTCAAAGGAATCCTTGATGTGCCTGGATAGGCCCATTAGTGTTGATTAAAATGCAGGGAATATGAAGATAAACACTATAACAGTGCCCCTTAATTGAAAAGACTGCTAACAATAGACTTTAAAATTTTACACATTATAATAAAAGTGAAAATACCACTCATATGTTCATTTTATTTGTTTTAAACTTTCATTCCAGACTACTTTAGTTTTTGAAAGTTACACCTATTTCTAAAAACTTAATAAGAAAATAATTGAGCTTTTGTCCAGATACCAAAGAATTGTTATTGAGGAAAAGATATGTGTAAGGGTTGTTGTGTTCAGCCATTTTGCTCATATCATTGTGCTAAGTGCTTTTTGCAACTTATTATTATAGGCTCAGAAAAATTCATATTGATATTTATAGATATTGTAATGTCACCTAATAGGCAGTTTTATTCCAAGCAGTTGCAGAAAAACATTACCATATAATATAATATTATACTCTATAATATAATACACCTATCCTATCTAATAAAAGAGTAATATGCAAATTGACCATCACTCCAACACAAGATGGCTGCCCCCATGTGGACACAAGATGGCTGCCACAAGATGGGCAGTTGGGAGGGATCAGGCCTGCAAGGGAGGGCAGTTGGGGGTGATTAAGCCTGCAGGGGAGGGGAGTTAGGGGTGACCAGGCCGTCAGAGGAGGGAAGTTAGGGGTGACCAGGCCTGCAGTGAAGGGCAGTTGGGGGGGGACCCAGGCCTGCAGGGGAGAGCAGTTGGGTGGACCAGGCCTGCAGGGGAGGGCAGTTGGGTGGACCAGGCCTGAAGGGGAGGGCAGTTAGGGGTGACCAGGCCAGCAGGGGAGGGCAGTTGGGGGGACCCAGGCCTGCAGGGGAGGGCAGTTAGGGGTGACCAGGCCAGCAGGGGAGGGCAGTTAGGGGCAATCAGATTGGCAGGGGAGTGGTTAGGCATCAATCAGGCTGGCAGGGGAGTGGTTAGGGGGTGATCAGGCTGGCAGGCAGAAGCGGTTAGGGGAAATCAGGAAGGCAGGCAAGCGAGCAGTTGGGAGCCAGCAGTCTTGGATTGTGAGAGAGATCCAAGGATTGGGCCTAAATGGGCAGTTGGACATCCCTCGAGGGGCCCCAGATTGGAGAGGATGCAGGCTGGGCTGAGGGACACCACCTCCCCCTTGCACGAATTTCGTGCACCGGGCCTCTAGTATATATATAAAAGGCTAAGTGACCATCCGACGATCCAACCATCTGACTGTCAGGTACATATGACACACACTGACCACCAGGGAGCAGATGCTCAACGCAGGAGCTGCCAAGCTGCGGTGACTTGGCAGCGGCGGTTCTTGGGTGACGCACCCCAGAGCCAGAGAGGAGAGAGCCCAATTCCTTGCGGGATGCATGATTCCGCCTTTGGCCATGGGTTACATTATTGCTGGGGCACTGTCAGCCTGAATCTGGTTTACTGCACACTTGTGCTTATATTCCACACCCTGTATGACAGCAACTTTGTAGAATGCCCTCTCGCACTCTGGGACCCCTATCTATCTATATATATATAAAAGGCTAAGTCCGATGTGCACTGGCAATTTAAAAATAAATGTTGATTCACGCATGCACGATACATATAAAGCTCTCACTGGCACCAACTGCACACAGGTGTTTCAATCTGTCATTGTCAATCATGAATTTGGTTGGTTTTGTTGACATTCGTCAACAGAATATGTCTGAAGAACAACTATTGGCACAACATACCTCTGAAGCCGAAAGAGAGTGACATCTTCAACAGAATATTGTTTATTTCTTAATTTATATATTATTTTCATATACATTTTATTAATTTTCTTTCATCTCTGACACTTACAATATAAAGAAAGGGTGAAAAGCGATATTAAAATATTTCTTCTAATTAATTTCCTTTCAATGTGCACAAATCTGTGCATCGGGCCACTAGTTATAACATAAAAATATTAAAAGCTATATTGAAACTTGTATCTTTTTACTTTCTTATATATCTAAGTTAGTCTTGACAATGTTGATTTAGTTGTTTATGTAATCTGTATAATTATTTGAAATCCCCATTTCAATTTTCTATTAAAAACCTAACTAAACTGCAGGTGGAATGGGACAGATATTGATATTAAATGGTAAAAAATGCTTTAAAAACTTTGTTTTGAACTCAAGTGATTATGTATAATACTAAATTTTAATATGAATATCATATTATTCCATTATTAAATTACCACTAAGTAATTTGATGAGTCTGGATTAGATTTATTAATTTGATATGTAGGTTTTTTGGTAATTTTTTTTAATTTTCAACAATTATTAAGGAGTAGTACATTACATGTCAATAAATATAAATAATCTTTATAATATAGTTCAAGTCCTCAAATTTTTATGTCTTTACTCTGCAGGCTTATCTCCAACTTTTTTACCATTCATTTTGCTTTTTTGGTAAAATTTTAAATAAATTCAGTTTTCTTGCTGTAAAAGACTGACAGAAATTAACAAATAAAATTTATCTTAATTAATTAAATGCACAAATACATCATTTAATTTAAATTTTTTCATTGATTTTGTAACTGTTTTAAATTAAATTCATTCATTCACCAAATAGTTATTGACTGCCTTTTATGCATTAAGCATTGTATTAGACAATAGAACAAAATGATGAGCAAAATCATGTAACACTTTTGCTTTCATGGAACTTAAGATTTATGTAAGGAGAGATAATTAACCTAAAAATTACGCAAATGAATGAAAAACTGTGCCTTGTGATAAGTGTCACAAAGGAGAAGTATACAAAGGTAAAATGACATTTATTTGTATTATAAATATATTTCCCCAGTGTGTATTCTCTTATTGGAGAATTTCATGAGCAGAAGTTCTTAATTTTAATAAAATCCAATTTTTCAATTTTTTGTTTGGTACTTACTGTATCCTATTAAAAATATTGTTACTTATGCTACCCTCTTAAAAATGCTTAATATTTTTCTTCTAGAAGTTTAATATTTTATCATTCTTATTTAGATTGAAAGTCTCTCTGGTACTTATTGATTTTTTAGGTATAAAGTCAGGTTTTCTGCAACTAAAGATGAATTTATTTATTGCTTTCAATACTAATAAAGTCATAACTATTTTTTTTAGCTTTCAGGAGGATATTAACAAATCCACTAAATTTCTAATCCATGATCTGTATTCCCCAATTTTTAAAAGTATCAAACAATTCATGCTTTTATAGAAATTAGAAATGATCTCTGATTAGCTACATTTTTACCCCTACATCTTTCAAATTTGTTTAAGGTATTTAAAAATTAACAGATGCCTTTATTTCTCAGTATTTTAGTGAAGAAAAGGAGAATAAATGCAAGTTTTATAGTTGCTATTTCTCTTGATTGTACCTTTTTAAAGAACATGTCCTTATATAAAAAGATTTAAAATTATTTTGATTTCAGAATTTGTTATATTTTTATTCATATTTATTGACTTCTTTTAGTTTTAAGAGGATGAATAAAACCTATTTCCATAGAAAATGAAACAGTCTCAGAAAAAAACCAGGCTGCATTTGAATATTTTCTTTAGATGTAGGAGGAAAAAGATGGATTAAAATAGGCAAAAGCGGGCTGACAGGGAAATAATAATCTATTATGTGATAGGCATCATTGCTATATATATTTCATTTAAATTGCACTGTGGTCCTTTCAAACAGGTATGCGTTTTAGCTTATATTCCCCTCTTAACCCAGAAAGCAGTCTTTTTTGTGCCTAAGAACCTGATATAGTTTTATTGTCAGACTTTGGGAACTCTCAGTACAAAGATCTTCATCTCACAGGTTATTGAAGATGGGTTGTTCTTATAATATTTCTTAGTAGTTCCAACCCTTAACTACAATTTGGGCCTAATTTTTTTCCCTCTTATCTTAATAGTTGTCTTCAGATTGCACCTTGTAGTGATAGCAATGGCAACACCAATGCTGATACCAATATGAGTACACATACCAACATCAACACCAGCATCAATGCCAACCTCAAAGATAATACCAACATCAATACCAGAACCAATATTAACACTAGCACCAATGCCAACGTTAATACTAATATTAATATCAACAGCAGCACCAATGCCAACACAAATACCAATACAACACCAATACCAATATGAGCACTAACATTACTATAAATGCAAATACCAATACCAGTATCAATACAGTTATCAATACAGTTACAATGCCTCTAAATTATTTCACATGGACCACACTACTGAATTCTAATTGCATTACATTCTCATAACTAATACATATTGCAATTAATATTATTATCCTTATTTTAAGATGAGAAAACTGAGCCTCAAAGACGCCAAGTAACTCACTCAAGGTCTTAGAGTTAGCAAATTGGCAGTCAGAACTAGTTCTCAAATCTGTCTGATTGCAACAAATATAATACACTGTAGTCTTTTCCATAATAGTTTTGAATAGTCCAAGAATAGCGCATTCTCCATTTTTCCCTGTGTAGGCGTTGTTATTAAAATTATAGATATGTAAGCCTCCCTTCAGCTTTCAGAAAGAAATGTACATATTCATTAAATTTAATTTGAATTTTCCAGTCACATTGCAGAAATATTTAAATTACTGGTTGATCTTTTAACAATCTATGTAATTGCTCATCCAGTCCCTCATTAAGGTTTCAGTGTGCCTAAATTCTTCGGCTATAGTTGAAGAATTTATTAAAATATTAAAAAAATACTTTTGTACTTAGATTCTTAGCACTGGAACTTGGGGTCTCTTGATCTCTTAGGTATATTTCAATGTTTTATGAAATTGTTCCAACTATACTGAATTACACCTGTTTTTTCTTTATACCAATATTAGTACCTACTAAAGTACCCTATATTTAAGGCATTTAATATGTGTTTCCTGGATAAATCATTTAATTTACATTTATCATGTATATACAGGAGTGGGAAAAAGTAGGATTATAGTTATAAGTACATGAAACAGTTTATTCTTGTATTATTATTAATTTATTATTTTTATCTATTTGTATTATTTGTCTTATTATTATCTCATATCATTACTTATGAATTATCTTTTAGGTAATGATGGCTTAACAACTGCAAACCTACTTTTACCTACCCCATATTTATACTATATGTATGCATATACAGATATAAACATAATGAAGGAATATAACTATTTTAGTATATTACACTTTAAAAGGTATCAACAGTATAAAGTCATAAGATTGAGTTGGTAAAGAACTATAAATTTTTATGTACTAGTCTACATATCCATGTTAAATAATTAACAGATACTTAATTGGATTGTTAGTATATAAGAGTACTTTCTGTGTAAGAAGAATTCAATAATGACAGTGATAGAAGTGAGTATAGTGACACTATATCAATTGAATATTAGGTATTGGTTATTCTTCTCCCAATAATGTTCTATGTTCTTTTAAAGTATTTTGGAGAAATTATTTCTTAGTCACATCAGCTGTTCCACTATAATCTTTGGTCTTAGAAATAACACTTTGGCTTCTTATAGGCACATATTTTTCTCTGTGTACTCTAAGAACAGTATGAGGGATGTGAGTTAGATATAAAGTAAATGTTCCTGACAGTGTGAGCTGCTAAAAATTGAAAAAAGTTATAACAAGGGAAAGTTATCAGACTTTAAAAACATAGTGAGTATCATCATCTTAATAACACAGCATAAAAGGACATAAGAAATGCCATTCAAGATCACCAGTGTCTACCCATCTGCTACTACATAAATACCTAGAATGTAGTAGTTTCCTTCCCAATATTTACCTTCAAAAATGTAAGCCAAGTATTCTCACTCTCACTCAATGTGGTATTTGAGGAGTAAATTTAAACTACCTTAAATATTTTCATCTCTTTATTCAGTACAACCTATTTGGGGATATCAGCAAAAAATTTTCCATATTTCTTTTTGTTGTTGTTAATCCTCAGCTGAGGATTTTTTTCCATTAATTTTTAGAGAGAGTGGAAGGGAGTGGGGGGAGAGTGGGAGAGAGAAACATCACTGTGAGAAAGACACATGGATTTGTTGCCTCCCGCACTGCTGAGTATCTATTATGTGCCATATGTCCCCTGCTAAACCTTGGACAAGAATGAGGAGATACAGAATCTGCCTTAAAAGCATCCACACAGATATCAGGAATTGTAGGTCAAGGTCAGAGGGAAATAACATCTACTTTAGAGTTGTACCAATTAAAGCACAAGAAGAGGCTATTATTTCTTTTTGAAAGTGAAAGACTTTAACAAGACAGCTATACTCTTTGGAATCTTAAAGGATGAGTAAAATCCTAGCACATAAAATGATAGGCTGGCATAGAAAGGGTGTGTGGATTTTTCATTTGGAGCACAGAATATTTGGTGATAGTGGACTTTAATGTCCTTCAAATATGAAAAGCACTATGATGTGGAAGAGGATATAGATGCATTCCATGCTGCTTGAACCAGCAGGACTACGACATATCTTTTTCACCCTTTCTGCTTATGTCTGTGATTTATATCAATGCCTTGATAAGATACAAAACTTTTGAGTATAATATTTTAATGAAAAAATATGATACAATTTATTTCAATATAATGTTTAAGATAGTTTCCAGGATTTCATTTTGCCCTCAAAGTAGAGTTTGCTTTTAGATACACATATAAATTAAACCAAGCTGCCTTGATTTAATATGTTTATTGAGAGTGTGCATTTTTGCTCTTAGTTTTATGTGCAGAATAACATGATGTTGATTGTCTGTAGCATTATGGACTGTAAATGGATGAGAAAAACAAGAAAATTGCAAATGATTATTATTGAATCAAATCTTCTGAACAATTTATGTCAATAAATGTAAAGATAGTCTCACAGGTTGTTCTTTTTCTGCTATTTTCATCAATGGATTCAATAGAAAATTTAATCTGAGTTAGAAACTATCAAGTGTAAAGATAAGAAAGTTTGCTACAGTGAGAAATCAACCACAAAAGTTTAATCTTGTGTTATGATGTTCATAAACAGATAAAAGTTTAAAGACTATAAAATATCTCTAAGGCCTGAGCTATGAATTCAAGCTTGAATTCTGGAATCTGAATAAGTTTTGTGATTTGTGAGCTTCCATTTTGCCTCTTACTAGAAAAAAATAGTCTATGAAGAAGTAAGAAGAACCCACAAGGAGGAAGCTGACCCCTATTCAGTATGCTTTTGTGTTTTTGTCTATTGCCATTAAAATTTCAGTCTCTAGTGTAGGATATATAAAATGAAATAATATGGCTCTTGGAGAAAGAAGTGCTTCCTTCAAAATCAATTATAAATAAACATAATTATTAAACTTGAATATATAAAAATTCTAATAGAATATAATGCTTTAAATTTTATGATTAATTGAAGATCAACTTTTATGTTTTACAAATTTCTTAAACTGTGATAAGAAAATGCCCCAGTAAGAGACAGTCAGAGCTGTTACTTGATGTTATTAGAATAGCTATGATTAGGTTTCAAAAATTTTAGCAAATAAATGCCATGTGTTGGCACTGTTCTAGGTACTAAAAGTATGAGACAAATAATAAATAACAGGTATTGAAAGGTAGTACCATAGTTATAGAGGGCATCAGAGATTAGATTGAATTCATTCAACAATTATTTACGGGCTGCTATATGCCCTTCATTGTTTGGGGTGCTAGGGACACAGAAACAAAGTGAACAAAAAAACCAGAACAAACTACTTTCATAAAACTTACTGCTGAAGGAAGAATCAGATGACATTGCATTAAAGAACCTAATTTAATGGCAAGAGGATGAAAAATGTCTCTTGTAACCATTTCCATTTTCTCAGTGATACAGTAGAGAATGCGATAAGCAATGAGTAGTGTGGTAGGAGAAGACTGTTGATAGACAGCTTGATCACAGGGAGGAGCATGAAAATACTCATCTAGGAGAGGATAGTAGGATTGACTGGACACACTAAAAATCAATTTAAGGTTTATGATCATAAATTGATTTTGAGTGTGCTTGTATATATTTTTCTAAGCAGATGTGAAATGCATAGTTAGATTAAATGATGGCAAGATTTTTCTCAGCAAATATATGGAGGGATAAAAATAAAGGTGTGGAGGGTCTATGCACAGGAGTAATAATAATGATTGGTGTGGATTTGAAGTCAGATAAAAGGGGGTGGAGGAAAAGATGTGGCTGAGGGAGAATGAAAATGGGGTAGGAACAATGAATTGGAGTTTCCAATGGAGTCAAAGAATTATTGTATTCAGAACTCTAGAGAGAATGAGCTGAATGATAAATGGTTATAAATGGAGAGTTGGATGCTTAAAATTGAGAGTATAGAAGGGTTGCAATTATTAGTAAAAAATTGATCATGGGAATAAGTTGACCGAGGAAAGGAGAATAAGATAATTGGAAATGAGAAAGTCAAAGTAACCAAATACCAGAATTTTGTAGAGATCAGTTACTGAAAGATTGAAATAATCAGAAAGTATTTGCTCTGATTCTAGACCATACTTTGAGAGAACTGATATGATGTAAATTTCTGACATTTACATAATTTTACTCAAATTAAAGCATATAAAATCATTCTAATATACTGTGCATTCATATGTATTAATATATATGCATATACATATCTGTACATCCCGAATAATACTAGGTGGTCTTTTTTGTGACTCAAGGCTAATATCAGCATGGAAACATATGCAAAGAAAAAAGAATTCTGACTCTGAAAAACTTGAATATTACGGTATCTTTTTAATCTATATTTTCTTTAAGAAAATCTAGTTTACTTCTTATGCTAGTTTACCCCCCCCCCCTCTGTTCCCCCGCCTCTCTCTCTCTCTTAACTGACTAACATCTTTTGTTTAATGGTCACCCTGATGAAACCTTAAGGCAATGTGGAACTCCTGGTATTTCCACCATTTGTATCATCCCACATTATACAGCACAGATCATACATTTTCTTTAAAAGGCATCAGTGGGAAAATGTTGTAAGTACTTATACTTTCATATATTTAGTACCTGTCACTGTGTTCATGTATATGTAATATGCATAAATATTTACTTGGATGTGCCAGAGAATGAGAAAGATTATTCAAAGATATGAGATGGAGTGATTTACCTGAATTGCTAAGAATCAGAACTGTGGGGGAGGAAAGCTTTATTAAATGATAGATCTTCACTGGTTGCATATTCAGGTAAGTTTGGGAGCATGACTGTAAATAAATGAATGAGGCATCGAGTTTGACATGTGCATGATGAAATATGAAGCCCATTTTCAATAATTTCAGTGATCCCCTAAATATCATTCAGAATTGTTAGCTGACCTAAATTTCCATTTGGCTAATGACTCTCTTTGCAAAGCATATGACAAGCTGTCACTGCTATAACTCCAGTAATACATCAATAAATTGCACCTTTTCTGAGATTTTGTATATTTATACCTAAAGCAATGGATAAAATTCCTGGGTAGAATAGAAATTGATACAATCTCTAACAGAACCAAGAGAGAATATTAATGTTTAAAACATTCATGTTTTTTAATATAATGCAAAACACAGGGCTGGATACATCTGTTAAATAAAGAATATTTAACTGAATTGTAGGATAAAAATCCTCATTTATCATTTTTGGGTATAAACAAAATAACTTTCAAAAGTCTATAACAAAGTTGTTGTGCATGTTTTTTTTCTTTTTGTTTTTTAATAAAAAGTACTTGCAAAGCCAAAAGGATTTCAGTAGGAAAGGCATTACTTTTCATTTTTCTAAACAAAGCTAAATTCCTAGTAAATAATACTAATATGTTTCTCCCATACCTGCTTAGGTGTTTTAATGAAAAATGATAAACAGGAAATAAGCAGAGAAGAAAACAATGCTGAAGTACATATTTCATTTTTAACTCTAATGCTATGAATTATTCTTATTCATTTATATATTTGAAGTTATTAGCTCATAATTAGGTGTTTTCATCACTGAATGACATGAGATGATTTTAAACTGACTTTTTAAAATAGTTTGGCATTTTCATGGACAATTAGTGCTGAATAGGTGAGGGTCCATTGCTGTAGGCAGAAATTATTTGCTTGCAAGTAAAAGAATCTTCCCAGGCCCAGAGTTAGGCAGTTGCTACTTATTGGCATTCATTCTCTCTCTCTCTCTCTCTCTCTCGCTCTCTCGCTCTCTCTCTCTCTCTCTCTCTCTCTCTCTCTCTGTCTGTCTCTGTCTCTGTCTCTGTCTCTTTTCCTATCTATCTCTCCCACCTTTGCAGCCCAAAGGCTAAAGAGTCCCTCATCTCTGCTAATCATTAAATATCTTCTTTTATTGTCTTTCTAAATGAACTTTTTTTAATTTTAGCTTTACTAAACCACATGTGGCTGCCCACAGTTCCAAGTTCAAGGGCCCAACAAAGTCAAACTAGATACTTTGAGTTGCAAGTTCAGCACTTGCATCAGGGAAGTATCCCTGAACCAGTGAATTGTAACTTGGAGATGGGTACATAGACAAGGGGCACTATGAGGTCACTCAGGTAGCACCCTCTCAGAATGGCCCAAGTCCAGTGGTACAGACGGTTAAAATTCCCATCTATTTGCTATTTTTAAAAAAATGTTCTTATTGAGGTTTAAAGACAGAGGAAGGGAGAGGGAGAGAGAGAAACATCGATGTGACAGAGAAACATACCCGGGATCGAGCCTGCAACCCAGGCATGTGCCTTGACAGGGAATTAAGCCTGCAGCCTTTTGGTAAGCAGGGCAATGCTGGCCAAACTGAGCCACAACAGCCAGGGCTCTATTTGCTGTTTTGAAAAGGTCCGGAAAGTTTCTCAGCTCATATATTCTTCCACAGTTGCCTATAGAACTCCCATGAATTCCTACCAATTTCTTTTTTTTTTTTCAATCTCTTAATTTAATTCTCTCTAGTTACTTGTGGAGAAAATTAATATCTTTATTTGTACGTGTGGCAAAACAGAGAAGATAATTGCTTTGGTGACTTCACATAACCTACAGCAACAAGACAGTGACATAGCTGAGAATAGAGTTTACTTCTTCAACTGTCAACTCCTGTTTCCTACAAAGCATAATTCACCAAGAAATAAAAGTCTTATGTGAATTAAACATTCTTCTTTGAGTTGAAATAATTTTTTTCCCTAACATCAACACCTTCACTGCAGGATAGTCTGCAAACTGAAAAGAAAGGCTCTGTGCTGCAGCTGTGTCGTACTAACGCTTCAGCTGGCACATTAACTTCTTTTCGAAGAGCGTTTTAACCTGAATAGAACCTTAGCAGTTACAATGGCAGGAAGATTTTATATAATCCTCATTTTTCTATTAATGAAAACTCTACTGCCTTTAGGATCTGAAAAGGCAAGACCTCTGTCAGAAAGAAAAAAAAAATCACAGATTCTGGAAGACTTATCCACAAGCTGTTAGCAAATATTGTGATGGTTTTACATGTTACTAAGCCACCAAAGTGGTGCAGTGATGAGACCAGAGAATTGATGGGCTATATAAGTTGACCATAATATTGACTATTAAAGGAATGTATGATTAGACTTCAAATATATAAATACTTTTCTTACATGTTGAAGCTTATCATGAAGAGAATTTAAATTTTCAATAAAGAATATAAGATTGAAAGAAAACAGCCAATATTTTAGCTACATTTAAATGAATATGATAATTTTCTTGCTTATAAATATAATTAAACTTTAGTATTTTTAAACATGAAACCCCTATATACCTGCAATTGAGTTTGAAAGAATTCTATCAATACATAATATGGCCACTGAAGAGAGATGAGGGTCTTTGCTTTTACCTTGAAAGGACTCACAGTTTAAAAGTTGCATTTTAGAGCCAGAATAGCATGCTCCTATATGAAAGTAAGGCTAAGATCATCAACAAATTACTAAGATCATAGAAATGTTCAATAACTATAGATGGATGCAAAAGTTTGACAGTGAAGAAGGCTAATAGAAAAAAAGTTAATTCATTTAAAATACAGTATTGGAGGAAAGGTCTACAGATACCCCAGACCACCAGAAGATGAATAAGTGGGCACTACAGCAAATTAAGCCTGAACATCACTGGAGGCAAAAATTACAAAACTGAAGCTGTGTTACTTCGGGCACATCATGAAAAGGCAGGGTTCTTTTAAAAGGACAATAACGCTGGGGAAAAAATTGGAGGAGCAGGTAAATAGGAAGACCAAAAATGAGAAGGATTGATTCCATAAAAGACGTCATAGTCATGAGTCTACGGGAGTTGAGCGGGGCTGTTGAGGATGGGACACTGTGGACATCACTCATTCATAGAATCGCCAGGAGTCAGAAGCAACCAAATTAAGAGTATGTCACACACATGTGTAAGTAGATAAACTCGCAACACATCCTTAGAGTACATTTCCTTCACCTAGCACAGAGTGACCACATTTTACTATTATTTTTTTAAATATATTTTATTGATTTTTACAGGGAGGAAGGGAGAGGGATAGAGAGCTAGAAACGTCGATGAGAGAGAAACATCGACCAGCTGCCTCCTGCACACCCCCCATTGGGGATGTGCCCACAACCAAGGTATGTGCCCTTGACTGGAATCGAACCTGGGACCTTCCAGTCCGCAGGCCGACGCTCTATCCACTGAGCCAAACCGGTTTCGGCAAGTGACCACATTTTAAATTGTTGTAAATGAGTTATGGTAATCCCTGGGCTCTACTCTGGCATTTTTAACAAATAGCTAAATTCTGGTTGAATTATGAAGATTAAGTTGAATTATTCACATTTTCCATTAACATGGATAAACATTTTGAAATTGACATACTCATTTGAACTCTACCATTCATTCATAACAATGCACTGAGTGTTTTTATTGTAGTCACTATTCTAGGTTCTAGAGAGCTGAAGATAGATAAGATGCTATGGGGTAGAAAACATATCCACAATTGATTATTTAAAAATGTAAACTTTGTAATAGACAATCTTTAAAACAAAACAAAGCAAAAAAAAAAAAAAACACACAAAAACCACACAACTTACGGGAATTATCCTACAAGATGAAGGACTGGGTGAGAGCATTCCCACCAAAGGGAGCTTCATTTGAACACTCATGAAGACACAAAGCAACATAATGTAGGTGGAGAACTATAAGCAGCTCAATGTGCTGAAAAAAATAAGAGTTCAAGCAGAGAAGAGTGAGGATGTGTCTGGAGAGATAGAAAAAGGTCAAGATGATAAGTTAGCTATGGCATACAAAGTAGTTTTAACTTCATTCTTCATAAATTAAAGAGCCATTGAAGAGTTTTAAGCGATAGTTCTGTTTTAAACAGTTCACCCTAGCAATGGTGTGGAAAGCAGATTTGAGATCAGAAAATCAGAAGCAGGGAAAACAGATAATTAGGAGAATGTTGAAGTAGTCCGGGGTAGGGATGTGGGTTTTTTTGTTGTTGTTTTTTGAACCTCAACCAGGACAGTTATACCAGTGATGAAGTGGGGGGAAATTAAAGAAATATTTAGGAGACAAAACTGCCAAGACAAGGGGCAAGTGCCAATACTAACTGGCTGCAGGGCAGAGACAAACAGAGACATCAAGTAATTATTGAGTTTTCCCTTGTGTGACTGGATAGATGGTGCGGCATTAATTTGATTAGAGAATAAGAAAAATGACAAGGAAAAGGAGGAGGAAAAAATGAGGAGAGGGAGGAGGAAATTTCACTGATCACTGCACTTGCAGGCACAGTGGCTCCTTAGTGGATGCTGAAAGATAATGTAGTGATATCAGGAGGTATTCATTATCTTCCAAAACATTTAAAATAGAATGTGTATTCTCAGCTACATTAGCATATTTATTATTTTGATTTTTACTTTATAATACTATAGCATTACATTAGAAATTTTTTAATTTTAAAAATATTTTTGATATAAACATAAGTTAAGCTTGTCCATTTACAAAAAAAAGCAACAGTAGGTTAGACTGATTTTTGAGGCATTGCATAATTCTGTCCCAGAGTTAACCTTTAAAATGTAATTTTAAAAGTTTAGGGAAATTTATCAATCATCCCTAGATTTATTAATGAGTTAAGGATTTATCAGACTTAATTCATTTAATCCATGGAATTAGGTCTGAAATAAGTAAATAACTCAAGCTATCCACCTGGTTCATGTTTACTCTGAGATTAATGTTTATGCTTCTTAGATTTGGTCATTACCTCATCAACATGATGCAGTTTATAGAACCCAACCAAATATAACAAAACAAAAAATCACCTAATCAAAATTGTTACCTCATAACGTAATTATTTCCATTTCATCTCCAAGTAGCAATAAATTAATGGTGTATTAAACTATGAAAAGGAATTAAAGCCCGACTATACAGAAATCAGAAAGATCTGTGTTCTATTAACTGACTCATGAACCATATACACGGTTGTGCATTTCTCCTTTGTTAAAATAAATTTTAAAAGACTAGAAATATTATATTACATAATGTGATAAAGATCTAATGACATAAAATCTCCTATAATTTATATATATAAAAGGCTAATATGCAAACTGTCCCCTCGGGAGTTTGACCGGGAGACCGGGAGTTTGATCGCTTGTGGAACACAGCAGATGACCAGTGGCAGTGGTGGGGGCACTGAGGGAGCGAGGGAAGAAGGAGATGGGGAGGCGGAGAATCAGATTGGCCCTGATTGCTGGCCAGGCCTAGGGATCCTACCCATGCATGAATTTCATGCACTGGGCCTCTAGTACTAAAATAAAATACCTCTAGATCTCTCATACTTCTGTGCCTCCAAACACTAAATTTTTCTACATATACATTTTTAACAGTATATTCTACAGAATTATACTTGCAGTGCAAATGTTAGGAAGTCATTTATACCATGATTTGTTATGTATAGGATGCCAATGATTTATCTTAGTTATAATACAGTTTATTTTAACTAAAAAAAAAATAATAATAATTAGAGGGCTGACACAAAGATGGCCCATAGGAACAAAGGCCTTTTAAACTTCCAGGTTATTGCTTTTAATTATCCCTAAATGATTATGGCAACAATATACTATATGATACCCAAGTGACCTGAAAAATTTGATGTGCTTCCCTAAGCACTTAAAAGAGCACTACAATTTGGCACTGGGGAAAATTTGACATTTTACATTTAACCAATTACAACAAAGTATGCGCTACATACTTGGTGCTTATTTTGCTAAATATCCTTAGACTAATATTTAGATCTCAAAGGAATAGGTGCCATCCAATGGAAATCATTAAACTAAAAGGATTTAAACATGAAATGAGTAATTAGAGAGATGGTCTAATTATACATTTGTGCCTGGTCATTCCTAGCTGGTGTTGCTCAGTGGTTAAGTGTTGACCTATAAACCAGGAGGTCATGATTTGATTCGCGCTCAGGGCACAGGCCCAAGATTGCATGCTTGATGCCCAGTAGAGGGTGTGCAGGAGGCAGCTGATCAATGATTCTCTTTCATCATTCATGTTTCTATTTCTCTCTCTCCCTTCCTCTCCGAAATCATTAAAATGAATTAAAAAACACACACAACAGAAACAAAAACAAAAATAATTGCATCTGGTCAAGCAGTTCAGTGAAAGGCGAGACTAGTATGTGTACCTTCTTGGTATGCTCCAGGTTAGGCAGATGGATAATGAGTATCAGATTGATATTTGAAATTTGTTCTATATGCAGTTGTGATTATTTCCAGTTTTCTTTGAAAAAACAGGTAATAATTATTTTTAGACCTAGTTGTGCATCCATTGTCTTTGCAATACTTGTCCTGAACATTATTTCTTCTGAACTTGTTTTAATATGTACTCCACAACTTTTTGAGAGCAATTGAACCAATACATTTTTCCTCAGGGAATGAGAAATAATAATTTAAATATATATATATTTATTTCAGAGAGGAAGGAAGAGGGAGAGAGATAGAAACATCAATGGTGGGAGAGAATTATTGATTGACTGCCTCCTGCATGACCCTACTGGGGACTGAGCCCACAACCTGGGCATGTGGCCTTGACTTGACTGGAATTGAACTCGGCATTCCTCTGTCCACAGGCCAACACTCTATCCACTGAGCCAAAGCAGGTAGGATGAAAAATAATCATTTAAATACTACAATGAAAAAAAAAAAAGTGATTCCAGGGCACCAACCATCACTATAAACCTGAGAGACGTATGAAAAATTTTGGCAGAATGACTGAAACATTTTTAACATGAGGAAAAAGATGCATATAAATTTCTTAGTCACCAAAGGGCCACATTAAAAAGATTTGTTATAGTTGAGGGATTTTTCAAGGTTATGTTATCACCCATCAAACATCAAAACATGAGATGCACAAGACTGAAAAAAATTTAGTAACTTTCATTTTTACATTCAGTGGTGGGTTTCTGGGAAGTAACCAAATGTCCTTGACACTGTACTATGGTTAGTTTCTGCTGCTCTAGCCATTTTGCTGAATACTCTGTTTATCTTTATGGGATGCAGTCATAAACAGTGCCAAGAAATAGTGAAATAAGTACATGGACTTATTTGGTCTTGTTTGCAATAAGAATTTAGAGGGGAAAAAAAAGAACTTTCTGATTAGAATGAGTGTTGTTGTTTGTTTGTAGCTTTTTATGTGTTTAAATAATTGAATGCAGTTGTTTTAAAAAATTAGGGTAGAATAAATTTGAAGCAAAACTTTTCTTTTGGTTTATGGCTAATAATTGATTTTACTTGAAACTAAATTATTGGATTTAAAATCAAGTGAGTTGTGGAATTCCAGTTTATTATTTTTTTATAGAAGTGTATCTCCATTTTAATAAGAAAATCAATGCCATTGACTCTTGAAATTTTAACACCTTTAAAGCCAAAAATGTGTTATGTTTTGTAATCTAGGATTTCATATATAAATCTAAAATAATTAATTAGCATATACAAATTCACAGTGAAAGAAGAAGCTCCTTGTGAAGGAAAAATAATTTGTCATGATTTATTATTGGGAAGCAATGTAAAATATGAAAATGTATCTCATCAAATTTAATTTAAATATATCTATATTGTTAGAAAATACTATTATGTATTTTTCCCATATGCATTCATGGCCATAAGCTTGGTTTTAATAGAGACACAAATATTCTCAAATGGGGTCTGGAAGTTCACATTTAATAAAATGCTTACACAACTTGTTCTAGGTTATTCAAATCTTTCCTGAGCCAGGTATTCATAAATTTAAAGGAAGATTTTATACTAAAAAGCAATGTTTATCCCTCAAAGGGTTATCCTCTATGTCCCTTGTGTCTGTCACATAGTATCTTTATAAATACTTATCAAATGAATAGATGAATTCACATACAAGTGTCCTTGAAGAATTTACAAGTTATAACACCAATATACATTATTATTTCTTTAGCTGTGCAAAGTGCTTTAGCATATTATGCATTTGAAATAAAACTAGAATTTTGAAAGTTCTTTTACATAATATATTTGATCATTTTAACTATAATTTAGATAACATAATTTTAGAAAGTATAATTAATGTTAACCCTGCCATGTACAGCTAGCCAGAGGATTTGACAGCCATACTGTGTTCCCTACATATTCTTCAGAAGATCATAATTTATGTTAATGACTCATTTTCCCAAAGATGGATATCATTTTATGTCAACCAAAATAATTCCTAAATAGGCTAGGAGCTTTATAGGTAAGACGGTAATGGAAATATACCCTTAGGTGAGTTTAGGGTTTCTAAGACTCATATCCTTGGCAATGAAAAATCCTCAACACAAATACAAAGTGAAATTCATTAAAAATAAGACATGATATAAACACAAATATCATCATTCTTGATTTGCATTTTATTTATTTAAAATATATTGTTATTGATTTCAGAGAGGAAGTGAGAGGGAGAAAGTAATTGAAACATCAATGATGAGAGAGAATCATTGCTTGGCTGCCTCCTGCACGCCCCACACTTGGGATCAAGCTAGCAGCCCGGTCATGTGCCCTTGACTAGAATCAAACCCAGGACCTTCCAGTCCGCAGGCCGATGCTCTATCCATTGAGCCAAACCGGCTAGGACTGATTTGCATTTTAGTAAAAGAGTATATTACATTTAATATTTTATCATTTCATTACTATTAAATTCTTCATGGGGTTTTGTTTCTCATAAAACATAGTCATTGCATCTCTAACATAGCTAAATTGTCCTCAAAGTGAGGACAATAGATTACACAACTTTTAAAATAACTATAAATAACCATAACATGGAATTTAGAAAGAAAGCTAAGAAAGTGTCAACCTCAAACTCTAGGTTAACATGAGAGTAAATTAACTTCCTTAGGTTCACTTTCATTACATGCAAAGAAGGAAGGTTAGAAAAGGTACTTCTAATGTCTATTTATACTCTAAAAATCTCTTGCAAATAGGCTTTCATTATTGTTACTATTACCACTATTGCCAATACCACTAAAAGCTTTAGGAATTTAAAGGCGCCAGAACTTGTCCTAGCAGAAGGCATAACTTCATCACTCCTTTCCCAGTCTGCTGGATACCGCATTCTCTAGGAAGAAATCCAGTGGCTTTGGATGATGATCTTTGATTATGATCACTTTTTTTTCTTGCTGAGTTATGGCACAGCAATAAATAAATAAAAATAAGATAAAATTGTTCATTGAATGAAAAGTATATGAGAATATATTTCTTGCAATACCTTGATATTTTTAGTATATATTAGATATTTTCTTTACAAGTTTAAATATTCAATATTTATATTTTAACCTAAGATCTTTGGAAATATGACAACTTCTAAGTTACACTGCAAAGATTTAAAAACAAAATGTAGTTTATTTCTGAGTAAGAACACAGTTGCTAAGCCTTGAGTAGTATGAGATAACTGAGATGAACGCAGGTCTAATGAGACTACGCTTTTTCATTTACTTCATCATTCATTGAGGGTTTCTCTTGAAATATTTTCAGCAAATTAAATTTTAAATGTTTTGCATTAAAATTGAATCCAGCTAGATAACATTGTCCTTCACAGAAATGCCAACTCTAGGTCAAGAAGAAATGTCTTTCCATATCCAGTAACTTTGTTAACCTAGCACTCTATTACATTGACATTGAATCAGAATCACTATTTACTTTTCCTTATCAATAGGGTGCTATAAAGAATTTTTCATTCAAAGTATCTCAGTAAAAGAAAGCTCGAGGCATCTGTGCTTTTAAATTTTATTTTAGGAAATTTCATTTTGACCTATTTGTGACTTTATAGTGTAATTACACAACTTTAATTTTCCATGATGGTGTCAGAATATACACTGAGTGGCCAGATTATTATGATCTCTGAACACATAATAATCTGGCCACTCAGCGTGTATATATATTATAGGCCCGTTGCATGAATTTGTGCATGGGTGGAGTCCAGCCAGCCTGGCCAGGGGGAGGGGACATGGGCGGTTGGCCTGCCTGTCTGCTGGTCGAACTCCTGGTTGAGGGAACAATTTGCATATTAGCCTTTTATCACATAGGATATACACTGAGTAGCCAGATTATTATGCGTTCAGAAATCATAATAATCTGGCCACTCAGTGTATGTGTGTGTGTGTGTGTGTGTGTGTGTGTGTGTGTGTGTGTGTATTTACCCTGCTATAAACTGGTATCTGGTGGTATGTTCTACATGTGAAAATCAGACATGCTACCAAAATTAAAATGTTCAGCAAACCAGACAGCACCTAGAACAGTGTCTGACATTGACTGGACACCAAACAGAGGTTTATAAAGTGAATGACTGAGTGGAAATTGTCTCAATTATTATTAGAACAAGTTGCTAAAAGTCTGCCATGTTAGGCAGAGTTTAATGCTAGTTAAGTTGTTAATATGCAATTGTGCTGTCCCCGGAACTGCAGCATGTATCCAAGTGCTTACCCTGTTTGGACAGTCTGAGAAGTAAGATTCTCATTTAGCCAGACGGTTATTGTTATGCCTCATCTCCTCTCTCCCAGTGGTGGCAGCAACACATATTTAGTCCTGAGCTTATTTGTGATTAGGAGCTAGACATTATTTGTCCAATTAGCATCCTTATCTCCAGAGAATAAGGGAACAAGTTGCCTCATTGTGTTATAATTTACAACCTGAAATTTTCAGTCTGTAGAGAAAGCCTACATCAATTTGTCAAAAGAAAACATGATTTGTTTGAGTTTGAAATAATTTTCTTATATATTTATAATAGATGTTGCTTTCTGAGTCAGTCTGGAGAACATATATCCACACCAGAATTTGACTGTGTGTGGGTCTGAGTAACATAAATAAATGATTTTTAACTGAATAATAAATAAAAGATATAGTGCAAGAAATATATCAAAAAACTAATTAAATGTTCATCTGCTCTGTGATTGCTTTTCCGTGGGTGACATTTGTGCTAATAATTAATTTTTCATTTCACATGACACATAACTTTGTGAAAAGTTCTGAAAGCTACATTCAAAAGTTATGGTTGGAAGGGAAAATAACTTCAAATTGAACAATATAATTAATTCTATGATTGAAAAAATTTTCTATGTTTGATCTTGAACCATCTCAGGTTTTCTATATATTTTAGTAGCAAGAAACCCATATTATAAAATTTCCAAGCCAACATTAAAATAGAAGATATAAAAAAGTATATGCACCTTCATTCGTTTATTCAACAGCTACTTAAGTGAAGTACAGGCACTGTATTCAGTGTTTAGAATTTTAAAATTTGAATTATACATTGACTTATTTTGAAAACTGATGGCTTCATGTATATATACCTAGGTGAAGGCAAGCAATAATTGAAACATTAAACTTTTTCTTTTACATCATGCAAATCTAAACTGCATATCCAAGACAATTCAAGCAAACTTGCTCATGGAAAAAGCTCTTGGGTGGCACTCTAGTCCATTATTCTATGTAGATTTGATTACATTTGAATTCATTCCCTAATCCACCTATTTGCCAGTAGGTCATTTATTAAATCCTTAATTCCATACATATTTCTTAAGTCCTGCCTTGTGCTGAGTGTTCCAGTCATTGGAGATACAGCAGTGAACAAAATCAGACACACTTCACCATCTATATATATATATATAAAAGGCTAAGTGACCGGCCGACTGGCCAACCACCTGGTAGCTATGATGTACACTGACCATCAGGGGACTGACACTCAACGCAGGAGCTGCCGAGTGACAGCAACTTTGCAGTGTCCTCCTGCACTCCAGGACCCCTCAGGGGATGTCAGACTGCTGGTTTCGGCCCGATACCCACAGGCCAGGCCAAGGGACCCCACCTGCCGGAGGGACCCCGCTCACTCTGAAGATGCCTTTCCAGCTCCAGCACCCCCCCAGGTGTGGCTGGCCAGGGAGGGACCATGGGAGGTTGGCTCCAGGGCATGTCTGGCTCGTCTTGCTCAGTCCCACCTCACCAGCTACCTTCTAATTAATTTCCTTTCAAAGTGCATGAATCCGTGCACTGGTCCCCTAGTAATCTAGTCTGTTATGAAACTGCAAAGCACAGAATCAATAAAGGAATTAAACTGAAAATGCAGGGTTTCCCTGGCTAGGTCAACTCACTCGCTGCCCAGCACTGAGGGGAAAATAAATGACTGGACAATGTGCTTTGCCAATATGAGCCATCAGTAAGCTGGATGTTCTGATTAAACATTGCTATAATTATTAAGCCAAAATTCTTCCTGCTTCACATCCTTGCTGCTTTTACTCAACCCCCAACTCTCCGAATGGATGACTCCTTTGAATCCCTCCCTATATCTAAAGTAGTACTCATCATCCCCACCACTCATTCCCATCTTGTTCCACTCAGGCTCCTTTTGAAACAGCAAGTCCTAGTTTATTTTCTTCCTACAACTTTTCTTTTATTTTTTAAGTTAAATTTATTGGGGTGACTTTGGGTGGTGGGGACACAGTGCCATATACAGATCTTATATAATAGAAATCTACACTTGAAAGCTATATGAACCTGTAGAACTTTTCATAACTTATACCCATCTCACTTATCTTAAATTCCTGGTTAATCTCCATTTCGCTCACTAGGGGCAAACTTTGTGAGGGCAAAGTCATCTGTCTTTTTCACTGTTGCCATGCACAATCCTGCCACATAAAAGAGAGGGAATGAAGCAAACTATAAAAAAGCACAAGAGATATACACAATAGAGAATGAAGAAGCCTGCAGGTAGTTAGGAGGACTCAGCTGACATACAGAGAATATGTGAGTTGGGTTAATCCTATTTGCATTGCAAAGGAAGATTATAATCTCTTGCCCTTAACACCGAAAAATCTTTTCAATCCAGAACACTGTTTCTTCATAAGACCCAGCCCAATTATATATACTATACTTAATTTCAGTGAGATTCTGCCTCCTCTCCTCTCTCATATGTATCTATAGTATAATATGCTTCTCTTTAGCTAAACTGGATGTCTTCAAGTTAAATAACATAACCAATCTACTGGGATACCTTATTTGATTCATGAGTTTCTCCCTTAGTGACTTGTGTCACAATATCTGTGACACAACTTCTAAGCATCAAGTGTTAAAAATCAAGTGTTAAAAATCCTCTCCTCAGAGAAACGACATATTTTTCTTAACAGTATTAACTCGGTAAGAAATGAAATCAGTCAAGTTATGTGAAACTATTAGTTCAAAATCAATGTAGACTATGTTGCTTATCTTGTGTGTGATCTGGAGATATCAGAATGTTTCCTGGTGGTAATTTATATCACAATCACAGAACCGTAATATCCATGTTGGGTTCTAGTCATCAGCAAGAGGAAGAGATTGGATGAAATAGGAAATGCATTTTGGCTACTCTGTGCTCAACCGAGTTATTCTCATCTGACAGCCAGTTCCAGTTATGCGGCTTAAGCTCTAAGGGATTTAGAGGTTAATTATTTCAGAAATTACCTGTCCTCTTAGTGGCCACACAGTGGCTGAAGGTTGCTCCATTTTAAAGATAACAGATTCTAATTTTTATATTTAGGTATAAGGAATAGAGTATTTTATCAAGTGCTCTACATTGTAATGGAACTTCTAAGCATCAACTATATTGAGGCCTAAACATTCCACTCATAAACATTGACGGTATTTTTGGATTTATATAAACTTTAGAGAAATTTGTCATGAGTTTATTTCTAATGTACATTTGGAGGATTTGTGAGACCTGTGACTTGCATGTAATTTCAGAGATTAATTTTTAGAAGCAGTGTAGGAAATACATCTTGGTTGGCATTTTCATTTCTAAGACATCCAATTTTCAAAAATAATTATAAAGAATGCTCTTGATTGAATAATTTTTATCTCTGGAGATCTGGTATAATGAGTAAATATAATGGTGAGCAAGATGTTGGACATTATGATTCCAGGTAAGGGCAGATATAGCAGCTATAACTAGGTCAAAAATGAAATGTCTTTCTCAAATATGGTCTTGGCAGGGATATCTTCTTTGTCCGGAAAAAGAAACAGCAATGTCCCCATCATCACCTGTACAAGACATCAAACGACTTGCACTGGTCTTCTCAATGTCACTATAGATGCCTCTTACTTATCTCACTTGGGTTCTGAATCACATCTACTCTTACCCTCTGAAAAGCATTGCTTTTGTGATATTCTCCTGAATGGTTTTTCTTTCTCAAGAACCCCATCCTTACTGACTTATATTTTAACTTAATAAAATTAAACCAGTAAGCCTGAGAATTATTCTAGAGAGGTAAAAAGACTTATTTTACAAGTATCAACATATAAATAACCAGCGGTATGTTACATCCTAAAAGCAAACAAAACTTTTTTTGGCTCAGTGTTGTATATACAGTACATGCTAGCCAATGTTAAACATGTTTTCTAGGGGCTTGGGGGAGGGGGAAGAGCCTAGCGTTTAGCAGTTTTCTGTGGCATAAACACTCTCACCCTGACTGATTTCAAGTTATCGGCAAAATGTCATTATTGAACATTGAGTTTCAGGAAATGCGTAGTATCACACCATTATCAATAGACTTTCCACCATACGGACATAGATGTAAATAACCTGAAGGGCATGTGTTATTAATGAAGATTGTGACCCCCTCAAATTCATATATTGAAGTCCTAATCCCCTATGTGATTATATTAGGGGATGGGAACTTTGGGAGGTAATTCGGTTTAGGTGACATCATGAGGATGGGGCCCCCATGGTGGGATGGACATCCTTATAAGGACACTAATTTATTTCCGTTCTTAAACAATATAAGCTCACTCTACCTCAGAACCTTTGCACTAGCCCTACCCTCTTCTCAGAATGATCTTACAGCAAAAGTTAAAGGCTGGCTGCTTCCCACCATCCGGATCCCGGGTAAAGTACCATTCCCTCAGAGAGGCTCCTCTTCCCAGGAACTGGAAGTAACCGCCCTGTCACACCCTCACATCACTTTGTTAAACTCTCTACAAACCAGGCACCCTTATATATTTATCTGCTATTTTATTTATTTGTTTAAAAAACCATTGTGCCTCACTCTCAAGAACAAATATTTAATAAAAATTATGACCTTGTTTGTCTTGTTTGCTTGGTGATCCCAGGGCATTCAAATGGTACTTTTTGAATGAATCAGTAAACAAATTCAGTGTTTTGTGTGGAAGTGTTTTATGTGCTCTTCTCATTGTGAGTAGAGAAACAGCATGATATCCAGACAGCGTGTTAACATGAGGTGGAAATCGAGTGAGGTTACTTTTTGATCTCTGAGCAGCAGTTTGAAGAATGTTTTTCCTCTGTGACAGTGCAGGTTACTGAGGGAATGAGTTCCTACTCTCTGCAACAGAATATGTCCTGACGGAGAGATGAGAGCAAAGCTGAGTGTTAAGGATTTTTTTCCTTCTCTGTTGTTCATTTTTCCCAGCTGCACAGAGAAAATAAGAGGGAATAAAAGGGGATTTAATTATGGGAGCAGAGAAGGAGAAATGTCGAGTTTGGTCAGTGTATACACTATTATGCATGAATTAAATGTTTGTTTTTTAAGTAGGTTTCCGAGCTGCTCTGATCCTAGATCTCCTCTCCCAAGCCCCACTCTTCCACCCATGACAGCAAACCTATCAGTTCCGCGGGCAGCTGCATGGAACTAATAAGTCAATGAGAGTATATCTCTCCCTCATGGAGCGTAGTGCAGTGCCCTGCACAGAGTAAATGACCCTAAAACAATGTGTTCATTGTCTCCAAATAGCTGACAAGGGAGATTATTCATAAGCACGTGTGTTAATGTAAACAAATTAATCCGTTTTGTGGGAAATCAGCATCGGTATCTGTCCCAAAGATGTCTGGACCAGGATTAGGTTAGGGATGGAGTAGGGAGAACTGGTAGGAGCTGATAATTATAACCACTAAATATATATTTTTAAAGAGCTCTTAAGTTTACATCTGATAAAATATGATTGATCATCGTGCCAAGCAGATAGGAAAAATAATTCCTATTAGTGTAGCTTTCACATCTGTGGGTGCATCACTGTGGATAATGCAAGTTTCATCAAGATTTTTATGGAAACAATAAGAAATGAAGACGAATAAAATGAATATGATAGGATAGTCTTAGCAACCAAACTACATTCTTGCTAAATAGATGGAAGGCTCAAAAGAGAAAACACAAGCAGAATGGAAGGTCCACTGTAGAATTCTGGGAAATATCAGTGATAGCACCAGGAAATTTACCCTATTATGATTATCTAAAGACTGTTTCCTCATTTTTGAACTGTTCATGCATTTAAAACGAAAATATAAAAAGAAAGGTTGGACCATTCTAAGAAAAGCTGAATGAAAAGGAAAAAGAATAAAACTGAAAATGTCAGATGTTTGGTGAATATGAGGAAATAGGGAAATACACTATAAATGTTACTATTCAAGGGAAATTACTAAGTAGCAAGTTGGGACCTCAAAATCCCACTGGAGGTGAAACAGAGATGGACTGGGCGCTTCTGAAGAGAATACATCAGGCTCCTCACAAGCACTAGTGTTGCGTACTGCTGTGGCGCAGGGACTGAGGGAGTTTTTAGAACATAGATAAGGCACTAAGTGCAGCCCTTAGAGGGATAAAAAGGTTTTGACACCTAAGGAGTCTACTTCACACCACGTTTTGACATCATTTGTCTCAGAAAATAATTAGTATTTAGAAACTGCCACCTTAGAAAAGTGTGAGAATGCTTTCAGGTACTGAGGAGAGGGAGCTAGCAGGTCAATCCAAGATTGAGTGTTAAGCAAATACTGTAACATGTGTGACAAAAGGCAGAGTAAGGTAAATGTTGATAATCTTTATTTTCTAAGCAGACTTTATTAAAATATGAAGGTTGTCATTTTTGCTATTATTGTAGTTGAATCAAATTTATCTCAGATCAGGGATCAGTTCTCCATGATTAGTTATAACAATTTTTAAAAAGTTATACCATTTTAGGGACCATAACAATTTGTTTAGTATACTGTTTTTTTCACCCCAAAACACATTAAATAAATATGCTATAAAAAGTAATAAGTTGCCCTAGTGGGTATTGATCAAGGGCACATATCTCAGTTGCAGGCTCAATCCTTGGCCCTGGTCTGGGTGTGCAGGAGGCAACCAATCCATGTGTCTCTCTCGAATGGATGTTTCTCTTTCTGTCTCTCCCCTCCCTTCCACTTCCCTAAAAATCAATTGAAAAATATCCTCAGGTAAGGATTAACAATAACAACAAAAAGTAATAATTCAACCTTAGGCTTTTAGGCAGAAAAACAATAGTTACCAATTAACCTTATATTACTTTCACAAACAGAAAATATCATAAGGAAGAAAAATTAAGTTGTGCCTCATATTTGGCTGATCCCCTTGCTTTATACAATAAGCAAGAATAATTAAGGGATAGCAACTTCTATTATGTCCGCATATTTAAAGTATGCTTTCGCTTCTGGTTTTATTTTGCCATAAAGTTTTTTTTTTCCCCTCCTCGGTTTTAAATGTTGTTGAAAGTACAGTAACCAGGAGCCCCAACTAGTTAAGAAAGGGATGCAGAAAGAGGACCATATCTTACCAGGAATAACTCTGTACTCCTTCAGACCTAGAATCAGGTCTTACCTTCCTCCTGGACTGAGTGCGTGTAATAACCATGTTTTCTAGTTTTTGTATTTGATGCTTGGTCATCTTGGGACCTTGTTGACTCTATGATCCTATCAATAAATGCAAAAAAAAAGCATGGGACAAAATTCAACATGCATTTGTGATAACAACTCTAAACAAACTGGGTATAGTGGGAATGCACCTCAATATAATAAAGTCCCTGACCAGGAATCCAAACGGCAACATTTCTGCATGCATGGACAACATCCAATCAACTGAGCCCCAACAGCCAGGACTAGTTCTTCTTTCCTTCCTTCCTTTTTTCCTTTCCTCTTACTTCCCTTCCAGTCTTTCTTCTTTCCTTCCTTTATCCATTTCCCCATCCCTCCCTCCTTTCCTTCCCCTTTCTGTCCTTCCCTCTCCCCTGTTTTGCTCCTTCCTTTTCTTCCTCCCTTTATTCTTCCTCCCCTCACTTCCTTTAACCCTTTTTCCCCTCCTTGGGTCATATAGTCTCCCCAGTAAGTATTTATTTGGTTTGGGTAGATGCTGTAGTGAACAAGACCAATATAGTTTCTATCCTTGTGGACCTACCAGGTTTATGATGAAGAATGGCAATAAGCATTATAGAGTAAGGAAAATATAGTTAGCCAATTATTAAAATAGAAGAAGAAGATGCTTAGGAACTTGTACCTGAGGACCTGACCTAGACCAGGGTTCAAAAGAATCTTTTCCTCAGGTCAAAATCATTTAACACATAGAGACATAATGAAATGCAGCTAAATTAATTTAATTGATTCCGTCTGAGATTAAATTTTCATATTAAGTAATTTAATGTGACTTTGATACAGTCACTTATGCAGAACATTATACTCACCTAGGGTCATTTTAAAGATGTATTCAAATTTTTTATTTATATTAAAATTAAGACTTTTTTAAAAATCAACGCCAACTGTATCTTTTAGTGTCTGATTATTTTATATTCATTTTCCCATTCTGAAAATGCACTTAAAATATCAATGAAGAAATAATACTTGATTTACAAAATTGAGCTTTTACAAAAGGAATCTTTTGAGAAATATATTATATTGCTTAATTCAAAAATATTTTAGAAGTTGGCTTGTAGCATCAAAATCCTCATACAGAAAATAACCCTCATCATATTATTGAGTGAGTCATAGATATTATCATGATTGGAAAACAGAAGGACAAAGTGATTTTTCTCAGCACAGCAAGTCAGTCATATTTTTAATCATGTCCTTAGCCTATCATCTCTCAGTAATCAATCCCTGGGGTATTTGAATTGGTTGGTCCAGTTGAAATTGAATGTTTGAAATGAATGTATTTGACAATATTATATTTTATAGTTAGAGGAATTTTGGAAATGAAAAAAACAAAAACAAAACAAACAAACAAAAAAACACCTCCAGTTAAATATCTTAGGAGAAAATCAGGATGTGACCTAAACCTACTGGATAGAGGACTAATATACATTATTGGCTTCCTACCACTGATTTTATGGTCATTTTTTTCTTCTCATCCTTTTTTAATATTTCTGTTTCCTGATTTGGGGCTTGATTGAGAATTAAAATTTCAATTACACCATTTTGTTGTGTGAACTGGGAAAGGATAAGTAGCTCTGAAGGTGAAAAGAGTGGCTACTTAATGACAATAAAGGAGTGTGAAAGTTCACCTGTGATGATTTTCTCCCTACACTAATACAAAGAGCACACATTAAACTTTTATTGTTTAGTACCAGAGAAAATATTTGTAGCTCGGTCTACGAGTTCTCTATTGCTGTGTAACAAATAACCAGAAAGGTACTGGTTAAAATCAACACAAATTTATCATCTTACAGTTTCCCTGGGTGAGGACTCTGAGTATAGGCTCCAGGTCGCATGAGGTGGAAATCTAGTTGTCACCTGGGGCTGTGATTCCATTTAAAGTTTTAGGGTCTCGCCCTAACCGGTTTGGCTCAGTGGATAGAGCGTTGGCCTGTGGACTGAAGGGTCCTGGGTTCGATTCCGGTCGGGGGCATGTACCTTGGTTGCGGGCACATTCCCAGTGGGGGTGTGCAGGAGGCAGCTGATCAATGTTTCTAACTCTCTATTCCTCTCCCTTCCTCTCTGTAAAAAAAAAAAAAAAAAAAAAAAAATCAATAAAGTTTTAGGGTCTCTTCTAAGCTTACTGGATGTTGACAGAATTGAGTTCCTTGAGCCTGTAGGACTGAGGCCCTCAGCTCCTAATAGCCACCCACTGTTCCTTCTCTCCCCACAATTTGGCAGTTTACTTCTATAAGAAAAGGACTCTGCTGTTTCAAATCTTTTCTGTCTCTGACTGTTACGAGTTTATTTAAGTGGAATCTGATTAGGTCAAGACCACCAGAATAATCTCCCTTTTAATTAATTTAAAGTCAACAGTTTAAAGATCTTAATTCCACATGCAAAATCTCTTCACCTTCTCCATTTAACCTTTCCCTGGTAGGCAAGCAGGTTATACAGGGCATGTGACTCCAGGGAGCCAGAATTAGAGGCACGAGAGCATTCTGTCTACCACAAGAGGCTTCCCCAGGATCATTTTCACTTTATAATATGTAGAAAGAATACTATCAGAAGAGAGTAATACTACTTCAAATAAGTTATACAGCAAATTGCCTGTCTTCAAAAATTAATTGAAAAAGAAATAGTTTTTAGTAAACTTTATAGCTACAGAGATACAACTTAACTCATTTTTATTTAATTTGAAAAAAGTTCAAAAGGCACTGAAACACACGTTGTATACTTTTGGTATAAAAATTAAAATATTAATAATATTTTTTATGAGAAGGTATTTTAAACAATCAAGATTATTGGTGCACCGAATTGTTGCATGAGGTACAGCAGTATGGCTGTTCCTATATTTTTCTCTTATTGTGGCATATCAGGAAAGCAGTTTCACATGGCACCTTCACACTAGGAAGGAAGACAACAAACTGACATTTGCAATGCCCTCGACTTAGGCTGCTCCCTAAGTCATTCGTTGTTTCATCTTAGGCTGCTTACTTACCATTGGTTGGAAATCAGAGGATGTAATGTGCATCCTTTATTTGAAATATGCTGACTTATATGCACAGTTTTAGAACCATAAGATTTCACATTTAAATACTATATCTTAGTGCCTTGGATCAATGAAGAATATGTTTTTATAAAATAAACACTAAGTATATAGTAAACAATAAAAATGTCACAAATGTTGACATTATAAAGAAAATGCCCAACAAATCTATATAATAAAAGCCTGAGTGACCGGAACGACCAGAATGGCTGGTTACAATGATGTGCACTTGACCATCAGGGGGCAGACACTCAATGCAGGAGCTGCCCCCTGGTGGTCAGTGCACTCCCACAGGGGGAGCGTCGTTCAACCAGATGCTGGGCTCACAGCTGGCAAGTGCAGCAGCAGTGGTGGGAGCCTCTCTCACCTCTGCAGCAACGCTAAGGAGCAGTGAGCTGAGCGGTAAGGAGCAGCCAGCAGGCAGGTGGTAAGGAGCAAGGGATCCCAGACTGCAAGAGGGCACAGGCTGGGCTGAGGGATGCCCCTCCCCGCCCAGTGCATGAATTTCGTGCACCGGGCCTCTAGTATTAACAATAATAATGAAGCCAATAATATACCCAATCTCTAGCATCAGAAATGTTTCCTGGCACCCATACTCAAAGAGAGCATCAGGGCTTCCTGTTCATCTATTGTATCATGCACAACATGTAGCTTTCTAGCTACTTATTCCCTAAACACTTACTAACAAAGTATAAACACAAGTTTAGTCACTTTTTAAAGGTGAATCTAATGGTCATTTTAGAAGAAAGAGATTCCTAGTTTCTATTCTATTTATTTACTTTTACATTAACTTATGTATGTTTTAGGAATGACTCCTAACATCACTATGGAGTTAAATGCAGAAAGCCTGGCCATAAGAAATTCTTTATGTGCTGTGCCAGATATACAAGACCTAATATGGCGATCCTTTACCAGCCTACTCTGTAATAATATGTATTAAAATGCATATGAATGTACTAAAGACCATGATCACAGACATTGGAGACAAACAGAACCTAAAGGTACTTCCGGTGGCTCAGGCACCTCCCAGCAATGACCTTGGCCTGTTATTTAATCTCTCTGAAGGTAAATTTTTCATCTCTAAAGTCAGATAATACAGAAATGATAAATAAAATTGATTAGCATAATGTCTGACATGAATTTTGATCTGAGCAAGTAGTAGTTAATATTGTTATTATTAGAATATAGGCTTCCTATATTTTCTGATAATCAAAAGTAAATTTTTGGCTCCCATTTTATCCTTGCTTTATGAAGCATGGGAAGAAAATGTAACCACAGTTTAAATAAAACAACACATGCGATGTTGTTAACCAATTTACACCCAACAAATTTAATTTAAAAAACATAAGCCCTGGCTGGGTGGTTCAGTTGGTTAGAGTATCCTCCTCTACACCAAAAAGGTTGTGGGTTTGATCCCTGATCAGGGCACATACACGAGGCAAACAGTAGATATTTCTCTCTCTCTCCCTCCCTCCCCTACCCATCCCTTGCTCTGTCTCTGTAAAATCAATAAAAAAGCATATCTTGGGATGAGAATTGAAATAGAAACAAAAACACAAGAGCTCATATTTTTGCATAAGATGCAATTAGTTAAAAAAATAAAAGGTCTATATTTACTTGACTCTCTGCATATCAGTCTCATACTGATAATACAATGTAGTCTACATTGTTTCTGCAATTTGGGAAACTGGGCATCATTTCAATGCTTCATGTTAAGAATCAGAAGGAAAATTACATTATGTCAATAGGACTCATTCCCAATTTGTGATCATTTTATTTTGGTGGTATTTGTGTTTTTCTCTTAAGCTTGAGGGGGGGAAATATGATACATGCAATCGAGGATTTGAAATGACTTAGAAATCATCACTTTAAAAAATTCCCCTCAATCCAGGACAGAGATCCTCTAAGTTTTGCCAGATTTTTAACTCTGGGGGAATGCTGTTGACAGTGTCAGTCTGCTACAGTTCATCAGAACATGCTATGTCTTTAGCAGAGACAGATGTCTGCCCGACCTTCTGCTCTACTTGCTGATCCCTGCTTTGCACATTTTCTGCCAACCAGTTGATCTTCACACAGAAGTCAATGATCACAGTCAATTATGTGCCAACATTTCCTTTATGCTAAAATACAACTAGAGCTTTTGAAATAAATATACTGGGGTCTAGTCACAACAGTGGTTAGCCATTCTACATTTATTCAGTGAAATCTAAATTTTGTATACTGTTCCTTTTAATACTGCTCTTGTCCCACCAAAAAGAAACAAATATATTGTTGAGATAATGTTAGAATAGGCTGATTTATTGACTCAGTCAATATATTTTCATTGAGAGCCTACTCTGCTTACAGAAGTTCTGAAGGAAATTGGGATAAGACACAAATGCAGAAGAAAAAGAAAACAATGAAAAATAATTAGAATCTCTTTCTAAAAAATGTGATAACATACCTTCATCCATCAAAAACCACCATAATTGAAGCTGTTATTTTTCTTGAGAGATCTTGTATTCTCTAATGACCTAAAGTATTGTAAAGAGTTGAGTCCCTACCTTGTTAAAACATGAAAAATTTCCTAGTGGAGAATTCACTACTTATAATTCAAGTCTATTTACCTTTTCTAAGTTAGAAACAAGTATTTCTCATTTGCTTTTTACACATTTCAAATTATATACTTTCTTGTTTTTAGTATTTCACAGTTACCTTGTATACTCTAGGATTCTGTATCCTAAAAGACTCTTTTTCCTGCTTTGTTGAAGTCTTGAGAACTTCATTCACTATTACCTTACTAGCAATGATTCTCCTTTAAGTCATTAAAGTTCTCTTGTAAAGAATATACAGGACTGAGAAGATTTCAAATATAGGATTTGGAAATCCAAATGTATCAGTAGTCTTTCAGAACCTTACAGAACCATGATTCCTTTACAATATTTTCTTAAATTTTTGGGGAAACTATATCACATTACTCTTGAATAATCCAGTTTTCCATGACTCAAGAAGGAAACAATAGATATAAACACAGGCATTGAAAGATAGATCGAAGTAGAGGTCTCCCTGTTTCTTCCAATAGGTATATACAGATAGACTGAAAGACAAGTTCACGAGTCACTATCTCTGCCACCTTTGTTGCTAATTTTAGATGAAAAGGAGTTTGTAAAACTCACTTCACCATCACCCGGTCAACCTCACCCACACCCACACCCCAGCACCTTCCTTTTTCACTTTTCTTTTTTTAACTGTTCTTGTGATGTTCCCTTTAAGGAAAGTTCAGCCCTCTTTTTCCCTAGTCCAGAGAAAGTGGGCTGGGGAGTGCAGTATTAGCTGAACATGACTTGACTTCTAAGCAAAAACCTTATTTATCATCAAACAAAAGTACTCAAACATTATTTGTAGAGGTTACTCCATTAAGGTTGCTGTCTTGAGGACTTTGAAACAACATTTTCAGTCGCTTTAATTAAGCCCATTTTGCACAACACTTAGGAGAAATGGGGTTACTTCTCTGGGAGGCTGATGGAGTGTATTCCTCTTCCTTGTCATGTTTCTGTGTGCCAATGATAAGCTTCACAGCTGTAAATCATTTTCCCGTGTTTCTTGCTTGGGATCTTAGCAAACTGTCTCTCTGGACTGATAAGAAGCTGTTCTATGTTATATGTTGAAAGTAGTTTATATAAGTTAGAACTGCTTTACCAAACATAAATTACGGTAAACAGAATTCATCCTTGCCATATGGAGCTGCATTGTAAAATAACTTGATCTATATCACAGTATGTACGTCACTTCAGAAACTGATCTGCTCCTTCTGTTTGTGTTTTACAATATTGAGAGGAACATCCTCATCCCTTTATATGTTACTAGTAGCCCTGTGCATGGATCTCTGCGTGAGTAGCTTGCTGCCTCTTGCCTCAGCTGGCCAAGCGCCCACCACCTTTGGTAGCTCTCCCCTGCTTGTAGCTCGCTGCCCCGCCCTCATGGAGCTCTCCGCCTGCTGCACCACCCTCCTGGAGCTCCCCCCTCCTGCCCCCCTCTCTCCTCCCCCGCCTCATAGCTCCCCCCCGTCCTGCCCCCTCCTGTAGCTTTTCGCCACCCCCGTGTAGCTCACTGCCCCACCCTCCTGCAGATCCGAGATCTGATCTTAAGTGGTTGGTTGTTACACCTCAAGGAGTAATGGATAATTAGCATATTCCTCTCTTATTATATAGGATAATCCATACTTCATTTTATATTTTATTATCACCTGTATCTTAATATATACATATTATACTCATTTTTCCTGTATACATATACATATATGAATATACACTTCAGTAGGGGGGCTGGACAATGAACAAATACATTCATATATATGTATATATAAATATATAAATAGATGAGACTATATGAGAAAAGATTCCGAAAATACATAAAATAAATACAATGCATGTATTCACTGATTTAAAGCATATCAAATGCAAAACACATTTAAGTCCAAACTTCAAAACAAGTCGAGATACTAAAAAATTGAAAGAAAAAAAAGAAACACAACAGTTTCTCTTATTTTAACCCACAAAGGAAGAACGACTGCTGTGTTCAAAGTACTTTTTATTCCTTTAAAAAAAAAGCTTTATAAAAGGCCAAGAAACAAAGATGAAAATTGTTTGATACTATTTAAATGGCTGTGCTACGGGGAGCAAAGTCTTCTCCACACCAAAAGCCCCAGAGATCGGTCAGCATTAGAAAACTCCTACAGGTCAGCCCCAGAGACTCAAAGCTTCTGAAGGCCGGAGTCTCCTTGAAGTAGAGGAAATGCTTCTCTTCTGAATCACCTTCTTAAGCATTTCTGTTCTCATTTTTTTCCTTCAACTTCCATAATGTGTTGCCCTTAGCCACCTTCAGGACATGCTTGCTCATATGCAAACCACCTACCCTAATATTCGTAGGAATGACTGAATTAACACATGAGGCCCCTTAAAACCTCTCTTTTTAATATTCCTTGGAAACTACATATATTTAAATTGTCATTTCATATGCTCTGAGAACCATATATATCTTAAAAGAACTACCAGAAGTCTACTCTAGAATGGTTACATTAAAATTTTTTAAAAATATATTTTAAAAGTATGAGATTAATGAATTATGATTCAGGAAAAAAAAAAGCAGAAGTGAAGTCATAAGTGGTTCTTCAAAAAAAGTGATAAAAAGGTCACATCAGTGGAAAATATATTTAAGAAACTAAAATTGACAATATAAAACTAGAGATGTCAAAGCGAATATAGTAAGAGATGTAGAGAAAATTTTTAAAAAGCGACCCTTGTATATTTAGATTTAAGTACTTTGTTAGTCTCATCCTGGGTCAAACATAAGGCTGAAATGAGTGGGAGGAAGGAGAATCAGACCTATTGCAGGAGAGCCACTGAAGAGGAGAGTATCCAGTGGTCGGCAAACTCAGTCAACAGAGCCAAATATCAACAGTACAACAATTGAAATTTCTTTTGAGAGCCAAATTTTTTAAACTTAAGCTTCTTCTAACGCCATTTCTTCAAAATAGACTCGCCCAGGCCGTGGTATTTTGTGGAAGAGCCACACTCAAGGGGCCAAAGAGCCACATGTGGCTCGTGAGCCGCAGTTTGCTGACCATGGGTATAGACCAACAAGGGAAGATGGTGCCGGCCTAGTGCTCTGTTTGACAGACAGGAAGAAAAGCTTCTGTCTTGGGTATACACTTTGGTAGGGGGCTGGACAATGAACAAGCAGTTCCAATGTAGTGTAATAAGCATTACATTGGCGGTGGGGGTGAGGGGTGAGTAGGTGGGAGTGGATTGGGGTGAGGGAGGTGGGAACAGAGAGCTATCAGAATAAATCTGCTTAGATGAATAGGAGGTTGCCCTGTGATGGCCTATAAACCAGGGAAGGATGAGAAATATGACTTGTGGGGTAAGCAGAGCCTAGAGGATTAAGTACCATTACAAAAATAGTAGCCTCTATCTTGCTTTTTCTCTTGAAGCAATCTTTCTGAGTGTCCTTGATCTTTTATAGTATGGTATGAACTATTACCATGCTAATCCAAGTTACTCTAACTTTCTGACTTTTAACTCACTTAATTCTCTTTTCCTACTTAATTAACTATTCATAACACTTTAACTTAGAAATTTCTGTATTGGTCAGTTAATACCCCACACACAAACTATCCTAGATTTGACAGCATCAGAAAGCCTGGATTTACATCCCAGCTCTACTATTGAAAAGTGGGCATTAATCTGACTGGTGACAGAGTGGCATACTCATGGAGGGCAAGATGGCATACTATGAGAAGTAGATAGTTTTTGGAAACAAATTTCAGTGGGTCTTTTATAGTCCAGGGTATCATTGATTTTTTTTTTTTTTAATCCTCACCCAAGGATATTTTTCCTTTGATTTTTAGAGAAAGTGGAAGAGAGAAATACTGATGTGAGAGAAACACATCGATTGGTTGCCTCGTGCACAAGCTCCGACCAGGGCCCAAGCTGGGGAGGAGCCTGCAACAGAGGTACATGCTCTTGACCAGAATTGAACCCAGGACCATTCGGTCCACAAGCTGATGCTCTATTCACTGAGCCAAACTGGCTAGGGCTAGAGTATCTTTCAATAATGCTTATATTGTAAACATCCTTGGAATATAGAGTGAGTGTCTTTCTTGGGAGAAGAGTAAAATAAAATAAAGAAAAAGAAAGTCAGTAAAATAAAAACAAGTCTCCCTCTGGATCAAAGGCCAGGCAGGTTATCTGACTGTCCAGTATAAATTACCAGGTTCTCTAGATTAGTGTTTCCTCAGTAGTAACACCAACCTATTATGTGCACATCATCCAACTGAATCCCTCTGTGTTGCCCAAATGGAACTTGAAAACAAAGAAACAGTCACAAATATGAGACTCATGCTGCTTAATGTACAACAAATAATAAAGTCCTTTGTCTCTGACCCAAGAATCTGTGTCTTCTGTCAGAACCTACAAAACTGTGACAGGCTGACTTGCAACTTTAGAGCATTCATAGTTCCTCACTGAAATTCTAAAACCATTGTATTCTTTAATATTTTACTTTGTAAAATCAAAATGAATGTAGAAATAGTCACACTTAAGGTCATTGGGAGGCTTTTCATGAAGATGGCACCAAAAGCCAAGAAGGAAGCCCCATGCCCCTCCCAAAGCTGAAGCCAAAGCAAAGGCTTTTAAGGAAATGAAAAGAGTGCTGAAAGGCATCCACAGTCACACACACACACACACACACACACACACACACACACACAAAGATGTGCATGTCACCCACTTTCTGATGGCCCAAGATACTGCAGATCTAAATATCCCCCAGAGAGTACCCCCAGGAGAAACAGGCTTGACCTTGGTGCCATCAACTTCTCCTGCTGGTATCTTTCCCTGCATCTTCTACGGTTCAGGAATCTGGAGAAGGGGCTGTGCATTAATGAATGAAGAGACTAGAGAAAAAATATGAATTTGGAAGGCATTTTGGGGTGCCAGACAGAAACTTAGTTCTAGTGACTAAGCTCTCCCAGGACTTTTTATTCACACATTTTTCCCTCTAGCAAAGCAGATGCACATATCAAAGGTAAGGTTTGGTAAACAGTCAAGAACCATCAGGTTGGGGGAATTGCCTTTGGCTGTTCCAGCAGCAGGTAATAACATGCAGATTTTCAGCCCTGCTGAATATGTCCATTCAACCTTTTGAGGACTTCTTGCATTTATTATGACCCGCTGGACTTAGCCTCCAGCATTCTCCCTGACTACCATGAAGAAGTAGAAGACAATAATACACTTGTGTTCATTATGAATATCAAGGCTGATGAGCAACAGATCAAACAGGCTATGAAGAAGCTTTATAACATTGAGGTGGCCAGGGTCAATAGCCTGATCAAGCCTGATGGTGAAAAGAAGGCATATGTTCGACTGGCTCCTGACAATGATGCTTTGGATGTTGCCAACACAATTGGGATCATCTAAACTGAATCCAGCTGCCTAATTCTAAAGATAAAATTTTTCACTGTAAAAAAAAAAAAAAAAAGAGAGAGATTGTGGAGAATTAAATGAGATAACTTTAAATGACCTAATCTAATACTTGCCATACATTAACACAATAAAGATTACTTAGTATTACCTAACTCTTATACATCATAAACCAACAGTGCTTTAATATGATTAGGGTTACATAGTCATAGCCTCTTTCTATCAAAACAAAAAAGAAAACTCCTTCCTTTGTCCACAATTTTTGATTTTTGAAACCTGCTAAATTTCCTAAATTCTTCCACAGGAATTTTCTCTATGGTGTCTTGAATTTTCCTATTTATTTCACCTCAGTTTAAAAATAAACATTTATTGAACAGCATTGGAAATACTTGGTTATAGAGTTTATAACACTGAGTAGAGGAGATAACAAACTGTTCATACTCATGACCTCCCTTAAATCAATTTTTAATAATTATATTTAAAAAGTCAAAGCAAAACAAAACATTTATTCACCCTTGAAAAGTGCAGGAACCAAGCACACCTAGAACTGCACATACATATTCAATAACTGATTTGAAATCAGAATGTCCTTATGCCTCTTCCCCTGCCTACAGGTCCCAGCAGGTCACCCTAATCTAAATTCCAAAATATTGCTGGCTTGTTTTCTGCATAATTTGAGGAAATCAATGTCTACTTCTAAATCTCTCCTGGTTGTTCTGGGGAGTCTCTGGAACTTGTCTGAGGGGAATGAGAATGAAGTGTGCTGTGGTTCTGCTGTCCTCTGCAGAACTGCTTTGCTGGGCATACCAGGGACTGTTGGTCACTGCCACTCCTCCAGTGGCAATGCCTCACCTCCCACTGCAGGCAAGGCTGTGGAGATGCCTGGGGCAGAGTAGGGCTCTTTTAAAAGTTTATGGGTTAGAAATAGTGTGCTAAAGTTGGTACAGCCACAGGAGGAAACAAGAACAATGCTTGTAAGGAAAATGCTTATTATTCTCACAGGTCCCAGAGAAGGAAGTCAACACAGGCCATGGCACCGGCATAGGTCAGAAGGCAGAAGGAGTAGGAGAAAGACTACGCTTAGAGAATAGTCTTTATTGGGGTTTCTGCAGAAAAACTCAGGCAAGGCAGGGAAAACAGTTTAGAATTGGCTAATTTAAATAATTCCAGCAGGTGTGGCTACAGATGATCTCTAATAGCCTGGTACCCAGTCCTGAGATGATTGAGGCTAGGAATATTGCCTCCAGCAATGACCAGGCCAGCTGCAGGAGGTAAGGCTCTGGTCTGGTTTGTTTGCATATCAAAGGCATGCTCCCAAGTGGGCTCTTGGCTACCTCTAGAAATTGGCTAGTTCAAGGAGGGACAATCTCTACCAAGCAAAACTTTTTTTTGTTTGTATTTTTAAAAATATATTTATTGATTTTAGAGAGAGAGGAAGGGAGAGGGATAGAGAGATAGAAACATCCCTGAGAGAGAAACATGGATTGGCTGTCGAACCGGTGGCCTCTTGGTTTGTGGTTCACTGCTCAACCTCTGAGCCATACCAGCTGGGCCCAGCACCAATGTTTTTTTAAGATGTCAAATATCACAATACACAGAAAACAAAAACATACAATACAGGGGGGAAAAGGGCCACTTCCCAACTCTGGATTGTATGTCAACACATGGACTCTGAATAAGCACTGCTTTCTCAGTGGTTAGAGCCTCGGCCCTTGGACCAAAGGGTCTCAGGTTCCATATCCCTTGCTCAGCCTGGGTCGGGGGCACGTGTGGTAACCAATCCAGGTGTCTCTCTCCCAGCAATGTCTCTCTCTCACATTGCTCTCTCTCTCTCTTTCTCTCTCTCTCTCTCTCTCTCTCTCTCTCTCTCACTCTCTCCTCTCTCTCTCTCTCTCTCTCTCTCTCTCTCTCTCTCTCTCTCTCTAGCTGGGTCTCTCCCTCCCTCCCTTCCACTCTCTCTAAAAAGAAAAAAAAATCAATGGAAAAATATCCTGGGTGAGGATTAAAAAAAAAAAAAAACTTCAAAATGTCCCTTCTGAAAAAACGGTTTCTTTACTTTCTGCCCTATTTCTTCTCTCTATGGTGAGTCAAGTTTCCTCAGTGAAGTCTGACTGAGGGGAGGCATTATATTATTTATCATGTCCCTTTTACTGTGACACATTACCCACCTCCAAAAATTTTGAAAGCTTTATTCCCAACATTTATATCATCTTTGTGGATTTAAAAAAAAAAAGGCGGGGTGGGGGAAGACTCCATGGAAAGTAACCTCACAGAGTGATCTGATTATCAATTCTTAAATGGGCAGGTCATAGTGGGCAGTTACACCCCAGGCCTTATCTTTGCCTTTAGCAAGCCTCTCCTTGTTTCTGACTGTTCTTAGAGAGCACATAATCTCCTTAATTATCTGTAATCCAATCCTCACCTACTTTTTTCCCCACCTTCTTGTAATCTTCCTTATAGCTTCTCCTGAATTTCAAATGTATAAAAAGGCTGCAAAACTGTTATTCTTTGGAGCACTTGAGATCTTGCTCCTCAACATATGCTGTCAGTTTGGCTCAAATAAACTTTCTCTCTCTCGCTTTCTTTTTTGTTTAAAGAGAGGGATAGAGAGATAGAAACATATATTATAAATATATATATATCACTGATTGGCTGTCTCCTACAAACCTGTTCCCATGGATTGAGCCTGCAACCTGGGCATGTACCCTGACTGCAAATTAAACCCGTGACCTCTTAGTTTATGGGTAGACGGTCAGCCACTGAGCGGCACCAGCCTGGCTCAAATAAATTTATAAAAATTCTCTACAGGTATGGGTGTATTTTAACTCGACACCTCAAACAGTTAGATAAAGATATTTAGAACACAGCAGTTTCTTAGATCAAATTCTAATATCCATTAATTGGTTGTTAAATTTGAGGCACAGAGGACTGACTTCTTTCTATCTTTCTAATTCATTGCTTAAGAATCCATCAACATTGTCTTCAGAACCCATGAATTGTCCGGTATCCTAATCACTCACACAATTCAAAAGCAAGCATTTCAACTTCTGCAGATAAATGAAGAAAGCCTTGAAGTCCGATCAATCCACTCTTGATATTGTTTTGATGCCAAAATATGTTACTGCTGAGCTTTTAGCCCAATATAATTGGATAGGCCCTTATATATTGTGCTGTGACTTTCCACTGGTCACAGGACCTCCTCCATTCCATCCAAAGTTGGAGCTCTCAGTACAGCGACTTCTTTATTTCTCATAGACAGTCATACTTAAGGACACTAACTGGTTCTAAGGATACCCCCTACAAAGAGATCCAGAACATGAATTTAGTCTGTAGGTGTTCCTCCTCTTCACCCTCACCCACCACCCTATCTAGGGGCTTGAAAGATTTTCATGTTCAACCCTCAGAACATGAAAGGATTAATGATGTCTCTTTCTTTTCAAACATTCTAAGGAAGTCTACTTTGAATGAGCCCAAGATATTTTTTTCTGGCAATTTTTTTCCACTAGAAAAGAGGAATAAATTCAACTTGAATCTCTGGCAGGATACCCCCTCTAGAGTACCAGTAACACAGCAGACTCTGAATACCAGGTAAGGCTCAGTCTCGACCCTGACTAAATATTTGTTACTGTTATTAAGATAGCATCCCAGATTGTCTACAGAGTCAGAAGTCACAGAATAAATGTGAAATCCAATGGAAGGTCATCTCCATAAGTGTAAAAGTTGTCGACTTGCAAGACAGGAAAAAAAAATATATGGAAAGTAAGATAGAGTTCTTCCTAGATAAATGAGGCAAAAGACTGCAAAATGATTTAAAACAATGACATAAGCTTGTGAGGTGTACAACAGAAAGAAGTGTTTAAATGGAGACAAGGCATTAACATGTTCTCAAAGCTAATTAAATGATAATGAAATCTAAATAATTAGCAGAAAATGATAGTTATAATCTGGGAATGAGGTTGAAGATTCAAATGAAAATTAGGTAAAGTATAAATTAACTCAAAGGGACAGCAGCTAAGAGATCAACCCTTTGGTACTAAAACAAAATAAAGAAAAGGAAGCCCTTCTTTCAGAAGGAGAAGAAGAAAGCCCAAAGGGAATAGAAAAACAATAAGGAAGGAGGGGGGGAGAACCTCACATGTCCCATGTGAGGTTCTACCTTTGAGCCCAGGAGTTACTATAATAACCAGTCAAAGGGAATAGTGACCAATCAGAGGGGATATCAAGGCACCAGGATCTGCAGCCTTTATAAGCTGCAGGAAAAAGGAACTCAGTGGGACCCTTTCTCCCTCCCTACATGGGAGTCCATTCTGTGGGACTCTTTTCCTCTCCCCATGTGGGAGTCTGTACTTGTTCTTCAATAAATTTTCACCTTTGCTATACCATTTTCTGTCCCTGGATTCATTCTTCGATTCCAGCGGACAAAGAATCCGGTTTCCAGTCCAAAAATTCCCTTTCAATATCAGTAAAATTGACTAGATGTATGAATTCCCAATGATAGCAAATCTAATGTGGATGTTAAAATTATAGTAAATACAAATGGTCTTTTTATTATACTTGAACACCAAAACAACTTGCTATAAATATATATGGTAAAAGATTTTAATAAAAAGATATAAGAAAGATTAATCCCATATAATGAGGTAAATTGGTGGAAAATCCTGTAATTAAAAGTCTACTCTGGAGAATTTATTTTTCAGATTTGATAATCAAATAAAAATATTCAAAAAAGTAATGACCTACATTATTTAAGATTATTTTATAACTAATAGATACCTTTTTTTTTTTAATGTTTTATTGATTTTTTACAGAGAGGAAGAGAGAGGGACAGAGAGCTAGAAACATCGAAGAGAGAGAAACATCGATCAGCTGCCTCCTGCACACCCCCCACCGGGGATGTGTCCGCAACCAAGGCACATGCCCTTGACCGGAACCGAACCCAGGACCCCTGAGTCCGCAGGCCGACGCTCCATCCACTGAGCCAAACCGGTTTCGGCTAATAGATACCTTTTGATGTAAATAAAATACTTTTAAATAATAGCTTGGAGAATTTTTTTAAGTGGATTTGTTTAAATTAATTTGAAGTACTTTCTGAAGATTTATTTCCTTAGGTTTCTGGAAATGTTGATTAAATTTTTCCTCATTGAATTTCACAGTATTTTATTCTTATTTATTATTAATCTACTTTCAGACTTGACTGACATTAGAAAAGAAAGTATTATTAAATGGTAGTTTCTCTGTAAAAACAGCATGGACTTGAGAATAATTTCTTCCTTAACACTGACTTGTGCTCTTAGACTCACTTATATCTCTGATCCCTTGGGCTACACCTTTTATAGCAAAGCATCTGTGCTGACCTTCACTCTATTAATGTCCATTATGAAGACAAAAAAATGAATTGCTCAAAGCGCAACATCAAAGAACTGTTTGCTAAGAACACAGGAAGAATGGCAAACATTCCAAGATAAATATATGCATGCCCTAAATTAAGTATACGTTTAAAGTATAAAATAGCAGTCTATGGATGACTATAAGTAATGGGGAGGTATTTAAAATTATTACCATAATGTAAGTAAGTTGCTCCTCTATTTATTGTATTTACATTTTTATATAAAACAAATAGATGAAGCTACCTATTTAAATAAATTCTTACTAGTTGCCTGAGATAAAGACATTTGGATTTCGTTTAAAATAACCATGAAGACACAAAACAGGAGAATCATACTAGCAAAACCAAAAGCTAGGACTGAGAGTCAATTTATTGGCAGACTTTTCCACTTTTAATTAGAATTTTCCACTAATTAGAAGGCTGGCCCTAACATGTGTGGACTTATATCAAGAGTACAAAAGGGTAGATTGATTGCAAAAAATGGCTCCAGTTTTCTATGTCCTCCCCTTTTAATTTGAATTTGTAGTTCCTCTCTTCAAGAGGTAGTTTCTTTCTCTATCACTTGCATTTAACTGACCTTGTGATGTGTTTTGCCAATAGAGCAAGTGTAATAATACAGAATTCTGACACTTACGTTTCAAGAGACCTTGCATGCATCTACTTTTTCTCTTCAAACTCTGCCACCACCAGGAAGCCAGCATGGGCTAGAAAGCCTCATGGAAGAGTTCTACCATGTCAGTTGATACATTCTAAGCTAGCTACCCCCCAGCCAAGCAACTAGCTGATCACCTATAGATCTGCCAAACCCAGCCTGTATTGAAATAATTGCCAGGTGAACCAAATAGTCTTTGGAGAAGTAATAAAAGGCCATTTTTTAAGCCACTAAATTTGGGAAATTTTGTTACACTGATAATTAATATATAAATCAGTTTTATATGTAGATTCCATTTTTCTTCTGAAATTACTATTCTCTATTATCTGAAATACTAGAGGCCCTGTGCACGGATTTGTGAACCAGTGGGGTCCCTCGGCCTGGCCTGCACCCTCTCACAATCCAGGACCCCTTGGGGAATGTTAGAGAGCCAGTTTCAGCCCGAACCCCACAGGCCAGGCCAAGGGACCCCACCAGTGCATGAATCTGGGCCTCTAGTATGCATATAAGATCTTTGGTTAATCTCTTCCTGCCCTTCCCACTCCCCCTTCCCTCTGAGATTCATCAATCTGTTCCATGTTTCCATGCCTGTGGTTTCCGCTCCTGCATTGAGCATCTGCCCCATGGTGGTCAGTGCGCATCATAGCTACCGGCCAGCTGGTTGGCCGGTCGCTTAGGCCAGTGGTCGGCAAACCATGGCTTGTGAGCCACATGTGGCTCTTTGGCCCCTTGAGTGTGGCTCTTCCACAAAATACCACGTGCGGGCGTGCACGTACAATGCAATTGAAACTTCGTGGCCCATACGCAGAAGTCGGTTTTCGGCCTGGGAGAGTCTATTTTGAAGAAGTGGCATTAGAACACTCAAGGGGCCAAAGAACTGCATGTGTTTCGCGAGCCGCGGTTTGCCAACCACTGGCTTAGGCTTTTATATATATAGATATTAACCACAGTTATTTTAAACTTCATGTCTGATATCTTCAATGGGCTCATTTCTATTATCCAGGTTTGTTCTCTTGGCTTTGTCATTTAGTGTCACCTGTGGAGTGCTTGGATATTTGCTTGAATGTAGGAAACTCTGAAATTGTAAAGATAATTTGAGGTTCTGGTTGATGGCTACTTCCTCCAGAGAGGAATTATTTTTTTCTTGCAGGCAGTTAACAGAAGGAAGAGCTTCCTAATCCAAATAGTTCATTTAAGGCAGGGTTAAAGTCTTTGAGAGGACAGGTCTATAATTTAGTTTTTCTATCCCTAGATCTTATTCCTGTTGAGAGGTTTCAGTTTTTCTGTGGACCAATATATTTCTATATTCCCTTACTTATAGGATACAGACCTTCAAGGTATCTGGCTGACAATCTGGAATATTTTCCAAAGCCCTTTCTCCTTGCCAGGTCCTACATTTCTTATTTTTGGCTCCTAACCCCATTCAACTTTCAAAATCTGCTCAACTCTTTAACCTCTTTACCAGAGAGGTATCAAATTGGCAAATGTATTGAGAGGGCTGTGGGGGAGTGAGAGACAAGTGATTGGGATGATGGGTTTATGTCATTATACTTTTCTCTTGGATCTTGATTCCCATTGGTTGCCAGTATCTCAGTAATATTTTCAAATAGATTTTTCTCACATGTTCTATGGATTCTTTAGTTCTTTTCAGCAGAAGGATTAGTCTTGCTTTAAGCTAATTCATCATAGCTAAAAGTGAAAAAGTCATCTTTTCATCTAGTTTAATCCATCGATTCAACTTCCCTTTACAAATTATCTCATTAAACTTTAAGATTCATATCAAATAAACTGCCATTCACTGTTCCATCATTATCATTATTTGTTCTTTTCCTAATTATATATCCCAATGCCACTCCTCCATGCATCCTTAAAAATTGTGTATGAGAGCACAAGTGCTGTGTCTTTTCATGGATAGATGTAACCTGCTTTGATGTCTGGCACATAGTCCTTTCCTCATTTGCACCTACTTGTTGCAAATTAAGTTATTCTAAATATAAAATCATTAAGAGGACCACCTAGAAATCTCCATCTTTGAAAGTCACTCAGGCAAGATCAATAGACGATATCATATATCAAAGCAATGAAAAGGGCATTTAAAATTTACTGCATTTTAGAATTGAATGGATGATATTCAGAGATATAGGTCAGAAAAAAATAGGTTTTATGGTACTATTGATTATTGGGGAAAAAAGAAAAAAGAAAAATGGAATGAGATTATCCTCAATAGGACTTCCCAGGATTATTTACATGTATACATTTCAGGATCTCTATTATTATATTTACTTTAATTTTAAAACATTTAGCCTTGGCCCGTGTGGCTTAGTTGGTTGGGTGTCATCCTGTGTACTGAAGAATGGCTGGTTCGATTCCCAGTCAGGGCACGTGCCTGGGTGGCAGGCTTGATCCCCGGCAGGGCATGCAGGAGGCACCAGATTCATGTTTCCCTCTCTCGCCCTTTTCCCCTTCCTCTCTCTCTAAAAGTAAATAAAACTCTTTTAAAAATAAATTAATAAAAATGCTGCTCAATATTATAGAAAAACTAAATAGCTAAAATAATACATGAATATTCTTGATCATGCCATGTTACTTCTCAATTGGTAGTATGATATAGTTTTTCTACAAATAGTATACTGATTTTTTCAGATAGAAGCTGATTTTTAGATGTGATGAAATGTGTTACATAGCATATTGAATTATACTATTAAGATAACTGAAATAACTAGATAAAATATTTTTGATTTAATTTTTTATTACTTAGGTAGTGGTTTAGTAATAAAAGTCAACTAAAACAATAGTATTTAATATATTCTCCATTCATAAAAATTCTGACAAAAGAAACAGCACCAGAAAATTTATTGAATTATAACATTCATGTATTTGAAGCAAATATATGCTTTAGATAATACAGATATAATTTAATCATTTCTATACAAACCTTACTTTGAACTGTCACCTGGTTCACAATTTGCCATTAGCAAATAATTTTAATAAGTTCAATTCATACGGATTTATCTAAACTCCCCTTGATTCTGTTTCCTAAGTATATCATTTTAAGCATTTCTGACAATGAACAAAGTGAAATTCAATATGTCTAATGACACCGCAATTTTTTTCAAACAAAATTATGAGACAGTGATGGGTAAATTAATTATCCTGTCTAAATGTCCTAAGTTTATAGCAAAAAGTCTATGGTATCTACTACCAGCATTTTAATAATTAGGAAGATAAATAAGAACATGCTATCACAGGCATACCTCAGATATACTGCAACTTCGGTTCCAGACCACTGCTATAAAGTGAGTGTCACAAGAAAGCGTGCCATAATATTTTTGCTGGTGGAGGGTCTTGCCTTCAATTTGTAAAAATCACTTTTGTGAAGCGCAATAAAGTGAAGTGCAATAAAACAAGGTATTCCTGTAGTAAACTATTTTTTATGAAGCAGAACACAAGACTTTGAATATTTTAACATGCTAATGTTAAAGCTACTGCTCACTTATTTTGCATATTGCACCTTAGACTTTATTCTAATTTTAAAATTATTTTACATTGAAATACAGGTGTACAGCATTATAATACTAGTAAACTCCTCAAAGTAATGTCTGTTTGTTTTTTTTTTTTTCTCATTTAATATAATGCACTCTGTCAAATCCATTTATATTACTTAAAATAAGCAGTTATTGACTATGGCTAAGCATATTGCATGTAGTTCTGGGAGCCATGTAGCCCAAAGATTTTAGATAATCTAAGACACCTCACAGAAGGAATAAAAACGGAGAATGAAATCTAGAATCTATGTTATACTAAAAATTATCAGCAAAGCTGCTTAGCATGAGAAAGAAATGCTCAAGTCTACTATATGAAATAGGAATGATATCCCTTTTGCATGGCTCCTTTAGAGAAAAAAATATAGTAAATCAATGCATAGCACTGAGAAATAGAATTAATTTTACATAAGAAAATGTAGTTCTAAAAATAGGAGTTGTCTAATTTATCTAATGATGAAATGAGATTCTAAGAATTCAAATGCCAGGTTTGTGAGGAAGATGAGAGTAGGAAAAAAGTATAATGGTCATGAATGTTCATTGTAACACTTATAAGCTGTTATGAACAATGATCAGATAATCTATAAACTATTAAAAATGTAGTTGTAATCCCTATTAAGATTATACAATGATTTAAATCATCTTATACACTAAAAACAGAGAGTCACAGTGTTTTTAACACTAAAAAAATGTTAAAGCTTATCTAATCCAACTCTTTCATTTAACAGATAAGAAAAACAAGTTATAAGGGGTCAATGGGAGAAAAAAGGGGACCTATGTAATACTTTCAACAATAAAGGATTAAATTAAAAAAAAAGAAAAACAAAGCCAAACTATATAAAGCGACAACTTGCTAAAGATGATTGTATAATTAGAATGAGAAAATTCCCTGAACACAGGGGATTTGCCAGTAGAGTGATTAAGAACACTGGAATTGGTTTGTAATAAGATATAGTTGTAATATGATAAGAAGACCCACCATCTTAGGTACAAGTTTTGAGATGTTGAGTAAATTATTTAATCATACTAACTCTTAGTTTTCACTTACATAAAATTGGGATTAGAGAAAAGAAATAAAACTTTCTAAAAACATAATATAATAAGGGTAGATAAATAAGAAATATAACAGTGAAGAAAAATATGTCATTTCTTCATTTTTCTATTACTGTATTCCCTTTTGGAGCTTTTTGAAATATCTGTATGTTATTATTTTTGCTTCTCTAATATTTCTTTTACATTGACATGAATTAAGACATTGATAGTCAAAACATAGCTTTATTTCCTTATTATTTGTACAACTTCATTGACTTTTTATTGTCTTTAGGCTGTCATTTTAGAAACACTTTAAATTTATGGATTAACATTCATGTAATTTACTAATTTTACTTACTAAATGTATTTTCTTGTTTACTTTTAAAATTCTTTTGTGCACTTTAGGAAAAGTTTTTCTTTTGTATTTTAGCTAATAAATATATGCAATATATTTAGCTAACAAATATATGCAAGATTTGAACACTGTGCTATGCATCATAAGTGTTAAAAGCAATGAAATAAAGTGCTTAGAAATATACTATTTATGACTTCTCTAAAACTCAGGAAAGGCTATAAATTAATTTAAACATATTTAATATTGAACTAAAATTATATTTCAGATAGAATTTGCCAGACTAGACTAATTCCATGTGGCTTGCATTTTTAAAAATGTTTTTTATTGACTTCAGAAAGAGGGAGAGAGAGAGATATATAGAAACCTCAATGATGAGAGAGAATCATCAATCAGCTGCCTTCTGCATGCCCCCTACTGTGGTTGAGCTGCAACCAGGGCATGTGCCCTGACTGGGAACCAAACCAGTGACCTCCTGGTTCATTGGTTGACACTCAACCACTGAACCACACTGGTCAGGCTGTGGCTTGCCTTTTTTTTTTTATAGTAAATCCCCACATCATTTTTTTTTTTGTAAACTACAAATATCATAACAATACTAAGACATGGTTTTTAGATCACTTGTGGATAACAATTTGTTTTTAAATAGTTGATGGTTCAAACATGCCTGAATACCAAGATAGTACATGATTTAACCTAATATTACATCAATATTTTTGACTTCTCATGGAATCATTAACCTTTCAAAGCAGAGCTATATCTAATAGCTCTTCCCAGAAGATTATCTAAAGTTCATCCATGATCTGAATTTATTATGAGTTGGTTATGTGTTTGTGCTCGGGTAAGTTATGTTTCCCGCTTACAGAAGAAACATGCACTGGGCTTCTCTAACATAACCAGGTCCATTGCAACTCCTGAAGTGCTCCTGACAATACTCAGCTCTAGTCTATTTATTTGAATAGGTTTCTTCTAATAAGCCTTATCCATTATGATTTTTTTAAAGAGTAAAGAAAAACTTTACTGTACTCTCCAAAGTTATTTATAGGCTTGAAAATGATATTTCCATTGTTATTAAAAAGAGACTCAATGTTACTTTATACAGTGGGCTAACCTCAGGAACTTGATATTTCTTTAATTCATTTGATTTGCCTTTACTTTTGCTAATGGAATACGTAGCTTTGTGATATAATATCATTTTTAATTAAAAAGTACACAAATCTATCCAGATTTTCTATACTAGACAAAGTCACATATCTCCTTAGCATCTCTATATATAAAAGCTTAAGCAACCGTTACAATGGAACAACCTGAACGACCAGTCCCTATGACACACACTGACCACCAGGGGGCAGATGCTCAACACAGGAGCTGCCCCCAGCCTGCAGGCCCCGATTGCCAATGGGGGCCTGCTGGCCAACCTCCCGGTCCCTCCTCCCGGCCAGCAGGCCCCGATCTGCATGGTGGCAGCACGTGGGCTGCAAGGGAAGGAGGAGGTGGGGAGGTGGGGAGGTGGGGAACCAGATCAGCCCTGATTGCCGGCCAGGCCTAGGGACCCCACCCATGCATGAATTTCATGCACCGGGATTCTAGTTCTTAATAAGTAAAGCTGTTCTGGATGAAAATGACTATACCTAAAAATAAATTTTAAGCAACTGTTATAGAACCATTCCTTATCCCAATTTGAAATAACATTTCAAATAATCTTTAAATAACTTTGCTTATGGAATTAAAGGAGACAATTTCAAATTGATGGGCATAGAGAGCTAAAATAAATCATCTATGTACAATTAGTACATTATATTCTGTTTAGTTAACAAGAGTCACACATTTCTGTTGTGTGAGTTGGATGTCCCCAGATACTTTGCAACAATATGTTCTGTGGCATCACAAAATAGAATTTGATGTTTGACTTTTTTTTTTCCACTTAAAGTAGGAGGTTTAGTATATTATATTGTTGAGTTCTATATTCATTTCATTAATTAGTAATTATTTCATTACTAATTAATCAATGTATTCATTCTGACATTTAATAACCAATAACCAATAGTAAATCAAAGCACATATTTTATTGAAGTCTTAATACATGAAACATATGTCAAATATATAAGATAAATATAAAAAGTTAATTATTATTCATTCTAATATATAAAAACACAGGATATGTAACATCCACAATGACTGGAGGCTCGACTGATCTGAAGTCAATGCTGGGTTGTTGTGGTCACCTAGCACTGACTGCCTTGACTGCAGGGGCCCGGACCCAGCACTGACTGCTGAGGGGCTGTAGATCAGGCCTGGAGAAAGGCCTGGGGATAGAGAAGAAGGGTCAGATCCGTAGCCTTCGTGGCAGCTGTTGATCAGCACTTGCCTCTCTCTTTTGCTCCAGGCCTGGCCAGCAGTCACGCCTCTCCTTCTCTCTGGCCTCTGCTGGGGCTGCTGATCAGCCCCACCTCTCTGATCAGGCCCAATTTATAGGCCCGGAGATGTTGACTGGCATAGAAACAGACCAATCAGAACCAAATCTGGGTGAAGTGCGAGGAGCCAATGGCTGCCTAGAAGGTGGAGCTTTTGACGCTGACTGGCATAGAAACTGACCAATCAGAACCTAATCTGGGTGAAGTGTGAAGGCAGAACCTAAGGTGGGGACTGAGGAGGGGTTTTAAGGGCAACAGCTGTTTGGTGTAAGGTGTAAGAAAGCGGTTCAGTTTTTTAATGACTGGTTTGGCAGTATAGTGCATATTGCTGGCTATCAGTCCAGATATAGGGATTATGTATTTTTGTCTGCCAAGAGCATCTCCTCCTGCTGAAAAAGCACCTCCCCTCCCCCATCTAAGCAATCCTATCCTATATAATCTATCTATTCTACTAAAAGGGTAATATGCTAATTAGACCGGGTCGACCAGCCATCTTACGGATGTCCGACTTCCTTCCCAACAAAGCCATGGTGGTGGGGGCCAAGGCAGAGGCCATTAGGGGCGATCAGGCTGGCAGGGGAGGGCAGGTGGGGGCGAGATCAGGCTGGCACGGGAGGGAAGTTGGAGGTGAGATCAGGTCAGCAGGGGAGGGCAGTTAGGGGCAATCAGGCAGGCAGGAAGAGGCAGTTAGGGGTGATCAGGCAGGCAGGCAGGCAGGTAAGCGGTTAGGAGCCAGTGGTCCCAGATTGCTAGAGGGATGTGGATCGGGCCTAAACCAGTGATCAGACATCCCTCAAGGGTGCAGGCTGGGCTGAGGGAACCCCCCCTCCCATGCATGAATTTCATGCACTGGGCCACTAGTTTATATATAGGAGTTGTTGCTTTTGTCCCACTAAGAAACAAAAGATGAACTTAGAGTCAAAGAAAATGGTAGATCATATATAAAAGTAGAATCTATGGTCAAAGAAGAAGATACAAGAATATTCATGAATTTTTTTAGAAATAGGTATCAGAGAAAAACTGTGGCTTAGGTAGTTAATGGATCATATATCCCAATGGGAGAGAGACAGGAAAAAAGACATATGCTTGATTCCTCAGTGGGTCTAGAGAATTCACCAAGTACCCAGCTCAATCCAGGGGATAAAAGAAGAAATATAGTAAGAGAAAGAGAATATACTCTTTAGTTTTTACTTATAGAAAATTTCAAACACAGACAAAATAAGCAAGACTATAACAAAGACATTTATTCCTACCACTCCACTTGAATATTATCACCATTTTTCTAATCTTTATTTTAAGGGCTTGCATGTTTTGGTTCAGGGAAGTTTAAAAGTAAAGTCAGACATCATATCATTTTCCTCTTAACTGTTTCAGTGTACATCTTTGCTGCAGGAAAACAAAACAAAACAAACCCTACTTACATACCACTGTGGCATTGTTACAACAAACACAACTAACAACAGCGTATTTTTTTTTTTCCTTTCAGAGCTCAATCCATATTCAAATTTCATCAAGTTGTCTTTTTTGCTCTGCTCATTTGGTTGTTATGGCAAATTCTAATTCTATCATTCCTTTTATCTTTAATACCTACATTTTTCTATATAATTATTATACATTTGTCAACTAATTTGTCATCTTGAAATAAAATACTCCTACAAAGGTAAAACAAATGCTTGATTCTTTGCCCAAAAAGACAAATAGGTAAAAAGATAAATGTGTAGATGTCCTCATTTGGTTATTAATTTGATTGATAAAAAGGCCTGTAGCTTGATAGGCACCCTAGGAAAGAATTAAATATATTTATATTTAAATTTTTATACACACACACCTATTTTCAAGTAAAAGACTCATCCCTGGGAATCCATGAGGACTTAAATGTCAAAGTTTAAAGTTACGGCTGAGATCACTGTCTTGTTTAATTGCTCTATCAGTATAAGGGAATAGAGAAAGCCTATCTGCTTTCCTGCATATTTTGTATATTCTGTTCTTCATATGAACTGTGCATCTCTTTCTCTACTTCAAGTTTCAAATACCCCAAAGATGAGTTCCCCATTCTCAGACATTTTATGCTGGATCACTCATCCAGGGTAATTGTGTATATGGGCCCAACCTGACAATTCACTTGTAAAAAATCACTTATTAATAGACTGTGCACACAATAATATGAATCAAAGAAAAAATATCTTGCTAGTGAATAAAAGAAGCTAGACCCCCCCCCCCCATGAGTAACTCTTTGTGTAAAGTTCTAGAAAATGCAAACTAATCCATAGTGACATAAAGCAGACTAGTAGTTGACTAGAAGGGGAAGGAGAGAGAGATTAAATGAGGCAAAAGGAAACTTCAGTAGGTGATGAATATGTTTACTATTTTGATTGTTCATTGGAGACCAATCTGAAGACAAAATTGCCTCTCCAGTGACTTATAAGGAAGACTTACTGGAATGACAGAAAAAGAGAAGGATTTTGAGTATTGAGTGCTGCATTAAGGAATTAGTCTTTCTTGCCTGGCTAGTGTGGCTCAGTGGTTGAGCATCGACTTATGAAACGGAAGGTTAAGGTTTAATTACAGATCAGGGCAGATGCCTGAGTTGCAGGCTCTCGCCCCAGTAGAGGGTGTGCGGAGGCAGCCAATCAATTATTCTCTTTCATCACTGATGTTTCTATCTCTCTCTCCCACTCCCTTCCTCTCTCTGAAATCAATAAAAACATATTTAAAAAGAAAAAGAAATTAGCCTTCCACCATAATATCTAAAGCTGTTCTTGCAATCCTTTGTGACATAGGATATTTAACAAGAGCATAAATGTAAGGGTTGAAGTTATTGTGGCAGGGAAGTCAAACAAGTAGTTATGTGGCTCTCTGTCCTTGCCTCTAGTTTCCCCTGACAATCATTCTTCCTCGACTTAAATTCAGAGGATTTCATCTAACGTTTTCTCCATTTGACATTAAGTTGTCTGGAGAATTGAAAAGATTTTATTCTTACAGAAGGTTGCATTGAAATTGATTTCATTTTAGCTTACATTCAATTTTGACTTTATTTGACCTGGGCTTGAATGTACTTAACACTGAATAGACACATTCTTATGGAAGACTACCTTGATTAACTTGATATTTTAGCAAAATATTGCACAAATTGAAACTATATACAGTGTGTAATATAGTTGAATTTAGAGATGATTATTCTAGTGCTGTTGACTGGCAAAAATGGTTAGAAGATTGTTCTTCTCATTCCCAAAAGAAAAGGTCAGAAATTTCAATTGAATCCTTTTTTCATCCACTAAATATTTTACTAGCAAACAATTCAAGATATCAACAAAAGAAGAGGAAAAGAAATATTTACTTTTTACTTATGGAATCATCCCTGTTTTAAAAACAGCACAACAAAATATTTTATTCATGAATAACAACTCAGAAAGATTAGACAAAGAGGAAGGGGGAGACTGAACTTTGCCAGGAAAGGGAGAGGTGGATGCCAGCCTTTTTCTCTCCCTTTCCTTGGGTTTAAAATTCTTCCTCTCATTATAAATAGAAAAGAAAATTTATTTAAAAATTATTAAAGAAATTTTATTTAAAAGTCATTAAAAACTTTTCCCTTTTCTACCTTCATTTTAAGCACAGAGCACTGGAAAACTCCATTTTTTTAATACTTTGCTTTCCAGTTGTCTTTAATTTATTTGAGGATGTTATAAGCTAAGGAGATAGGGTATTGATTTAAGTACCTGTAAATTCCTGTTTCCCATATAGTAAGATAAATTTGGATTTTGTTGTCCTATAATGTTGTTGTCCTAGGTGGCTTTATCTTCCTCACTTTTTTTTTAATAATAAAAATACAAGAATAAGTGATTCATGATCACTTATTTCAAGGTTTTTGTTGCAGTATATAAATGCTTAGAATATCTTAAGATAGAAGCCATTTTTTTCGTCTTAGATGCATTAAAAACAATTAAGATTAAAAATTACAAACTCTTAAGAGATGGAAGCAAATTTTCTGAATGTTTTAGATTATGAAACCAATGGACATCAAACTCTATTTTGAAAGAGCAACAGATAGGAATTTTTTATTTGAAACAGAGTAAGAAAGAGTATCCCTTTGTAAATGAATGCCCAGGGGTTGAATCTATCAAAAGACGACTATGAAGGTCAGTATTTTGAAGGCTCAGGAGCAAATGGGTATGAAATTATCACTTTTGTGACCATATAATCAAGATATATGGCCACAGTAATTAGTACCCTTCCTAGTGTTCATTTGAGTACATTGCCTTTGCTGGTCCATAAGAACTGCACGTGTTCTTCTGCCAGTAGCAGCAGGTACAGATCGACTTCATCAGAAGCCATCATCTCCCCAGTCAGTTACCCAGCAAATGCTACCCAAACCACTGCTATACATGTCTTTACCACATGTTACAAAAAGCATCTATGAAAGCCAAAAAGCCACTCAGTTCATAGTAATTGGTTACAACAACCTCAGGAAACTGAGACAATGGCTTCAAATACTATCTTTCATGAACCCATGAATCGAATGGGCTCAATTTGGCAATTCTTGCTTGGGGTCTTTCATGAAGTTACAGTCAGATTGGCTGGGGCTATATTGAATTAAAGTTTGACTGGGCTGGGCTCCAGGCTGGCTCGCTTACATGGCTGATAATTAGTGCTGGCTATGGTCTTGGAGCTCAGCTAGAGCAATAGACTAGAGCCTCTTTATGTGGCTTCAGCCTCAGACAGCATGGCAGCTGAATTCTAGGAGGGAGTGTCCCAAGAGAATCCTACCAGTAAGAGTGAGATTCCGAGAAGCCTAAGTGGCACTGAAATGCTGCCTAACCTCAGTAATCCCAGACATCATTTCCATTGCATTCTACTGGCCTGGGAAATTAATAGCAGTCCAAATTCAAAGATAAGTGAATTAACCTCTACCTCACAATGGGAGAGAAAACAAAGTCTTTGTAACCGTATGTAATTTACTAAACCAGGTTATGCTTTTTAATTTTAGACAATATAGAGCAATTCCCAACATTTGAGTCTATCCAATTTTGCTTTATACTACTCTACACCAAGCATGTCAAACTCCTGGCCTGCAGGCCACATGTGGCCCTCAACGAATATTTTTGCGGCCCAGCCAATATAATGGTATGTAAGAAACATTTTAATAAAAATTTCGTAACTTAATTTTTATAATACCCTGTTATACATAATTATTAATAACAAACTACAATGTTTGCTAATGACTGATTACTATAATCCTGTTGCATTCATTTCCCTTAAGTGCCTTACATGCAGGCGCACCATTTCTCTCCACTGATACCAGCAGCGAATATTTTAGCAGCCGATTGCCATGTCATTAGTCTTGGACTGACTTGTTTGGCGTGCACAACAGGAAATATTTCACTTTCAGAGAACAAGAAAAACAGGTTTATTTGCGTTACGCTTATAAGTTTTTGCAGTTATTCAGTGTCTGGTAAGTTAATGTTCAAGAAAAAAATATTAATTTTTATTAAAATGTTCTATTATTTTATGTTAATGATTACTCATTTATTTCTGCCCTTTGTATTCAGCATGTCTCTATCGAAATAAATCTACGTTTCTATGAAAATTGAAGCTTTTGTTTTTTTTTGCGGCCCACATAAACTTAAACCTTGTTTATTTGGCCTGTGTTAGCCTTTGAGTTTGACATGCTTGCTCTACATCATACAACCTGTTGCAGGAATGTGGCTCCTTGATTTTTTTCTATGCTAGCACTATGATAAAATTATTTTTCTAAGCTTAAAACATAGTCCTTCACTTCTGCCAAATTTTTATCTAAATTTTAGGACATAGTTTGTGTTCCTGCTTTTCCATTATTTTTTTTTTTTCTTTTTGCTTAGTTTTCAAATGCTCCATACTACATCTATTTTTCTGAATTCTTTTTGCAAATTTATCCTAGATCACCCGTATCCTCAATGTGTGTTTGCTGGTGAAGGGAGACCACTTGTGTCTAAACTTTAGATATGGCAACTGGGTGAGCAGCTGCAGTAGTTCACTATAGCAGCTGGCATTAGCCTTCTGTTTGCTTACTCATGATTACTTCCAATTATGTAAATATAGTTACCCTTAGGATCATCTGGACCCATTGCCATAGATGTTTGTGGATTTTTCCACACTAATTGTCACCTTTATCTTCTTGTCCACTGATGGAATCATATCTACCTTGTGGCTTATTGTTATGAGAAACCTACTAGACTCTCCCATTCTGCTTTACCATTAGACTCTGATATTTGATAGCAGCAGCCCTGACATCACTACCAACCTCCAGATGGCAGCTTCTAATGAACATCGTACGATGCTGGTACCACCATCGCTATTGCATTTCTCACTTCCTTAGTGAAGGCAGGATCATCTAGCAACTCCTAAAGAACATAGTGAAGTCATGGGTTCTCAGGCCATAGACAATTTCATTTTAGCAATCCCACAGGCTTATGATAAGCCAGGCAAAAAAGAATATAAGAAAAAAAATGAATAAATATACAGACAACAAAAATATAAAGTGAATTCAAAACATGTAACAGTACAATTGAATAGCTACTTTAGGTTGGATGATAAAGTTAAGGACTCTCTGAAGAAATTATATTTAATCTGAAAACTGAATACAATAAAGGAGCCAATCATTTAGAGTTAAAACTAGAGGTTTTGTTTAAGTGAAGAACTTTATTATCTATATATGCAGATACTTCTTTCTTAATCTTCAAATTTCATATTTCTAATTCCTTCTGAATTTCTCCACAATGACCTCAAATACAACCACTATATTATACTATTTACTCTCTTGCTTTGTAGCCTTTGAACTTGCATTTAAAAACTGATTAACTTCTCACCTTTTGTGGGCTAGTTACTTCACATATCTTTAATCCTGTTGGACATAGGTATCAGGAAGATGTTTGACTTCCTAGTCTTAACTAGAGTTTCTCCTTTGGGCACACACCTTCCCAGCATCTATCAACGCCAAGTGCAGCTGTTTTCCTCCATTTCTGCCTGTTTCGATAAGCTATCAGCTCTTTGAAAGCAGGGACCACATCTTATGCTTCTGTCTATTGCCAGCACCTAGCCCAGTGTTCCATGTTCTTGCGATGAATGAAAAGGTAAAAAAAAAAAAAAAAATGTCTTTCTTCAGAGCAGCTATTTATGTTACTTGAATTAAGTTCTATGAGAGTACTGATATAACCTGATTGCCGTGTCCAGTCTTAAAATAGAGGTTGATATATAGGAATGCTCAATAAATCCTTGATGATTGTTGAATGGATAGAGAATGGCTTCACTTAAATTAGCAAAAATTGAAAGTAAATTTCATTCTGGCTCTTAACAGTAAGCAGGTGTAATCCAAACCTAGAGAGAAAGATGCCTAGCAATAAATCAAGTTAAGATATGTATTATGCGAACTTGCTTTACTCCTGACCTGACCAGTATTTTTCCCTCCTTCATTTTCCCTAGAATCTTGCTTCCTTCTCTACTTATATGTTCTTCATCCATATATTTTAGAAAACTACTTCAAGTGCTTTCTGGAGTAGGTAAAAAGAAATATAATCTTTATTACTCCTGAGCAAGCAATGAAAACTGAGAAGGAGGTATCTTAATTATCAGCCTAGACATATATACAAATTTTAAACACCTCATGTATTTTTTTCTACATGGATTGTTGTTAATGATCTATCCATCTGTAAGATAGATTAAAAATACTCAGCAACTTATTATAAAGTGGAAACATATATTTAATCTTTAAAATCTGGTGTTTGGGGATACGTTGTTGTTTTTGTTTTTGGCCATTAACTGAAAATTTTAAACATTTAGTGGGAAATAGTAAATATGCTATTGTAAAATTTTAAATTAAAGAATCAAACATTCAATAAAGTGTGAAACTCATACTATAAGCAGAGTTATCAAGATAACAACAAAACGAAGTTACACTGAATAAAAATGTGGGTTGTGATACTCTGCGTCTCAGTTTCTCTATTCCTAACCTAAAATGGTTGGGGAAAGATATTACGTTTTATCACACTCTGAAATTACATGATTTTGCTAATCAATTTATTCTTCTGATAATATAATTTAAAAGTGAACTTCTTTAACTCATTCTTTATAGCTTTATGAAATTCTTCAATGTGTCTATTATAGTGTTCCTACAACAATAACAATAACTAAAAATGAAACTAAAAGTCATAACTCTGCAGAAGTGTAAAATTCCAGGATGCATATGTATCTATGCTAAAGATTCGTTTGAATACCTACAGCCAATAAAGAAAAAAAATCTCTGAAAGTTCAAGGTCCCAGAACCATGCCTACAAGCTCAGGCAGTCTGGCTGAATTTATATGAAGCAGAACTGCATAAAGTTAGGAAAGATCCATTACAGGAGGAATTCTATTAGTTTTTTAGCTGAGACAAGTTTCAAGAGAAAAAATATGGTGTGGACTAGGGAGGCAACAAAGTTGAGGGAGTGAAGACAAGCTTTTAGTGAGAAGCGTTGCATCAAGATATTAGGGAAGCAAAGTCAGACTGAAATGATACGGGGACAGAACAGGATACTTCGTTCATGGGAAGGTGGAAAACTGCTCAGAGGCTCCTTGTTCCTTTTAGGCAAATCCTAGGCTCAGAAATTCCTCAGGAGCTCTCCTGCAGGCCTTTGAGTGCCTACTGTCTCAGAAGTTCAATTTCTAGTGAATGAATAACTTACAATTTTGGATTAATAAAAGGAAATCATATTTGAGAAAATAATGGCTCTTCCATGGAAAGTAATATAAGCGTTAGATTATAATATTATTTTTTAAAGCAAACAAAAACCAGCTTTTAAATTGTTTCCCATAATGCCAAGTTGAAGTATTGGATGGAAATAGGAGGTAGAACTTTTAAGAGTCTAATTTGTGAACACTACCAAACAATGAAGGATTCTTGAGTTAGACATTTGGAGAAAATGTATTTATTTAATCTAAGTAGTATAATCAAAACTCTGCTAAAATGCCATTTCCTCTCAAGAGCATTTCCTGGCTAATGCCCTTTGATCAACCACAACTCCTGGCCGAAACGTCCATCTTCTAAACTTGACCTTATTCATATTTTCTAATAGCACTTACTTCTCAGAAATACAATCACTTTTCACTTGCTATCTATATCTCTTACAAGGCTGTGTGCTATTTGGGAGAAAGTGGTCATATCTTTTTTATATCTCTATCCTCGTTGCCTGAACCTTATACTAGTCACATTATAGATACCTAGTAGTTAAGGAATAAATAAATGATCACCAATACAAAAAAAAAAAGTATCTATCATCCCATTATGAGTAAGATTTATACCAATTTATATGTAAGAACTTAGTCTCATGGGATATTCTTTCTGATTAATTATGAACTAAAAATTGTTTTGGTTTGAGATAAGATTTTAACTTCTAGAAACCTTGAATTCTTATCAAAACTCCATGAAATCTTTAGAGATTCACTTATCACTTAATTAATAAATCGAAAATCAGTTCTTCATTGCTTAATACACATAGAGATACCTGTATAAATCTCAAAAGGTAAATTTATTAAGGGCTTCTGACATGCTTATTTCTAATTGGATATTCTAATTTTGCCCTATGGTTTGTTTACTTAAAGAACTAACAAGCACATGTGAAGAATGCATGGAAAAGGCCCAATATGCTTAAACTGCCTTATTATTAATTACTAGGGGCCCAGTGCACGAATTTGTGCACCTTGAAAGGAACTATTGGCCGCTAAGGCTGTGGAGGCTGCAGTGGGCACAGGGGTGGGTCTCAGCCCATCCTCCATGCCCCTGCAAGGCCCCTCCCACCATGGCCCCTGGTCACGTCTGCCACAGCCCCTCTCCTGCCGCTCCCTCACACTGACAGCGCAGGCCCCGCTCGCACCTGCTGATGGCACAGAGCAATTGGGGCTGGCGCCATCAGCAGGTGCGGGCAGCGGCTGCTGTCTGATCACCCCTCAGGAGCAGGGGGAGGTAGAGAAGCTCGCAGGGGCGATCTGGGCCAGCAGCCACCACTCACGCCTGCTGACAGTGCCATGATCGGGACCAGTGCTGGGCGCCGACAGTGGGTGCAAGCGGTGGCACTGGCGCCAGCTGCGGGTGCAGGCGGGGGGCCAGTGCCGGCAGTGGGTATGAGTGGAGCCATTGCCAGCAGCGGGTGCGAGCAGTGGCTGCCAACCCCGATCGCCCCTCAGAAGCAGGGGGCAGTGGAGAAGCCCTGAGTGGGGCTGGCGCCGGCAGCAGGTGCGAGCACCCTCTGGGACTGCAGCACGTGGGAGCAAAGAATTTTCAGTAACCACCAGATGCTCGCCCCAATGACAGCGACCAGTGCCCCGCCTTGGTCTGGCACCCCCACTCACCTGCTCCACCATCCCTCTGCAGCCGACACCCGCCATGTTCCACGCACGCCCCCCTGGTAGTCAGTGCATGTCATAGCGACTGGTTGTTCAGTGGTTCGGTTGTTCTGCCATTCAGTCTATTTGCGTATTAGCCTTTTACTATATAGGACTAGGGGCCCAGCGTGTCCTGGGACCCTGCTGGTGCTGCGCGGGACTGCCCCGAGTCCCAGAGTCTCAACCCACGGGGCCAAGGCCATGTGGAACTCCCCCAAGTTCTACCTCGTGGCCAGCACCGCGGGACTCACCCAATGCACCACATGGTCAAGTCCCTGTCGGCGCTGTGGGAGGCAAGACCCAGAAAGAGTCCCACAGCCGCCGCCGCAGTGGGAGGCGGGACCAAAAAACCTGCCTGCCGCCCCAGCGGGACTCAGAAACCCACCCATGCCTCCGGTCAAGTTCTCCAGAATCAAGTCCCTGCCCACCTGCGTACAACTTGCCACGTGCATGCAGCCTCGTGCTGATCAGTCATTACGGCATGAGGGCATCATGGCCACAGGCTTTTTATATATATAGATGATAAGCTATTTAAAGTTTAGATAATTTAATTTTAAAGTCTACCAGCTGATTAAAATTTAATTCTCTTCTCTCAAATAACTGGCATATGTTCAGGTGTGAAAGGGTTTATTAATGTTTATTAAACTAAAAAATCAAAGGATTTAAAACTAGGCTGTTAGTCTATGTAAATGGATAACCAGGGTTACATGAAAAGTCAACCAGGCATTAATGTGCCTTGGCAGTTATTCCTGGAAGCTATGTGATTCTTTAGCCCTGTATTTATCATGGATTGTATTTATCGTGAAGGACAAGCAAGGATTCTTGAGAAAATTAAAAACTGTGCTAGACCAAGAACAGCCAAAATACTGTAATTTGACGATTGCATTCTGGCTCATTGGGATCCAACAGCCATATTTGCAGAACCTGGTTATGCCACATAGTAGGTATGTTATTTAACCCTGTGAGACTCAGTATCTTGATCTGCAAAATTAAAAATGCAGCACTTGTAGGACTGTTGTGAATATCAAACTATCTGAACATAAATAAGCCTCAAAAAAGTTGAATGCTATTATTACTTTACTGCCTAGCTTTCTTTTATTCTTTCTTCCTTCTACTTTGCCAAATCTGCTTTTTATTTTTCCTTTTCATCATGTTTTTTTCTTTCTACTTTTTTGTGTTTGATGGATCCTATTATTTACTGCAAATAGAATTTTTAGTTAAAAGTTACTCTAAATAAGATACAAAACTCAAAAAGAGACCTAACCTATTTCCCACTGCCTAACATAGGTCTCTCTCCCTCCCTTCCTCTCTCTCTCCCTCTCTCTTCTTCCTTTCTTCCTCTTATCCCCTTTTCATCCTGTTTAATTAGGAAACAAGGTCAATATGTGAAGGGATAAATGTGAAACTAATGATGATACCAAAGAATATACAATGCATATAAAAAAATGAATAGTTAAAGAATTAAAAAATGTATTGAACAAAAGATTTAAGGAACTTGAGGATTTTTTTCAAAATTGAACATGTCTTTATTACAGAAAATAATGGCCAAACCAATGCCAGGAAAACAGATGGGCTCAATGTAAATAATGAATTCATGGACTGAAGGTTTCAACAATGAAGAAAGCTTTAATTTGGGGAAGTGGTATTGCTAAAATCAGAATTTTAGCTTTGTCATTTTAACCTTTGTCAATCTAGTTACTTTCATGGTATTTTATTTCCTCCTTATCCAAATCATAGCAATAACCAATGAAAAGAACAATTTATCCTCAGTCTGTCACTCTCTATCTGTGCTTCAGGTCCATGGCCAGCTTTAAGAGTTGAGAGACCATATTTAAGAGTAAAAACCCAAACAAATTATTTCTAAATTACATAAAAGAAAAATGTTTTCAAATTACATCTTTATTCTACATTACAGAAATTATTGGCATAACTTCCCAGCCAGATAAAAGCCACAGGAATTCAATCAAAACTTCTTGGGATGAGGTTATGAGAAATGCTTCCAACTGAATTTTGAGACATTTTATTAGACTTTTGAGATGGCTCTTCTCAAGAAACTCCATTGAAATAAGAACACCAATTTTCCCTCATCTAATCTAATCAGAATTAGATCTAAAAAAAGTGCTTTGCTAATCTTCATTATCTGAAGCTATAATATAAAACTTTCCACTGACATAGGATATTAACTCCTATATTATAACTTGGTTGGTTAATGACAGTCTACTTTATACTTTATGGAGAACAAAGTTTTTTGTCTAACCATCTCATTACCAACTTATGATGAAAGTGGAAAAAATTAATACACAAACTATAAAAAACTAAAATATTACTAAAATATACACTTATATAAACATCTGCTTAAGAGAATTAAAAGTGGTGGGAGAACAGTGAGTGCTTTGAAGAAAGGATGTAGTTAGCCTTTCAACTAAATATAGTGCTTCACACATTGATTTTGTGAAAGTCAGTGCATCAGAGGACTATCAGACACTAACTTGTTCTGTTATTTTAACACTTTTAGGACCCTACAGTTGTCCATCCAGTCAAATATAAAAGGTGGGAAAATAAAAGACCGTTGACCTGCTAAACCTTTAACTGTAAATTTGAGGTCTAAGCAAAGGTCAACAGCAGTTTTTTTTTTTATACTAACAGGTAATTTTAGAAAAGTTCAAAAGATGTCAGTCTGGAAAATATGTGAGAGTTCACATTTTATTGAATTTACAGTAAAACATTTATTCCTATAAACTCCTAAAAGAGAGCTGGAGTTTCTCTCACAAAAAAAATTTAGAAATTAAACTTTGGACCTTGTGAGGAGAGCACAATAAAAAATAAAACTGTATATTTATAGGAGAGAAAAAGGAGGAAAAGGTTGAATACTACATATATGACCCTGTTTTATCCTGATATTTGTGGGAGATCTTATCCCCATTTTCAGAGGAGGTGCTTGAGAAAAGATAAATGGGGTAGGTGATTTATCCAGAATAACAGAGCTATGAAAACATGGAAAAGAGTCTGAAATCAAGAAAGGGAGGAAGATAAATAAGGATGCTGTGAAAGAGAAGCTCATCAAGGTCACTCAAAGCCATGAGTGTTCTCCACAGATAAAACCAAAATCTCAAGCAACAAACATTCTCATTAAAGAGGAAATAAAAAATTTCAAAACATTGAGATAGACCAAAGTATGCTTTAAAATGTGTCACCAAAAGTTTTGGAAGCAAAAATTGGGAGGTTTTTTGGTTTTGTTTTTTTGGTGTGTGTGCATGTGTGTCTGTCTGTGTGGGGTGCAATAGCAGTAAGAAACAAGCTCATGTTTATTTCTAGCAGACACTCTCGTGCCCTCCAGACATTGGCATCATAGCCCTGCCCTACTGTACCAGAGTAGGTGTCACAAAGGAAAATCCAATTTCCAGGATAAGCTTCCCTAGACTCCAGTCCCCAGTTAGGGCTAGTCTCCACCCTTAGGAGAACCTGCCCAACTCCATACTCAACAGCTTGCTTCTTCAAGGCCAGTAGGAGGCTCTCCAGCTCAAGTCTGCTAAGATGGTGTCTTATTTCAAAAGTATAATTTTTTCCATGTGATATATTGTCTAGAAGCAGTTACAGGTCCTTCTGCACTCTATTTGAAGGGATCATCCAAGAAAATGACTCACGGAAGCGTCACCATAGGCGTGTCTGCCATCCTGGCCTAAGGAGCATCGTCACAATTTCATGATTAAGTGACATGATCCAACCACCCGGAAACTAAGCACACATTATTTAATGAATTCCCCATATGGCTTGTAAAATTTTTTTTTGTATGCAAGTATGCATGCCCTAATGGGTTCAGACATAGTAAATAACTTTTGCTCTCAATATTTTTTACCTATTTGAATGCCAATATTACAAAGCCACTTATTTACTGCATTTTGTAAGAAAAACATTCCTTCTAGTTTGTAATTCGTCCTCTTTTCCCCCCCTCCCCTTTTAGTATTATGGAATAGTAAATAAACTTATAATTTGCTCCATTTTGCATTTATTCATATCCTGAGGTCTTCTCTTTTTGCAGAAAAACATATTTTTGATCTTCATAATGGTTTTATCTACAATCATTCTATTTCTGTTTTCTTACAAAAAAGGAGAGAGGGAGAGAGAGCTCTAGTGCTGGCACCTGCAGCATTCAGAATAACAAAGATAGGCACTGAAAGACTTGGCTGGATTGACATCAAGAGCAAAAACAAAGCATTATTTATGAAGCCTGCCTGGCTAGAATTTTCCAGTGGTAATTTCTATTCCCTTACTCATTCCTCTTTTAGCATGCACATTTAATGAAAACATTATGGAACAAAACCCCAAAACAATCTAATGCCAAAGCACACTCAAGTATTGCTTAGCATGATGAAAAATGTGTTGAGAACAAATCACTGTGACTGGGTTTTTAATGGGACAAGTCATGACTTCAAAGCAGCTGTGGGTGTAGAATTTGTTGCACCAGGTAAACAAAGCAGCTGCTTTTGTCTTTGTGGGACACAGAAAGCCACACCCTTGTCTAACTGGCTGGCCTAACTGCCTTCCTTTTTCAGTAAAGCTGTGTGTATGTTTGTGTTTGGAAGCAGTTCCCCTGTGGAAATTATCCTGATGGACCAGACAGCTGAGGTAATGATGTAACCAGGGTTACTGAACATTTCACTGCTTGCATTAGCAAGAAGATTATACAGTTAATCAATCCACAAGTACTTCCTGGGTTCTTATTAAATGCAAGACACAGGGTGGCAACCCACCCTGTAATCAAATGAGATCATGTAAAGGATAGCACAATGTAAACTGTAAATCTCTGTTAAAAAGTGAGTTACGATTATTTGAAATAATCAATTATTATGTATATTGTTTTTGTACTTTTATAGATTCTGATGGAAGTGACCCAGGATTATCTGGATTAAAGTGTATTATGGTTAAAATCAAGCATACTGGGAGCTGGGTCAAAAGGTTAATGGAAAGCAAGTCAGATTCTTAAGAAGCTTCCCCCAAGATTCACTTTATAAGTAGCATGATATGGAATCTTTGCTCTCCACTTAATCAATGTACTGACCTGGGAGAGAACAATGCATCTGTGGATGCCCAATATTCCAGAAAATCTAATTTATTAAACAGTGATCTTAATTAAAGGTGTTTTTCTGCTATGCAAACTACAATCAACCTCAAGATCATCATGCTATCATCATATGTACCTTTGCTTATAAATGCATAGCCTGGCATAACATCGGTACATTTTATACATAGAGACATTGAGAAATGTCTTTTATACATTTCACTAGTTATGGAAGTTATGACTTAGCCTTAAGCCAGCTTTCTTGGGCTCTAGGCTTTTCCCCCCCTTATTTTCGATTTCTTTATCATTTACTGAGCAGCTCCCGTTATTCTTCATTTCTCTTTCACAAATACAGCCCTGAACTCAAAGCAGCATTTTTAAGAGACAGCACTAATCCCACTTACTTATTAAGTGGGCTTTGAATGCCTATAATTCAATGCTATCGCTTTGACTTGTCAAGTTTAGTGTTGCCTTCAGCTGGAGGGCAAATATAAGAAACCTCTATTTTTTTCCCCCTTTTCTTTTTTCTTTGCAGTCAGCAGCAGCAATATCAGAGCACAGACAGCCAATAGCTCCCAAACCAGATGACTTCTGGTACTGCCTTCATGTACTTAAATTAAGGAGGGTGAGACTTTGCAAAGGATTATATCCTTCCAATCTGCACACTGCCATTTTTATTCTACTGCAGTTTTTCTAAAGAATATTCCCCAAACTGCAAGTTGCTAAACAGATACATTTTTTCTTGACATTCCTCTTCAATTCATATGGAGTTTTTAATTTAAAGGCCCATAAAATGGTCTCCTTGCAGTGAAGGCATTTGCTTCTACACTCACCACTTAGAATTGCATACATATAGGAAAAGTTAATGTGTTGGTTTTAAATTTAATTTTCACCTTCTTTCTAATGTCTCCAAGTTAATAATCAAGATACCATTTTTATCACTTTATTATTTTTTAATATAGGAATGTCTGGAGCCCAATACCTTGTGAATTATAAAGGAATTGAGCATACTGTAGCCTAAAGCAGATAGGGACTGAGATTCAACCCTTTATAAAACATCTTGTAAAACCCAATAATCCACCTGTCTAGAGGTCACTTGGTCAACATTTTACAACAAGCCCTGAAAATTTAAAGTAGTTTTGGCTTAAGGGAGAGTATCCTACACAGGAGTGATTCCATAGTTACTTGGCATTTGTCTCAGAGTATACTGATGTTGTTTGGAAAGTTCTTGATCAAGAGTAGTGAGGTCAGATGTCATAGAAAGAAAACCATCAGGCAAGATAGGGCAGGTATCACAACCACAATGAGTACACACAAATATTAAAATTCAGAAAAAAATAGTTTCCCAGGGTTACTCTGTTTAGAAATAAAAATGTAGTTTGATGGTTTATTTTATAGAGTTCTTTCATTGTGTGTGTGTGGGGGCGGGGGGGGGGGAGGTGTATGTAGTCTTCAAATAGAAATATTTGTTTTAAATCAGTTTAGGTTAAAATTGTACGTGACAAAATAAAATATCTAACATAAAGTAAGTATAAACAGATACTTTTTAAAAATTTCAATTACACTTGATCTTAGCCAAAAGGCAGAGAAGCAATCCCTCTCTCTATTAAAAGTCAACCGAGCAGACCTAGGGGTTGTAGGCTGCACTATCGTATCAGGGATTTAGGAACCTGTTTCATACTCTGACCTTAACCTCAGTACAAAGACAACAGCTTCTGCATTTTAAGCAGCAGGGTAGAAGGAATAGAGGAGGCGAGAGTGTAGGTGTATGCTCACTGTCTCTTGAGAATGGTTTCTGGAAGTCACTGTATATCATTTTGCTTTCTTTATGACTCATTGTCCAGACCATAGTAATTGGGCATGTCTAGCTGCAAGAGAGTTGGGGTATGTCATCTTCAAGATTAAAATTAAGGGATTCTATTCTTATGGAAGGAGAATAATACCTGACACAACTGAGACTAGATAGAAATTGACATAAGGAGTGAAAATTCAAGAAGGAACCCAGCCATAGAGAGGGCGCCAAAATATTGTGAAATTTACCTCAAGGAGCGTAACCAAGTCCCACAGTAGATATTGAAGGAAAATCCCATCATGCTTCCCTTGGGAGGAAGAAGGGGAGGTGGGAAAGGGAACATTTTGAAATCCTCCAGAGCACTCTGTTCTTAACAAGGCCTACACTCAGGAGAAACTAGTTAAAAAGAGCCTAACCTCCTAAGGTTTGGTCAGAGCCTAACTGACCTCGGGAAATACCCAATGTTAACCCGCCCTGGCCGTCCCATCCCCTCTATAGAGGGAGAAAAACTGATTAACACTTGGGAAGTTCACAGTCAAGAGGCATAGGGACATGAAAGACTGAGACCTACTTATATGACTACAGAATGCTTGATCTTGCCTCATACCTCAGCACCAAATTACTAAAGCCTGACTTACAGCAGATTTTTTTTTTTAATCAATACATCATGTTGGGCTAAAACAAAAGGTATACTAAAATGTACAAAACACAAGTTGAAGAGACAGAGGAGCATCAAAACCAGATATGGCAGAGATGTTGAAATTATAAGACTGAGTATTTAAAACAACCATTATTTGACTAAGGGCTCTCAGGGTTAAAGTAGACAGCATGCAAGAACAAATGGGTGATATAAGCAGATAAATGGAAAATCTAAAAAATGCCAGAGAATAAAGACCGAAAAAAAAAACCCCAAACCACTATACAGCATATCTAAAAACTTTGTGATAACTACAAAACGTGTAACATGCATAATACAACTACTAAAAAGAGAGAGAGAAAAAGAAACAGAAGAAATATTTGAAATAATAATGACTGAAAAATTCCCCAAATTAACATTAAACACCAGCCAACAAATCCCGAAAGCTCAGTAATCACCACGCATGAAAAATGCCGAAAGAAAAAACTATACCTGGACATATAATTTAAAAACTATAGAAAGTCAAAGATAAAGAAAACTTCCTGAAAGAAGCTGGGGTTGGGAACCTTAAATACAGAGAAACAAACATAGCCAATTTCTCCTCAGAAATCTTGCAAAAAAGAAAAAAGTAGAGAGAAATATTTCAGTATTGTGAGAAAAATACTTCACCAGCTTGAGTTCTGTACTCTGTGAAATTATCCTTCAAAAGTGAAGGAAAAATAAAGCCATTGTCAAACAAACAAAAATTGAAAAAAAATTTATCAGTAGGCCAATCCTAGAAATGAGTAACAACCATAATAGATACAAGAGAGAGAAAAAATAATATATGTAAAAAATTGGCTTTACACAAAGTAAGGAATATCATTGAATAACAGATAACAGATTATTTAAAACTAGAGGCCCAGTGCATGATTGAATCATGCACGTGTAGAGTCCCCTACACGCTTTTGCTTTTCGCGGTGGAGCTGGGTGCCTGTCCGCTGGTGCCGGAGCAGACAGGCACCCAGCTCCCCCACTTTTGATGGTCCGCGGCCACTGAGGTGGGCTGCCTCGGACACCTGGCTACCCTGCCGTTGAGAGGCGCAGCTGGGTGTCTGCGGCAGGCCCCCTCAGCGGCCGAGGATCTGGCCGTTGAGAGGCACAGGGGGCGGGAGTCCCGCCCCCTGCGCCTCTCAACAGCAGGGTAGTCCCCCTCAGTGGCAGCGGAACCGTGCCTCTCAATGGCCGGATAGGCCACCCCGAGTCCTGCCCCCCAGCCTCCTGCCGCCCAATCGTGGGCGTAGTGGGGTGATGGTAATTTACATGTTACTCTATTATTAGATAGGATAATACTAACTATGAACACTTATATCTCTGTGTGTATATCTATAATATGCATGCATGCTTATGTGTAAGTGAGATGAATGATTGCAATGGTACAAAGGATGGCAAAGATTAATTAGCATAATTTTTATTATTATAAAGTATACACAATACCCATGAAGGATTATAGTGTTATTTAAAAACTAGAGGCCCGGTGCATGAATTCGTGCACCAGTGGGGTTCCTTGGCCTGGCCTGTGGGATCAGGCCAAAATCGTCTCTCCGACATCCCCTGAGGGGTCCCAGATTGTGAAAGGGCACAGGCCAGGCCGAGGGACCCCACTGGTGCACGATCAGGGCCTGGGAGAGATGCGAGAGGCTGGCCAACCGGGGAGAAACCGCAGGAGGGCTCCAAGGCATGTTTGGCCTATCTCGCTTGGTCCTGATCAGCTGGACCCCAGCAGCAAGCTAGCCTACCAGTCAGAGCTTCTGCCCCCTGGTGGTCAGTGCACATCATAGCGAGCAGTTGAGCAGCTTTAGCATATTATTAGCATACTAGTGACACGGTGCACGAAATCGTGCACGGTGGGGGATTCCCTCAGCCCAGCCTGCCCCCTCTCACAGACTGGGAGCCCTCAGGAGATGAGGAGCGGGCCTCAGCCGCAGTCTGGCCACCCTCTGTTGGAGGTGACCGGGCTGATCAAGGGAAGGCGCCAGCCCCATTACCCCACTGCTGCAGCCACTGCCAGCCACTGCAGCCGCCAAGGTGTTTTCATCAACATGGACTCCAGTCCCTTCACTGTGAAAAAATGACAACTTTCTTTAGGCATTTTCAAGATGTGTCTTTCATAGGATATGATATTTCTTTCTTTCTTTTTTTTTTATCCTCACCTGAGGATATGTTTCTATTGATTTTTGGAAAGTGTGGAAGAGAGAGGGAGAGACGGAGAGAAACATTAATGTGAGAGGAACACTTGATTGGTTGCCTCCTGAATGAGCCCTGACCTGGGCCCCAGCCAGGGAGGAGCCTGTAACCTAGGTACATGCCCTTGATCAGAATCGAACCCGGACCCTGCGGTCAGCAGGCTGAGGCTCTATCGACTGAGCCAAACCAGCTAGGGCAGGATATGACATTTCTTAGCCCCTCCAGCAGCGGACCTTTGTCTTTTCCTCCAGAAGTGTGGTTATAAGAATCCACCTTCTTGGATTCTTATAACCCAAGTTACCAAGAACACTGCAAGTGGTGGAGTACAGGAGCTTAGCCAATGAGTGGTCAGAAAAGGTGTTTACGCTTGAACTGGTTTGGCTCAGTGGATAGACTGTGGGCCTTCAGACTGAAGGGTCCCAGGTTTGATTCCTGTTAAGTGCATGTACCTTGGTTGGAGGCACATCCCCAGTGGTGAGTGTGCAGGAGGCAGCTGATTGATGTTTCTCTCTCATCGATGTTTCCAACTGTCTATCCCTCTCCCCTCTTCTCTGTAAAAAAATCAATAAAAAATATATTTTTTAAAATGGTGTTTCCTCTGTAGCTCATGCGGCCCCTGCGTTGTATCTACTGGGCTAGGGGGGTGTCCCTGCCACCCAGTGGTGGCCACCGGGGTCTCCGCACACCCCAGAGACTGGCAGCCAGCCCCCTGTCCTGGGCACTGGGCTGGGGGCATGGACCCGAACCACCGCTTGGCGCCTGAGCACATTCAAGTGGCTGGGGGCGGGGCGGGAACATCTCCGTCTCTGAATGCCCTGGAGGCCAGCAGCCAGCCCCGTCATGGGTGCCGGGCTGGGGGCGTGGACCCGAACCGCCACTTAGTGCCAGAGCACGTGCAAGTGGCTGCACCCATAGTCCCGCAGTGGCCGGGGGTGTTCTCGGACCTCTGCCACTCAGGGCCTAAGTGCGGGCCTACAGGCTAGGAGCAGCCTGGGTCCCAAGTATGTTCCTGGGACCCAGGCCGCTCAGAACCTGTGTATGCAAGTTAACTGCCATCTTTGGTGGGTTAATTTCCATACTTGCTCCTGATTGGCTGGTGGGCGTGGCTTGTGGGCATAGCGGAGGTATGGTCAATTTGCATGCTTCTCTTTTATTAGATAGGATTATGCTTTGATTGGCTGAACGGCTGACTGGTTGACCGGACACTTAGCATATTGGGCTTTTATTATGTAGGATGGAATTGTATTATATTGCAACTTTAGAGCAACTACAAAAAAAGTAAAAATGGGTGATATGGAAAGAAAGAAGAGAAAATAAAATCATATGAACTGATCATTCACACACACATTAATTAATTAATTAATTAATTAATTAAATCCTACATAATAATGAGGTAATATGCAAATTGTCCATCACTCCAACACACAAGATGGCCGTCCCCATGTGGTCAAAGATGACCACCCCCATGTGGACACAAGATGGCCGCCACAAGATGGCTGGCAGGGGAGGGCAGTTGGGGGAAACTAGGCCTGCAGGGGAGGGCAATTGGAAGGATCAAGCCAGCAGAGGAGGGAAGTTGGGGGGGACCAGGCTTGCATGGGAAGGCAGTTGGGGGTGACCAGGCCGGCAGGGGAGGGCAGTTAGGGGGCAACCAGGCTGGCAGGGGAGGGCAGTTAGGGGTGACCCAGCTGGCAGGGGAGGGCAGTTAGGGGCAATCGGGCCAGCAGGGGAGCAGATAGGCATCGATCAGGCTGGCAGGGGAGTGGTTAGGGTGTGATCAGGCTGGCAGGCAGAAGTGGTTAGGGGCAATCAGGAAGGCAGGCAGGAGAGCGGTTGGGAGCCAGCAGTCCTGGATTCTGAGAGGGATGTCCGACTGCCCGAGGGGTCCCAGATTGGAGAGGGTTCAGGCTGGGCTGAGGGACACCCTCCGTGCATGAATTTCATGCATCAGGCCTCTAGTAAATAAATAAATAAATCACAAAAATAAAAAAACAACAACGGGAGTCAAAAATAGGAACAAAGAACAACTAGAAATGAGTAACAACCATGATAGATATTAATACAACTATATCAGTAATTACTTTGAATGTCAATGGTCTAATTCTATAAATTAAAAAAAAAAAACAGATTTGGCCCTGGCTGGTTTGGCTCAGTGGATAGAGCGTCGGCCTGCGGACTTAAGGGTCCCGGGTTTGATTCTGGTCAGGGGCACATGCCCGGATTGTGGGCTCGCACACCAATTGATGATTCTCTATCATCATTGATGTTTCTATCTTTCTCTCCCTCTTCCTTCCTCTCTGAAATCAATAAAAAATAAAATAAAATAAATAAAAAAATAAATAAAAAAAACAGATTTGTCAGAGTGGATCATAAAACAATACTCAGCTATATATTGTCTACAAGAAACCCACTTTAAATACAAGACACAAAATGATTAAAACTAAATGACCAGCAAAAAAAATACTATATAAACACTAATCAAAAGAAAGCAGGAGTAGCTGTATTAATTTCAGAGCAGACTTCAAAGCAAGGAAAGTTATCAGGGACAAGAAGGGCATTGTATAATGATAAAGTTTTCAAATTGCCAAGAAGACGTAACAGTCCTTAATGTGTATGAGTCTAGCGATAGAATGTCAAACACTCTGAGACAAAATCTGATAGAACTACAAGGAGAAACAGATAAATTCACTAGCATAGTTTGGAACTTCAACAGAACACCCTTCTCTCAGAGAATCAGTAAGGACATCATTGTATCCAATAATACCATAAATCAGGTGGATATAATTGACATCTATAGACTACATCATCCAACAACAGCAGAATACACATTTTTCTTAAGCTCACATGGAACGTTCACCAAGATAAACCATATTCTGTACCATAAAACACGCATTAACAAATTTAAAAAGAATAGAAATCATATAGTGTTTGCCCTCAGACCACAGTGGAATTAAACTAGAAACCCCCAAAATTCATAGATATTAAATAACATCCCTCTAAATAACACATGGACTCTCACCATAGTGCACTGCCTTGGAGTAGTTCCCCCACAGAAAAGGGTAACAAAAATATACAGATTGGGAGGAAAGAAAAAACTATCTTTGTTTGCAGATAACATTATCATATATGTTGAAAAACCAAAGAATTAACAAAAATTCCCACCTGGAACCAGTAAGCAATTAGAGCAGTGCTGCAGGATAGCAGAGATACAAGATTAATATACCGCCTGTATACCGGTAAAAACAATGGCAATTTGAAATTAAAAATGCAATACCATTTATATTAGCATCCCCCAAAGTGAAACGGTTAGATTTAAACCTAACAAAATATATTAAAAATCTAAATTCTTAGGAAAACTACAGAACTCTGATAAAAATATTAAAATAAATAAATAAAGTTATTTTCCCCTCCATGTTCCTGAATAGAAAGATTCAATATCATCAACATGTCAGTTCTTCCTCTAACTTATTCTATAGATTTAATGTATTCCCAATCAAAATCTCAGAAAGTTACTTTTATGGATTTTAACAAACTGACTCTAAATTTTATAGGGAGAGGCAAAAGACTCAGAATAGCCAACACAATGTTAAAGAACAAAAACAACCCAACTTTAGGAATAAATATAAAGCTACAGTATTCAAGATGGTGTGGTGTTTAAAAAATATATCAATGGGACAGAACAGACATCTCAGAAATAGATCCATAAATATATAGTCAACTGATATTTGACAAAGGAGCAAAGATAGTGTTTCCACAAATTGTGCTGTAACAATTGGTTATACACATACAAAATAAATAAATCTAGACAGAGACCTTATATCCTTCACTAAAAATAACTGACTGGATCAAAGACCTAAATGTAAAATGAAAATCTATAACTCCTAGAAGATAAGAGGAGAAATCCTAGATGACCTTGGGTATGGGCAGGGCTTTTATGATACATCACCAAAGGCTCAAGCTATGAAACAAATAATTGATAAGCTGGGCTTCATTAAAATTAAAAATGTATGCTTTTAAAAATACAATTTTAATAGAATGAGAACACAAGCTATAGACTACTTCCCATATTTACAACAGACATATCTGATAAAGGAATGTCATCCAAATATAAAAAACAACAACAACTGTTATCACACCATAATAAGAAAACAAAAACTGCCCAGCTGAACCAGGAGGTTGAGGTTGGATTCCGGTCAGGGCACATGCCCAGCTTGGGTTGTGGGCTTGATCCCCAGTGTGGGGCGTGCAGGAGGCAGCCGATCAATGATTGTCTCTCATCATTGATGTTTCTATCTCTCTCCCTCTCCCTTCCTTTCTGAAATCAATAAAAATATATTTTAAAAAGAAACGAAAAAAAAAAACAAAAACTGGATTGAACAATAGGTAAAAGATGTGAACAGACAACTCACCTGAAAAGTTGTATGGATAGCAAGTAAGCATAGAAAAGGCATTCAACACAACGTGGTCAAAGATAAATGTTACATATTGTTTATATTTAAGAGTTGGTGGCTTATGGGCAGGAAAACTAATTTTGAATGGACTAACTCGGTGGTCGGCAAACTGTGGCTTGAGAGCCACATGCGGCTCTTTGGCCCCTTGAGTGTTTAACACCACTTCTTCAAAATAGACTTGCCCAGGCCGAAAACCGACTTCTGCGCGTGGGCCACGAAGTTTCAATTGCACTGTACATGCGTGCCCACACGTGGTATTTTGTGGAAGAGCCACACTCAAGGAGCCAAAGAGCCGCATGTGGCTTGCGAGCCAAGGTTTGCCAACCACTGGACTAACTTTTATGCATATAATATTATAGACTTCAGCATATTTTAATTATGAAATTGGGCCTCATATCCATTTGAATTTAATTATCTGAATCACAAGATTTTTCTTATATTCCTTCATTCATCTCACCATATTTTCAAATTTCATAAGTCTTTTTTTTAATAACCAGGCAAATGATTTTCTTAAAGTGGCAGGCTAGTAAGTACATTGCTAACAACTTGTTCAATTTAAAAGGTTGTTGGAAAGATGAAAATTGTCAAGAGTATGAGACAATTTTGAATTAACACTAATTTATACTGATTTTGACAGCTTTTCAGTAATATGTCGTTGTAGTAAAATTAATATAAATCATATTTTAAGGTTATTAAAAATGTCCCGAGCCTGTGTCTTTAATAACATTTCTATCAATTGTTCAGGTATCACTAAGATACATGGCTGAGCTATAAAGACTACGATGTAAGTGTGGCATAAGGACTATGTTACATTCATTAATTCATTCATTCATGTAGTCATGTCTCAGTCTTCTAATTTCTTTTGCCTTTCACCATTTGGTGGCTTCCACATAGAGGAGAATGAACCACCTCTAACATCTCTCACTGAAATACCCTATATGGTAAGCACATGATTTCATCCTTTTAATTCACTTGCTAAAGAATACCTTCTCCATTTTGTTACTTTTTGAGGCTGCTAGTCCATGAATCCACCACTTTCTGTCTGTCTGTCAATTCCCTCCTTCACGTATTGCCTTCTTGCATCACCTACATTTTATAATTTATAATAATGATACTCTTGTATTCTGCTATGTTTTTCATGCTTGGAACCATGAACTGAATAATCTGGTAAAAACAAAACAAAACAAAACAAACTCAATCCTGAACACAACCAAATCCCCAAACTGGGAGATTGATTTCACTATAAAACATTAAAGCTTTTGTCCATCTTCTCTATTATTACCACCTTCTCTTTCCTAGCTCTAGACTAGTTCCCATCCTTTGGTATTATGTACCACCCCCCCACCCCCCCGCAACTATGTAATCTTAGACCAACTTTCACAGTGATCTTTGTAAAATTTAAATCACTTCCTATCACTCCCAAGTTTAAAAGCTTGTGATGGCTTTCAGTTGCCCTTAAGTAGCACCTAAATCCCCATGAGGAGGTTTACATACTGTACTCTACATTACAGCGCCTTTTTATCTGCCTCTCATTCTCCTCTTAGTCTGTCTTTCTCTTCAGCACACTTAGTCCACAGTGTCTTCTCACTTCCTCAAACACATCAAGCACTTTCTCACAGGAGGCCTTCATTCCTACAACCAGGCCTCTGAGAAGCCTCACCTCACTTTCAGCAGGCCTTCCCTTTTCTCCAAATCTAAAATTAATTCTCTATTATGTCTCAAAGCACCTTGTTCTTCTCATTAGTTCTCACCATGTGGAATTATATATATATATTTTTTGTTACTTACGCTCTACTTCTCCCAGTAGACTATGTGCCAGGCAGCAGGAAACGTCACCATATATGCCCACTGCATAGCACAGTCCTTGGAACATAGTTATTGCCTCATAAGTGCTGGCTGACCAAATAAATAAAAGAATAGATGAATGAAATGTGCTCTTAGTTGTAAATATAGTAATTTGGGATCATTATATTTTTAAACACCAGTATATAAGCTGAGAAAGAGATCATTAGTATTTTTCAAATCACCAATGGATTAACATGTTTTTCAGAAAAAAAATTCTATGAATTTATGATTTACTTCTAATACAATGAAATGCATGTTTACTTCTCCAAGTAAAAATCTAATTATGCAATCACCAATTTTTGGATTTTTAATACCTCAAAAGAAGAGAATATATCATATGATTCTTTTTTTTTTTTTTTTAATATATTTTATTGATTTTTCACAGAGAGGAAGGGAGAGGGACAGAGAGCCAGAAACATCGATGGGAGAGAAACATCGATCAGCCGCCTCCTGCACACCCCCCACTGGGGATGTGCCCGCAACCAAGGTACATGCCCTTGACCGGAATCGAACCTGGGACCCTTGAGTCCGCAGGCCGACGCTCTATCCACTGAGCCAAACCGGTTTCGGCAATATCATATGATTCTAATCCAACTTTATTATAAAGAGCCAGAAACTACTGCCACAGAATTTAAATGAATCACTAAATGCCACCCAACTAGCAAGTGGCGGAACTGCTACCAGGATCTAAGAGTCAATCTAAAAATCTTCCTTTTTACTCTCCAGGTCCCTCCAGGCCATTTCAAAGGGTAAGAGATCCTTCTTTTTTATTGCTGCATAGTATTCCATGGTGTAAATTTACCACAACTTTCCTATTCACTCATCTACTGATGGGCATGAGTAGATAAAAATTCCAGATCTTAGCAATTGTAAATTGTGCTGCTATGAACATAGGGCTGCATATATTCTTTCTGATTGGTGTTTTGGGTTTCTTAGGATATATTCCCAGAAGTGGGATCATTGGGTCAAACGGCAGTTCCATATTTAATCTTTTTAAGAAACTCCCTGCTGTTTACCGTGGTGGCTACACCAGACTGCATTCCCACCAGCAAGTGTACTAGGGTTCCCTTTTCTCCACATCCTCTCCAACACTTGTCATTTGTTTATTTGTTGGTGTTAGCCAGTCTGACAGGTGTGATATAAGTCAGTCAGAGCAAGATAAGTATCACATGATCTGATTCATACGTGGAATCTAAAGAACAAAATAAACTGATGAACAAAATAGATCCAGAAATGTAGAAGCATGGAACAGACTGTTGAATCTCAGAGGGAAGGTGGGGGTAAGTGGGTGGGTGGAAAGAAATTAACCAAAGAGCTTGTATGCATCTATGCATAACCCATGGACACAGACAAGAGTGTGGTGAAGGCCTGGGGTGGTGGGCAGGGGCAGGCTAGAAGCAGTCAATGGGGAGAAAAAGGGGACATCTGTAATACTTTCAACAATAAAGATTAAAAAATAAAATATTCATTTTAATAAAACAGAATGTAAAAATCTTCTAGAAGTTGTTTAGGTTTTACTCAGCTCCTTATTAAAAATACTAGAGGCCTGGGGCATGAAAGTCCATGCACTGGAGTGGGGGTCCCTCAGCCTGGCTTGCCCCCTCTCATAGTCCAGGAGCCCTCAAGGGCAGGAGGTGACCCTGTGATCAGGGAAGGCGACGCCCCCATCACACCTCTGCTGCTGCCACTGCCGGCACTGCAAGTCTTGGCCGGTCCTGGTTACCTGAGCCTCGGGTGGCCCTGGGTGGCTTGGGGGCTGAGGGGACTGGGGGACTCTAGAGGCAGGTGTGCAGAGCGGCCAGGCCCAGCTGGGGGCGGGCCCAGCCTTGCTGTGTGCCTGCAGCCCTGGCGGGGCTAAGGGGACTGGGTGCCACCATCTTCTGGCTGTGGGCACTGCCATCTTTCAGGGCGGGGCAGTCAGTTAGCATATTCCCTCCTTATTGGCTATGGGTGCCACCATCTTTGTGACGGCATGAGGGTCAATTAACATATTCCCTCTTTATTAGATAGGATGATGACAGAGGGCTTTAATAAGGTTCTAAGTTACAGAGTTATCTTGATTCATATGTTCTGGTGGTAGCTAAAAATGACTTCTCAGCGAAATGGAACCCAGCGTCTCTTTTCTGTAATTGGTTTTCACTGAGCTTGAGACATTTCTTACTATTCAGTTCCCTTCCTTAGCACTCCTCACTGTCTTCCTGTACAACTGATACTTGTTTACTAACATGCACACTCATATTTAGACCTACTTAGCCTTCTTTAGCTATCACTTTAAACTTAGTTAAATTGCATTTAGTTCTTGATTGAAGGCTAGAGATAGGATTAGATCTTTTGCCCCAAGACCTCCAGAAAGTGATTTACAGCAGAACTATAAGGAGACAGGCAGCTTCTTAAGTTGAATCTGTACCTGCCCAGAGTAATATAATAGGCAGATTTTGTTATAATTACATTTCTTTCTAAATTGCCCAATAGTTACTAATACATCTAGGCAGTATTTTTTTTTTGTGTGTGTGTGTTTTTTGGTTGTTTTCTTATTACTACACTTTCCGAAATCTCTCCTCTTCTTGTCTCATTGTTTCTTCTTCTAGGATACATTATTGTTAACTCACAAGCATATTGGGACTTCAACAGAATAACTGTCAGAGAAGTGTTTCCAACAAGGCAGCCTCATTCAATTAAAATAAAGTGAGCTGTATTTCATTGGTATAGGTAATGTTCTAGAGTTCCAAGGCAGAGATAATTGCATCCACAGGTCATGCTGCTTTTATTTATTGGTTTTATTAAATTGCATTGCTTATTACATGTACAACTCTATAACCCATACTCGTTTTCTTTTTATTTTTCTTTGTTCCTAAAGAATAAGATGCCTCTACATCCATTTCTAACTTCTCATTCATAGGTTGTTTTGTGTCTTTCCCCTTTAGTTTATAGTGATTCTTTCCACTCTGCAAAACCTTTTATGTCGAGATCCCTGAGAGCATTAGCAATCCTGTTCATAGCTCTTGTCTCTGAATGTAAAAGAGGTGCAAATGCAGTTCTCACTGCAATAAACCTGGCTCCTTCCATCTACATGCAGATCACATTGCAAATTTCTTGATCTACAAATGATATAAACCTCAAAATGTACAAGCTTTGTTACCTTGGACAAGTCAAACATTGAAACCTCAATTTCCTTAGGGATAATATTACTCCCCCGTCTATTGTGAAGCTCAAATTATATATTCATTGGGAAGCAATTTGTAATAGATAAAGAGATATAATAAAATGAGCATTATGTCACTATTTATGTTGAAGTAAGAAACATTCAAATAGGTAGATAAATTTTACAAGAGCTTATTTGAACTAAACTAGCTACATATGCCAGAGGGGAGGATGTCAAATGCTCCTGAGTTTTGCAGCTTCTTTTTATGTATTTGAGATTAAAGAGGGAAGGTAAGGAAGCTTGCATGAGGGTAGGAATAAGCAAGGTGGGGATAGGACTATAGGATAGTTAACAAGATTATGTGTTCTCTTGAGAGTGGTTACACTTTTATCAGAGGTGTGTTAACCCAGATGAACAGAGCTAAGGCAAAAATAAACCTTTTACTAAAAAGTTACATGCCTAGGGTGTGACTACCCACCATGACTTGCCCAGTTAGGAATTTATGATCAGATCACTTTTTTTTTTGCCCACATTCACTGTTACAGGCAGAAAGCAATACAGATATGGGTTGTTTTCCAATGGTAAATCTCCAAAGAGTTCTAGTGATTTTCCAAATCTTCCTCAGCATCCATTTTATACAAGAAAATGGCAATATAGAGCTGTCTGAAGGTGAACATTTTACTTCAATTTCTAACTTGCCAAGTATGTGTGTGTGTGTGGTTGTTGCAAACAATGCACAATTTTAGCATGCAAGTGAAAAAAGATGTAGCATTTTCATTTTCTCAGCAGGTCAATTTTCATCTATATATTTTAGAACTTTGTCTCTAAGCTATATTTCATGCATTTAGTGTTACTATTTGTGACTTTAATATTGTTAGGGCCACAGTAACCTATTTGGAGCCCATTTGCTCAAGCATTGGAACTTATATGTTATCTTAAACATAGTTCTAAGTTGCTTAAACATTTTTTACATTAAAATGTGTTTAATTCTTGTAAGAGTCTATTGAAATTAGCATGAGAAGTAAATTTCTTCTGAGGTGATCTAGAGAAAGATTCACACTTGGTCAGATTTATGCATGCAGTGCTTCAGACTTCTTTTCCTGTTGAGTATTTATGAGTATTGATGGCAGGGATGTATATACATCTTGACTTGAATCATTAGAATTAATCCATTTTTAAACAACTGACCTTCTAATAAAGTAATAAACAAATCCTTTACAAAATCCTTTTGAGATTATAGTCTGTAATTTTTAAAGCTTGATAATTGAGGGAGGATTAATGGCTGTAATTCTAATATTTAATAAAGATGACAGAATTTGGCCTTTTGATCTTATTATACAAAGTCATATTTCTTTTTGGTAAATGTGGAACCAATACTTTGATTTATCTTTAAGCAGTATACATTATGACTCAAATTTAGCTACCTCATAAGGAGATTCCTTTTCTCAGTTCTTTCTTTTGTCTACTGTTTGGGTTAAAATTGACACACTATGTGTTATGCTGACAATGCTTTCACATCTTCCTTAGCAGTCACTTATGAAATCCAGACTTAATGACATTTCCAATTGGTGAAAGCAGACATCCCTATCTTGTTCCCGCTCTTAAGGAGAACACTTATAGTTCTTGCCCATTGAGTATGGTGTTGACTATGGGTTTGTTATATATGGCCTTTATTATGTGAGGTATGTGCCCTCTATTCCCACTGCTGAGAGTTTTTGTCATAAATTAGAGGCCCAGTGCATGGATTCGAGCACTGCAGGAATGGGGCCAAAACCAGCTCTCCAACATCCCAGTAGGGGTCAGTCCTGGATTACAAGAGGGCGCAGGCCAAGCCGAGGGATCCCACCGGTGCACGAATTCATGCACCAGGCCTCTAGTATGCGTATAAGATCTTTGGTTAATCTCTTCCCACTCCCTCTTCCCTTTGAGATTCATCTGTCTGTTCCATGTTTCCATGTCTGTGGTTTCTGCTCCTGTGTTGAGTGTCTGCCCCCTGATGGTCAGTGCACATCATAGCTACCAGTTGGATGGTCAAATGGTCGGACGGTCGAACAGTCGGACAGTCATTTAGGCTTTTATACCAGTATATATAAATGGGTGCTGGATTTTATCAAAAACTTTTTCTGCATCTATTGATATGATAATGTGGTTTTATCCTTCAATTTATGTGGTACATCATGTTTGTTTTGCAGATATTGCACCAACCTTGCATCCCTGAATTAAATCGCACTTAATCATGATGTATGATTATTTATTTAGGTATGTATGTATGTATGTATGTATGTAATTATTAGATTGGGGTGACATTGGTCAACATGAACATATAGCTTTCAGATGTGGATTTCTATGTGATAAGATCTGTGTACAGTGTGCTAATATTTTGTTGAGGAATTTAGCATCTATGTTCATCAGGGATATTGCCCTATAATTTTCTTTCTTTGTAGTGTCTTTATCTGGTTTTGGTATTAGGATAATGCTGGCCTTGTAAAATGAGGTTGGGGGTCTTCCCTCCTCTTGAATATTTTTGGGATAGTTTGAGAATGACAGGTGTTAGTTCTTCTTTGAATGTTTGGTAAGATTCACCTGTGAAGCCATCAGGTCCAGGACATTTGTTTGTTGGGAGGTTTTTTTGTGTTATTTTTTATTTTTTTATTTCTTTATTAACTGCTTCAATTTCACTACTTGTAATCTGTATGTTGAGATTCTCTGACTCTTCCTGATTCAGTTTTGGAAGTTTGTAGGTTTCTAGAAAATTATCCATTTCATCCAGATTGTCCAGTTTGTTGGCATATAGTTGTTCATACAAATATAGGTTTTGTGATGGCTTGCCATCTTAGTGAGAAGCTTGAAGTTGATTTTCTTCCTGGCATGTGTGTCTGTGTGTGGTGAGAAAGGGAACTGATTGGAAGAAGTATGATTATTTCAGTCCCAATATTTCCTCATAGGCACATAATAACTGCTGTTAGCAATGTACTTTTCCAAAGTTCAAAGTTATAGCATAAATAAACTAAATGTGTATAGATATCAGGCCTTACAGCCAGTAAGATGAAAACAAATATTCTTAAGCTGCTTCTTAGAGATGCACACAATTAATTGAAGACACATAATTGCACATGTAATGGCTTCTTGTATGCTAAGTACCTGTTTACAAATCAAACTATTCAATTTGGAGTCGCAAGTGTGTGCTGTCTATGCTCAATTAACCCCTTATAGCCTGCATGAACACCTAGTTTGTAAAAATGAAAACTTTAACATTTTAAGATCATTTAAGTTATAATACAAATTTATACAAGAAAGAGTGAAATAAAAATCTGTTATAATTTCCTAAGCTAAGAGATGTAACATACCAGGTATTGCTCAGGGTTATTTGCTGCTATTGTTTGAGGCTTCCAGGTTTATTTGTGAAACCTGTATTTAGATAAGTTCTCTATGCAAATAATATGTACTCTAAATTAAAAGATATTATAAAACATGCCTTATAAAAATCCGAAAGGCAATTTTCTAAAGACCTTTGAGAGTAATAACCAAGCTTCTCTAAAGATCTGCTGCCAAGTGTGAAAGTTATTTGAAAGTTATTTCACAGTGCCACTGGCTGGTTCTGCTCAGTGGTTAGAGTACCAGCCTGTGGACCAAAGGGTCATGGGTTTGATTCTGGTCAAGGGCACATGCCTCAGTTGCAGGTTCAATACCCAGCCCTGGTTGGGGCTCATGTAGAAGGCAACCAATCCAATTCTCTCTCTCACCTCAATGTTTCTGTCTCTCTTCTTTCTCCTTCTCTCCCTCACCCTCCCTTCTACTCTTTCTAAAAATCAATGGAAAAAATATCTTCACTCCTCAGGTGAAGATTAAAACCAATTTTAAGAAAAAGAAAAGAAAGCTATTGCACAGCATATATTAAGTACCGTAGAAGATGTACTGAGAAAAAAGATATGGTCCCTGCATTTGACACAGGATTAGATGAATCTGACCCACAACTTTAAATGCTGCAGGAGGCATAGGAACAGTGATACAAGTTCAAATGCTGGAGTCACACAGGCTATACAACCAGCTCCATACCTCAGGAAATGAGCAAACAAGAATATTTACATCATCACTTTTAGCCTTAGTTTCTTATCTAAAAATGTGGATCAATACTAGTATAGTACCATGTTCAGGTAGTACTGTGAGAATAATAAAATGTTTCCCAAACTCTAAAAATTCATAGAAAAAACAAAAATACATTTTATTGCTCTCTAAGTTAATGAAAATACTGTTTCTATTTTGCCACGACTTAATTTCCATGATTTTACAGATAAGTAAAAGAAGAGAAAAAAAATCCTATCATCTGTACAGATGAGTAAAACAAGACTCATACTGAATAATGAATGCCACAGGTACTATAAAATTATTTTGTAGATAGAATGAAAATAACCAGTGATAAGATTATCATTCATTTGGAGAAGTGTGAATATATGGCTAAATAAATGACAGAATAATATGGTAAGAGGGCAAATTGCAGCATGTATACAGTGGATAAAAATGATATTTATCACTGTTTTATAGATTTGAAGCTTAGTTTAAAAGCAAAAAAAAAATCACCTTTAAACAAAGACTATGGCAAACACTAGAAAAACTAATTTAATTGGCATTTGTTTTCTATTAGACTCTCCAACTTGAAAAAATTGAAATGATTCTTTTCTCCAGATGAAAACAAAGATCATCATATAGAACATGGGATGAAGATAGATCATATATCTATTTTATTTTTATATTGTCCTTTAAAAATGTTCTGTTTGATACTAGAATTTAGTTTGCCTTTTAGTGTAGTACATAAAAATAAAGATATATTCCTGGCATTGGTAAGCCCAGGTGTAGGAGACTTGATAGAAGATTGTTAGTTTGTTGAACATTAGTGATTTTAGTATTCATTTTGGTAACTCAATATTGAATTTTTGAATTGAATGAAGCTTGCTAACTAATCTATATTCATTTTACTTGGCTCCTAAAATATAATTGTATTATATGTGAGGCTTATAGGCTCAGGAAAAACAAGAATTCCAAATATAATTTATCTTTTGTTTCCTTTCTCTCCCTCCCTCCCTCCCTCCTTTTTTCTTTTTTTATTTCCAAAGAGGAATTAGCAGTGTCCCCTATTTACATACTGTTCCCTTTAAAGAAACTCTTGAAAAACTTATGACTCATGTCCATGATGATTTGACTACACATGTTTAATATCTACTACAAATTAAATTTGAAAAGAAACAACTGGCTGTTTTATTATAAAACTAGAGGCCTGGTGCACAAATTTGTGCAGAGGTGGGGGTCCAGCCGGCCCACCCTGATGGAGGCCAATTGGGCCAGGCTGGGTAGGGGGAGGGGCTGTAGGCTGTTGGCTGGCTGGCCCCGCCCCCTGGTCAAACTCCCGGTTGAGGGGATAATTTGCAGATTAGCCTTTTATTATATAGGACTAGAGGCCCAATGCATGAAATTCGTACAAGGGGCCTGGCCCTCACAGCCCCGGCTTCGTCTGGAAGGTTGTCCAGATGATCGTTCTGCTATTTGGTCTAATTAGCATATTAGCTTTTTATTATATAGGATAGTCATGGAACGGCCGAACTGTAATTGCATGTGGCCCTATTTTTGTGGTTAGGTAGACTCTACCTACCTGGTAGAGAATATATATTGAAAAATAACCATTCATTCATTGTATGCTTTGTACCACTCTTTGAAAACTACAGTTTAATTGGTAATTGCATATTTCCAGCCATGATCTAAAGTACTAGGCTTCTGTGGCCCTTATGCATCACAGCCTTTTATGACATGTAGACAGCCCTTGAGTATGCTTTTATTGTAGCCATTTTCTCTGTGTTCAGTTCTTTTTCATGAATGCATTGGGGATGTCAGCTGAAGTGTATTTGTCACATAGCTAACACTAGAAAAGTATATGCCTATACTTCCATTAAATATAAGATTTATGGAAATATTACCAATTGATAAGATGATATCATATTATAATAGCTTTTCAAAATAATAGGGCATGGCTTTGCTTCTATCTGAAATAGTGGAAAAAAATGGGGAAAAGAAACTCATTTATACATGTCTCATTCAGCACTTATTCCATCCCTTTCTATTAGAACTCACTTTTTCCTGTTGTTTTTGGAAGACAAATATATATATATATATATATATATATATATATATATATATACACATACAGATGAATATTATGCAGCAATAAAAAAGAATGAAATCCTGCCATTGGGTGGATCATGAGGTTATTTTACTAAGTGAAATAAGTTGGGCAGAAAAAGACAAATACCACATGGTTTCATTTATATGTGGAATATAAAAACAAAACAAAACTAACCAACAAAACAAAAACAGACTCATAAAAATGTAAACCAAAGGATTGGATACCAGAAGGGAGGGATTGGGGAAGGTCAAAAGTGGAAAAGGGAAATAGTCATACTATGGTAACTTTACATGATGACAGATGATCACTAGAATTAGTTGGGTGATCACATTGTAAGGTATAAAAATGTCAAGTCACTATGCTGCACACCTGAAACTAACACAACCAATGTAAGATTGTATACCAACCATACTTAAATTAAAGAATAATTTAATAAACATGGATACAGGCAGAATATATTGGTGGACCCAACATTTCTTTTAAAAACATGGATCAGTTTCACAGGAAATTGTGACTTGTTGCCAAAGGTATCATGGCAACCTTCATATTATTAACAAATAGACAAGAAATTTGCAGAAGCAGCACAGAGTGTCTGAGCTTTCTAAAATAGCATGGTGTCACGGAATTTGTCTGTTCTGATTTTTATTTCTTTAAAATATGATATTAGGTTAACCTATTCCACCACTTTTGGTAAATATATAAAAAAATTCTTGCACCAATCTAAAAAAAAATCAAGATATTTAACCTACATATATAAGCTTATCTATCTATCTATCTATCTATCTATCTATCTATCTATATAAAAGCAGCCAAGACCAGTTTGGCTCAGTGGATAGAGCGTCGGCCTGCGGACTCAAGGGTCCCAGGTTCGATTCTGGTCAAGGGCATGTACCTTGGTTGCGGGCACATCCCCAGTAGGGGGTGTGCAAGAGGCAGCTGATCAATGTTTCTCTCATCGATGTTTCTAACTCTCTATCCCTCTCTCTTCCTCTCTGTAAAAAATCAATAAAATATATTAAAAAAAAAAAAAGCTTAAGTGACCATCCAACCTTTGACTGCCCGACCGCTAGTTATGATGCACACTGATCACCGGAGGGCAGACGCTCAATGCAGGACATGGCAGCTTCAGTTCTCAGGTGACACACCAGGAACCAGAGAGGAGGGAGCTTGATTCTAGGGTGCATCACCCGAGAACGGCCCTCTTGTAATCCAGGACACATCGGGGGATGTCAGAGAGCTGGTTTGGGCCCGATCCCTGCAGGCCAGGCCGAGGGACCACACCAGTGCACAAATCCATGCACTGAGCCTCTAGTTTATAAATGAAATACATATTTTCCATATTACCAAAAAGTTAATAAATGAATTTGGCATTTTTCATTTTTATCTGCCACTTATTGTATATCAGAATTTCTTAGTTTTTAAAAATTTTGTCTTACTTTTTATAGTATTATAGATGTCCTCTGTGTTGCTGTTTTTTTTCCCATTGACCCCCTCCGCCAGGAACCCGCCCCTCCAAGGCCTTCACCACACTATTGTCTCTGTCCATGGGCTATGTATACATGCATATGTTTCCAGGTTAATCTCTTCCCACCCACCTCCCCACCCCTGCCTTCCCTCTGAGATTCAACATTTTGTTCCATGGTTCTATGTCTCTGAATCTATTTTGTTCATTAAGAATTTCTTAGTTCTGTTGTTTATTTGTAACAAGACAACGGACAATCTTGTGTTTACCTTCATGTGAAAGTATTTCCAACACACAAGCAATAGCGCAAGTGCTCTGCATTTCTACAGCCACGATGGCTTCAGGTGGCCTGGAAGATTGCATGTGGCTCTCAGCAGATTCGTTTTGGCAAAGTTACACATCGGCATCATGTGGGCTTTGGAATGCATGCTACCTTCTGAGATGTGGAACATTCTTTCACCTTGATCCCATCACTATACTCTAAAAAACTAAGCTAACTCAGCAATTTTCAACCTTTTTCAAATTAATAACATTCTGAAGCATACCATAAAATAACTTTTTGCTGATTTGACAAAAATAGGTATAATTTTGATTCATTCACACTGGATGGATATTGTTGTGTTGGCTAGTGTCGTTTGGTTTGACAATCTAAGGGAAAAAGAGACCAGTGTCCTTGACTAAATAGTCAGGTATTGCATGTTTTAAAAATTCTTACAGCATACCAGTTGCAAATAGCTGAGCTAACTGCTAGCCATCTTTGTAATATGAATAGAGTGTCAGCTTTACACCATGTACTTGGTGTTTTGGTCACTTGATTCATTTTGTTTCTCTTTTTAGGTTTTTGTAAAAACTCGTAAATTCTACTAGATTACAGTAATTCAAATACAGTATAAGTCTATGTATGGAGAATTCCTCTGGGACAGTGGTAAGGCCGTAGGTACAAAGTGTCACATGGGAAAACCTGGGGTAGGTACAGATTCATGGGTTTTTCTAGATCACATCTATACATTTAGTTGTACCCATCAAACAACAACTTTCTGGAAGGTAAGCACCTTGTCTTATTCATCTTTATATCCCTAAAACACAAAAAACAATGCATTTCGAGTAGTGGGAGCTTGAGATATGGTAACTAAATTAGAGAAATTCTAGTTCTGTAGAGGTTCTAGAAAAGATCCTATTTGAAGATATTTTATGGAATTAGTTTTCTCAGTAAAGCATCTAATAAATTTATTTATTATTTGCCATCAACCTTCCCAGATCTACAAATCATTGTATGCTAATTTTATCAGAAAAATCCAATATAGGGCATTTCAGTTTCTCAATTATTTTAATGCAAAACTAGATATATATTAATGACTTTTCACATATTATATATACAACAGAATACATTTATTAGTAAAATTATAGCGTGGAAGGTAAATTTGCCTTAGAATTACAATTTAGGCTCTTAGAGTGCTTGATGGGTTACTGTTATAAGCATGAATTATCCTATTATAATTCAAGAAGCCAAGAACATTTATTTAGCTCTCATTATATGACAGACAGCATGTAGAGGACCTGGAACTACATAGATGGTCAGTAATTTACTTTTATTATTATGTCTCTAGAGTAAAACAAACAAAACAACTCATAGAAGTATTTAAATCTTTGTTTTCTGTATGTGCCAATATTTACTGCCTTTTTCCAATATTTGATAGGAAGTTTTATATCTTTCATTTTAGTAATTGCATTTTTATTTTTTTTCTTATAAATGATTTTGTTCTCCTTGTATAGATTTTTAACTTGGAGAAAACTTTATATTAAAATATCTGCCTCATTTTCTAAATCATGCTTTCAAATGGGTAAGATTCTTGTTACTGACATTTCTTTGTTGATTTTAATTTTCCCCTGGAACCCCAAATTGATTATGGTTTAGGCAATGATGCTATTTTTCTATTTTCATTTTATATTGTTGTTGAACCTTATGATTTACAGAACAAACAATGCTGAAGATGTTCATGAGAGATGCATGCTTTGTGCTTAACAAAGAAAAATTCAGTGAGGTGGGCTCAATCAAGATTAAAATATTTTGAGAAAAGATAAAGCAGCAGTATTTTGTTCTCTGACAGAACTTAATGGGTTCACATTGATCACAATCTTTTGCATTAATTTACCCTTTCAAAGTCATTCTTATCCTGTTCTGCTAATATAAAAATGCTACAATTTTATATCATTTCCTTTAAAGAGATTACATATCTATTACTTTATATTTGGAAAACAAAATAATTATTTAATATATCAATACATATTTTTTATAAGAAGAATTATCCTTTCTTTTATATATTTTCAGAGAAAAAGTACATAGAGGTCAATTGTATACCGAAATGTTTCTGTGAATCATGAAACAACCTGATAACCTTGAAGCTGTAACAGGGGATAAACACAATGAACATCAATATATTTAATGTATGACTACCTTCAAGTTGTGACTATCTTCATCAACAGTGAGTTTTTAAGTTTTCACTTATATCTGCATCCTAATCCACTGTTTCCTATACTTGAAAAATAAAGTTATAACTTTTAAAGGAAAACAATCATAAACTCACAGTATTAATATAAAATATTTTAATTATGATACTTAAAATAGAACTATGAAAGCAGTAAGTCCCTTATGCTTATAGCTCCTGCAAAATCATAAAGCAAAACAATCTTACAAATTAAAAATGTAAACTATAAAAATAATAAAATTCAAATTAGTAATATCAATTTTGTTTGACAAATAATGTTTTGCTGAACTGAATTGTCTTTCATGATGTGAGTAATAGCTTCTTAGGCATTGGCTCTTCCAAACTGTCATAAAATTTTAATTTCAAACCACACAAAGATTTTTATGTGTAAAACAGTGACACCATTTACTGTTCTCTTGGTATGAATTGTGTTATTGTGCCCACCCCTCATTAGCTTGTGACAAAGCAGTACTATTGCCAACTCAATTATATAACAAACACAAACATAGCCCCTAACTAGACTGATATTTGGTCTTAGGCCTCCAGATGATTCAATATACAGTTATAATAATTTTTAGGGTTTTATTATTGACAACTCAGCAATCTCCAATAATATGCTTGGAAAATCTCAGAGCGCCTGAGACCTCAGTGCAGGATTGTTAAATCAGTTATAAACAAGATACAGAAAAAAAAAAAAAACTTCTAAAATTATCATTTATCAGACTAAATACAATAGATAATGCCACAATAAAATAAAATGAAAAAGCAAAGTAGAAAATTCTCCAAACATAAAGTTATAGCATCAACATAAAATAAAAATTTAGAAAAAATATGTAAAAGAATAAAACTGAATTTATAAAAATGAAAACTATGAAATAGCAATTATAATGTAGGTTTGTTTATTTTTATTTTATTTTTAAATAATATTTTTATTGATTTCAGAGAGGAAGGGAGAGGGAGAGAGATATAGAAACACCAATGATGAGAGAGAATCACTGATCAGCTGCCTCCTACATACCCCACACTGGAGATTGATCTCCACACCCGGCATGTGCCCTGACCAGGAATCGAACTGTGACCTCCTGGTTCATAGGTTAACACTCAACCACTGAGACATTCAGTCAGGCCTTTTTTTAATTTTTTACTTTAGAAAGAAAAAAAACAAACACATGCTCATTTCAGGGATAATGCTGAAAGGAGGGTGCTATCAAGTGGAGGTGGGCTGGGGTTAGGATGAAATGCACAATAACTAGTGCTCAAAGAAGAGTATGCTGCTTCTAATGAATTCAGAATCCCAAACAAATCAAAGTGGGAAGAAAAGGTCAATTATGTTCAAAATTCTTTTAGTTTTGTTTGGCAGGCAAGTCTTTGTCCTTTGATGTGCAGATACAGCCTTCATGGTGTTCAGAGCAGGAGGGTTATCTCTAGAGTAGCCCACACTGGTATTTTTCTTCCATGGCTTTGGGAATGCTAATTCATTTGTGGTTTAATATGGAATTTTTGTAATAATATCATCATTCATTACTAGAGTTCAACAGATTCTTTTTAAAATTCTTTTCTCGAATGTAAATATTAGGTTGATATTTCGATTAATATTACAATTTAAAGCAAATTTAATTTTCAAACATTTTACTGGACAAGTCTAGTTCCAAAATGCATTTTAATTGAGGTAAAAGGTAAAGCAATAATGAGAGCTTATGAGATATGTACCTATCTGACATTTGGTAAATGTGCAAACTTATAAAAAAATGTATTTACCTGTGTAAACAAATTTTCTATCTATACTAATAAAAGGGTACTATGCTAATTAGACTGGGAGACCTTCCAGGAGACCTTATGGATGTCCTTCTGGACAAAACCATGGTGGCGGGGCCGAGGTAGAGGCAGTTAGGGGCCAAGAGGGGAGGGCAGTTGTGGATGATCAGGCCAGGATGGGATGGCAGTTGTGGGTGATCAGGCCAGGATGGGATGGCAGTTGTGGGTGATCAGGCTAGTGGGGGGGCCGTTGAGGGTGATCAGGCCAGCAGGGAGCAGTTGGGGGCAAGCAGGCCGGTTGGGAGGGGATGAGCAGGGTGAGCAGGCTGGCGGGGGGGGGAGGGGCAGTTGGGGACTACCAGGCCAGCAGGGGGGACAGTTGGGGGTGACCAGGCTGGCAGGCAGAGTGGTTAGAGGTGATCAGGCAGGTAGGCAGGTGAGCAGTTAGGAGCCAGCAGACCCAGATTGCGAGAGGAATGTCCGACTGCCGGTTTAGGCCGGATCCCTCTGAGGGGTCCCAGATTGGAGAGGGTGCAGGCCAAGCTGAGGGATACCCCACTCCCGTGCATGAATTTCGTGTACCAGGCCACTAGTTTGTAATAATATAACAATAACCATAATAATGCAATATAACTATCATTTTTGTGTTTCCTCCTTATGTGTTTGCTTAAATATTTTTTACATAGTTATATCCTGTCCTTTATATTCTTCTGATTCCTCTGGGCAATGTATCATAAGCAGTTTCCATTTTGCTATATAGCATCATAATCAGAACTTAAACTCAATTATCTCATTACATTTTATTATGAAATATTAGATTATCAAAGAAGCCAAAAATATTGAAAAGCTAAACAGAACCCCCAAATCCAACCACCCATATATCATTGTGAACATTTTTATTTACAGGTTTTAGAACTTTTTTCCCCAGTGTACAGTCTTTGCCCAGTAATGATGGTAGTTAAAAGATGAGTTTAGCCTCCCTGAAATACAGGTGGAATGACTCTAAGATATTGTGGTAGCCCATTCCTATGATACGTGGGAGCTCACTGTGTCTCTTCTTACTCAATCCTCTTTCTTTTCCTTGTTTTCACCTGCACTGTGGTCTGAAGACTCTCCCTTCTGCCTCCCCTTTATTCTTCACAGGTGTTTAGTCAATAAATCTATTTTATATCTAATACTTTCTTGGCTGATTTTCAAAAATTCAAAATGGACAAAAGTAGTGCCAGGAGTAGTTTGAGAAAAGAAGAGGTAAAATGGAGTTTTGGGATTGGCCAACTGATCAGCAAATGGGCAAGGAGGATGCTACTGGCATAGCAAGAAATCCATTGAACTATAAGCTGCAGCTGCCACCAGGGCACTTTGGACTCCATTGAAGAAAGGATATACTATCTTAGCCAGAGTCATTGATGCTCACAAACAGGAAGTGGTAGGGTTGCTTTTACACAATGGAGAAGGTAGAAGTATATATGGAACCTGGGTGATCCATATCTGCTCTTCATTGCCTACTGCAACTGTGAATGGACATTTGCAACAACTATGGTCAAAGAATTATCATGATTGCCACAGGTGTAGGCCCGCAGGAAAAAAGATATGGGTTACAACACAAGATTTGTCATGAAAACCCAACAAGGTGGTAGCTTAAGATAAGGTGATTTTAGAATGGATAATGGAGGAGAGAATGAGTATGACCCTGAGACCAACTGAGTAGTGAGTGCAATAGCTGGCATCAGCAATCTCTCTCTCCTAAGTTTCCAAGGAGGGAGGGCAATGGCCACCATGGTAGAGCTTTCTTTAAGCCGGCATTGAGATTTAGATCTGTGCAGTGAAGTGGGTGGACTGTAGAAAACACACTGCTGGAATCTTATGCTGCAAAGAACTTACAGCTCCACCTGCCATCTATGGTAGTATCTAGTGCTCCCAATTGGCCTGCCACTCTTAGAACTGTACTGCTACTCGAGACTCTTCTGTTGAATCCTCTTTCCTTTCCCCTTCCTTCCACAAGTGTCATACCTGCATTGTATTCTAAATGCTCTCCCTGCCTATTCTTCCTTTGTGTACCCTTCATCACAGTTTCCCCAATACAATTATTATGCATCTAATCTCAACTTGATGTTTGCTTCTCAGAGTACTCAAACTAACCCAGGCATGTTCTACATCCTCTCCCAGGGTTTCTCAGGAGGAACGGACCCAGTTGTCCACAGTAATTATGAACATGTCCTGTTAACACATTAACATATCCTGTTTTGAATACTTCCCATCCCATGTTTCATAGCCTTATTCTTCTAACCAGTCCCTCCTGAAATTAAACTGATGTGGGTGGTTTTAAAATAAATTATCCCAGTCTTGATACTAATTTCAAGGGGTGGAGCCTAATTCCTCTCCCCTTAAGTGTGAGCTGGAATTAATCACCCAGGTTTAACGATAATGGAAATGATGGCACATTCTGCTAACAGCCAGCAAGGGAACTAAGGCCTCCAACCAACGGCTACCTGTGTGAGCCCTTTGGAAGCAGGTCCTCTGTCTCAGTTAAGTGCTTTCAGTGGTTCTCAACCTTCCTAATGCCGCGACCCTTTAATACAGTTCCTCATGTTGTGGTGACCCCCAACCATAAAATTATTTTCGTTGCTACTTCATAACTGTAATTTTGCTACTGTTATGAATTGTAATGTAAATATCTATGTTTTCCGATGGTCGTAGGCGACCCTGCTAGCGGTTCTCAACCTATGGGTCGCGACCCACAGGTTGAGAACCGCTGCTGTAGAGCCTAAGACCATCGGAAAACACAGATGTAGCAAAATTACAGTTATGAAGTAGCAACGAAAATAATTTTATGGTTGGGGGTCACCACCACATGAGGAACTGTATTAAAGGGTCGCAGCATTAGAAAGGTTGAGAACCACTGGTTAGATGATGGCCAGACATCGTGACTGCAGCCTCAGGAGACACCCTGAATCAGAACTGTTCAATGAAGCCATTGTTATACTCCCAACTCTCAGAAACTATGAGATAATAATCGTGTGCTGTTTGAGATGCTATGTTTTTAGTAATTTGTTATAAAACAGATATGTAATACAGTCTTAAATTTACCACCTGTACTCAAATCCCTTTCTCAGGATCAGCTTCTGGAGGAATACACACACATACTCACAAACATATATCTACCTAATGTAGATAATATTGTATGTATATGTGGATTTTTCATAATATACACATGAATCATTGGTAATAAGGCTTATTATCATTAATGTATTTTGAATAATTTTCAAAAATATCTATGTATATTGCATCATTATTATTTGCTCACCCTATTATTTGAATGCATAATAATGTGTTTAAACATCATCCCCTTTTTTTAAGAGAAATTTAAAATGTCATTTATAGGCTCTTGTTGTCTACTTATAAAAAATGAAAAATATACTAGTTGATAATCCCTGATTAAAAATGTGAAACATTTAAATCACTTGCGCCTCATTCTGTAATATAATTCATAATTATACTCATCCTGAAATTGTAATTAGAGCAAAGGACAGATGGTAAAGGTTTAAAATGATATGTTTATTAAAATCATGTAGGCTGCCGAGTAATTTCTCACCATCACAAGCGTCTGTTCATTAGCTGATCCACTGAGACAGGGTCGATGAAATTTGAAGGTGGCTAGGCAGAATAACAAACATCTCAAGTGTCTAAATAGAAAGTGCATGTTTACTTCAAAGGGACAGCAAACAATGCCATGGCCAATGGTAACTTACAGTTTTATCTTACTTAAATAGGATGAAACTTTCTAAGTCACGGACTATTCATTATATTCCAATAGAAAAGAAAAGATAAATTAATAATGTACATAATATTCTATATATATATAAGTTTCTCATATCAGGTATGGCATTTCTTCTTGAAAGTAGATATATTGCAAAGAGTGTTAAGCAAAAATAAATTTTAGAATGAGATCAGTGAACAAATCATAGACTGAGGGAAGGAAGTCACTAGACATTGAAGACAACTGAAGACAAGGGCTCCATGCTATTGGCTTACTTGTTTCTTGATTAACCTTCACTATGCAGGTAGGCTTGCTCTAATTTTTTATCTATAATATACCTAAGCAACAGTGAAACAAAAATAACAACAGTTATTGAGTATGTCCCAAGTGCCAGGCATTCTCCTTATAGTTTATCCTATGTAATCCTCACAGGAACCCAAAGAGATACATAATTTTATTATCAGCAATGTACACAAGTAAAAACTGAGAGATGCTCATAACTAACCTCTGGTTATACATCTATTATGTGATAAAGAAAATAATCAACCTTGGCCAACCTTATTTAAGAGGCTCTGTGTATTGCTATTTTTCACACTGCAGCCCAGAATCCCTGGGACTACGTTGACTTCCTGAATACAAAATTTATGTTCATATGAAATGGACTCCTTGCCCTGGGCTGGATCATATTCCCACACCTGATTCAATCAACTGTGGGTAGAGGATTGGACCTCACTATGTTCAAATGGCATTTCCTCTTAAAACACTAGGGATAATGGGATCAGTGAAGGCCTGTTCTATAAATAAAAGTGTTATGTGGAGTACAAGGAGAGAATAAAACAAATGAGACAATATGAACAAATACCAAATTTTTGCTAGATATGGAAGAGTAAGTAAGAATAATTTTTTCCCATTTTCTATAGATAATTAAATAGTACATGAAAGAGTACATAGTGATTACAGAAAGAAGTGTGACTTCTTATCCAAGAAGTACAATAACAACAGATTCATTTTTAGAAAGAGCTTAATTTTCAAAATGAATATCTTAAAACTATTAGATATTCTTTGCTATGGCACAATTTTAAAGTACATTTTAGGGTTAAAGGGCACAAATTTGTATAATAGTAAACATCCTTGAGAATTACATTTGATGCTGGGTAGAGTGCCTGTAAGAGGGTGCATGGTGAAGTTTTGGCATGGTAGGTTTCAGGATGAATTACAGTGAGAGGCAAATAAAGCATACCATTTATATGCTTTATATATCTACCTATATAATTGTCTATCCTCAATGAAAATTGTTTAAGTGGTGAGAATTTTGTACCAATATAGCCATGTGCTCTTCCATTATTTCCTTAGTAAGCCAAGAGCATGAATGTGTGTGTATATGTGTCCCCAAAAATGTATATACACACTTTGAATAATTATAAAGGCAGTATTTATTAAAATACATTTCATTTTCAAAATTGAGATATCAGCTGTTAAAATGTATATACATTTTTGGGGGGAGGGACACCCTGTATGTATATATATAAAAAATTGATAGCCCAGGTTAGGATTATATTTAGACTACAGGTAGAGAAATAATGATAACCAGCAAAGTTGGATATTACTAGTACATGGGAAATTAAAAATTTATCTAGATTGTCTATTCATTTTGATTTGGTATTTTACTTATGTCTTCTTTTTTTATTGATTTTTCCTGATGATGGTTAATTTTATCCAGTATTTAATACAATTTAATAATAATCCTACCTAATAAAAATGTAATATGCAAATTTACCGTACCAGTGACACACCCACAAGCCACGCCCACAAGCCACACCCACAAGCCAATCAGAGCAAGTATGCAAATTAACCCAACCAAGATGGCTACAGCCATAGAGAGCAAGGTTTCCCAGGTAACAGAGCAAGCCAAGCTTTCCTCGAGCTGTTGCAGGCCTAAGCCTCCACTCAAGCTACAAAGTTTCAATTATAGAAGGTAAACAAATTCAAACAGAAATGGCGGCAGAACGGAGCTTGAGAGAGCAAGCCAGGGTTGCCGGCAGCCACAGGGGAAGCAAAGCTTTCCGCACACCCTGTCTGGGCCCAGCCTCCACTTAAGGCTACAAAGTTTCAATTATAGAAGGTGAATTAACTGCCACAGAAATGGCTGCTGGCGGCATAGGGAGCAGCAGGCTTGGCTCCACTCCAGGCTATAAAGTTTCAATTGTAGAAGGAAAATAAATTCCAGATATCAGGGCCTCCGCTTGGGTTGCCAGGGGTTGTGGCCGGCCTGCAAACCACCACAGGCCCCTCGCTCAGGCCGCCCCACGTCCCAAGGGAACCCCCACCTGATCCAGGACACCCTTCAGGGCAAACCATCCGGCCCCCACTCCTGTACCAGGCCTCTATCCTATCTAATAAAAGAGTAATATGCAAATTGACCATCACTCCAACATACAATATGTCTGCCCCCATGTGGTCAAAGATCCTGCCCCCATGTGGACACAAGATGGCCACTACAAGATGGCCAGCAGGAGAGGGCAGTTGGGAGGCACCCAGCCTGCAAGGGAGGGTAGTTGGGAGGCACCCTGCCTGCAAGGGAGGGCAGTTGAGAGGGACCAAGCCTGCAAGGGAGGGCAGTTGGAGGTGATCAACCCTGCAGGAGAGGGCAGTTAGGGGTGACCAGGCTGGCAGAGGAGGGAAGTTGGGGGCAAACAGGCTGGCAGGCAGAGTGGTTGGGGGTGATCAGGCTGGCAGCCAGAAGCAGTTAGGGGCAATCAGGAAGGCAGGCAGGCAAGCAGTTGGGAGCCAGCAGTCCTGGATTGTGGGATCGGGCCTAAATGGGCAGTCGGACATCCCTCCAGGGGTCCCAGATTGGAGAGGGTATAGGCTGGGCTGAGGGACAACCCCCCCTCTGTGCACAAATTTCATGCACCGGGCTTCTAGTGTAGATATAATCTACATATATAATGTAGAAATATAATTAAGCTGGCACAGATTATTATTTTTTTAAATAGAAGTAGAATCCTAATAATCTAGATACGTTAGATACATTTCAAAATTTAAATAAAGAAAATAAATCCAAATTTTAAAAATAAGGGAATTGAACTTAAAAAGCATAATAAGATGAAAAATCTTTAGTTTGTTTTGGGGATCAAATTGAAAAAATGTATATTATAGAACTGGTATTCAAATTCAAGCCTGTGACCCCAAATACAATTTTTATTTACACTAAAAACAGAATATGGTTCAGACTCAAATATGACTCAAAAATGATTAAGTACCAAAGTGTACATTATATGTAGTAATTTCTTCAGTCTAATTGAGTAAATTTTAAACTTTGGTTGTGTGGAGACTAGAGCTTTTTATTCTTAGAGTGTCTTTAGTTACTGCTAAAATTGCACCCACAGAAACACTACTTTTTCTCCATGTGTCTTTTATTGACTTTCATCCTCTATTGCCAATTATTTACATTTTGGAAAATGAAAGTCTAAGTTTTTTATAATTGAATATTAGAGGTGACATAGAATTTATAGATACAGAGTGTTGGGGAGAACACAAGACTTGTTTGGAAAGATCAAGGAATAATTAGGGGTGCCACCTTCCACACTCCCCTAAATCTCCCCTAAGTCAGGGCAGGTGGCCTTCCACACACTTCCCTTTTATCAGAATGTGCTCCTTACCAATTTTCCAACCAAGTCTTGTGTGCTCCCCAACAACAGAGAACAGATTGGTAGTTGCCCAGAGGTGGGAGTAGGTGATGGGCAAAATCAATGAAATTGGTCAAGTGTATAAACTTGCACTCAGATAAATATATCTCAGGGTTGTGATATACACCATGATGACTATCCTATATAATAAAAGCCTAATATGCTACATGACCAGTTGTCCATTCAACCAATCAAAGCATAATATGCTAATGATATGCTAAGGCCACTCAACCTCTCGCTCTGATGTGCACTGACCACCAGGGGGCAGGTGCTCTGACCAGTAGGTTAGCTTGCTGCTGGGGTCCGGCTGATTGGGACTGAGCAAGATAGGCTGGACATGCCCTGGAGCCCTCCAGGAGCCCCTCCCTGGCTGGCCAACCTCTTGCATCTCTTCCCGGTGTGATTGTGCACCAGTGGGGTCCCTTGGCCTGGCCTGAGCCCTCTTGCAATCCGGGACCCCTCAGGGGATGTTGGAGAGCCAGTTATGACTGGTCGCTATGATGTGCACTGACCACCAGGGGGCAGATGCTCAATGCAGGAGCTGCCCCCTGGTGGTCAGTGCGCTCCCACAGGGGGAGCACCACTTAGCCAGAAGCCAGGCTCACAGCTGGTGAGCACAGCAGTGGTGACGGGAGCCTCTCCCACCTCCATAGCAGCGCTAAAGATGTCTGACTGATGGTTTAGGAGGGGGGTGGGCCTAAGAAATCAGTTGGATATCCCCCAAGGGCTCCCGGACTGCTGAGGGGACCCCCCCCCCCAAGTGCATGAATTTCGTGCACTGGGCCTCTAGTAGTTAATAATATTATATTGAATATTTAAAAATTACTAAGAGAATAGATCTTAAATGTTCTCATCACTCTTACACACACAAAATTTGTAAATATGTGTGATGATGGCTATTAACTAAGCTTATTGTAGTAATCACCTAGCAATATATACATATATTAAATCATGTCAAACATCTAAAACAAATGCAATGTTATATGTCAAAAATACCTCACTTAAAAAAAATAAAATAAAAAACAGCCACTTGGCTGGTGTGGGTAAGTGGTTGAGCATCAACCTATGAACCAAGGGGTCACAGTTCAATTCCTGGTCAGGGCATATGCCTGCATTGAGGGCTTGATCCCCAGTGGGGGGTGTGGCAGGAGGCAGCCAATTAATGATTCTCTCTTATCATTGATTTTTTCTCTCTCTCTCTCCTTCTCCTTTCCTCTCTGAAATCAATAAAAAAATATATTTAAAAATAAAATAAAAATTGCCATAATATTGCATAGAGTTCATTTGTATTCTTTGCCCTATTTAATCTAATATTACTTATATCATTATAATAAAATTATCAAGAATAGGAAATTAACACTGGTATAATATTATTAAATAAACTAGAGACCCTACTCAAATATAACTAATTTTTCATCTAATATCCTTTTCCCATTCCAGAATCTTCTAGAGGATCCTGCATTGTATTTAATTATTTCTCAAATCTTAAGATCAAATGCTGTAAGGTAGCCCAAGTCACATAGTGAGAACCACATGAGAAGAACTAAGATGCATCCCTCAGAGCAAGCTGAGTTCTCAGCCACATCCTACACAAACTTGGCAACCATGTTAGTGGATCATCTTGGAAGTAGATCTTTCAGTTCTCAGTTGAGCAGCCCCAGTTAATGCTGAATGGAACAGACCACTGAGGTCTGACCAAATTGCAGTTTTCATAAGAAAAATAAATATTTAAGGTTCTTTTAAAAGCCACTAAGTTTTAGGTTAGCTTGTTGCATAATAGATGACTAGAACAGCCATGTGATATTGCTCTAATGCAACAGCCACAGTTCTCTTTCATCTGTTTTATGCCGTGGTTGAAAATCATATGATTCCAGTAAGCATTAGATCTTTCTGCTCCTCACTAAGAGGTATATTAATCAGAAAAAAGGAACTAACATGTTCAATAGCAAAAGATGCTCTGGTTTGGTGTCAAGGAATATTAGTCACTTTGTACCTTCTCTCATCCCACCACATTATTATTCCTTTTAGTACACCAAGGAGGCTGGAAGAGATGTGATCATCTTAGCCCTTCTATGACATCAGTTTGCATGCAGGAAATGTCAGTGGGTACTAGATCCTTCTGATAGATATATTTTTATCTCACCCAATTATCAGTCAAAGGGGTTTCTGTCATATCTCTCAGTAACAGCTTTGTAGGAATTAGAAGTTCTTTTGTGAGAACCAGATTTATCAACTAAAGATCTTACAACTGATATTTCTACTCAGAAGACATAGGAAAAAAGATAAGGAACTATCTTATTATTTATATGTTGATTGCCTTCTAGAGAAAACAAATGCTCTAATGCTAAATACACAAATGGATCAGTGGTCAAAATCATTGTTTTCTTTATAATTCTGTTTTTAGCAGGCAGCACTTTACATAATGTGAGGTATGAGAATAAAGAAAAAATACAGAAGTCACATAAGATTTATTTCCAATAAACCTTTGGAATTGCCATAATTGATTGTTCAATTAGACCACCTCAGTTTTGAAGATAGCAAGGAGAAGAACTGGCACATTCTATGTTTTTTGTTCTTTTTCCACAGTTTATTTTCCATGATCTGTTTGAACTTCCCTAAAACAAGTCCCTACTGGCATATTAGCATTTTTTTAGCCTTAAACAGTATCAAATTAATTATATTGTTTTTCTGAATCAAGACCCATTACTTATATCATTTTCATTCCTTTATGAAAATTTTAGCTTTATCAAAAAAAAAATTTTAAGCTAAAAAATTTAGCTTTTTCAGAGGAGAGTTTGGGACTCTCAGTAATCTTGCTTGGAAAATTAGGTTAGTCGATATTTTATTAATCTCAACTCACAAGACTTTTATTTTAAAAAATTCTTTATTTCCCCCCCTTATTAAATATTTAGAATTTCTGAGAAGTCTTTCTATTTAGATCCTGAAAAATTTTCCCTAATAGTTCAGTACTGAGTTGACACACTGTTAATTCAAAGCAGGTCCTGGGCATGTTGCCTTGAGTCAAAGGTTGTGGTTAAAAATCATACCACGAATATTTTCTAAATGGTTTCACTGTATATTATATAACATATTCGGAAGATTTTTGGAGGCTGAGGCCAAGAGGCAAAAGACATGGTGCCACCAACTTCAGACTCCAGTTACTCACTTGTGTCTCTACATTTATACGTGAGAGTTATGATAAAAAATTTTATAGGCTGTCTCTCTGAAAGGTAAAGGTTCCCTTCATTCTCCCCTTATGAAGGAAATGGAACTAAATTATTGGAGGATTTTTTTGTGTTATACCTTTTGTCAGGTGGTAGAGGAAAGAATGGAATGCAAATATAAATAAGATAGGGACTGCCTCTTGAGAAATTCACAGCTAAATGAGGGAGCAAGATACACACCATGGTATCCTCGGAGAGATGTTCCAATAGATATTAGAACATGTGCCTATAGAAGGAAAAACGATGAAAATTTAGTGAGAATTCTGAGGGAAGAAAGAGAAGAGAAATTATTTCAATTTTAAGAGAAAAAATATGCTGAAATATAAAAACTCATAACATACCATATAAGGGTATGTGGTGAAGTTAGTTTGTAGCATATAAATACATAATTGTAACACAAACTGACCTTATATCCACTTTTGAATTTGAGGAAGTCTAATGATTTTCTTAATTAGTAATGTATGCCTTAAATTTTCAACATCTAATTGAAAATAGGTCTTTAGGTTTATTTCCTTCATCAGCTTCACAGGTTTCCTTATTTTTCTATTGTTCAGTTCTGTTTCCTTGTACTTCAAACTCAGTTTTGTAGGGCTTTATTTTCTCTACTTACACAGTTGAACTGTATACCTTTAATTGACATATTTTATAGGTGTAAGAATAAATCCTTTATGTTCCTCTTCCAGACTTTTAAATAATACTAGTATACTATTTACCACAATGAACACACCTTTATTTTGTTAACAACCCCCATGTATGCCTCATCTGATGAAAAAAAACTCAGTGGTAGTAAATCAGGATATAGAATCCAGAGAACATTACTTAAAGGGACTAAAAATTAATATTCTGACACAGAATTATAAATTAACCTGAAACAGAAAAAGTGATTTGTATAATAAATGTCACTAAAGATCAATTTTACTAATAGTTGGTGGAAGGTAAGTTGACAAAAATTCATCAACAAGTAACAGCAAATTATTGCTAATTAGCCTTTCCAACAGCTCCATGAATCTTTATTCATGAGGTTTGTATACACTACAAAATCCTAATGGTAGGAATTTATTTTAGGATTGGGATCTAATTTAAAATAATGCCACATAGATTTGACATGTTCACATGATTGGCTTTGTCAGAAATGTTATTTGGAAACTTACCAGGTCAATTGCCTCATTGTCATTTGCAATAATCCAGATGACAGAGTCTGTCAGTAAAATATTTTCCCCAGCATGTGGTAGCATCATCAGCTGCTCCAATGTGGACTATTTTACTATAGGGAGTGGAAATGTTTATCTTGCTTTTTATGTACAGGAAAGTAAACCATATAATCATAAAATTCATTTTCAGTAACCAAGAATTTTGAAACTGAGAAAAGATAATGGAACATAGGGTTCTAATATGAATATTTATGGAAAAAAATAGTGGGGATAAGTCAAAGCTGAATCATCAAATTATACAAATGAGCAAGAAAAGTGTGGATAATATACATCATAAAGACAAAAGGTATAATATAAAAAATTATGGGGCCCCATGTTTTGAAAAAATTGATGTAATGAATAAATTACAATTACTGATTACAATAAATTTATGCTCGTTCTGGGTTTCGTAATCCCAATCATGTAAATATTTACAACTGCCTTTTATATTTGAAAATAACTTTAAACATCCTTTATTATCTTCATAAGTTTCTTGGCCTCTTACTTTTCCAGTGTGGTGACTACTTTGTCCAACATTTCATGATCCAGAGAAAGACATCGACTTCCTCAAGATTGCTAATGGAAGATGGAATGTTTTTAATCTATGGCTTCAACTTTCTCTGCCACTCTTACACATACTTTTATTTCTGTAAACACTAGATTTACTCTAGATTTCACTGGATCCATTCTTATGGATGCTTAGTTACTGAGAGTAGGTAATATGTAATCAATATAAACTGAGTAGTCTCAAATGTTGCTTGAAACATTCTAAATATATCATTTTTTCTGTAATTAATAAACCAGTAGGTACATGAGAACAGCTGATGAATAACATTTGTTAATGTGTTCATGCATATTGGGGGGAAATATTTCTATTAAATATACATGTATGCTAAAACATGGATAACAATCACTTTAATTTTCTGCTACTATATTGTGAGATTTTAAAGTGAAAGGTCTTAAAACTCTTTGATTGTATTTTAATTCTCAGGCTGCCTTTAATCTTACTTCATTAACCTCTAATATGTTCCACACAGGCAACTTAAAAAACATGTTGTAAGTTCTTTATGTCATCGTATGCAATAGGAAGGAACAATCAACACTAGCTCACTCCTAAAAGATACTGGCCTTTATAGTTAGTAATGACTTCACATGGTGTTCTAAAGGTGTCCAGGAGTGAATATTTTTGAGGCCATCTTTTTAGAAATAGCCTGATTTGCTTATTCTCTAACTCCTGATTCCATTTAGATATAATCATGAGCTAAAGCATAGCTATTTTGATGCTCAGCAGTCTAGCTTTACAAAATCAAGCTGTCTTCTTCCTACATCCTTGCACAAATGGAATGATCATGACTCCTGAACTGAGTTTCAGTAATCCATGTGTGGGAGTAATGAGATTTCAAACAAAAGCTCATGATTTTTTTAAGTCATATTCTTAAAGGAGAAGTCAAAAATAAATTATTTACAGTTCCAGCTTTATTTTCTAATGAATTAAGGTTTAAATTTGTTTTTATTTAGATCCAGGATAGTTTGTTTTCATATATTCATCCACTATGTAATTTTTGTGAGAAAAATTCATAAAGCATATACTTAAGGAAAATAACTTTTCATATTTTTTGCACAGTAGACTGAATGCCTCCAAAACTTGTTTTTGAATAGTATTAGAGTAATAAAAAGTTTCATGTTCTGCTTTAGAATTTTAATTTTAAAATATAGTTGGTAATGTTTTGATGTTTTTTGTTCTTGATCTGGGCAGTTTTATTATTTTCTTGATTCAACTACTTGAAGCAAAAATTTCTGTACTGATTGTTGTGTTCCACATCAACTGAACACACCAGAGCCTTGAGTGCTAATGATCAGAAGAAGAAAGTTAAAAGGTTTAGAGTCTATGGTATGTTCCCCTCCTAGTTGCTGATCATGTCTACTTTGTCACTATTTGCTGCACCGTCACAATGACACATCATATTTGGTAATCTGCTTTGTTCTAAAAGGATTTCATGGACTGATGCACTCACTCATAATTATTTCATAAGGGGACTGATATGAACCTAGGTGTCAATATGATAGGCATATGCTTTTATCCCATTCTTTCTCTCTCCAATATGTGCATTAGAAATCTTTTCTAGCAAATCATTGCTGTAGAAAATCCTTGATGAGAGGCTGTATATTAAATAATGCTGCAAACAATTTCCACTTTAACCTTTTGCACTCGGATGTCGAGTGTGACTCGACACGGTTAGTATTAGAATAAAGGAATCGAGAAAAAAGCAAGTGAGTGCAAAGGGCTAACCAAGTATTTATTATTAATCTGATTGCAGAATATACCATAGTGTAATGTTTCCTTCCTAAAACTATTTTGCCTGAGAATAATTCAATAACATATCAAAAAATAAAACCAAAGTCTCTTATGGAAACACACACACACACACACAGACACACACACACACACACACGTTGTCCCAGATTGACCCAAGATTTCAGGCAATAATATCCAGGAAATCACATAAAAGACAAAAAAATCTGAATAGAGAAACATAAATAATGCTTGGGTTAATTAATATGTATTGCATTACCAACACAGGAGAAAATCCAGTAAAAACTTAAGTCTTAAGTTATATCTTTCTTAGGGAAAAAGGCTGCTTATTATTCACATATATTTCTCAGATGAAGATAACACACTCTTCTTATAATTCCCTTTTAAGGCAGAATCTCTATTTACACAAAACTAAAGCCAGACCTCAGCTTTGCCACAACTGAACAGATAAATATAGCTAAACTAGCTCATGATTTACCACAAAATACTTAACTATACTTCCAGAGTTTTATGATGAAATGTTTTTTTCTAACTCATCCATTAAAATAGAAACTTTATAAACTTGAAGTCCAATTGCATTTCACAATATATATTTTATTTATAATAAACACGAATGTATGAATATATGACTTGTATGATCTTTATTACTACTGATATGGCCAATGTCTCTTATAACCATGTAACCCTAAATCCAGTCTCCTTCTCCAAACTAATTTTAGATTTAAAAAATTAATTATAAACCAGAAGGCAAAGTAGTAAGGGTTGGGAAAAACATACTCTGTGGAACTATGTAAGTGTGAATTCAAAACTGTGTAATCTAAGGCAAATCTCTTAGGTTCTCTGCGTATCTGTGCTTAAATGTAAAATTCAGAATAGTTATGAATTTTTAGAGATAATCTATATATGTGTCTGTTATGTATTAGGTGCTAAATAAATAATTGTCAAATTATTAAAGAAACCATAAATACAAAAGTATGGAAAACCAAAGACATAGTAAAAAATCACAGATTCTGACCTGAGGGCAGAGAAACAGAGGTTAGTAAGATAATTTCAACATTCTTAACCAAATTAGAGTTGAGTTTCCTGATGCCATGTCTACAGAATGCATTCCAGAGGCAGTGAATCACATTTTTCCAAGATACATAATGCACTCAGTCGGACAAAAACCTCTGGAGCCTAAGTCAGGAACTGTGTGAAAAAAGAAAATGTTGCATTCCAAAGACATAACAAAGCAAAGAAAAACAGAACAAAACTTTACTTCCAGTGTTCAAAGTGTAAACCAAAAAGGATTTTTAATTTATCATTCTAGAACAAACAACAACAAAAAAAAGGAATCAGAATTAAAAACTACATGGATTTGGTACATCCAAGTCAATCCTATACTGACTGCTTCATTTTCAAAATATTTTGCTAAGGTAAAAAATTGATAATAAAAGCACATCCCAAATGATGTTTAAAGGTCATATAAACCTCCTTAATGTCAAATGCTAAGCCTGTGGCTCAGGTATCTTAAAATCATGAATACTCGTATTCCTATGGGTCAGGTTTGTATGTCACTCAATGAGAGAGCACCATCTGTAAATTGGCATTTCTTACGGTACCAAATATGTGATTAGTCCCTTCACATTTGTAATATTAGGGACATTTTAAATGGATTGCTTCAATTTTGAGGCTTCTATGCTTGCAAATTTAAAAAGTACAGGCTTTAGAAATATTATTCTGAGAGGAGGCTGGGACAAGGACATGGGAGAGAGGAAGACTCATTTGCATGTTTATAAAACATCCTTAATGGAAATAAGAGCGCATAGGTGGAGATCCTTTACTTTCCAAATGTAGTATGACAGCTTTTGTAAAACCAAACTGAGAAACAGACAAGCTTTCAATTCTGAAGGGAGGAAGTTTTAGGTATAATAAATGCCTTAAAAGAGATGAAAGAATAAACTAAATATTGGATGATAAATTTGGCCTCTTTGAAATAAAAGAATTAGTAAATTTCTAAGAAATCCTATATAATAAAAGGCTAATATTCAAATCGACCGAATGGCGGATCGACCGGTTGCTATGACGCACACTGACCACAAGGGGCCAAATGCTCAACACAGGAGCTGCCTCCTGGTGGTCAGTGCGCTCCCACAGGGAGAGCGTCGCTCAGCCAGAAGCCGGGCTCACGGCTGGTGAGCGCAATAATGGTGGGGGGGGGGTTCTCTCCCGCAGCCGCAGCAGTCAGACATCCCTGAGGGCTCCCGGATTGTAAGAGGGCACAGGCCAGGCTGAGGGACCCCCCTGAGTTCATGAAATTCATGTACCGGGCTTCTTGTTAAAACAATAAGAGAAAATAACTAACAACCTGGAAGAAAGTAGCTGGAGTGAAAAACGAACATTTATCATGACTCAGAAATGATGTAGATTTTTAATGTACAGTCTACTTTTAATCCCTTGTTGTGTGCAACAAGAATTATGAGACATGTCCCTAAATGCATATGAAACTAGATCAAAGTTTAAAATATATTATATGAGCAGCATAATAATTTCTTAAGGAACTGTTCATATTATTGGGCCAGTAGGTCATTTATTTTGTTGAATCTTTATATTTTACATTTTCCTTTAATATAGTAAGTAGGAGCAGAAATATAAGCAAGAATTAGAAAGACACAAAAATCAAGTATATCCTCATTTCAGCAATTAATTTAAGATAGGAATTTGATAGGTGACCTACCAAAATCTTGTGTAGTCAGAGATAGGAAAGCTTTAAAATGTTTATCATATCAAATGCTAATTTGAACAAATATTGCAGTGTGCTTTATAAAATTTTATCAGAATCATTAAAGAACATGCATTTCCAATGTAGAACTTAAAACCAACTGGGAATTTTAACTTATTTTTTTCTTCTTTTACTGACAGACTATAGGAGTTCAATAAAAATAGTTTTTTTCCCCAATGATATGCTAATATATTTGAGTCTATTTTAAATAAAAAAGATAAAAAGTATAAAAAGTAATATTTATAAAAGGGAAACTAGGAAGCTTATTAAATATTTATAGAGGTCTTTTAATAATATATATGTATTTGAAGGTTTAACTAAACAGGAGGCTATTCTCTATTTTTATCTATCTATTAACTGGATTTTTTTTCCTTATTAACTGGATTTTCATTACTATATAATTTGTCACAGTATTTCAAAAACCATTTTATTGAAACAACAAGGTTTGGATAGAAACCACTGCTTTGACTACTGAGATTTATAGGATATTGATATTATCTGGCAATCCTTAAGGGACACACTGAAATCCCTCCAAGCCCTCAAATAGCACATCATCCCAGACTATTAGCAGACTTTTTTTCCAGTTTTGTTGGTATTTTCAGGAAAGAATAGGAGTGGCATGATGTTTTGGATAAAGTATAAGCCAAATGTATTGATGTGCTCATTGGAAGTGCAACCAGAAACTTTTGTGTGTGGGGGGGTGGGAGGGTTGGGGGGATTTGGCTGTCACATCTCAGCATAGTTTTCACTTCCCGTCACTGTTATTTATTTATTATTTATTTTGGAGGTGGAGGCAATTCTATGCACTGCGTTGGTGGCCAGAAGGAACAGCTGGCACTTGCTATTCTGGGAAGAGGTGCCAAAGATAGGAATACTTGGGTAAGTAGTGGTGTAAACGACTTTGAAATCTGTCTCAGCAGCTGTCACTGCAATGGGCACAGTACAAATAGGCAAAATGTGGCTCTACATTGCCAAGGCTTTCTGCACTTTTGGCAGCATATCCTCAACAGTTCTGAACGCTGTGTAGCTGCCCGCAAGGTAGCAGGCTGTGTGGGTCAATGTGAAGGAAGATACTGGATCTCTCATTTCATGGCATGTTTGCCAAAGGAAAAAAGGGGGAAGGCCTTGGTATTTTTGTTTTCACTGGCTTCATGCATGTCCTTTAATTTGATTTCGTCTTATAGTTACGTAAATTTTATATAGCCCATGGACACAGACAACAGTATGGTGAAGGCAGGTGGTGGTGGTGGGGGGGAGGTAGGGGGACTGGGGGACATCTATAATAGTGTCAACAATAAAAAGAAATTTACTTATTGGTGATTTTGAGAATTTTGTATCTCTTAAGAAAACCTGATTTGAAGGAGCGAAGCTAAATCTGCCAACTGGCTCAATTATTAAACATAATTTCACCTAGGCAGTACTGTTTCTTTTTTGTCTACAATATAACTTCAAAAATATATATTGTATCAAAGACCATCAAGTGAGAGAATGTGAATGACTTAATGGATCAAATTATATGGTAAGGAAAAGGTCCATAATTACAATCCCATCCTATATAATAAAAGCGTAGTATGCAAATTGTCCCCTCAACCGGGAGTTGTCTGGGAGTTCGACCAGGAGGAGGGGCTGGCTGGGGGAAGGGAGGGAGGCCCCGGCCAGCAACTGGCAGCTGCTAGGGACCCTACCAGTACACAAATTTCATGCACTGGGCCTTTAGTTATATAAATAAAATATTAAATTTAAATAGACATGGGGACATTTAGTTTGCTAAAGTGGTAACTGATAAAATAAATATTTTACCTAACACTTTACATAGAAGATAAATGACACTGATTGGTCAAATACAAGCTGAAACTTTTTAACATGTTACCTGGGCTTGCAGCTGAGCACTTAGAAAGAGCCTTGCTAAAGGCCTGACTCTCTAATCAGCTTTCCTGTACCTCTCTCAATCTAGTCTTGCCAGTAGCTTGTAGAAGCCCGAGTAAGATGTAATATACATTTATGTCTTTAAAGTTGAATAGGCCGTATTTTTTAAGTGCAGTATATATGTTGCTAAGGGACATATTAAATGAAAATAATACTGCCTTGACTTTGAGCAGTACCATGTTTATAGTAATATCAATGATGAAATTATAAAAAAGCACACATTGGGTTAAATTGTATGGAGAGAGATAAAGAAGAAATACCCCATTCCTATGTTGATTATTGCTTTATTTTTATTATATTTTGGTGTATACGGACAAACTACAGCTTACTTTAGAAAACTTAAAACAATAATTTGTATTCATCTTACAGTGTTTTTATTCAATTTATTTTAACATTTTAAAGTTAAATTTTCTGAATTAATTGAACTGTTGCCTGGTGAGAACACTTTTTAGAGAGATTGAAAATCATGATGTAATAAAATATGGCTTATATGTAACCACATATAGTTCAATTCTACAAAGCTTCTCTTGGTAACTTTTCTTACAGATAAAAGAAATTATTTTTCTGGCATCACCATATATTTTCATTAAAGATATGATTGGTATTTCCCTAAAAACAGTGATAGAATTGCTTCTCCACTAAATCTAAAATTATTTTAGCAACTTCTTTATATTTATTCCCTTATAGCATTGGAAAACAGTGCGTTCGTATTTACCTGGCTAGGGAGATATGCCGCTAATGAGAGCTACCCAAGGATTTTAATGGTATTGATAATGTTATATCTTAAATATTTTGTGAGTTCAAAATATTATTCTCCACATCTTCTACAAGCCAGAAATAATTTATGAAAGTATTCCTATAGCTTTCTAGTCTTTCATTTGATTAGAATATATTTATGAGAAAAATACCTTGGAGTAAATTTTGGACAAGTATAATAGACAATTAAAATCAACATAAATAATTTATATTTCAACTCTATATAAAATTAATGTCTCCATTACACTTTGTATACTTCTGACTTTTCAATTTTTCTTTATCTTTTGTGTTTGTCTCCATATTTTCATTTAATAAAAATTCATATTTAAAAAATATCTTCCTAAAACTTCTAACCATAATATATCTGTTAAATATCTTAATATACCTGTATTTATTTTGCCAATTACTAGATTAAACTTACCAAATTTAAAATTTGACAAAGTATGACATAAATTAATTAGTAAAGATATTGACATATACCAGATATAAATACATGAGAGTTTTATGATGTTCATGGAAAACACCAGAAACATATATTTGAGTATGAGCACAGATTTCAATTATTATTATTATTATTATTATTGTTATTATTATTATGAAATATAAAATTCTTAAAATTTGAAAGAGGGAGATATATGATATACTAAATATTAACCTCAGGTTGATGTTATACCATCAATAAATTATTTTGTTGTTAAACATTACCTATAGTGAAAGCAAAACAAATAATTTTGTACAAAGTAAATAATAATACTTTTAAAAATCTCAATTATATCATTGATATTTGATTTCTACTTTACATTGTACAATGAGAGATAAATCAAAGATGGGAACTATCCTTTCCAAGATAACAATATATAAAACTTTGTTTCCCCTCAAGAATATGCTAGATAAAAATAGGTCAAATCCTATCTAATAAAAGGGTAATATGCAAATTAACCATCACTCTGTCACAAAGATGGCGGCGCACATAGCCACAAGATGGTGGCACCCAGTCCACTCTGCCCTGCCAGAGTCCCCCAGTCCAGGGGGGGTGGCCACTGAGAGCAGGCAGCATGAACAGCCTGGCAGAATGCTTGCTTCGTTGCCGCGGCGACAAGGCAAGCATTCCACCCCAGCCACAGAGGGCCTCTGGGCAGTGGACACAGAGCCGGGGGGCGGGGGGAGGGTGGAACGCTTCCACGCCTGGCTACAGATGGGCCTCTGGGCCGCAGAGAGCCTCTGGGCAGCGGGCATGGAGTGGCCAGGCCCCGCTGAGAGCTACTGGCACACAGATTCGTACACAGGGCTACTAGTTTTATAATACTTTTCTTACCTCAGAAAATATTATGTAAATGGTGTCAATGTATAGACACTTTCAATGTCAAGTCTGATATGAGCCTATATCAATATACACTCAGTTGTGCATTGTAAATGGGAAGATATCTATATAAAACCCTAATATGCAAATAGACAGGGGACCTAGGGCCATGGCGGGAGGGGCCAAACGGGGGCACAGAGGATGGGCCAAGACCCGCCCCTGTGTCCACTGCAGCCTTGCAGCCCACCGTTCCTTTCAAGGTGCACATATTCATGCGCTGGGCCCCTAGTAATAACATAAAGGTGAAGATGAAACACTATGATAAAACATTCTCTACAAAGTGGCTGTCTTTGCTTGACTTTGAAAGCTTTTCTATTTCATAGCTAAATATAAATTTTCAATACTAAACATTTTATTTAAGAAACTAAAAGTCTTATGAAATTATCAAAGAAACATACATCTAGAAATTCTAGCACATCAAATTTAACAGGTATTTTCAAAGAGCTGCTTTATTTCATTTGCCACATGATAAAAAGCACTGTGGCTGCTTCAAAGAATGGAAGTGTTACTTGGACTGATTCAGGATGAAGCTCATATTAATAAAAACTATGTATAATACTACAAGGTATGTATTTATTTATATAAAAATTAGTTTAAAAATAAGGTGTTGTTGTCCTGGCCAGTATTGCTAAGTGGTTAGAGCATCGATCCAAGGACCCAAGGGTTGCAGGTGCCAGAGACAACCAATCGATGTGTCTCAAGTCAATGTTTTTCTCTTTTTCTTCTTCTCACTCTCTTCCACTCTCTATAGAAATCAATGGAAAACATATCCTCGGGTGAGGAATAAAAAATAAGGTGTTTTTACAAGTTCATAAAAATTTGTTTAGTGACAGCTATTAGAAAAAACCTTAAAAACAATAGATATTGGTACTTGACCACTGATACAAATCAGAAATACCTAAGCAACTTAAAAATTATGAAAAGATTGATAGATATACAAGGATATATTTTAAATATTTAATTTGTTGTAGTTTGGGTCACTTGGAAGCAGAGACTTGAGACACAGTTTCGTGGAAAAGGTATTCAATAGAGATAAACAATTTTTACCAGAAAAAAAATAAGCAGATTGGGCAAAGAAAATTTAAATAAATTACCTTGTTCTATTCTTCTAACAGTCATCTTGGTAAAACTGTCTTCTATGGGAAGGTTTATTTGATACCAGCTATGCTTTCATATATAACCCAAAGTGTGGTTTTATCACATTTTAGACATTTTACAGTCTTTAAAAATTTTTCTTTAAAAAAACCTACTTTGAGGTATGATTACTTGCAATCATTTTTATGTAATTTTACTCCCACATTCGTTGTTAAGATACACATTCTGTTTCTAGTCTTTAAAATGTTATTGCTGATATTTTAATTTCATACATGGTTTAGTACAGAATAAAACTTATTAATTTTTATGTTTTAAAATAATTTAAGGAAAATAGAAAGCTCTGTCTCAGATCATGTTCCTTATCTTGGCTCAGATGGCATTTTAATCAAATACCATAGTTCTATCTTTCTCCCCTTTTATTTTATCACTAGAGGCCTGATGCACAAAATTTGTGCAAGAGTAAGGCCTTCCTTCCCCCAGCTGCCGGCACCAGCTTCCCTCTGGCATCTGGACCCGGGCTTCCCTCGCAGCCCCAGCTTCGTCCGGAAGGTTGTCCAGAAGGACATCCTGTCTAATTAGTATATTACACTTTTATTATTATAGATGGTGCTATTCTACTAGGAAATAGAAAACTCATCTATTAAACCAAATAGAGTGAAATGACTCTTTGAGTACCAGTCAGTAAAGAACAAATCTGAGACCATATTCTAATCGGTACCCTTAAATACTTTATTAGTATATGTTGCTGTTATTAATATGTGAAATGATTGTAAATTACTAAGTGAACAAGTAAAATGTAGGCTGCAAAGAGATTTGCAGATTGTGATTCAATTTTTATGTAGAAATATATATATGTGCATTTATAGAGAGAAATGACTATCCAGTGATATGAAAAATATATCTTGGTATAAATGATTTTTATCTTATAGATTTATATAAAATTTTATATATTTTAGTTTGAAAAACAATTATATAAGCCTTTTAAAAATATAAAATCCCTTTTTTTATATTTCTGGCATAATGACAGGAGGAATGATCCTGGATTTCTGTGTAAGCTGTCAAAGGAGGATTTGTCTTCTCTACTCAAATAGAGATAGTATGGGAGAAATAAACGGTGCGCACTGGAGGGTGCAGTTTTCTGCTTAATAAAATACATTAATGAACCATCCTGTGTGCATAGTGCTTTGGGGAAGATAAAAATGACCTCTGCTCTTAAAGAGTTTCTATTCCAGTGACAAGATGACATACCATAAAGAAAACAGAGCAAAAAGACTGGGCAGATGCTAGGATTGTTGTTTAGATGTGAGACAATAATTTCTCTTAACCCTGCTCCAACTAATGAATATGGGTAAGTCCACTAAAATATCTTTTTGTGATTTTCCTAATTTGTCATTGTCATTACTGCCCTAATTCATGTGGTGTGAGATAAAACTTGGTCACACACAAAATAGTGCCTGACAAAAATCAGAACTGTTTATACAGAGAGGATGCAGTGCTAACACTATTCTGGAAAAGGATGAGTTTAGTTACGTGTGGCTTTATTTCTCAGATAGTGAACCTGAGACCTCATTTTTAAATAAAATAACTCCTTCAAAATAACCATATAAATACCTGCAGAAAGGATAGTAGTCAACGGGAAGGTAGTCTCACTTGGGTTTCTGTTCATGGACTAAATGTTGAATTTCCAATGGCTGTTCTGAATTTTTTTTAAGTACAAGGACACTGGGGAAGACGAAAGGATCAGCATAGTGACTGGGAAAACAGTGTGTCTGCTATCTAAAACCACGTGTAACCAGGTAGGATTTTGTGGCCTGACAAAAGTTGTACCACACTGCAACTCACGGGATAAACAGTCCAGTGGTCTTTATGGACACCATAAGCAAATGTTTATTGTGATTCTTAGATCTTTGAATTAAAAGTGTTGACAGTTTCCCACTTTCTTCAGTTTCATGGTTATTGATGTATTTCTATGATCAGCAAGAAAGGGCTTTCCTGACACTGAAGATCAGAAAAGGGTATAAAGTTCAACTATGTGAAAGGCGGTGAATGCACTTTGTTTGCGATCACAATTCAGTGTGTTGCTTGGAATGTCATGGGAGAAGGCATTACATTTGGCTAAATCTTGAAACATTTCCTGAGAACTACGGGTACTTAATGCACATTTTGATTACTTAATATATACAACATACTGCGCTATGCATTTTGATGCTATATGTCTATGTGTACATAGATATACATAGAGAGACACCATCCTCCAAGATCTCACATGCGGTTTTGGATAGTAGATACATCGTTAATTATATTATGAAGCAGAAATGGATAAGTACCAAGCATATAGAGTAATTTTTATACAAAAACAGAAGATGGAGATATTACTTTTATTATTTGAAAGTGAGAAAGATTTTATAGATGAGATGACATCTGGATAGAACCTTAAACTTTAAAATAAAAAAGTGGTTAGAGTTGTATGATTAGAGACAAAGGGAAAGGCATTTAAGATTGAAGACATTGGATAATTACCAAGAGAGAAGAAAAAAAAACAGTGGGTGGGTAGCAATGTGCAGTATTTTTAAAAAGGGTAGTAGGGAAAGACAAAGGGATTTAAGAAAGGCACTTGCCAGATTACCACTAACCTTCAATATTTAATTAAAATTAAGATGTTCTTATTTTTATAATTGAGACTAATACAAATATAAAAGAGAATAATTTATCATCATGGAAAACTTGCATTGAAGAGAGCTTATAATCAGGGATAGCAATTGGCAGGCTTTGTGCCAGGGCCCAGATGAAGGAGATGGTGAGGTTGGTATATAGGATGAGGAAAGTAGGAATGGTGAGAATTGGCAAATGTCAAAATGCTAGAGAGAAGGAACGTGGCAATTGTATGGTTTGTACTGCACAGGGTCTTTTGTTGTATTCTCTGTGTACTAACTCTATCTTGGATTATTTTTCCCATCCTTTTGTTCCCCTTTCGTTTCCTTACTTATGCTGTCACACTGTTGTCTTAGATGTATATATCTTTTTAGTTTTGGGGAAATGATTTTTAAAAACAGGAAGATATCAAACAATATATTAAATATCTATATTTATATCACATAGAACTCATCTTTAAAATTTGGTTTTATTTTTAATCTTATTAAAATAAATAAACATAAATAAACTAAAGTTTGCATTATTCCCCACCCTCCTAGTTGCAATTATCATCATTAGTATGATGTATATAATTGATGACTTTGTGTATACACCTGTAATGTTTGATATTTCTGATATATATTTAAATATACAAATATATAATAATCTACAACTTGTTTTTTGACTCAACATTAACAGCCAACTAAAATATAAAAATTATGTGTATGATTTGCAATTAGGATTCTTGTTATTTAAATCAAAGGAGGTGAAAACTTGCTCCCACACAAGCCTACACACATATGTTTATAGCAGCTTTATTCAGAATTGCCCAAACTGGGCAGCAACCAAGATGTCCTTCAGTGGGTGAGCAGATAAACTGTGGTACATACATACATGGAATATTACTCAGTGCTACAAATAAATGAGTTTTCAAGCCATAAAAAGACATGGACAGAATGTAAATGCATATTGCTAAGTGAAAGAAGCTAATTTGAACAGGTTACACATTTTGTAAACTTTCAACTATATAGCATTCTGGAAAAGGAAAATCTGTGTACATAGTAAAAAGACTAGAACTTGCCAGAAGCTGGGGGCAAAAAGGGATATATATAGGTGGAACAGAGAGAATTTTTAGGGCAGTGAAATTACTGCGTATGATAGTATAATGGTGGCCACATATTATTATAAATGTGTCCAAATCCATATTATGTACAGTGAATCTATTAATAAACTCTACATATATGATGATAATGATGTGTCAATATAGGTTCCTCCATTGTAACAAATGTACCACTCTGATGGGGGGGGGTGCTGTTAAGAGATTAGTCTATAATGTATGAGGGCAGAAGGTATGAGAAATCTGGAACCTTCTGTTCAATATTTCTATGAACCTAAAACTGCTTTAAGAAATAAAGTCTATTAAAAATAAAACGTATACACAAACAGAATTGTGCCAAGGTTTTGAATCTCAGTTACTAAGAAGGTAGTGGTACAATCATCAGGAAGATGGTAGAAAACTAAAGTAAAGGGGCAAGTCTGGGTGAGGAGCTGGGTTACGAGTTTAGTTTGGCACCTGCTGAAAACAACGTTGACAAGACATCCTGGTGGAAGGCACCGAAGGCAGGTTGAAATGGGAAACTCTATTTTCAGAAATACACGAGAACTTTGTGGTAGTTATTCTCCATATAAGTGACTATTGAAGTTAGGATTTTGTAATTTAAAACTACTTTGTTAACCCTCCAAGTTCTCCAGGCTTTTCATTTCCTACACTGATGACTGAAGAAAATAAATTAATGTAAACTCCCCTTAATATATGTAGACCATTTTTATGTGTTTTAATAGAAAGTAAGGCTGAGACCAAATTGAGACTAAAATGTTTAAATTCTTCTGTTCAGTTTAAACATTAGAAACATTATTATTTTTATATGATACCACTGTAACGATTGATAGTTGCTCTGAAGAATATATTGAAATAAATGATATCTTCTAAACAGGCAATAGGTACTTCTTTCTTTTGAGAATACGTATAGTTTGGTTGTTAAAGTGTGTTTTTAAACAGGGAAATTTCTTTTTTCATACATGTAATTTGTGTTCTTTTATAGTTCTGTATCAGACTTCAATTAAAATTTTATTCACAATAAGGCATCTCATTCTATTTAAGTTACTTATTTAATCCAAATTGAAGTGTGTGCCTGAGAAGCCATTTCCAAATAATTAGAAAGTGTCTTTAGTTTAACCTAGATCAAGTACTTATATTTTAAAACTCATGTGAATAGGCTTCCTACCAATTACCTGAAATCTGTCCCTGAGCTTTTGACATTAAACAATTAAGCTCTATTTTTTGACTTTCAATTAGTACATTCGCCATCCTACGCTGTATTTGATAAATTGATTAATGAATCACCAGAGCAATTTCAGACGTGTCAAAACAATGGAGGAATTCATGATATTTGTTCTTACTAACTAAATTTAAAATGTTAATTCAGGCTCTGAGGCAGAGCTTACTACCTGGAGTCACAGAGAAAGATGTGGAGTGGGAGAGAGAAGGGTAGTTGTCTCCAGAAAAGTTCTAGAGATCATTCTACGAGGAGAATTAGATGTGGGCTATCTCAGAGAACTCATCACACTCTGTGTAATCTTTTCTTTTCTTCATGTAAGGTTATATAACATTTCTGACTATTGAAATATTATAAAAATATTTGGTTCAAAAGGTTCCCTTCAATTTTTCAAAATGAATGAACTATTTGAATCATTCTCTTTGGACATCCGATGTTGCCTCCATTCCTGGAGGAACCAATTATTGCTGCCAAAACATTTGTTTGCTGTCATGTAGACATGGGTTAGATGACAGAAATCACAGAATTTCAAAAGAGCCAAGACAGGAAAAAAAAAATCTTTAAAGAGACTTGGGGCATACATACAAACAATCCACATGAAAAAATTGAACCAACCATCAGAAATTCCTCCTTTGATGTTTTGCAGAGGCAAATAAAATGTGGGAATAACATTGCTCAAAATAAATTTTCTTTTGTAGTTTTTTTTAAAGTACTTCTATAAAGGATTATATATGGTATGAGTGAAAGGTCAAAAAGGATTTGTGCAGCAAATGTTTTATCATGTAGTCACATTTACCGAAATCTCATATGACAGGATACGGTGCCACTGGCTATTTTGGAGACTAATGAAGTTTTTAGAGCATCAAGATCAGAAGGTCCCCTAGACCTAAAATATTTTAAGCACTAATGAATGTGAAAGGATTTTAAAGAATTCTAAAATTAATACTGCCTAGTACCTCTCTTTGGGTCCCACGGAAATACAGGCAAGTCCAGTTTTAGAGTTCAGTACTATCACTACAGTCGTTAGCCAGCCTTCCTCTCCCACTCAAATATCCAGGTAATAGCTATGTCCCAGGACTATTCTAACCTTCCTTCCAAAGTGCTACTCTTCACTCTCAGCCTCTCTAGCATGTGGGCACCCAGCTATTCTTGTCCTGCTAAATGGAAACCATTTGTCCTTCAATTTTTTTCCATGAACACGTTTTGGCTAGACCATTTTTCTGCTATTTATCCTTCACACAACTCCCAACTTCTAGTTGTTGTTTGTTACTGGCTAAACTTGACCTTTGGCACAATTCTCGCCCTTTGCTTTTTCCCCCTGAATTGTTCTTTTGGCCATGTTTAATCTCTCTATCCCTTCTCTCTGCTGCAAACCAGGGCACTTATTGTAAATGAGCAAATTCTCTCCACTACACCACCTACCTAGGAGAACAACATTTCTTCTCCAGATATATTCTTCCCAAATCTCTTTTATCAAATCTCCTTGTTGAAATCCACAGTGTCTTCCAAAATAGCACTTTCCCACAGAGCCGGCCCCAAGGGAGGATTTACCTTTTTCATAGCCTATGACTTTCTCAAAGAGAAGGCAAATGAGCCTGCTCACCAATTCCAGATCGCGGTTCTGTTTTCTTAGTTCCTCCTTCAATATTTTCAAGCCCAAGGTTCCATCATGGAGTCAAACACTGAACTTCTGAGTGTGAATATCACAGTCTCTCCACATCTGAATCACCATTTACTTCCCTTAATTTCCACAGTGCCCTTCTACCTCCCCCAACAACTGCAACATTTGGGTCCAGATTTCTCCTTCTTACTTCTTATCTGTTATAGTATTGGTTGAGTATCATCCACATTGGTGAAAAATTGTGCACTTTGATATCCAAGTTCTTTGACTAAATTCCCCATCAGTCTTTCAAAAAGACTCATATACCAAGATCTAATTGTATATCTTCCATTACCACATACATTTTATTTAGAGATTTGATTCCTAAAAATTTTAGAACATTCCTAACTTATGATATATCTGCCTTTTCAATGGTTGGTTAACCCCAGCATTTCAGTCACATGTATTTTCTTACTGAACATAGATTTCTTTATCATACTTCTACATCATAATAATATGACAACCAAGTCCTCACTACCACTCAGCTGCTAATTACAGCACCTCCAATTTTTGTGCTCTGCCAACTCCTTTACTACAATGTATTAAAATAATCAGGTTACTCATTTAAAAATAATTATTTAAATATTAATCATTATAATGGGTGGAAATGGTCTACCTCTTGATGCTTTGAAACTATTAAAAGGTATTCACACATATTAAATATATCTATAAACATTTCTATTCAACTCTAAAAAATGCCATTTATTTATTTATTATTTATTTATTTATTTACCTATTTTTGTTCTTGGAAAGGGGGAAAAGTCTTCCTATTAGCTGTTCATATTTTGTATTCCCCCGTTCTGCCTAGGAGAAAACACATCTTTTCTTGAATACTAAGGAAAGCATATTAACTTGTCTGTTACTTCCAGCCAGGCAGAGGTTAACTAGGCTCTAGGTCTCTCAGTTGCTATGGGTGTCTGGTTACAATGTTCTGAAAGACCTTGCAGTGGTGATTTCAGAGTTAGAGGACACTGTGGAGTAGCCATGTCACTCTGAAAAATACTTTGTAATTTGGCTCCATGAACATCCTGCTTATATCTTTAAAAGGTAATGAACTCATGTACATGTGGATATGTAGAAAGTAGATATGTGCAATCATACAGGAATGTTAATGTAAAAAATGCTGAAAAGCAAAAAAGTTTCCCTACTGTGAAACTTTGCAATGGCTTAAGACATATAAGCAATAGTTGAAAGTCTTAAAAGGTCATTTACAATTCATATTGAAGCCTATATCTCTATTGCAGGCATCTTAAAAGGTTGTGTGCATCAGAGTAGAAAAAGAAATTGCTTTAATCTAAATATGGTCTTGCTATAACCATCTAGGACAAAAATACGAAATTGGATTCTCTCAAATTCAGTATGTTCTGCCTTTGACCATATTTACAACCCCAGAGGCACAGTTTCAAAAGTACAGAGGGAATCTATGTTTAAATAATCAGGAATCACAAAAATAATACGTTATGGCAAGTAAAAGTCATGGTCAATAGTTGTAATGTCTAATGCGACTTGTCCTTAATCTCTTTATTTGAATCCAAGCTAATAAAAAATCAAAACATGCCGAGACTGGTTTGGCTCAGTGGATAGAGCGTCGGCCTGCGGACTCAAGGGTCCCAGGTTCGATTCCGGTCAAGGGCATGTACCTTGGTTGCGGGCACATCCCCAGTAGGGGGTGTGCAGGAGGCAGCTGATCGATGTTTCTCTCTCATCGATGTTTCTGACTCTCTATCCCTCTCTCTTCCTCTCTGTAAAAAATCAACAAAATATATTTTTTTAAAAATCAAAACACAACTCAATTTATTTAAGTTTTGGCTTGGATGTATATGAAAGAAGTTTCCCTTAAGAAGTCAACAATAGCCCTGGCTGGTGTGGCTCAGTTGGTTGGAGTGTCGTCCTGTACACCAAAAGGTCTCTGGTTAGATTCCAGGTCAGGACACATTCCTAGGTTGTGGGTTTGATCCCTAACCTAGGGCCGGGGTTGTGCGGGAGGCAAACAATTGATGTTTTTCTCTCATGTAGATGCTCTCTCTCTCCTTTACCCTCTCTCTAAAATATCAATGAACATATCCGCTGGTGAGGATTAAAAAAATAATAATAAAACTCAAAGGTGAAGAACATATATTTTTCTATATGCTTTGTTGTGAGTGTATGGCAACTGGTTGATTTCCCTCAGTTTCTAATTTAAAATTTAATTGTAATAAAATTACTATAGTGAGCTGCATTCAAATGTAACAAAAACTGACAACTAATATAATAAAATGCATGTGAAATTTAACAGTCTTCAGTATTTTAGTTTTATTAATTTATAATTGAATTAGGCTTCAATATTTGGGGACATTACTTTTTCCTGTATCTGCTTATTTTGAACTTGTTTATTGAAGTTATTCTATTTTTGAACTTGTCAAATTTCCTTTATTTACATACTTTAAAGTATTAATGATATGCTTTAGTTTTGGGAATGTCGCATTTATGTTATGCATTAGTTTTAGTTTCCAATTCATTTATTGTCTCAGAGGTTTTCACAAAGTCATAGGGATTAAAATATTTGGGTAATGATAGTAATAATTGAAGCTATTCTATTCACACTATAGTACTGATGTTTAATCACTTCCACTAATGTAGAGCTGAGCGTGATTCCTACAATGGGAAGAAGACATAATGGAAGTAATCAGGCTACCTACCCTAAAATTATTCTATTGTTTAATACCTCTTTTCTAACCAGGTTTTATCAATTAAGAAAAAATGCAGCAACATATTCTGTGACTTCTCTGATAAAAACAGAACACTGTGCAGAGTATATTGGTTTCTGAATTTTCTGATATGGACATCTCTAGAACAGAAGAGGCAAATACTATTTCCTCGTCATTTTTTCATCCCAAATAGGTTTGTGTGATACTGAAGTTGTCATTTATTTTAACAATAAGGCTATTGTTTCGGCTATTTGGGGCACAGGTGAAGAAGGGATATATAAAGTAGCTCTGGGAGGTAAAGCCTTGATGCTAGCTGCAAAAGAGATCTTTTGATTGGCCAGAAACTTTCCTGTCCTTTTTCCTTTTTTTTTTTTTTTTTTTTTTGCATTTTGGCATAACCTGTTCTAACAAACACACACCCCACCTTGTGTTCTTTGTCATTCTCCTGCCCATCCCCATGCAACATTACTGAGCCTTCATGGATGCTGGGTCAGTGATGAGTTTTTGCTGCTTGAGGAACAAGCCCTGATATGGAGAATAATCCCATGATTATAGCTAATCTTAGTTGATTAATGAGTGACCTTCACTGGAAAGTGGTTGCCTTTATGACAGGAATTCAAGAGTCCAGGGAAAACATGTGAGTTACCTAAATAAAATGCATCTCTTTTTTTCCTGATTAAATTTTGGAATCTCTGAACAGTTCAATGCCTTTCATTATATCATTTTAAAAGGTTTTAAAATGGAAAGAGCTCTTATTCTTCTTAAGTTTGTACTAAATATAAATATGTAAAACCAAAGAAAGAGGGGCAATGAGAGCTAAGTGGCATTGGTTTTGTAACATTTAAAAAGGGAGGGTAAAGTAAGAATAAAGAGGATACTTTCAAAATAAAAAATGCAATAAGCATAGATTAAAAAATCTGCCATTTCTTTTTCTTTTACTCTGCTTTGTTGTGAGTGTATGGCAACTGGTTGATTTCCCTCAGTTACTAAGTAACTTTCCCTTTAGTCTTCATTTCCTTAGATCAGACCTTCAGTGTGACTTAACAGACAGATGCAAACACTGGTTTGTTATCAAGCTGCTAGCTCTACAGGCAGCAACCCAGTTTACTACACCGACAGATGGAAGTGTATAGATTGGAAACTATTAAAAATAGGGGTTTCCTTGATGGCCAGTGACTGGCTAAAGGCAAACAAGGAGGAAGATAAAATAGCAGTCTTTGAATTATGAGAGAATCTTTTAAAATTGGTAGTAAAAGAAAGTATATTGCACGTATTGGTGATATAGTTTTATAAGTCTTTTTTCCTTTTTCTTCCTCCCCTACCTCCTCCCTTCTTCCCACTTTTCTTCTTTCCTCTCCTTTATCCAGTTTTTCTCCCTTTTTTAGTGTTTTTTTTTTTCTTTAAAAACTATGGCCACATTCTATCATAATTTTCTTTCTATAAAGCTGTAGGAAAGTATTAAATGGCAACTCAAAACACCTGAAAAATTGTTTCCTTTGAAATTTGTTGAGGTTTTCTGTTTTTTTTTCTTCCGACAGGAACATGCCAAAAGCAGCTATCAAAATAACCCAGGCAGCAGACACTGATCTGCAGTTTTGATGGTTAATTAGTCGACTGTGTGTCAACAAGAAGTGTGTAATTATTATGGCATGTGAAAAGTAAGTCCTTTGCTATGTTCTTTACCTATTATTTAAGCTACAGCACATGGCTCTAATGACTGCAATGTGTAGAGAGCTTCATTTCTAAGCATAATAAATAGAAATCAGATGCAATTATTTCTGATTCTTCACAGAGTTGTGCTGAGAGCATGTGTTTAGCCAGTGATGCCCTGCTGAGTGCTTTTTGTTTGGGGCACTAGAGCTTCCATTATTAAAATTTTTAGATTATGGTTCATTTTGCATTTCAGCTGTTGACAATAATAATGGCTGTTGTCATCAAGAAAATCTTCAAGTGACAATAATTTTAATGCTCATCTCCCTGAAGTGGCATTAGAGTTTTCAGGACATGTAATTGTGTATATCTGTCTGGCTTTGTTGTTATAGATATATGTTCTTTGGAAAATATTAAATGTTTAGACTGGAGAAATAGTATGGTATTCACTTATTATACAGAGAATTTATTTATACAATATATAGCTGAAAGAAGGACATTTTAGCCTTTTGTTTCTCTATCCAGAGTTTTCTACTTCATCTCCATAAATAAAAACAAAGTGCTTGAGCCACTCCATGATATTATAATAGCAAAATGTTTGTACAATTGGCCCTCCAGATCTACAGGTTCCACATTTGTGGAATCAACCTACTGCGGATCAAACATATTTTTTAAAATGCTACATTGTTTCTGATAGGTACTATGTAGTTAGACCTAAGGTGGTTGTGTCTATAGAGAAGATGGACAAAATTATTCCTCTTGTTTATTCATTAAACAACACAGTACAACTATTTCCACAGTATTGTATTAGGAATTATAAGTAAACTAGAGGTGATTTAAAGTATATGGGAGGATGTATGTAGGTGACATCCAGACACCATTTTATACAAGGGGCTTGGACATCTGAGGATTTGGGTATTTTCAGTCCTCCATTGAAACTGAGGAAGGACTATATCTTAAAACAAAAAGTACTTCCTCTCTAAAAGGAACAGCCGACTGGGGTCCTAGAGAGCATTTTTTTTTTTTTCTATCTGAAATGTAAGATCTTCATGATCAGTCCCCAAGAATAAATCAAAATATATTTGGAGAATTAAAATTGTTGCTTTCCTTCCACCTCACCTAACCATTATTCAATGATCTTAAAATTGGGAAATATCTAATTTCTGTAATTTTTGTCTACCATAATAAAATCTTTTTCTATAATATATTGTTTTATGTCCATCACATTTGCAAACTAATTAATACAGAGTACAAATGAGATTCTGGTTAAAAAGAAAAGCATTTAAAAATAGTTTAAATTTTAACAAAAATAAAATTTCTTCTTATTTTGGCTTTTTTCTTTTTAATCTCTTTCTACCAACTGTATTGCTTGGTTTACTGATGTAGGAGATATATGCAAAATAACATGAAATATATAAGCAATGACTTAGAATCTTCATAAAGTGAATGTTCATAGTAAGTAAAATTGAGCTTTGGCCTGTATCTGGGAGAAAAAAAAAAAGCTTACTGTATCTGGGAGAAAAAAAAGCTTAATTCCCAGAAAGAAAAAGTAAAAAAAAAAAAATAAAAAATAAAATAAATGAAGGCCTGATTTGACCAGAGGTATTAAGAATAAAAGATGGGGGGAGAAATAGAAAATGGCGACGGAATAGAGTCGGGTTTTGAGTCTGTTCCTGGAGCGGAGAGTCGGAGCAGCAGAGGCTCACAGAGGGAGTGTATGTTGGCAAGCCAAGGGACAGCTAAACTCCAGGAGAAGGCGGGGGAGTGCTGGGCAGTGTTCCTCTGACCGCGCAGCACCCACAGGGGCTGGGTCCCCTCCCGGAGCTGCAGGCTCACCGGGCGCCTCGCCATCTTGCAAGGAAAGGAGGATTTTAGTGGAAACCTGACTTTCTGCGACAACTGCAAACACTGAACTGCTGGGAGCACCAGACCACCGGTCCCCTATCAGCGCAAACATTCGGATTCAAAGAAACTCTTCACTGCACCACGGAAAGGTCAGATTTCGTCTGAAATAAGCTGCGGTTTCTGATCCCCGCGGTGGGTGAGGGAAGCGCTGGGTGAGGGAAGCGCGGCAGCCACAGGACCGGCAGGAGCCGGGAGGTCTGTGCCTAGAAAAATCGGCGGCAGTTGGAACTGCCGTGATCCGTGAATGAGGAGGGGGGTCTTCTGAGCTGCTAACAGAAGTGACCTCTTGAAAGCAACTCATTTTAATCTGACGAGGAGGGTCAGACTAAGAATTTTCAAAGGAGTGCAGGCTCCTTAGTCTGGTGCACAGACCCACGGTCCGCACACTTGGGCTCTTTCCGACTCTGATTGCTAAGCCCAATACAGAGGTAAACCCAGGTGGAAACCCTGAAAGACTGCAGGGGGAAGGTGTTTCTTCGGAACCTGGGGACCAGAGCTGCGTGTGACCATCAGAGAGGCAGCTCTGAGGCGCACACCTCCACAAACCGGTAGTGAGTGCCATAGAGAGAAAAAAAAAAAAAAAGAGCTAGAGAGGCCCGGAAGTCAATTCAGAAACACTGCCACCCAGGGGCTGAAACGCTAATTGTCTCTGGTGTAATAAAAAATAAATACGAGAAATTAAGACACGGCTGGCTTAAAAAGCAGGACCCTACTTATATATCTAATTCCCAACCCCCTGCTCCAAATCCATACAAACCTCTCTCTACGCTACCTTAAAAAAATTATTTTTCTCTCGGGCCTTTTGTTGTTGTTTGCTTGAATGTTGATTAGATTGAATTTTTATGCTTTTTTATGAGATTGTTTTGATTATTCTTTTTGTTGGTTTGGTTGGTTCTTTTGTTTGCTTTGTTTTTGTTTGTTTTTCACTTTTGCTTTCCCTTGCCTCACTTGATATTAGCTGCTGTTGCAGTTTGTATTAATCTCCAGGCTCGTGTCGCTGGAATTTGCTGGGAATAGTGGTTGTTCTAGTGGAGTTTACTCCCCATATATATAGTTTGTTCCCCTTTTCTCTCTTAGTATCATTCTTGTCTCTCTTACTTTTTTTTTCTTTTCTTTTCTTTCTTTTTCTTTTCTTTCTTTCTGCTCTTTTCCCAAGTTCAGATTCACACTCTTTGTTTTTTTTTTCGTTGTTGTTCTTTCTTTTTACTCTCCCTCTTCCACTCCTATTCCCTAATTTGTCTTTCTCTGGTGGTTACCTTTATTGGAGGTTATTAATATCGTGAATACAATTCTGTTCAGTGCCTTGTCTGTTGTGCCTGGTTGTGTTGTATTTTATACCTTTAAATCAACGCCAGAGAGAGAAATCTATATAACCAGACATCCGGAGAAGAGAGACCATGAGGAGACAAAGAAATAGCCCCCGGAAATAGAAGCAGGCATCACCAGAAAAGGAAGTAAACGATTTAGAGGCAAACAACCTATCAGAGAAAGAATTCAGAGAAATGGTCATAAAGTGGCTGAAAAGGATGGAAGACAAATTCGACAATATGAGTAAGAACCAAGAAGAAATGAAGAAGAACCAAGAAGAAATGAAAAATGACATCGCTGCTGTAAAGAACTCAATAGAAAGCATCAAGAGTAGACTAGACGAAGCAGAGGACCGCATAAGTGAGCTAGAAGACAAGATGGAAAAAAATACCCAATTACAACAGCTTCTAGAAACAAAAATTAGAAAGATGGAGGAGAGCCTAAGGGAACTTCGGGACAACACAAAACAAAACAACATCAGGATAATAGGGGTGCCAGAAGGAAAGGAAACTGAGCAAGGAATAGAAAACCTGTTTGAAGAAATAATAACAGAAAACTTCCCTGATATAGGGAAGAAAAAACCCACACAAATCCAAGAAGCTCACAGAGTTCCAAGCAAAATGAACCCCAAAAGACCGACGCCAAGGCACATTATAATTAAGTTGGCAAACACCAACGACAAAGTAAGAATCTTACAAGCAGCCAGAGAGAGACAGACAGTTACATACAAAGGAACCCCCAACAGACTAGCAACTGATTTCTCAACAGAAACTCATCAGGCCAGAAGGGAATGGAATGAAATATACCAAGTCATGCAAAGGAAGGGTCTAAATCCAAGAATACTGTACCCAGCAAGGCTATCAATCAAAATTGAAGGTAAAATCAGGAGCTTCACAGACAAAAAAGGACTAAGGGAGTTTATCACCACAAAACCAGCAAAAAAAAAAATGCTAAAGGGTCTGCTGTAAAAAAAAAAAAAAAAAAAAAAAAAAAGAGAAAGAAATAGGAAGCAAAGAAGGAACACAGGGGTATAGAATAAAAATGGCGTCAAATAAGTACCTATCAATAATAACTTTAAATGTAAATGGATTGAATGCCCCAATCAAAAGACACAGGGTAACAGACTGGATAAGAAAACAAAACCCAGATATCTGCTGTCTACAGGAAACCCACCTCAAAAAAAAGGATGCACACAGACTGAGAGTAAACGGATGGAAAAAGGTTTTCCAGGCGAATGGAAATGAAAAAAAAGCTGGGGTAGCAATACTTATATCTGACAAATTAGATATCAAAGTGAAGGACATAACAAGAGATAATGAAGGCCACTTCATAATACTAAAGGGAGAAATCCAACAAGAAGAAATAACTCTGGTAAACATATATGCACCCAATACAGGAGCACCAAGATACATTAAAAAACTCCTGGAAGATATCAAAGGAGAGATTGACAGCAATACAATCATAGTAGGAGACTTCAATACCCCACTATCACCATTGGACAAATCCTCTAAACAAAAAATCAGCAAAGAAACATCAATCCTAAATGACTCACTAGAACAGATGGAATTCATCGACATCTTCAGAACATTTCACCCCAAAGCCACAGAATATACATTCTTCTCAAGTGCACATGGGTCATTTTCAAAGATAGACCATATGTTAGGACATAGGCAAAGTCTCTCCAAATTCAAGAAGATAGAAATCATATCAAGTATCTTCTCAGATCACAGTGGCATAAAACTGGAAATCAACTACAATAAAAACAACCCAAAGAAATCAAACACTTGGAGACTAAACAGCATGCTATTAAACCATGACTGGGTTACCAAAGACATCAAGGAAGAAATAAAAAAACATCATGGCAACAAATGACAATGAAAACACAACAATCCAAAATCTATGGGACACAGCGAAAGCAGTCCTGAGAGGGAAGTTCATAGCTCTACAAGCCTACTGCAAAAAACAAGAAACAATGGTAATAAATTACCTAACCCAACAACTCAAAGAGTTAGAGAGAGAGCAACAAGATAAGCCCAGTGTAAGCAGAAGGAAAGAAATAATAAAGATCAGAGCGGAGATAAACGACATAGAGACCAAAGAAACAATACAAAAGATCAACAAAACCAAGAGCTGGTTCTTTGAAAGGATAAAGAAGATTGATGAACCTCTAGCCAGGCTCACCAAGAAGCAAAGAGAGAGGACCCAAATAAACAAAATCAGAAATGAAAGAGGTGAAATAACAACAGACCCCGACGAAATACAAAGGATTGTTACAAAATACTACAAACAACACTATTCCAACAAACTGGACAACCTAGAGGAAATGGACATATTCCTAGAAAAATACAACCTTCCAAAACTCAATCAGGAAGAATCTAAGCAGCTCAACATGCCAGTAACTATGGAAGAAATTGAAGCAGTCATCAAAAAGCTTCCAGCAAACAAAAGCCCGGGGCCAGATGGCTTCACAGGAGAGTTTTACCAAACTTTCAAGGAAGAACTAAAACCTATCCTCCTCAGACTATTCCAAAAAATTCAAGAGGAAGGAACACTCCCAGGCTCCTTCTATGAAGCCAGCATCACCCTAATACCAAAACCAGATAAAGACAACTCAATGAAAGAGAATTACAGGCCAATATCCCTCATGAACATAGATGCCAAAGTCCTCAACAAAATTCTAGCAAATCGGCTCCAGCAGTACATCAGAAAGATCATACACCATGACCAAGTAGGATTTATCCCAGGAATGCAAGGATGGTACAATATCCGCAAATCAATAAACGTGATACATCACATAAACAAACTGAGAGATAAAAATCACATAGTCATATCAATAGATGCAGAAAAAGCATTTGACAAAATCCAACACCCTTTCTTGATAAAAACTCTCAACAAGGTGGGAATAGAAGGATCATACCTCAACATAATAAAAGCTATATATGATAAACCCACAGCAAACATCATACTCAATGGGCAAAAACTAAAACCATTTCCCCTAAGAACAGGAACAAGACAGGGATGCCACCCTCACCACTCCTGTTAGTACTGGAAGTATTAGCTATCGCAATTAGGCAAGAAGAAGAAATAAGAGGCATCCAAATTGGAAAAGAAGAAGTGAAGCTGTCCTTATTTGCAGATGACATGATATTGTACATAAAAAACCCAAAAGATTCCATCAAAAAACTAATAGGCTTAATAAATGAATTCGGCAATGTAGCGGGATACAAAATTAACGCCAAGAAATCTATGGCTTTTCTATACACCAATAATGAACTTACAGAAAGAGAGACTAAAAAAGCAATCCCATTTACCATCGCACCAAAAAAATTAAGATACCTAGGAATAAACTTAACTAAGGAGGTAAAAGACCTATACGCAGAAAACTACAGGACACTGAAAAAAGAGATAGAGGAAGACGTAAACAGATGGAAGAACATACCATGTTCATGGATTGGTAGAATCAACATCATTAAAATGTCCATACTACCCAAAGCAATCTACAGATTCAATGCACTTCCCATCAAAATACCAACAGCATATTTCACAGACCTAGAAAGAACTCTCCAAAAATTCATCTGGAATAAAAAAAGACCCCTAATAGCCACAGCAATCCTGAGAAAGAAGAATAAAGTAGGTGGAATCTCAATACCAGATTTCAAGCTGTATTACAAAGCCACTGTTCTCAAAACAGCCTGGTACTGGCACAAGAACAGACATATTGATCAATGGAACAGAATAGAGTCCCCAGATATCGACCCAAACCACTATGCTCAATTAATATTTGACAAAGGAGGCATGAACATACAATGGAGTCAAGACAGTCTCTTCAATAAATGGTGTTGGGAAAACTGGACAGATACATGCAAAATAATGAAACTAGATCACCAACTTACACCATACACAAAAATAAACTCAAGATGGATACAGGACTTAAACATAAGACGGGAAACCATAAAAATACTAGAGGAATCCACAGGCAACAAAATCTCAGACATATGCCAAAAGAACTTCTTCACTGACACTGCCCCTAGGGCAATGGAAGCTAAAGAGAAAATTAACAAATGGGACTACATCAAAATAAAAAGCTTTTTTACAGCAAAAGAAACCATCAACAAAACAACAAGAAAGCCCACTGCATGGGAAAACATATTTGCAAATGCTATCACTGATAAAGGTTTAATCTCCAACATCTACAGGCAGCTTATGCAACTTAATAAGAGGAAGATAAATGATCCAATAAAAAAATGGGCAACAGACCTAAACAGAATATATTCAAAAGAAGACAGAAGGAAGGCCAAGAGACACATGAAAACATGTTCAAAGTCACTTATTATCCGAGAGATGCAAATCAAAACAACAATGAGGTACCATCTCACACCTGTCAGAATGGCTATCATCAACAAATCAACAAACGACAAGTGTTGGCGAGGATGCGGAGAAAAAGGAACCCTCGTGCACTGCTGGTGGGAATGCAGACTGGTGCAGCCACTGTGGAGAACAGTATGGAGTTTCCTCAAAAAACTGAAAATGGAACTCCCATTTGACCCAGTAATCCCACTCCTGGGAATATATCCGAAGAAACTAGAAACACCAATCAGAAAGGATATATGCACCACTATGTTCATAGCAGCACAATTTACAATAGCTAAGATTTGGAAACAGCCTAGGTGCCCATCAGCAGATGACTGGATCGGAAAACTGTGGTACATCTACACAATGGAATACTATGCTGCCATAAAAAAGAAGGAATTCTCATCATTTGCAGCAACCTGGATGGAATTGGAGAACATTATGCTAAGTGAAATAAGCCAGTCAATGAAAGAAAAATACCAAATGATCCCACTCATTTAGGGATAGTAAAGATCATTATAAAGTGATGAACAAAAAGATAGATACAGAGACAGTAAAGCATCAAACAGACTTTCAAATTACAGGGGGCAAGTTAGGGAGAGGTGGGGGAGTTATGAAATCAAACGAAGGACTTGTATGCATGCATATAAGCATAAACAATGGACGCAAAACTCTGGGGGGGGAGGGCATGTGTGGGTGTGGGGTGGGGGTGGTAATGGTAAGATATGTACACATATAATACCTCAATAAAAAAAAATTAAAAAAAAAAAGAATAAAAGATGGAAGATGAAAGAGGGTTCTTAGATGTCTAACACTAAAGTATTCTAAATAGTCTGTAACCATCTCACTTTATATATGAAAGTGTGCTACAAAGTTTTCCATCAGCTTTTCATAAATTTTAGCTGTGCTTCATTTTGAAAATGCAAAATCCAACATGTTCATTTGAGAAGGAGGTATAAAGAGATAGCACTACATTCACTCGAGTTGAAAAGCATCAAGAAGGGCTTTGAAATATAGCCAGGCTACCAACAATGCACTGCTAATAATTTTTAACATTTTCTGAATTTTTAGACACTCTCCTCTTCTCTGATCATTTCATTTCTTTCTGTTATCATATAGCTATTTGTGGTTATATATAGTCATATATGTGTATTACATATATATGGTGATATATATATATATGAAAATATATACATAATATGTACATGGCTATAAATAGATATTTATAGATATTATATAAGCATATATTAGGATTAATTTGATTTCAAATTCTCATCTCCTCATACATAAAATACTACATCTTTTGTTTTAGGATGCTTTTGATGTTAACTTTCTATATAAAATGGTTTGAGGCTACTGACATTTAACACAGAATGTCTTCTAATATAAAAATTAGAATATAGGATTCTAAGTCAAGTTTATCTGTTACTATATGATTTTTTGTGTGCATTCTATTAAATTAATGTATTTATATATATTATACATGTTTTAGAAGATATTTAAATTTTTTAACTTTATTGTGTGTGTACTAAGACAGAGAAAGATGAAATGTAGAAAAGATAAAAAAGAAAATACCAGTGGATGAAGAGAAAAATACAATCCAGATTATAAATCCTATAACTGGAAAAAAAGAAACATAATCATTTCTTGAACTTAAAAATAGGTTCAATTCAAAGTATGTTAAAAGTTTCTTATGTAGGTGTGGTCTCTAACACAAATCAATTTTTTACTTGCATGAACAATTTGGATGATCTGCTTGAGGGACAGTTTGACTAATACAAAAAAAAAAGTGTCCTGAAAACTTAATTTAAAAAAGTCAGCGAGCTCTCTGAAGTTGTTAATGGGCATGACAATATAAGGCTGAGAATCTGAAAACATGTACCAGTTTTATTCATGAAACTTCCAACTCCCTGAGTGCTAGTAAAAAAAGAAAGTTTAAGAGGGTTTTATAATAAAAATTTTAAAATCTGAAAACCTCTTTTTGTGAAGTTGAGTATATTTAAATTGTTGATAAATATGATATGTCCAGAATTACTTTAAACTATAAATACTGAATGAGTTTCCATAACTACATAATTTCTGTGGATATAAACTGACATCATTCAAAAATTTTTTTTCTTTTTTTCTGCTACCTTAATCAAAACATCTAGGCAAAGATGGGATGTTAGGGCAATTAGCAAAATTAAAATTGGTTTAGCTATTTTGAGACCCACATATTAAATATGCTACTTAAGAATTTACTTACACAGCTTATACCTAGAACCTGCTTAGCTACCATAAGAATATCTATAATTTACAAAGGTAGAGATATTAGATCTCTTTCAATGGCAAGTATAAAGATATATTAAATACTATATTATACATTCAATGTTCAGATTTAACATTTTAATAGCTTTTGATGTTATCTAAAGTCCACAGGATTTATGAGTCTTAGACCAATACATTTAAATAAGCTTTAAGGCCAGAAATCTATACTATCTGAAAATATACTTAGTTTGACAGTTAAAATCATAATAGAATCCACACACCTGACTTTCTTTTATGTCAAATACACTTAACCTGATTAATCTCCCCCACAAGCAAGGACAGATAGGCTGGATGCTCTGTATTCCTTTTTCCACTTAACCAAGGTCATAACTGAACTTTAAGAATAATCTTAAATACCACATTTTTTGCAAGCTCTACTTTAAAGTCCGAGTTTATTAATCTCTTCTCTGAGTTTGCATAGTATTCTGTCCACCTCTAGCATAACACTTGTACAATATTGTAAATTATTTGATCTCAAAATCTGCCTCTTCACCAGACAGCTAACTCTATAGCTAGAAATAGTATCTCATATTGGAAAATGTATAATGGATGATCAAATGATGTAGGTCACAAACAGATATTAAAAGAACCACTCATTCCATCATCTCTAAGGAATATCTCCCTCAGAATTGGGAGTCACATAAAAGGGTTTCTGATTGTTATAGCACTAGGGCCAAAGATTATGATTTTGCCCTAAGGACCAAAGTATACTCTTCTTGAACTACCACTAACTTTAAGTCCACACACATTGGCCCTGTTTCCCTATTGTTTAAGGCAATGTTCTGATGTCCATTAAATGTTTTATTTATATGTACAGAAATTCCAGCCTTCCCACACCCTAGGACTCTCATTAAGATCCCTGGTTGGCAGGGCTTTGAAGGTTTGGATTCTTGTAGAATGCCTAGCCAGAGAAGTGTTAGTGCTGTTTGCGCTGACTTCAGTTTTCTCCCTCTGGGAGAATGATTCAGTCACTCCTGGTAGAAAAGGGATCAGAAGGAGCTCAGGGTATGGATTGAGTACGGAATTATGAAGAGATGAGAAATTTGGCCCACAGAGGTTGTAACTTACCTAAGACTACTCACTCCCTAGTCCTGAATCTAAAACTGTATTTCTACCACATACTAGAATGTATATTTAAAACTTACATTATGAGAGTAGGGTAATCTAGAATATTGTCTTTTCTTTTTTAGGTTAACTATTGCTGTGTAACAAACTACCTCAACGTGTTGTTAGTTAGGACAATTATGACATTATTTCTTATGATTCTACTAGAGGCCCGATGCATGAAGATTCGTGTAAGAATGGGCCTTCCTTCCAATGGGCCGGTACCACCTTTGCTCTGGCCAGAGCCGCCTTTCCGCCTTCCCACGCTGCCCAGAGGCCCGGAGCTGCTGGGGCAGTGCAGAATGCCTGCATCATCGCCATGGCGACAACACACACTCCCCGCCCTGCCCCCGGCTGCTAGGTGCCTGCATATGCAAATTAACCCACCATCTTTATTGGGTTAATTTGCATACTCACTCCTGATTGGCTGGTGGGCATCTTTCTCTTTTATTAATGTAGATCAGTTGGTTGGGCTGTTTGTCTTTTGATTTTGTTTGGGTTTACTCATGTCAACATGTCTGGTATTTAACACTGCCTGATGGCTGGGGCACCTCATATCTCTTCCACATGGCCTGTCATCCTTCCATAGCATAGACTGTCTTCCTTAGAGATCTCAGGGCAATGTTCCACAAGGGCAAGAGTAAAAGCCATAAAGCCTCTTAAAGACTAATTTTTGGGAACTCACACAGTGTCTATGTCATTTCTGCCACATACAATGAGTCGAAGTAGGTCACAAGGCAAGCCAGAATTTAAAGGGTGGAGATATAGAGAACATCTCTCAATGAGGGAAGCTACAAACTAATGCAGCTATGTTTTCAATCTATGACAAGATTCTATTACACACATAGTGGTTTTCAGTATCCAATATCACATTTATTCTCAAGGTCAATTACTATTCATGCACAGAGGTTAAAATGTTATCGCTTGCTATCATTGTGCTTAATGTTTTTCTAATGTTTCCTTTATTGATTTGCATGAATAATTTGCTATGACCAAGTCACCCACTGTTATTTTTATAATTCTGGTTATTCTACCTCACTTTATAAAATGGAGTTATGTCAAAGATTTGTCTATTTTTTTAAATGAACATTTTAAATGAGTAAAACAAATTTCTAATCATTGTTTCAAGTGATTATAAAAAAATGATACAGAAGAGAAAAAATTCAAAATAATAATGAAAAGCACTTTGAACAGGATGCGGAATCGGGATTTTTCTGTTTTCTCATGATTTTCCTAAGGTAAAGGAAATAGAACATAAGTAGACCAGCAGTCCAGTACCCTTATCCCTCCCAACCAAAACAATCTATCAAAAGACCCTGAGAAGACAGTTCACTAAGCAACTGTTTATAGAAGCACTGTTTATAGTATGATAGCTAATGTTGTGTTTCAGGTAAACAAACTTATCAGAGGGTTAGAGTGGTGAGAGGGAGGCTCCAAAAGAATCAATGAATGGGACTGCCAGCCAGAGAGATTTGCTGGGTGCTTTGTGCTGTCCACAGTGTTTACTATATGCCATCTACTGTTTTAATGGTTTACATATATTAACTCATTTAATCCTTACAACACTGTGAGATAAGTAGATTGCTGTCCTCCTTTAAAAATGAGGAAACTTACAGAAGGCCAAGAGACATATGAAAACATGCTCAAAGTCACTAATCATCCCAGAGATGCAAATCAAAAAGACAATAAGGTACCATCTCACACTTGTCAGAATGGCTATCATGAACAAATGACAAGTGCTGGCGAGGATGCAGAGAAAAAGGAACCCTCCTGCACTGCTGGTGGGAATGCAGACTGGTGCAGCCACTGTGGAGAACAGTATGGCATTTCCTCAAAAAACTAAAAATGGAACTCCCATTTGATCCAGTGATCCCACTTCTAGGAATATGTCCCAAGAAAGTAGAAACACCAATCAGAAAGGATATATGCACCTGTATGTTCATAGCAGCACAATTTACAATAGTTAAGATTTGGAAACAGCCTAAGTGCCCATCAGCAGATGAGTGGATTAGAAAACTATTGTACATCTACACAATGGAATACTACAATGCTGCAGAAAGTAAGGAACTCCTACCATTCTCAACAGCATGGATGGACCTGGAGAGCATTATGCTAAGCGAAATATGCCAGTCAGAGAAAGATAAATATCACATGATCTCATTCATTTGTGGAATATAATGAACAACATAAACTGATTAACAAAAACAGAGACAGAGAAGCATTGATCAGATGCTCAAAACTCAGAGGAAAGGTAGGGGAGGAAAGGTAGGTTTCCCTTAACAAATTGTCTCACAATAGGAAAGCTACACCAATCATTCTTTCATGATATAAATTTCATAGAAAGGAGATGTCCCATATTAGTCTTTTGAAGGTTGTGGGTTTCACCTATCTTCACTAATGAAACAATGTTAAGCAAGTTTTAAAGAAATTTTATTTCTCCGTCTTTTATCTCTTCTTATGGTTTACAGATTTTTAATGCATGCTGTGTAAGCACATTAGAGGGATTTTAGGTATTACAAACAAATACAGGGTGGGACAAAAGTAGGTTTATAGTTGTTTTTATGGAAAATAATACATAACTAATGAACAATAATACAAGAGTAAACTGTGTTTCACTTATTCACAACTGCCCCACCCTGATATATGCTACTTTCTGTATTCACCAACATTAAGTATATTTCTCATACCAGCAGGAAATAACTTGTCCTCTTCCTTACCTTTAGAAATGTCAGGATCTGAGATTGACTCTTTTGTCTCCAGGTTCCTTCCACTACATTATGATCGAGTAGTATTTCCTTGTAACCCTCCCTCACTACATGTATTTGTCTCCTTCATATCCCTTGCCTAATTATCTGAATAGAATTTTAGATATATTATATATTGCCATTGTTTTTTTAATTGGAAACAGCCATTAACATAACATAAAAAATTCACAATAGAATAGAAAATCCCAAAACCTAATACAATCAGATTTACCTGGCTTCTCTGTGTATGTCTTGAAAAGGAAACTTTTCATAAGGTGTGACTTGTAGATAAACAATGGTCATCTGATATCTCATGTTTAAATTTAACTTTATGCTTTCATCAGCATTAAAATAAAAATATCCCTGTAGTTGGTGCATATTTAAAGAATTATTCTTTTATTTCTACATTCACATAAATGCAGAATTGAGGTTGAAAGATAAAAGCCCGATGAAACAGGTCTTTTAAAACTAAGGGGGTTAGAGCTGTGGCTGGGATGTAGAAAATAAGCAAACTGGTTGCTAGAGAAACCAAGAATAATGCCACCTGCTGAGAATAATGTGGATATTAAGTAATGACTTAGATGATAAATGCTCCATTTCCATGACTCTAAGACACCATCAATTTAATAACAACCTTTCAGAAGTGATGTGTCACAATTTTTGAAATGTTAAAATATGCAACTCAGAGGGGAGAGAAATAACTAGATGCTTTTAAAAAGGTTGTGGCAAATAGGGTAAAACTCAGGCTAAAACTCGTTTTTCTAGCCCTTCTAATAAGTTTGTAAATACCCAACTCCTGCATTAAATGTCTCTCCATTAAAATAAATGCATAAAGTGATTCCCACTGTTTACTAAAAACTACCTGATTAAGTGCTTGGTACTACGTGTGTTTTCTACCAGCAGATAATGTTGAATCGCTTTTCATGTGAAAATGGTACACTGGAAGTCCACAGAAAGAGATGGGCTTATGGGTTTCTTAAATTATTGTTTGTGATCACCTGGAATGAAGTACCTACTAGAAAGGAAGCATTTGTGAACCAAGTGGCTGTTGCCACAGATCATCAGGGTAGGAATGATGATTACAAGTACTGTGGGATGGGCCAACAGCTGAGACATTAAGAAAAGAAAAGAAAACTGATGTAATAATTGAGATGGGTGGAAGGAAAGCAAAGGGCCAAGGATAAATTCTAGGTTTCTGTCTTGTATTTAAGAGTTGGTGCTATTCATAATAAATGCAGTAAGAAATAACTGAAGTAAAAAAAAATAAAAGAATACTTGTGGTCCTAATAATGATTTTTTAAATTATCTGCTATACTGGACTAAGACATTAAACATAAAGCTTTTGTATTCTTACGGTTGGAAAAACATTTCATGGTAAATTAGCATGCAAAAAATTATAGCTGCCTCTTCTTTTTAAATACTTAATCCCAGCAGGTGTGTTTGCAAGTATAGTAAATGCCCTCTCCCATTATATCATACTATATAATAAAAGCCTAATATGCAAATTGTCCCCTTGACCAGGAGTTCGAGTGGGAGTTTGACCCAGAGACCGGGAGTTTGACCACTTGCTATAACGTGTGCTGACCTCCAGGAGGCGGTGCAGAACATGGTGGACATCAGTGGTGCGGTACTGGCTGAGGGCAGCAGTGGAGGTGCTACTGGGCCCTCATGGGCCCCAATGAGAGCAGGCCTGCGGTGGGGTGGTGGAATAGGTAAGTGGGCGGTGCCAGGCCAAGGCGGGTGAGGGGGGGGGGGGGCGGATCACCCTGCAGACAGTGGCAGCAGGAGGTGGGGCCACAGCCCGGCACCCTGCCAATCACCCTGCATACTGTGACCAGCATTGGCAGTGGGGAGCAGGGCCGCTGCCCAGCTCCCAGGCACTGAGGGAGAAAGGGCAAATAGCAATATTAAATTATTTCTTCTAATTATTTTCCTTTCAATGTGCACGAATCCATGAACTGGGCCACTAGTTGGCTATAAAGAGCTAAGGCCAGTTTTATTAGAGACAGAAGCCTTATAGTAAGTGAATTCTATATCTGCCAATGTCATGTGCAACCAAACAAAAGATCAGTGGATGCAGGATTATGATTATTTAATGTGATCAAATGTATCTAATATAAACAAAACCCATTCATTCATTCATTCATTCTCAGAGGGCAGATTTGGCAACCTGACTACATCATAGCAAGATTCTGATTCAAAACAATTTAATTGGAAACAATTTTGATTAAAAAAATTGGCCAATAAATAGAGTAGGCATTAAATGTTAGTGAAGAGAAGACGTAGACCACAAGCCATTCATATTCCTTGTTCTATGATGTCATGTCCAGAGTTTTGTCAATGTGAAAAATATTCTTTCTTTAAAAATGAATTAGATTATGATGTCTCATAGGAAAATAATACAATATATTTTGGAGAGAGTGAATTATTTACCAAGCAAAAAAATCAGTGAGTCATACTCTTGCTGGTAGAAAAATTGGACTAGAACTTGAGATCCTACTTACTGCTTGTCCACAGCCTAAAATCTCCAAGGAATTTATTAAATGAGTAGAGGAACATGTCATTGCATATGCAGGTGAATTCTAGGTATTGGTCTGAAATCAGAATTCAGGAGAGACCCTATAAATATTCCTATAAATAAGGTAGATATTTTCCCAAAGAAAGAGAATGTATTCTACTGGACAAAGACATTTGAAGAGTTAGGTGCACTGGTAGAGACATGAAAATCAAAGGACGGGTGAATCCACTCTTCTTTTAAAGGCCCTTATCATCTCTCCTTATATGCTACTAGGAAACGTTTAAGTTTACTAGAATTTCCACCTAGTTTCTCCTATATTGTAGTTCTCTTCCATGTATTAGCAGTGAGTTTTACATTTGAATTGCAGTCCAATCATTGGTATTGTGAGTGTTGATGTAATAAAATGGCTTGCTTCTGCTCCATCCAATTTCCTTCAGGACTCAATGGAAGAAGGGTGTTTACCTAGTCAGTGGTCTACAACATGAAGACTAGTGGCTGTATCATTAGTGATGGGAAGACTTACAGCCTGGAAAGCATCACAGGGAAAATATGTAGGCGAGACAAGGGAATTAAAACGTCTAGTTGACTGGTAGGTTAGGGAAGACTACACTTAGAAAAGGGAATAGTAGATATTAGAGTGACACATTAAATAAACATTCTTCTGAACCAGGCCAGGTGCTTAGTGGGATGAATACATGGAAAGAGAAAAGAAATCCTATTCTCAAAGACATTGCAGTTTGTTAGTAAATAATATAATCAATTATTAAAATGAACTGTTGTAAGTATGATGAAGGTGGTATGCACCAAGAGTTATTAGAGCTCATAGAATGGGACACTGAACATCTGGTGGGCAGGAATAAGACAATGTGGTTTGAAGAGGATTTAAAATGAGCAATATCTTAAATAATATGATCTAAAACCTTGTAAGTAATAAAAATATAGCCCTTCCTCATTGATAGGCAGGATATTGAAATTGTAAAGAAGTTTATGTAAACAATAAACTTGTATTTGAAAATGTTGTTACCCTAAAGAATACCTGAATTACCATATTAGTTAATACTTGGTTTCTCAATTTTTCCCCCAATTTGTATCTTACACAGAACCTAGATAGTGGCCAGCCAGCCACTATCTCATACTTGATATTCTCTCCTTTATAGAAGATATCTAAAGTCTTTTATGGTTTTCCTTCTACTTTTATGGTCTTTCATTCTTAAGTCTTCTCAAAGCCCTCGATTTTCCCAGGGCAGTAGCTTCAGAGTTTAACATTTTGTTATCTTATCCACATTATGGGTTTAAATGCCTCTTTGTGGGCAAATCAATTCCAAATTCTTCTCTTGGCTTCAGATCTTAATATCATCTTGCTCAAAACCAAAATTTGCCTCCAAACTCATTCTTCATTTTGTATTGCCTCTCTTAATTGAATTGTCACTATTACCTCCATTATTTCAGTAAAAAACTTTATACTGAAATTATTTCCTTCATCTCTCAAATACCGTAAATCATGTAAGACTCTGTCTCTTAAATCTCTTTTCAATCTTATCCTCATCTTAATTCTCACTGCCTTTATGTTAATTTAGGTCCTTAATATCTTATGCTTAAAGAATTAGAATAATTGATTAGTATCTGTGACATCATTCACTTCCACTTATAATCCATCTTCTCCTCTTCCACAAGAGTGATCTTAATGAAAGTTGAAATGCTATTCTCTCTTGCTTGAAACCCTTCATCAACTCCCATTTACTAGCCTAAGTTCCTTAGCAAACCACTCCAGGTCCAGGTCCTACATAAAGTGTCCACTGCATTCCTTTCCAACTTTAGATTAAAACATACTGGGTCCCCACTAAGGTTTATGCTCTATCAAATTTGAAATATGTAGTGCTCCTTTCTTCTCCTTGTAGTAAACACACACTCTGACAGGGCACTTCTATTTATCACCTTGGTTTTGATTACCATTTCCATGTTGATGATTCTAAATCTGTAACTCCCTCCAGTACATATTTCCTGGACTCCAGGCAAGGATATCCAACTCAAACGTTGATTTCTAACACGTACCACAGACATCTCAGACTCAACATTTCTACAAACTGGATTAATAATCTCCTACAAATCTACAGCATATAGCACTTTAAAGGATTTATAGTTATTTTAGGAAAATCTACAAATTATGGCAATATTTCATGTCATACATGTGAAAACAGGCTCAGGAAGGTTTGTCATGATGGCTGGTATTTCGAAAACTCCAACTCTAATTTAGTAAAAAGGACATGAATTGTATCCTATATTTGAAAGGTTAAGTTCAAATCACTAGGGGCCCAGATGATTACTTTAGTTTATTATTTATATGCTTTCATTCATCTCTACCACTCAGTTTAGGTTTTCTGCATTGCCTCCTTTGTAAAATAGATGTTCAACCTTTTGGGGGGCAATATAGACCCAAATGCTTTAGATTTGTATCACCTCCTTTCAGCAGCGATCAGATAAAAATAGAGTTTCTTTGCCACTGGTTCAAAAAACTCTCCCATGGAAAATGTTGAACATGCACCTTTTCTGAAATAAGCACTGTGATCCCAGGGGTGGGTTATGTTTAGATATGTGTTACCCCAGAAGCCAGAAGATGGAATCCCAATGGAATATCATAGACTAAATGGTTGAAGTTGTCTAAGAGTTGTAAATGGGGGATTATGGCACTGTTACAAGAAGGAAAAATGGATGCTAACTAGGCTAAAGCAATAGCTATTTCTTATAGTTACTTAGCAAATAATAGTCTGGCAGGAACTAAAAACTTAGGCCATTTAGTTCTCACTCTTTGCTTTTTTATGGTCTACAACAATTTTGTCAACTGTAACTTAGCAACTGGAGACAGAGAGAGATGTAAGACACAGAGCCCTTGTTCCTAGGGAACCACAAATCTTAAGTTGCAGTCAGTAATTCTCAACCATTTCATCATCCACAATTTATAGTAGTTGCTCTTATTCCCGGGAGATATGTTCCAAGACCCCCAGTGGATGCCTAAACCACAAATAGTATCAATCCCTGTGTAGACTATGTTTTTTCTACACATACATATTTACAATAAGATTTAATTTATAAATTAGGCCAAGAGATTAACAATAGCTAATAATAAAATAGAGTAAATATAACAATATAATGAAATAAAAGTTATGTGAATATGGCCTTTGTCTGTTCATTCTTCCACCTATAAACTAAATGCCTTTTCCATTTTCATCACTTATCACTCACTGTAACCATAAGTTTTGCAGGCTGAGGTATAACAGCAAAACTAACAAACATTTTTTTTTTTACTTCACAATTTCACTGGTAGAAGATTTGTTCTTACTGTGGATCTTAGCAACCTTAGCATACATTTTTTTTCTTTCCTTATTAAGTCCAGAACTTTCACTGTTTTATTTAAAGGAAACACTTTAAGGTTTCTCCATGGCTTATCCAAATACCCAGCATCACTACTCTTGCACTTTGGGGACATTATTTAGTAAAATAAGGGTTACTTGAACACACACAAGCACTATGATACTGAGACAGTCGACCTGAAAACCAAGACTGCTACTGAGCAACTAATGGGCTGGTATGTATATTCTGGACAAAGGGATGATTCCTGTTAGTCAGACAGTGTGGGGTGGCACAAGCTTTCATCACTCTACTTAGAATGGCATGCAATTTATAAGACATGAATTGCTTATTTCTGGAATTTTTCAGTTAATATTTTCAGACTGTGATTGACCACAGGTAAATGAAACCATGGAAAGCAAAACCGTGGACAAGGGGGGACTACTGCACTGTGTTTCCTAAGAAAGCTATGGTTTTAAAAGCCTAAAAATGGCATTTACTATGAGACCAGTAATGCTTTGCTGCCAACACTGGGACTCACTTTGGCTGACCAATTATGAGCAGTATCAGGTGCCACTTCTCAAAGGAATTTTGAATGCAATGTGTAGAATCCAATGTCTTCCTTTTTCCAGTTACAGCAGTCATGGAATGCATTAAACCTGAATGTACAAAGCCCTCTGCCACATCAGACTTGTACCGTGAGAGATAAACCCAGTTTTTGTGGTGCTTGGTCACTAAGATTGTAGAGGTTGTCTATTATTGTAGCACAGCACAGACATGCAGACTGAATCAAACGCATTTACTAAATCACCCAGATATGTACCCCTTCCAAAGATATTTACAACCAAAGGACATGCACAATGGTGGAATTTTGGAATTTGGTTCTGTGTCTCTCTGCTTCTGTTCAAATTCTGTTTAGAAGGAAAGAACATGATAAACTGCCCTTGAAATGTTGTGAAAGGGAAATAAAACTTTATTATCTCTCTGTAAAGTTAGCTAGGGAAGGTTCTTCAGCTTGTCATGGAAAACGGGAGGCAGGCAGGAGTGAATGAACTACTTGCATAGCGATGGGCCTCTCTGAATGGAGCTGTGCTTCTCCATAGTGAAGTCGCCAGAAAGGCAGAATCAGCATGGCAGCAGGATGCACCATAATTAATAAGGAGCCCACGACAGAATGCTGTTTAATCGAACACGACTACTATGAACTGCAGACAATAACAGCATGAGTGTTCATTTACAACGGTCATCTATCACACTTCCTCCCCAGAAAATGAGAAAGTATCAATCTCATCAGAAACTCAAACTTAAAATATTGCAGAAAAAATAGACTTCATAGAACAAAACAAAACAAAACAAAAAATGGTTTAAAAGATGTGGAGACAAATGTGAGAGAGAAATTTAATCTCCATATCTCAGATGCAGTAGACAGTGAGAATGTCATTTACCATCTGTGACTAGATATTCTAATGCTACACTTCTCTCAGTAGTACCTTTAAGTGGCCTGTGGCTTATTATCTAAAGGCATGGGAGTGATAAGTTCCCTCTAATGACTTGCTAATAGAGGTAAAGGATGGCTTCAAATATTTCTTAAGGGAATAACTGAATCATGAAGAGACAAAATTTGGATTCTTCAAATTTGCATTCTGAGACTATGGGAAAGGAAGCGTTCTAGGAAGTGTGAGCTTCTTTGCACCCTTTACTCAGGTGCCCAGCTTTATTTCCTTTTTGTAATATCACTTCCTTTCCCTAGACCACTTTGTAAGTAACTGAATTCTGAAGATACACTGTGCACCAAAAGTAAGAAATCAAAGATTACAAAAAGTATGGTGTGGGCTTTCTCTTACTTTAAAAGAAAAGTTTATCTTTGTTCTACAGAAAATAAATATATAAAGATACAAGAAATCTGAATTATAACATGAGGCAACTCAATTTATTAATAAGTACTAGCACTAATCAAGATAGCTTGCACAGACTCACATTGGAAGATTAAAAATATAAAGATTTTCTTAGAAGCAATGACCTCCATTATGGACACACAGAGGTTTCACTTTTATTAAAGCATGTTTTACAGCACATATTTTGCATTAAAATCTATTTGCAAATGGAATATTTTAAAAAATGGCTGTAAGTATGTGAGAGGAGGTTATAATTGCTAGTAAATTAGATTTAATTCTTGTCAATTAGTGTTAGAAAGGTAGGGTCAAAGAAAGTATAGTTTTAAACACCACACTTTGCTTTGAATTTTCTTTCATTATCAATATTGTTTTCAGAGTTCCCTGTCATAAAATCCTTCTCTGGAAGAAAATTAATGTAAGGAATTATCAAAAACAGTCTGTCAAATTTTTATTAACCTTTCTAATTATCTCCAGGGAAGCTGAAATTAATCAAATTTCAAGTTTGAAATAGGAATTTTAAAAACATGTTCTTGATAATTTGATACAGTTTAGTTTTTCAGCAAATTTGCTCCCTATGTTTTATTTACATTTTTATGTCAAGTGCCTGATTCTTTAAAAAAAAAAAAGTTTTTTAAAGTTTGATTTTAAGCTTCCTGAATGCAAAGCAGAGAAAGACAGACAATTGCAAAATTCCCAATATCCAGGAGATAAAAAGACTCTTAGATAAAAAAATAGAGAAGAAAACGCAGTCAGTTGCATGATTCTAAGTCCAAAGAATAGAAAGCAAATAGCTACTAAAAATGAGCATTCTCTAAAGTATGGGAGCAAAAATTTCCCCTGAGGGCCTTCTTCAAAAAAAGACATTGTACAATACACTGCAGGATATTCTCAACAGCATCTACAAAACAGACCAAATTACAAGTTTATAGCTTTTACTATTCCCATGTTTTTCAGTGTTGGTTGGTAGCATAAAATCAGAACTCAATTTGATACTAATTGCTTTTATCAAAAAAGGCTCAAATGGTGCAATCCAAAACTAAAGCTATTGAATGGTGTAGCCTGATCCAAGGATAAGGTGAAGTTTATCAAACGAATTGGAGGAGCTAACTGAGTACAGCAGAATATCTCAAGAGTCAGAGAAAACTCCTCATGTGGAAGATCCTCTTACTGGGTGAGGATGTACTGTCATTATTGATTAATGTCATTTATGCTTCATTTGTGTGAAACATAATAGCTTCAGTCAATAAATAAATAAAAAATTCTAAATTCCCATTCTTCTAAACTCTATGAAAAAATATAAACATTTCTAATATTTTCACCTGCTTTCATCGATATGAAAGGAGACACTGTCTTGGTAAGTAGGAGAAATTCACACTCCGCATGTGGTATCATTATCTTGCCATACCAGAGCGAATTCCCCCGCATGAAATGTCTAAGCCTTGAAACAACCCAATTGTAAATATTGAGACAAAAAGCATATAAGATCTAGGAATAGTGTCAAACATAAATTATGGATTCATTCCCTCAAAGCAAAACATAGCTTTAAATCTTAGTATAATGAAAGTGATGAAAATTAAGGAAAATATCGTGGCTCAAGTTTTAACAAGCCTGCTCGTTTACTTCTTTATTCACTAAATCACTGCCAGTCATTGTGCCCAGTGCCATGAGCTTGGTATGAATACCAGACAGTGAGCTTACATTTTATTGGACGGGACAATCAACGATAAAGCAACAACAACATGATCCTGACAAGGGCTTTGGGGAAAATGCTGATTGTTATATAATTAGTTTAACTTCATATAAAATATTGAAGGATGATGTGTCAGCAAAGAAACTGATAACTTGAAAAAATATTCCTGAATCATAATATCAGTTGTTATGATAACTTTTATAACTTATAATTCATTTTAGGCCAGGCCTAATTTTGTCTGGGCTAAAAAACCCGCAGGTCTCCAATAATTTGCATTATTTTAAAAGAAACTTTCATTCTCTTTTTGAGCATGATAGAAAAAAGAAATCAGCTGAAATTGTTCTCTAGGAGGTTGCTTCAGGCCAAACATGGAATAATAAGGCCATAAATAAGACTCTATCTGAGTTCATAGAAAGAACTCACTGGAAGAAGACTATATTCCACTCCAGAAGTTCTCTCCTAGGCAGTATGCAAAGCAGAATTTTAGATTTTTAGATGATAATTGCTCTGATGTTGAGAGCCTGGCGGTCTTTGTGATATAGTTTATTGTAATTAAATAAAGTGAGATGTGAATTCATCTTTTTAAATGTCATTTTTCTCTTTTACATCTTTTTTAATATGATTCTTTAGTGAGCCTAACTGTTAATGTAAGTGTCATTTTAGTAAATGATTACATCCATCAGTGTTGCAGTACCAATACAGATTTACTCATTTTCAAAATCGATTAATGAAATGTTCCAATTCTCTGAGGAAAAAATAAATCTACAATTTTTCTTTTGTATGTGAGATTTACCAACACCAGTAGAACTGTTTCTTGATTTATTTTGTATGAGCCCATTTTGTTTTTGTAATACCCATGAAAAAGCATTTTCTCTGCTTCATTATTGAGCAATAAGACATCAATAGCAAGTGTCTTTTTGGTCTCCATAGAACATTTACAAACATGAAGACTGAAGTTTAAGAGATATCTATCCTCAGAACATTCAATAATCTCAAAGAAAAATATATATTTATAATATATCAATGCTATTAAAAATGGAGACAATAAAAACAAAAACACAACTACGGGATTCTTTCAGTGGGTAGTAATTTGGGGATGCTATTCTTGGCAGCAAATCAGAGAATTTCATTTGCATCAAGAGTCCTGAAGCTATTCCACAATAAGAAGTTTCTTATTTCTTTATTGACATTCCCAAAGAAAATGGCTTATCCCTGCAATTCATTTGATAGTAAAACTATGCAAATATATCCCAGGAGAATTCAGTAAGTCTGGAGAAAGGAAATCTCATTGATTATTTGGAAAGCTGAAGAATGAGCTTCAGTCTCTGGTAGAAAACACCCCATTTAGGTCCTTTTATTTATCACTGAGCTGCAAAGGTCCATATTTGTTATTACTACTTCTAATAAAATACTTAAGTGAAATCATATTCTGTTCTACATATAGTTATTATCAGCAGGCACAGTATAGGGCAGGAATCTAAAGCTGTGTTTGTTTATTGAGCCTGAAATAACTTAAACACAAATTATTTGCGAATACTTAAAAGATTTAAAAATATTTAGAGATTATTCAAATGTAGATAAAAAGATAATGCTAAGACAGAAAAATCAGGGTATTTACCATAATCTTTCCAGGGGGAAAAAAATGTTACCTGCAATTTTGATTTTTTTTCCAATTAGTTAAATGGTTGTCAAGGAGGAAGACAGTTGTAGTAAAAGCTGTTTTGAAGAAGCAGAAATGTACAAGATTATGAGAGCTGAGCCACTATTGTACAGTTGGCACTAACAAAAACTACTAAGTCCATCGGAGCCTTGAGGTCCTGAGAGTCTGCTGGCCTCTCCAGGACAGGCCAGTGGTAATTCTCTTGTCTTGCTCAACATAGCAACACATGTGTAATAAAGTTGGAGATTATTGAACTCACTACTCTTACTGAAGCAACTGAGACATAAGGGAGGGTTTACTGTTAGTATTTGCAGGGCCTTAGACATATATCTAAGTCTTTAAGAGTTATTAATTAAGCCACAAATTTTAAGTAAATCATGTTTTATTCTCCTTCCTAGACAATCTAGAAATACTAAAATAATCTAAAACTTATGACTTTAATGTAAATTAAACTTGATAAAATATTCTAAACATTTGAATTTAATGATTACTGCACATGTGTGGGTATTCTGTTGGGGTCTGGGTGAGTAATAAAATTAATAATTCATATTATGGTTTTATATTTCCATTAAATTTAGGTGTCTTTGCATTAATTTTGGAAAAAAATTAAAATTTTGTTGTGATAATTAAGATTTTCATGTAACTCATGCTTTGTTGAAGATAATATCACATAATGAAAACTTTCCTGAGTGACTAGTTATTAAATAGTTTTTAAATGTTAATTTCAGTATGGCAAAACTATGCTCTACTGAAAACTGCAACTGAAAGTAATATAAAAGTGGCATTTGGAAAAAGCCATTCATTTTATAATGGATGTTAAGGGCTCAGTCCTACAAGATTGTCAAACATTATAAGGTGTAAACATTGTAATGAGCTCCTATATGATAAATTCATTATTAAAGAAAACATTTTAATATTTTCCAATGATGTTGATGTTGCTTAAAGAACCATATGTTATTTCTGAACCTCTTCTTTCAAACTTTAATGCTGGGACATTATAAAGAAAATTTTAAAATGCAATATGTTAATCACTTCATTCAAATTTCTCTTCAGCCAGGAATATGCCTTAATATATGTGATATGATTTATAATAACAAATACATATATGACTTTCATCCCTTTCCTGGCCAGACTTCCTAAAACCCTTGGAATTTCCTAAATGATAAGAGCCTTAAAGGTGTCCTTTATATTCATATCAAGCCCCTTTCCACCACACCTGAATTTACACTAATGAGGTGAATTTTAGATACCCCCTAAGGATGGGGGCTGATTGTCAGGGGAACCTCCCTTTTGATTAGAGGGTTGGCACTTTCAGCACCACCTCTCACAATTGGGAAGGAGAGAGGAGCTGGAGATTAACTTGCTCACCAATGGCCAGTGATTCACTCAATCATGCCTACTTAATAAAACCTCCATAAAAATCCCTTACGGACAGGGTTTAGAGAACCCTGGGTTGGTGAATATGTGAAAGAATTATTTGGGTATTTAGTGTTCCCAGAGAGGACATGAGAGGTCCAATCTCTTTCATCTGGCTATTTCTGAATTATATCCTTTTATAATAAGCTTGTATATTATGGAATATGGGAACAGTCCACCAGAAGTACAGGTGACAATCTGGACTTGTAATTGGCATCCAAAGTGGTGGGGACAGTCTTGTGGGATCCCTTAAGCTGTGGGATCTGATCTCTCCCCAGGTAGACAATGTCAGAAGTGAACTGAATTGACCCAGCTGGTGTTCAGAGTTGGAAAAATGGCTTAGTGTGGAAAAATCACACATTTGGTGGCCAAAAGTGTCAAAAGTGAACTACTGAGAGTAGCACTAGCCTATAGAGAGGAACTCAACTGGATTTTTCTTAATAATATATAATGGCAAAATGATTTGTGTATATAGTAATTAATTTTAGCATTACTCATATAAGAATTTTCTCTAATACAGTCACACATGTTTGTGCCCTTGCTCTGTTCTCCTTATATTGGAAGGAAAATTGTCATGTATTATATTTTTCTAAAACAATCTAATTTATGAAACATTTTATAATTATTTTAAGTACAGTTGTCAAAAATAGCTCTCTGTTCATATAAGTTTTTACTAATATTAATAGCAAGTAGAAGTTCACATCCAATGACTATGGGTGTGAATAGAATAAAAATTAGCATCCTATATAACAAAAGTCCAATATGCAAATTGACTGAACGGTGGAATGACGAATGATCTGTCGTTATGATGCACACTGACCACCAGGGGGCAGACGCTCAATGCAGGAGCTGCCCCTAGCCCGCAGGTTCCAGGTCAGCCAAGGTGGGTGCCAGCAGGGCCACCCCCTCTCCCCCCGATCGCCCCACCAGTCACCCCACAGATCGGCCCTGATCGCCGGCCAGGCCTAGAGACACTACCCATGCATGAATTTCGTGCATCAGGCCTCTAGTAAATTAATAAGGAGCATAATTTCCCAGTTACAGAACCATAATTTGCTCTTATTTATCATCTGTCATTTCTGTAACTTTTCTTATGCCATTTGATAAACTTAAGTTGCTTTAAAAGCATATTTTGTGAATGAGAGTGTCTGTAAGGTCAAGTTTTACATGTGTTTTATTCATTAAGATATTTCACCTTTGGACTGGTTCATATTGCATTGTATTCAATCTATGAATTGTTCCAGAAAATATTATCATGTATATGCACAACTGAGGCCATGACTCCTAAGAGAAAGTTTAAACTAAATGCTTATACATGGCACATACATACATGTAAAATATGCTTCTAGATTTGGAGCCAAAATGTCACAAAGTCAATGACATTGTCATAAATTGTGGTTAATAATATTTTAAATTATTTAAATAGTTCTGAGTTTTTTCAGTTGGTTAAAATTAAATTTAATTTTATCAGATACAAATTGGTTTTCATTTCCAGTGTTCAACATTCATCTAGTTACCAATGTAAAGATTGGTATCATTCTTCATGCATGTTAAAACTACCTACATATATACAAATTTAAGAATAATACAAATTACTCAACAATACCAAACATTCCTTAGCCATTGTATGCTGCCACTGAGAATGTGCATTGATTTGTTGTTCCTCCAGAACCATAAAAGAAAGGCAAGAAAAATGGACATGGCACTACTAGAAAATGACACTTCTTTAATGGAAGATACTACTGCATTCACACTCTCTGAAAGGAGGAATTGGACAAGTTAATTTGTCTTTTATCTATGCACTTCTCCTATTTCTGCCCTCCCTACACTCTGAAGCAGTGTCCATCTCCTACTCTGGCAGCGGCACAACCTGCACATCTTCACCTCATTTGCATACTGTTGTCTTGTGCTAAAGTTACAGGGCAAGAAAAGTTGTGAAGTGTTTCTGGGTTTCTTTGAGGCATTTAAATACCTGTGATGCTAGTGTCCCAGAGCAGAGTCTAAAAGTAAAACTGCCCAGAGGAAATGGATTTAATCACTCAAAATCTCTCACAGACAATTTGTAATATAGTTTCCCTACTCCCTGCACAATGACATTTTTTTTTTCTGTGACCTTCTATTTCCAGTGTAAAGCCTATATAAAACTATTTTAATAAAAGTCCCTAATTTTTTCATTCCAAGAAAGCATAAGATTTATGATAAGCTTTGTTGTGACTTTGCCTAAACAGACTCTACTGTAAACTGCATTCTATGAGTCTAGGAAATCAAGGGATCATAGAAATTAAAATTGGCATTTTATATATTGATATTACATACTAACTATAAAGAAAAATCTATAGGAGGAAAGACCAATGAACTCAGAGCCAAGAAACCTTGATCTTAAGCTCAGCTATATAAGTGGCTACTGAAGACATTCTAGCTCTCTTAAGCAAAACAAATAAATGAGAAAACATGAAACATAAGATTTTGTAAAACTCCAAGAGCCTATGAATATTTACAGTTTATGGAGAGTAAGTTTAACAACACAGTAAAAATAATAACCACTCTTTAATTTCATGTTGGCAGAGATGTTTTTATCTTCAAAGAAGAGAACTGTTTTGGCTCTTTTTCCAGAGGTGTATTTCCAAAATGGGCCTCCAGATAGAGCATCATTTACTTTATCCAAGCACTTGCTAGAAAAGTAAAATGTCAAGTTAGAAAACCACAGCTTTAGATTCATTCAAATTTGGAAAAAAGGTTTAAATAAAAAGTGGTAAAATTTGAAGTGAACTAGTTATAGAAGCATTTGGCAGATGAAGCAATGAGTTAAATGTGTATAAATAAAGCTGTTTAAATGTAACTTTAACAATATGGGAAAAGAGATAATTAAATGCTAACGCTTATCACCTTTGTTTCTGAGAAAATGATTAAACATTAGAGGCATTAAGTGCCTTTCTGTTAATAGCAAGTCTAGTCCTTTAGGTAATTCAAAAGGGATTTACAATGTCCCATTTGTAACCCCAAACCAAAATGTGTCAGAGTAAATGCTGCAAGTAAAATAGAGGCCCCAAGAGCTTCTATTTAAATATACAGAGGACCAGTACTCTTCAACCATTTAACAAGGAAAGAAAGCAGACGATATTTGCAACTTCTTTTTTTTTTTTACAGAAAGCAACATTTTCAGAGAAATTAAAGATTCTGTTTTAAAAAAAATAAAACGTTGAGAAACTGCAAAAGTAAAGTCCAAGAGCTAAGTTCTAAGAAAAGCAGTATATTCAGAATGCATGGCTTCTGATCCTCAGACCCTGCAAGAATACCATCTCAACATCCCTTTTAATCTCCCCATTCAAGTTAATCATGAGTTCAATCAGGAAAAGAAGCTTCCCACTGATACTGGAAATCATGTGTCATGGAGCAGGACGTTTAGAAAGCTCATTTTACTGTGTTCTACTCATTTGATGCTAATTGGGGAGCATTTTTATAAAGACACTAAGACCAAAAAAAAATCCCTTTAGAATATGCTTATTTATAAACATATGAATTGGGTGGATCCTAGCAGGCTATTTTAGTTCACAGAATACTTGAACAGACTACTATAACAAGGTGTATTTCTTTCTGTGCATGCAGCATGTTACATTAGCATGATAGTAGAGAGAAGAGACATGGAAGAAATGCATTTATGTACTAAAGAGCTAAAAAAACACAAAATATATTAAAATAAAATAAAGATAACTTTTTGTTGTTGTTGTTGTTGTTGTTAATTCTCACCCGAGGATATTTTTCTATTGTTTTTTTAGAGAGATTGGAAGGGAGAGGGACAGAGAGAGAGAGAAACATTGATGTGAGAGAGATACATTGGTTGCTATGTGTTTCCCTACCAGAGCTCAAGATATAGTCTGCAACTGAGGTACATGCCTTTGATCAAAATTGAACTCAGGACTCTTTAGTCCTCTGGCTGAAGCTCTAACCACTGAGCAAAACCAGCTATGGCAAAATGATCTCTAAGAAATACAAGAAGATTTTAAAATTTTGGGAATACACTGATATGCCATTAATGAAGTATGGATTAGAGCCATTTATTCTAATTATTAGAGTTATTAAAAACTAGGGAAATGTAAAGTCCTTAAAAAAAACAAATGAGGAAGAAAGAAATACAATATGGAAACATTACAAATAAATATGTAAAAGAAATGCATAGTTTAGTTTTCAACAACAAAAAAACATTAGTAGAGGTGATTTATAGACAGAACATTTTTTTTTTCCTTTTGAAGCATACAGAGAAAAAAGTTAACCAAGTAATATTATTCCATAGATTTATTTTATTACTATCAACTTCTGCTTAGTACATGGGTCAAAAGAGAAATCTCAAAAGAAATTTCAAAATATTTTGAACTAAATGAAAATAAAAATATAGTTATCACAATTTGTGGGATGTAGTAAAAGCAGTGTTTAATGGCAGGTTTACTGTATAACTTCCACCTTAGAAAACTGGGGGGGGGGGGAAGGGGTAGGAGAAGAGAAATGATAAGAATTAGAGCAGAAATCACTGAAATCAAGAACAGGAAATCAATAGAAAAATCAATAAAACCTAAAATTTATTCTTTGAAAAGATCAAAGAATCAAAGCCTTTACTCACACTACAGGAAAAAAGATATCACGCAAATTACTAATATCAGAAATGAAAGAGGGGGCATGACCATAGATCCCATTGACTTTAAGAGACTAAATAATAAATACTATGATCAACTCTATGACCACAAATTTGATACCTAAATGCAATGGACCAATTGCCAAAACTCACACAAGACAAAATAGTCTAAATAGGCCTATAGCTACTTAGATGAAAAATTACAAATTTTAGATTACAATTTCAACATATATACTAGAGGCCTGGTGCACAAAATTCATGTACGGGGGCGGGGGAGTTCCTCCGCCCGGCCTGCACCCTCTCACTGTCCAGGAGCCCTTGGGGGATGTCCCACTGATGGCTTAGGCCTGCTCCCCACCTAAACTGTCAGTCAGACATCCTTAGGGCTGCCGCGGAGGCGGGAGAGGCTCCCGCCACTGCCACTGGGTAGCCCAGCTTCTGGCTGAGTGCTGCTTCCCCTGTGGGAGTGCATGACCACCGGGGGCATCTCCTGCATTGAGCATCTGCAAGGCCTCTAATACACACACACACACACACACACACACACACTGAGTGGCCAGATTATTATGAGCATCTTTCCCCTGGTGGTCAGTGCCCATCATAGCAACCGGTCGTTCAGCCGTTTGGTCGATTTGCTTATTAGCCTTTTATTATATAGGATTCTTTTATAAAACTATTTCTTTTCTTTTTAAAATATAAAGTACTAGTATATTTAAATATTACTATTATATAAAATATTTGTCTTTACCTCCAATATGTCTAGCCCATCTCTCATATAATGGGGATTCAACTTATGTGTTACAAAATAAACATATAAACCATCTCATGTGAGTTTTATGTAATTCTAGATTAAGCACAGTTTAGAGAACAGGAAAGATAATATCTCTGGAGGCATAGAGAAATAGTTAATTTTGGCATCAGAATAGGTAAAGGAGCCAACTATTGGCCTCCAAGCTCCAAAGCAGTCAGAAGTAACTGAAATGGAAATAGCGATGATATTGAAGCTAATATAATATAGATCTTCAATGTGGGATAAGGAATTTCATATTTCTTTGGAAATCTCACTTTTACAATACTACGTATTCCCTATTTCATTTTGCTGGTACCTTTGGATGTTAAAACCTCTAAGAGAGCTGCTTTACAAGCCCAAGACTCCTAGACAGAGCTCAGCAATATCTGTTCAACTTGGTATAAGTCTGATTTTTTAATAGTTCGTCCTTTCAGAAACACCCAGGAACAAGTATTCTTAAATGAAAGAGAAGAACTGAATTGCCCAAATTTCATCAAGACTAATTACTATCCAGTTTAATGTTGTGAATGTTTAAAGTATAAATAATATGACAAAAATGTAGTTAGATAAATGGAGAAAAACTTACCTAATAATAGACAAACATGTAAATTGACCGTGCCTTCGCTATGCCCATAGCCAATCAGAGTGACTATGCAAATTAACCCAAAAAAAGATGGTGGTTAATTTGCATACATAGGCACCCAGCGCCTGTGTCCCAGGAACATCCGGGCACCCAGGTCACTGTGAAGTAAGGCCTGGAGCAGGAGCGGACACCCTGCGATCAATTGCAGGGAGCTGGGGGTCCACTGTTGCTCCAAGCCGAAAGCCTCTTTGGCCTGGAGCAGGAGTGGACCCCCAGCGATCGATTGCAGGGAGCTGGGGCTCTGCTCCTGCACAAGGCCGAAAGCGGACACCCTGCAATCAATCGGCCTGGTGCCGGAGCAGACCCTCTGAGATCGATTGCAGAGAGCTGGGGTCCGCTCCTGCTCCAGGCGAAATCCGGAGGTTTTCGGCCTGGTGCAGGAGCAGACCCCCTGCAATCAATCGCCTGGGCACGAGTGGAACCCCCTGTAATCGATGGCAGGGAGCTGGGGCTCCGCTCCTACCCTAGAGGCTTTTGGCCTGGGCAGGCCTGGGCAGGGGCGGAGCCTACGATTAGAGGGAGCTGGAGGGCCCTTGCCCAGACCTACAGCTTCAGCCAGAGGCTTCAGGCCTGGGCAGGGCCCAGCCCGTGATTGGTGTGAACTATAGAGGAAACACCTTTTCTGACTGCACATTGGCTAAGCTTCCTGTATGCCACTGGTAATATTCTTAGTAACTTGGGTAATAAGAATCCAAAAGGGTGATCTAGGGTTTTTCCACCACACTTCTGGAGAAAAAAACGAAGGTCCGCTGCTGGAGGGCTAAGAAATGTCATATCCTGCCCTAGCTGGTTTAACTCAGTGGATAATGCCTCGGCCTGCAGACAGCAGGGTCTGGGTTCAATTCTGATCAAGGGCATGTACCTAGGTTGCAGGCTCCTCCCTGGCGGGGGCCCAGATCAGGGCTCATGCAGGAGGCAACCAATCAAAGAGTTCCTCTCACTTTGATGTTTCTCTCTGTCTTTCCCTTTCTCTTCCACATTCTCTAAAAGTCAATGGAAACATAACCTCAGGTGAGGATAAAAAAGAAAGAAAGAAAGAAATGCATATCCTATGAAAGACACATCTTGAAAATGCCTAAAGAAAATTGTCATTTTTTCTTGGTGAAGGGACTGGAGTCCATGTTGATGAAAACACCTTGGTGGCTGTGGTGACTGGCCGTGGCTGCAGCAGTGGGGTGATAGGGCTGGTGTCTTACCCTGATCAGCCAGTTGCCTTCCACAAAGGGAAGCCAGACTGCGGCTTAGGCACGCTCCCCGTGGGGAGCAGGCCTAAGCCATCAGTAGGACATCCCCTGAGGGCTCCCAGTATGTGAGAGTGGACAGGATGGGCTACGGAACCCCCCCCATCCCCAGTGCACGAATTTCATGCACCGGGCCCCTAGTATTTTAATAATCTATAAATCTTCTATCCAAAAATATACTTCTTCGATATAGATAATCATGGACATGCTTAAGGGAAATGACATCAATAAGCTATGAAGTCTGCTAATGCAAATGTGTTGCATTTTCCATTCTGAATGGAATACTTAGTCTTAGTGAGAAAGGAAAGTGAACAGTCTAAGACCCAGAATAAGCAAGAGGAGAATAACATAACAAAGGGGGCACACATAATGGGATGGAATAGGAGGGATTCTTAAATTAGTGCTGGCAGCCAGCGTGGCAGAATCCAGTGGATCATGGTGGCCTCTTCCACCATGACCATTATAGTGATTGATATGGGGTCTGTTTAATCACCTCTCTATTTGAGGTTCTAAACAAACAAACAAACAAACTAAAATGAAATTATACCCATTATATATTTTTTTGTAAACAGTGCTCTCCCCAGATGCTTTTGATACTTGAGGAAATATATATTGTAATATATATAACATATATTATGTATCATATATAAGTCTATGCTTCATGTTAAATTATAAATTATTTGAATACCCTGTTCTAAATCTCAACAGAGTGCAAATGATGAGTATGAAAATGTTTGGTTTCCTAACTCTAGATAACCTTTTAACCTTAGTTTAATGTATTAAATGTGGATTTTAAGATTAGTTTAAATATTGTTTTATCCAGAGTTCTTGGTGCCTTCATCCAAATGAAGGTCTCAAATGAGAATGTTAGATGCAAAGACATATCCCTGGCAGACAGAGGAGGAATGTTATGGTTTTGGTGCCTATTCTGCTTACATGGAAAGAGAAGCACCAAAATCTTTTCCTGAAGAGTAGCTAGCTGCTTTGGATTCTTCCAAGGTCAATGTAGGATGGCCATGAGTGAAGTCACTAAAGTAGAAATGGAAAGGATGACCAGCATAGACAAAGGCTGACATTTTAATCAGTCGAGAGTTCTACTGTATAAACCTAGAGGCCACATGGATTAATGGTTCGATGTCTGGAAAGACCAACTTGGTAGTAGTGATTGCAGGAAATTGGTGGCTAGAAAGAGGATGCACACATAACTCAGTTCACAGTTCACTTCTCTGAGCAAAAACATGAGATTTAGGGTCCCTATCAGAATAATCTTTACAGGACTATGAAACTCTCCTGGGTAACATCAGTTTTAAATTTTTGTTCCTATGTCGAACTACTCTGTATCTGAATTCACATACATTTTTGAAGATTAAAAACATCCAGTGAAATGGAGATTGTTGGAAAGATTATCACGATTACCTTGACCTATGGGGCACCCTCACAGAATTTTCAAGCCCAGACTTCCTGTGATTTAAGACACCTTTCACAGGTAAAGGATGTTGCAAATGGGGTTTCTATTTCTCCATGGAACAGCCTCTGTAAATTTCCTGGGAAATCCAGCAAGTTAATCTCTGCTGTTGCTGTTTTGTGGTAGGCCTCTCAAGTACCAGATAGGTAATCTAGGATGATTCATTCTTCTCTGGCTCTCATATGTGCTGTTTGTGATGAATGTTCAAGAAATGCACTGATGCTCTGCCCTGATAATAAAGTTTTTGGACTGGTTTTGCAAATCTTTTACTTTAACCCAAGAAACACTATAATACTCAAATGCCAGACAGCATCACAGTCAAATTAGATTGTCTAGAACTGGAAAGCAATTTTTGCCAGTAAGATATAGGCTGACATAAATGAGGTGAAAGACAAATGGAGATATGCATGTTTTCTGTTTGGAGTGTATATTAGCAGTTGTGATGTAGTGTTTTCTATGCATAGCTTTAAAAATGGACTTTTTTATGGTTTTAATCTAAGTTAAGGTTGGGAGGACCTGAGGCAGATAAAAACAAAGCATTTGAGTAATTGAGTGATATTCAGACAAGCCTGAACAATGAATAAAGTAGTGAAATCCAGTCAGATCTGTGAAGAAGTGGAATAAATCTTTCAGGCTTTCCTTATAAATATTAATTTACAGACTACACCAAGTACTATGTATGTTCATGTGTCTGTATATCTATCAAACGTCAAAACTCCACTAGCTAATCTCCATAGGATGCTAGCCATTAGGTAATTCCTCCTTCCCCTTTAAGTTCTGTTCACTAATTCTTAGGTAGCCATTTGTGTTAGCTCTCAATGGTGTATGTTTGTGTTCCTGAGAATGTAGTAAGTTATATTTATGTTGCTTTTCTTGTTGTCAAGGTTTGGTTGTTTATTACACATTTATTAAGTGACTGCTATGTCAGGATTGAAGGACAAAAAAAAAAAAAAAAAAAGAAAGAAAGAAAGATAACCAAAACAGAAAGGGACCCTCCTATTTAGGAGTCATAGACAAAAAGGGTCTGTAAAAGGTAACAGAATAGTAAGATGTGATTCACACTTGGGGTTGAAAACAATTCAAACCATTTATCTATTATTTGAACCTCTTACTACTTCCTAAAGATTTAAAAACCACCAAAGTGAGATCTATATAATTATTTGAGTGAGTGCTCTATATATGATTGTTGATATATCTCAATCGACATGTCAAATTTTGGATTGAGCTTCAATTTTAGTTTAGAGAGAGGGATGCTCTCGGAGAGGACTGAATGTCCTGAATTTGGGGTTAAAATCATTAGGAAAGATTCCATTCCACCTTTCTTCATGTGGAGTTTTAGTCCTTTAATATGAATAACTCTTGTGATTTAAACAAAAAAGAGCACAGCATTTATTGCATATTGGGTCATCTTATCTCAAAATTTCATTATTTTTCTTGATAAACTTTGTACTCCTGTCAAAATACCATGTAAGATTAATACAAAAATTAATTTAAAAGATTACCTACTGCTATATTTACTTTCTTCACTAAGGAAAATTTTTTTCTTTCATATGAAAGCATTATATTTTGCTTGTTAATGAAAAGCTGGGAGGAAGTTAGTTTATTCTGGAGTTTGAAAATAAATCTCAGAAATTAAAGAGAAGTGTTTTTTTGTTTGATTTTTAGCTATCATTTCACCACAGTGCATTATTGTAAATAATTCAAGTAGATAACACTTCTTTTAAATGATCACTGAAAGGAGATAAATATTACTTAGTTTAAATTATAGAACACACATTTCTTGATTTTGTAAAAAATAGCCCTAAAGTTAATGAACCATTCTATATACAACAAAATTCATTTTTAGACACATCATGGATCAATAAAAAAAAGCTAAGGGAGACTTCCATTCAGATAAAAGGAGTAGCTCAATCACCAACATTTCTCAACCCTTAATTTATGTACTAAGTTCTTATTCAGTTTTATGGTTGACCCTCTGTAAAGATCTCCAGTGTATTTTTTCACATGCATTTACATAAATGAAAAAATGAAGAAATAATTTATGTCTATTTACAATTGAGTTTTTTTTTATCTGAGCTCATTCCATTGATATCACTGATATATTTTTATTGCACTTCCAAATTATCATACTTTAGATTCTAAAAAATAAATGATTCCTTGATTTAACAGTTTCATATACATATATGTGTATGTGTACATATATGGGCTTCATACATATAAATAATATATGAAAGTTTACATATATATGTAAATATATAGGGTGTCACAAAAATATATACACTTTAACAGGTGATTTCTATTATATTTTTAAAAAAATATATTTTACCTATTTTTTACAGAGAGGAAGGGAGAAGGATAGAGAGTTAGAAACATCGATGAGAGAGAAACATTGATCAGCTGCCTCCTGCACACCTCCTACTAGGGATGTGCCTGCAACCAAGGTACATGCCCTTGACCGGAAACGAACCTGGGACCTTTTAGTCCACAGGCCGATGCTCTATCCACTGAGCCAAACCAGTTAGGGGTTCTATTACATTTTGAAAATGAAATGTATTTTAATAAACAATGACTTTGTAATTATTCAAAGTATAATACATTTTTGGGGACACCCTGTATATAATTATTGTTATACACAAATGCATATTTTATTATCTCATAAAGTATCTATATTTATAAAAATAACTCTTTTCTCCTGTAACATTACATTAGAAATCTATATGAAATGAAATGGATTTCACAGCAAGATTAGATATAACAACTCTCAAAGGGTATAGTAATGAATTACATCAAACAAAAAAGAAAGATTGTAAAAATATATTTTCTGTTTCTTTTAGAAGCCCATTACAGTTGTATTCTTTACATTTCTGCTTATGATCCATCTCAAATAATAGCATATGGTATAAGGTAGGGGTCAAGGTTCATTTTTTCTTTGGGGATATACAGGTATGAAAATGGAAAGAAATCTCCTTAAACTTTAAATTATGTTGGCAACTTTGATAAAACATTAATTTACTGAATATGTGTCAGAGTATGTCTGGACCATCTGTTTTTTACTCTGGTCTTTCCTATTCTCCTAGTAGTTTTATACTCTCTTGATAAGATCAGATATTGTATCTTCCAACTAATAGATGTCTATGCCTCAAGTTTATTGGTTCCAAACCCTTTGGCACCTTATAATACAGTAAAATGTCTTTCAGATAATAATTTTTGTGGTTATTCTTAAAAATCTGACTATATGAAATGATTTTAAATTTTAAGTAGAATAAAATAGCTCCAAAGATATGGATCAAAACATAAATAGGCACATTGACTAGATTCTTGTTTGGCTGAATTATAGATAAAACATTTGGTAATCCTAACAGACCCAAGCACAATCTACCTCATCATATAGCAAAAATAATTATGATATATGATGATGAGTAAAAAGCGTTTTTTTTTGTACTGCTTTTGCTCCTTAAATCTCTTGTCCAATGTTTTCAAAAATGATTTCCTTCCCTGGCCTCCAATCCTTCACAAACACATTTCATTCCTCCAAAACCTGGTACCTTTAGTTTTTCCTTCTCACCTGTGTATCTTTAACTTCCTGCTTTGACACCTGTTTCCTGCTCTTTGTATAGAAATATATTCAAATCATGCATGCCTAAAAACAAAGAAAAACAACACAACAAACTAACCTCTCTTAATATTAATAAAATCCTCAATTCTGCCTCTAATTTACTACCTGATCTCTTCCATCTTCACAATTATGTTTCTTGAAGTATCGATTTATATTTATTTATGCCATACACATAATCATCTGTCCTCATCCTATTCTGAAACACTGGTCAATGTCATTCTAGATAGTCTCTCTTTCAGTGGCTAGAAAACTCCACTTTCTCGTATGTTTTCTTCTATCATTCTATTCCTCCTCAGCTTGTCTCACCCCTGATTACTCTATTTGTCATTAAAGCAGCACTTTGTAAATAAACTGAATATATGAAATTGCTCCTAAACAAATGGTGCACGATTTGGAAAACAGAATGCCTGAATCGAAAGTAGTAGGTGAAACCCACCAATATAAAACAGAGGCCTTTTTTAAAAAAGCTATTGAATAACAGTTGAGTTCAAAACAGTATCATAAACTGAACAATCAGAAAGTATTTTCCATGCGGTGTATATAAAATTAATGTATTTTTCCCAAAAGTAAAATTTAAAAAATTAGAATTTTAAAATTAATACAAGAGTCTAAAAGACCATTATTAATTTAAAATGCTTATAGACTCCTAAAAATAGTGTCTACATTTTAGCACCTCAGATTTTTGCCTCCTTAATCTACTCAACTCATTCCCTTATTTAGTAAACATTTCATGATTCTGTAGCTGTTTTATGAATTCTCTTATAATTGTAAACCAAAATTCATAAAATATGTCTTGCTTTCAAGAAATTCACACTAATGGAAGACTGAGTAATTTAATGATTAAATATTACATGTTTAACATTCCATATGTAATATTAATATTTAATTTACTGAGACAATGTCACAAGTGCTACAACAGATGTGGAACACAGTGGAGCTCAACTAAATTTGTCAAATGCAAAAGAAAAAAAAAATGAGGTCTAAATGGAAAAGAATGTTGACCTGATTCTTTTTATTTTTTTCAACTTTGCACTTTTTTTATTCCTCTCCAAATATAGTCTCTCCGGGTGTTACAACACAAAATCAAACCTGCAATGCCAGCTTCAGTTCTATCGTCCATGTAACTCAGAGAGGTTTATATTTAACAGGACCTTAGAAATCACCTGGTTGAGTTTCCTCACTTGATGAGGACACCAAGACAAAAATAAAATTATAACCCATATTTTTCTGATTGTCAGTCTAACAATATTTGTTTTTCTTTAAATTTTTTTATTGATTAAGGTATCATATATGTGTCCATATCCCCCTATTACTCCCCCACCCCACTCCCAGACATGCCCTTACCCCCCTGCTGTCTCTGTTTATTGGTATGCTTATATGCATGCATACAAGTCTTTTGGTTGATCTCTTCCCCTTACCCCCACCCTCCCCTACCTTCCCTCTGAGGTGTTGATCTGATTCTTAATGGATCATTGTTTTTTTCCAGCTGATTGAAAGGTCAAATAGTTGTCAAAACAGAGGACATATATGTGCATAAAAGATAGAGAAAACGAATCAAACTATTAAAATATCTGATAACTTCTGAGAACATTCTAGAGTTTAGTTGATCAGTCAATGAAAGACACATATGTTTGTGTGTGTGCATGTGTATTCATTCAGAAGGTTCAGGAGATGGTGGCAGAGATCTCAATTAATAACAAAAAGCAAAAATGATTACACAAATATCTAAGAACTATAACATCTTACTTATTGAAGTATTTAAGTAAGGGAAGAACTAGAAAGCTATAAAATTTGAATTTTCTTGGAGGGTAGAGGGAATGATAAATCTGGCAGGAATTTAGAAAAAAAAATGACTAAAGTTCTAGGAAACAAGCAGGAAGAATATTTATAAGAGTAATCTTCAAACATCTCTGGTCATAATATTTAGCTAAGGCACTAGTTTAAGGAATAGTAGTTACTCAGGGCCCTGGCTCTAAGTTTATGACCCAGTGGTTTGGGGGTGGGACATAGGATTTGGAGTTCAACAGTTTTTCTTTATGATCATGCATATTGGAAAGCACCAATATAGGTATTTTTTAAATTATTATTACTTTTATTGATTTCAGAGAAGAAGGAAGAGGGAAAGAGAGATAGAAACATCAATGATGAGAGAGAATCATTGATCGGCTGCCTCCTGCACTCCCCACACTGGAGATTGAGCCTGCAACCTGGGCATGTGCCCTGACCAGGAATCAACAGTGACCTCCTGGTTCATAGGTTGATGCTCACCACAACTACTGAGCAACACATGCTGGGCAAGAGGTATTTTTTACTGATAAATTAATAAAAACAAAGATTGATATAATCTTTAAGACTCAAGCAAATGAACCGTAAATGTTCCTATTTCAGGCTCATTTATAGGTGAGTTTTGGTGAAGAGGGCCTGCCTTTTCTATTGTTGACAGACAAACACCCATTTGAAATTCCCACTTAACTAAATGTTATATATTCTACTTGAAAAATAAATGACCTGCAAATATTAAAGATCTCTGAAAAATCCACTTGACTCACTAAAGCAAGTTTTAGCTTTCACATTTAGTGTTATTTCTAGTGTAACCACTGTAACATAAAATGGATGGCTCCTCTAAGGGATTGTCCAAATGAGTTAAAATTTTACCTTCAATCTGGGTCTCCTTTAACTCAGTTCTTTTTTTCCTCCCCCTAAGAAATGTTCTTAAATTAAAATGATCCCTAGGAATTTTTGTGTAAAATATGGAGAGATTTGATATCACTTTTAAAAGAGCCCTGAGACTTAGACAGTTTTCTAAGTATATTTGGTTTGTGGGAAATCATAGATCTCAACAGTATAGATGCCAAAATGTGTTTTGAATAAAAGATACAACATATTGATTTATTCTAAGGGTTAATGAGCCAGAATTTTGCAATTTCACATGAGATTGTAGGCTGCAACAATAAATTTATTTTAATAAATAAAATAAATAGTACTGATGGAAGTTTTTTTAAAGGAAACAACCTACAACAAATAGGGACAATACCTGAAAAATCTGTGTTATGTATTTATATATATATATATATATATATATATATATATATATATCATTTATAGTGCAGCTGCTTTCTAAAAAGCCAGAAATATAAATGTTTTTGAGAGCTTAGGTACTTTAAATAGCTATATTTTCAAATATAGGACACAAATTGAGCCTGGTTTTATATAATACATTTAAATATTCATAGAAAGTCCACATCCCAGAAACGCTCTAAGTATGCAAATTATAGTTTATAAATGTAGACCTCAAAGTGAATCTCAATTATAACATGAAAAGAAATTTTCATATAAGGCTATAGCTTTAAGAGAATAAATTTAAGTAGTGTTTTTGGAAAAAGAGAAAGAATGTGTGGGGCAAATCTCCAATCATTTAAAAAAGGGTTTCAGGAACTCATTCCAATCAGTACAAATATTTGTTTACTTTACACAGTCAGAATCAGATGAGAAAGTCTTATAAAATAATTTATTAGCTTATATACTTTCTACTGAAGGAACATTTGCAACAAGAAAATTTAGTAGTAAATATGATGACAGATACTTTTTACTTGCCTGAGCTATAATGAATGCAGAAATGGGACAGAGGAATTTCATAAATTAGAAAAAGGGGCAGGGTAGAAAATTGAATACCTGTGTATTCATCCAGAATAATTCACTTATTCACTTATTAAATATTAAACATATCATCTAAGTATAATTACCTTATGGTTTGCACAGTTCTGTGAACTTGGAAAATTATATATTTTCATATTTCTTCATGAATTTCTTCAATTCTGATTAAGAAGTAATTAGAATTGGCCTTGTCCTGCTACCCTAAACAAATACAAAACTAGATGAAATATATCAAGTAACCATTTTCAGGCCCTGAATAATAGGAAGTACAGGACCGAAACTGTTGAGTGAAGGGAAGCCTGAGAGGAGCTCTGTATTCATTTTAGATCCTGACTGTGGCACCTGGAGGTAGAACCAAAGAATAGTCTCACGGAGCTGTGCAGGCAGAGACTGCAGCTTGGGGCTGCTAACGAGTGGGGACTTGTGATGAGAGAAGAGAGAGCCAAGCAGAAAAGCAGCCCAACGTTTGTGTGGGGATTCCTGTGGGCACCAGATGAAGGGCAGGACTAGTGCTCAGGATGAGGTACTTTGAGCCCTGGAAAAGAGCAGCTGCTTCAAGACTGAGAACAGAAGGAAAACACTAGAGGTCTTAACACTGGTGGGAAACTTGGAAGTTTGCCTCCAGACAGAGTAGAGGAGCCTCACTAATAGCCTATCATTTAGATAAGGCACCAAAGAGGCCAGTGTGGGAATGATGATTATGATTATGCCTCGGAATAAGCACTACTCTTGACTTACCTTTACAAAGCTTAAAACCAATCTTTAACTATAACAAAGGGAGTAGTGACTTTTTCAGAAAATATTCAAAACTCTTTAAAAAAAAGATGACTCCTTTAAGATACCATAAACAAAATGACACCATATACATAAGATAAGCAAGTAAGCAAAAATATGTGCTCTATGAAAGAAAAAAAAAATTAATAGAAACAGACCCTAAGACCTTACAAAGGTTAGAAATAGAAGAAAAACATTTAAGAATCATATACATTTTAAATTTTAATTATAAGTATAGTAAACATATTTTTTTCAACTTCCATAAATCTAAGAGATAACCTAGAACCATTTATATTTGCTACAAAGAAATTAAGTTCATTATTGGTTTATCAAAAAAAAAGAAAAAAAAGAAAACCCTCTAAACTTAAAAGTATTCTTTGTACCCATCATTACTGCAATTATTAAAATGCTAGTTCCTACACTCAAGAAATTGTCTCCAGAAGAAAAGAGTATAGATAGATGCCATCAAATGTGAAGAGTGATAAGAGAGCTCAGGAATTTTCTTTGGAAAGGTATCTTCAAGGAAACCTCCTGCTGTGTATCAAACCTGAACACAAACTGGAACAAGCTGAAATTTCATGATTATTGAACAAAGACAAAAATGGCTTTGTCTCAAAAGTGCATTTTGATACTTCATGCTAAAATGCAAAATATATTGGGTTTATTCAAAGTGATTACTGAACTCATGTTTATTCGAAGTTTGATTTGATAGACTTCCTTCTTTAAATTATTGAAGCAGATCAGATAAAATAAATAATTGACCAAAATAGCACAATGATTTGAAAATATTTCATGCCAAAGGAGTGTAAATGCTAAGTCAAAGTAACTCCTTTTTTTTAGTAAATTATTATGATATTTAATTTCTTTTCAAAATTTGTATCTGCTTAGAACTGAAATGCATTATTAGGAAAGCATCACTGGAGACTGCAGTTGCTAAACAGAAAGTTATTCAGAAGGCCAGTATGATACCTGTTGTCCAATCTCTGAAAATAAATGGCTTGGAAGTAAAATGAGGGGTGTTATGTTTAAGTATAAATCATTGACATCACTCCCAGAAGACAGTGCTTCTCTTCAGTGACAGGAGTCACAGTAGAGTATAAACTAGGTATTTTTAAAAATGCTTCTGGGTAGGTAACTTAGTCCTGCTTTTCTGGATAATCTCAAAGTTCATTAAATGAAAACCTTCACATATTATACTATGAATGATTTCTGAAATTCTAGAAAATTCAATCTCAACACTCACTGCTTGTCCACCCCATTTGATACTGTGGTCTTGGCTTGAAGCAGCTGATATAAGTCAGTACCTTGACAGATAAATGGCATTTGTTTAATTTAAATGACAGTCATCATGCTGCCTTTTGTTCCAAAGCTCTATGAGGTTAATTGAGCAGATATGAAAAATTAGCCAGGCTAAAATTGCCTCTGCTCTAAGTCAGAATTATTAATCTACTGGCCTTAATTTAGAGCTTCTTCATTTGCTATGATAGAGTGAATTATGTAGGCTGTTTAAGGGAAAAATGTTAATAATAATAACCTAATTTAAAATTTTCATGTGACCAGAAATTTCAGGATAATAAATTTAACAGATTTCAAGTTCTTACCATGGAAATATGGCTCTTCTATAGAATCTGTTTATGCCACTACATGGGAAGGAAAATGTGACAGTAGGTCTTACCAGTGACTTTTAATTTGCAAGTTTGCTTATGACCTTCAAAACCATTTCCCACTAAATATCTTAGATTTCATGAATGCACAGTGTCTTTCCACTTTCTGTACAATGTGTGGCAGACTTTGTATCCTATAGCAGAGTAATTAAGGCCATATCCATTGCGTTTCTATATAGCAAGTAATTACAGAGGTGATTGGAACATTTCTACAGAGGATTAGCTTAATTTATCAAGCAGTGGCTCTTGTGGAATAAATGAACAGAGGCACCCTTCAGCTAAATTGTCTTCCATCCTCTACCTATAGAATATCAATGAGATGATTTACAACAGTCCAATGAATTCTATGCCCAATAGTTAAGTGCAGCTCCCAAAGTGGGGACCACAGGGAAAGCTAGGAGCCTATGGAGAGAAAGTACTATTTTCTAATGCATCTCCTGCATACAAATCCACTTCTTTCCCTTCTAAACTGTGTCCTTTCAGTTTCCATGTACAATAAAAGAATATCTTATGTATGAATTAGGTACTAAATTTGGACAGCTTTCATAGTCAGAATTATACTTTGAAATCCCTTAAATCTCAAAGATACAACCTCTGAATGCTCAAAAGGCAAATCATAATTTCTTTCAAGGTGTAAGGTGACATCATTTATTTATAGTAATTATTTTAACAGCTGTATTTAATTTTTTCATGTGTATTTTATATTTCAAAAAATATTTTGCCTATGTATATTTTGTTCTCATTAACCAGAGATAATGATTTTCTAGAAGACAAGAACTCTGGCACGTAATCCATTAATACCTATAACACAGGCACCCCCTGCCCTCACTTCATTTATTACAACGGAATTTAGTTGTGAACATGAGCTTGATACACTAATCAAGCCACAGAGAACTTGAGGCTGCTATTGTAAGCAAAAGTGCATAGTGAACTCTGTGTATGGATGACATGATATATTAGGAATTATCTGATGGTAATATTCCTATAAGGACACAGAGGCTTCTTTGAAGTTACCTGAATACAGACTGAATTTTTAATGAATGAGGGGAAAAGAGCACTAGGTTAAGGTGAACACCAAATAACATGTTGTCTGTACAGATATTATTTCCATCAATGGCAAGTTTTGGAAGATAAGATAAAAAATAATAAAGCAAAATAAAATAAAAGCAATGTTTGGCCTTTTCCCGAGTTTTACTCTAATTTTGTTAATGGTAGGCAGGCCTGGAGATCCAATATACCCAATGTAATGTGTTTTGTTAAATTGTTAAATCTGTGTTTCCTGGTCCAAGTTGTTTAGATAGTATTCCTGTTACCAGAAAATATCAATGTTGCCTAGTTGATGACAATTGTGAAACTATGAACTATTTTTCCTTTTTTATCAATACTTTTTCAATTTACGTTTTCTTATATAAAGTAAATTCAGGCCTGTAATTCAGTTTAATGTATTACATCAAATTTAGAATGTTATTAAAGATGTTAATAAGGAATTTGTTCGGCCTCTATTCAAAGACTTCAAAATCTTCCATCCTGAAGTATCTACTGGTATGTGCATACCTGTATATTAAAATGGGAAATAACCAAACAATTTACATATGGATATTTTTATATGCACACTGAAGAGAAAGAAATCACACAGAAGGGCTTTAATTATCTGTAACTTTGCAGAAATTAATTTATGATCCAATATAATTGTTTGTGCTTAGAGATAATTTAGATTCTTTAAAATGCAGGATATTTATATACTCTGATAACAGCAATTAGAATATAGAATATTCTGCATACTGAAAAAAAAATCAACTAGAGAGAAACATAATAAGAAATACATGGGAGAGTAGAAGCAATGAGTAACAAATTCAAATCAACACTCCTGAAAGAAACTTTGAGAATAGTTAACTGAAAGAAAGCATTGTCAAGAAAGATAATGTTCTTGGATAAAATGATTCAAACATCATAGAATGTCAGAGATCCCCCATATTATTCTATTAAATTATAAATATGATCAATCATTAAAAATTGCATTTTAAAAAGCTGAACAAGCTGATTTTTAAAATTCATTTGAAAGAATAAATATGCAAGAATAGTCTTGAAAACACTGAAAACAGATGGAGAGTGATATATTAATGTATAGACCAGTGGTCGGCAAACTCATTAGTCAACAGAGCCAAATATCAACAGTACAACGATTGAAATTTCTTTTGAGAGCCAAATTTTTTAAAAACTTCTTCTAACGCCACTTCTTCAAAATAGACTCTCCCAGGCCGTGGTATTTTGTGGAAGAGCCACACTCAAGGGGCCAAAGAGCCGCATGTGGCTCGCAAGCCATGGTTTGCCGACCACAGGTATAGACTATAAATTAACAAGTGTGCTTGTAAGTTAAAAATTAGTACATTAATATACAATAGATATATTTTAAAAGATTAAAAATAGATTTAAATGCATAAGGGAATTTAATTTATGGCAAAGGTGGGGAGGAGTTAATTTTGATAAGTACAGCAGGGACAAATGTATATCCAGGCAGGGAAGTATAAAACTGTACTAAATTCTATAATACAATAATATAAACATCAAATGCATTTAAAGTCTAAAAGTAAGATAAAAATCAAACTATGCAAACAACATATCAGGTTGTAGTTATGGAATGTAGAAAACTTTTCTATGACTTAAAGTTCAAAATCCATAAAGAAAAAGCTTTATACACATATGTATCTATCTATACACATTTAACATATATATATATGTTAAATGCATTCATTAAAATTAAAAATTTTTGACAAAAATTATAAAATAATGCATTCATTAAAAAATAAAATGAAAACTTCAAAAAGAAAAGATGTATTTACAACATAGAAAGGTTTAATATTCCTAATATATGCAATGTTCCTAAATATTGAGACCAACAACTTGATAAAAAATGGGTTTAGTGTATAAATATAAAGTTCAAAGAATAAGTAATGAAAATATTCCCAAGAGCTCATATTTATAATATGATACAAATTAAAAAAACTGCATTGATATGCCATTTATCATATATCAAATTCAGAATGTTCAAACTTGAATAACATACTATGATTTTAAGGTTGTTCCAAAGGGAGACTGAAACTTTCTCACATTATTGGTGGAGATGCAAAATGGTATAATCACTACTGTTGCTGCAATACCTAAATTATGTATAAATCCAAATTCTAGGAATCTACTCTAACATACAATGTAAAAATATAAAATATAAAAATTTTGCATCATTCATAGAAAAAAATAAGACCAGGACCTATGTTATGTCCACCCAATAGAATATTATGTATCCTTTATTTTATTTTTTAAATATATTTTTATTGATTTCAGAGAAGAAGGGAGAGGAAGAGAGAGAGAGAAACATCAATGATGAGACAGAATCACTGATTGGCTGCCTCCTGCACATCCCTCACTGGGGATTGAGCCAGTAACCCAGACATGTCCCCTTGACCGGAATCAAACCAGGGACCCTTCACTCCACAGGCCAACTCTCTATCCACTGAGCCAAACCAGCTAGGGCTGTATCTTTTAAAGCAGGGGTCCTCAAACTTTTTAAACAGGGGGCCAGTTCACTGTCCCTCAGACCATTGGAGGGCCGGACTATAGTTTAAAAAAAACTATGAGCAAATTCCTATGCACACTGCACATATCTTATTTTGAAGTAAAAAAAACAAAAACGGCATGTGGCCCGCGGGCCGTAGTTTGAGGACGCCTGTTTTAAAGGAATATGGAAGGAAGATCTATACCACTGGTTGTGTAAAAAGAGGCAGGGAAATATGAAAAGAGCAAAGTAGATAATAATCCAAGAGAATAAACTATCTTAAAGGGAATAGATAATTTAACTCATTCCAAACATTTATTCTGAAGCAGTAATCAGAATGAGCTTTCCACAGATTGCTTGCCATGTGGTTCAGTAACTAAAAACTTCTGTCAATATCCAAAAGGGTCAGGGTTCCAGTCCCACTGCATAGATAGAAATGTGTGAATTTTGACCAGGATAAACTGAAATCACCTTCCCACATTTCCATTTTACAGTAGATAGTGCCCTTCCTAACCCTTTATAAATATATTAATGTGCATTGAAGCTGCCAAAAAACAATTCAATATTTTAAATATAAGATTAGGACAGCAATTATGGCTTCTTGCAGATAATGTAAAAATTTTCACAGTCAATTTAATAAACACTTCTGTTTTCAATGTGACACCGTCATTTTTGTGTGCATGCGTCCTGGCTGGCAATTCTGTTGAATGTGCATTCCCAATACAGGTATAAGTAGTGAACTGAATACAATGTACTGTTAGGTGAGGCAATCTTGACAGTTTAATGCTATGTATTACAAAACGCTTGAAGAACAAATTTCTTTTATTGGAAAAATATCTCCTTATGACTTACAATCCAGGGCCATCCTTTTATTTTTTTCTAAGCCAGCAAATAAACTAAAATCCAATAGGACAGAAAATTAAGCAACTGTGTCAAGGACAGCCCTTCCCTTTAGTTCTATATCAGAGGTTGGCTACCAGGTCAAGTAAGAAAGTATAAATCATTTATTGGCCAGATGTGTAGCTTTTCTTGCTGATCAGATTAGTGTTCCTAAACTGGGGTTTGGGATTAGATATGTGTTGGACAGACATACTTTGTGAGGGGTGCTCCATTTGCAGAGTTGGGGTCTGGTCAGTAAAACAAGGACTCTGCTGGAACATTGCTCTTCTACAATGACATACATTTGTGGCTGAAGCATTGTGCTAATCAGGAACCTACCTCAGCTGGCAAATATCAGAACAAATCAGTTATTTGCAATAAGAAGTCAATGTTTAATCATGAAAGTAGGCAACTGAAGAAGATCAACACAGACTAGTAAGAGAAAAGTCTGAGGAAATATAAGAGATGAAAAGGTTTTCCTCAGTATATACACGTTTGTTCTCAGGCAAGGGGAAGGCATAGTATACACTGAGTGGCCAGATTATTATGATCTCTGAACTCATAATAATCTGGCCACTCAATGCATGTATGTGTGTGTGTGTGTATATATATATATGTATACACACACACACACGTATATGTATGTATGTGTGTATATATATACATACATACATATATATATATATATATATATATATATATATATGTATATTAGAGGCCCAGTGCATGAATTCATGCATGGGTGGGGTCTGGCCAGCCTGGCCAGGGAAGTGGGAGGGGACATGGGCAGTTGGCCGGCCTGCCTGCTGGCCAAACTCCTGGTTGAGGGGACAATTTGCAGATTAGCCTTTCATTATATAGGATATACACTGAGTGGCCAGATTATTATGCGTTCAGAGATCATAATAATCTGGCCACTCAGTGTATATATACCATTTGTTGAAAAGACCAGGACTCTACAATCTATATATATAAAAGGCTAATATGCTAAGTGTCCCTCTGCCAATCCGACTGGTCATTATGACACACACGGATCACCAAGGGGCAGATGCTCAACGCAGAAGCTGCTGTGATGTGCACTGGCCATTTAAAGAGAAACAGCACTGCAGACCTGGCGCCCACAAAGCAACTCTCTGCTTTTCCCAAGTGGGACACAGGCCCCACCACGACCCCAGAGCGATACCCCACCAAATTGCAGCCGATGCTGCCAAGACCCCATGGCCAGCCTAGAAATGGCCGCTGTGGACGTCGGGTAATTACCTCACATAGCAACACCCGGCTTCCTCTCCCTAGTGGCTAGCCTCCTTGCAGTTTCTTCAGCCCAGGAACACAACTTGCTTTATAGCCAGGTGCAAACATTTCCACTTTAACTAAATGTCTGTGAAGTGTTTTCCCGTGCCTCATCTCATTTGATCCTCACAGAAGTCCTGGAGTAGGTAGATAGGAGATTCGGTGGAATCCTATTTTCTTTTCATTAGATGGAAAATGGAGACTTAGAAAGCTTAGTAACTTGACCCAACTAAAAAGAAGAAGTGGTGGACCTTGAAAATGACTTCAGGTTTTCTCACTGCGCAGAATATAGACAAACACTGCTGCAGTGAAATACTTTACCCTTTGTTCTCCCTGCGTGATCTACTATAATAATCTGCTTCGTGTTGATATTTACTGCTGTGTTGCTGACAATTACCTGAAAGAGAAGTTGAGGTGCTTCACTGAGTTGGAAAAAGTTTAGCTAAATCAGAAAGCAGTTTATTCTATATATATAAAAGGCTAAGTTGACTCACACATGTGCAATACATATAAAGCTCTTGCTGGCGCCAATTGCACGCATGTGTTTCCATCTGTCATTGTCAATCATGAATTTGGCTGACATTTCTATTATAGAGAAAGGGCAAATAGCGATATTAAAATATTTCTTCTAATTAATTTCCTTTCAATGTGCATGAATTCGTGTACTGGGCCACTAGTGTCATAAAATAGATACATTTTCTCCACACCTGTCGTTACCATCTGCTCTATTGGGACAGATTTTATCTCACTCTACAATAAAACCTCAAGCTAGTCCCAAAGCTTATTAGCTACCTCTTAGATCAGAAGAAACCCACAGATCAGCCTTAAGACAAAATACTGCCATTCACAACAACATGGATGAATATTATGCTAACTGAAATAAGTCAGAAAAAGCTAAGAACCATATAGTTTTACTCATATGTGGAATACAAAACTGAAACTTGTGGATACAGACAGCAGTGCTGTGGTTACAGAGGGAAAAGGGATGGAGGTGGGGGAGAGGGGGCTCAACATATGGTGACAGATGATGGTTTGCCTTAGGGTAGTGGGCACACAGGGCAATATATAGATCTTGTATCATAGAAATGTAGACTTGAAACCTAAATGAACACTTGAAACCTATATGATCCTATTAACCAAATCATCCCAATAAATTAAATATTTTTAAAGATTCAGTTTTGTAACTAATGTATCCAGTCCAGTATGATAATCAAAATTCTGAAATTATTCCATGATAATTTCTCCTCTCACTCAAGTCTGGTGCAGTTTAGAAACGGGAAGTGAGGAAGGGACCACGCTCAGCTTTTCCTGCTTTCCCAGCCGTATAGAGGGAAGGAAAGAGCCCTATTGCACTGGTTTGAGTAGCTGCAGGTTCAGTGAAATATGTTTACAGCCGATTTTATTTGTCTTTTGCTGAACACTCTGTCACTAGGGAGCTAATCTCATTAGCAAGAGGTAAAAGATGAGAAACTGGCACCCTTCCTCCATCATAGCAAGAGAGGTTCAAATTCTCCGTTTCTAATACGATTCTTTATAACCCCAGGTGTTTAGGGCCAATGGGCACAAAATGGACTTTAGGCACCTGCTTTGCATGTGCTGAATAGATGGTCTAGCACCTCAGTTTGGGCCCTGGAACTATTTCTCATGTATTGTTTTGAGGTAAGCAGTCCCCAAGGAGTACATTGCAAAAAAAATACTCATCACCTCACTGTCTGATTTTGCTTAAAGATCATTCTTAAAATACACACACTTTCTGTTTGAGGAGACAGTGCCTTCAACTGTATTTATTTCATTTTAGATATTTCTGTTTCTCTTCTCTCTTCCAGTACTGCAGTGATGAATTCAAGTTCCCTCTGTGCTCTGCAAAACGCCTGCAGCAAACTCCGCATAAAAGAATTCTACAAAAAAATGCATTCTACAGCTGAGGTCAGAGTAGATTTTGAGACATTCTGTAACTGAGAGGGGAACAGCAGAACAAAACCTTTCAAGCTGTTTATGACCTGCGAGCATCTCCCACTAGTGTGTATGTAAGATTGTTTCTTATCTTCTTCTACCAGACACCTCCCTTTTGAAAATGTTGAGACTAACATTTCTCCTCTCTGTGTTGTTTGGGTGTTGTTGCTCTTTTACTTGTGATTGCTTAAAATTTCTCTTCAGGTATGTGCAGAGTGCATATCTTGTTTCAAAATTCTCCAAGATATAATAAATTGCTGACTGGGTAGAAATGCCCAATAATCAATCTATGTGATTATGAAAAAAAAAAGAGAAAAATCCTATCCCTCACTCACTCCTCACTTCACTACAATTTCTTTTCTTTTTCTACAAATTCCAGAAACTGCTCTCACCGACATCATTACTTCTACCTTTCTAAATCTTAGCCTTTTGTCCCCTCTATGCCAGCTCACATTATCGGCCATTTGACCCTTCCTCAAAATCATTCTTTTTACTGCATGCCATATTCCCATCTCCTATATATTTATTTTTAATCTGACAATTTTCATTAGTCACATAAATTTGGTCCTCGTTCTCTGTTCATCTTAAGTGTGCTGCTTTCTCTCTTTCATCCATGAAGAGTAACAATTGAAAATGTTGTTTTATTCTTAATTGACACCCATGGTATCGATTAGCACATTTACAGCAATAATGCCCGTGATGCTATTATGGAGTGGCAGTTTAGCATCCATTCAAACCCTATTTTAGTAAGCCTTCTTGACTATAGAGATTCAAAAGCTAAATGCTACATTTGTCAGATTCTATTACAGCTAGATACATGAATATGATATAAAAAAGCTCATCAGTAGGTCAACATGTAAACAAAAAATAGTGTATACGTATAATGGAATATTATTCAGCCTAAAAAAGAGGAGGACATTCTGATATATACAACAAGGATAAATCTTGAAGTAAGATGAAATAAGCCAGTCATAAAAAAGACAAATACTGTATGATTTCACTTACATGAGGTGTCTAAAGTAGTCAAATCATGGAGACAGAAAGCAGAATGGTTGTTGCCAGGAGTTGAGGGGAGGGAAGGGGTAGGGATGTAGTGTTTAATGGGTACAGAGTTTCCGTTTGTAAGATGAAAAGAGTTCTGGAGCTTGGTTGCACAGCATTATACTGTGAATATACTAAACACCAATGAACTGTACACTTAAAATATAATGAAGATGGTAAAGTCTGCACTGTGCATATTTTAGCACAATTAAAAATTAAAACAACAACAACAGATAATAGACACACGCCCCCACTTTTTAAATTTACCTTAGAGTTCTTTAGGTTGGAAGTCCAACCTAGGTCTCACCGGGGAAAAATCGAGGTGGCAGCAGGTCTTGGTTCCTTTATGGAGGTTCCAGTGGAGAATGTTTCCTCTAGAAACAGCTTCCGGAGACCTTCGCATTCCTCGTCTGTGGCCGCCTTCCTCCGTTTCTAAAGCCAGCAGCAGGTGGGTTGAGTCTTCTGATGTTGAATCTCTGACTGCTTGCAGCTGAGAAAGGTTCTGCACGTGTAAGAATCCACGTGACGAGATGAGTGTTGGTTAGCAAACTCAGGAGTTCTTTGGGTGAAATCTGAAACTGGCCCCGTACGGAGAGGGAGGAGAAACTGAAGCAAGGCAGGCTGCTTCAGGTTGGAAGGTGGCGTTTTAATAAGCCAGAGAATGTACCTAAGAAAGCGGCGGAGAGAAAAGCTAATCTTCACGCCTGCCCGCCAACATCTTCAAGTCTATGTAGAGGCCGTAACTGGGCTCAGAACAGTATTCAGTCAGCTGGTCTCAGCAACCCCTTACTGTCTCAATTCCAGGTTCTTGAGACAGCTCCTACTGTGGGAATGGTGGGTGAAACATACGGTACATTTCAAGGACAGGGGAGGGGGTGAGGAGCCTTTGATTGTCCAGGTCAGGCTTGCAGGTCAACCAGCGGTCACATTCCCTCGGTGACCACCTCCAACAAGTGGGCCCACCTGGGTAACCGGAATGATCTCCCCCATCAAGGTCCATACCCTTAATTACCATCTGCAAAGCCTTTACTATTATTATTTTGTCATGTTAGGTGATATATTTACAGGTTCCAAGGGTTATGGTGTGGGTGAATTTGGGAGGTTGTCCTTCTGTCCTTCCCCCCACAGTAAGTTAGGGGCAGGCTGGGTAATAAGCCCTGGTTTTGCTGCCACGAGCCCTGGTTACACTAGCATGGTCCGTAGTAAATAATCCTCGTGGCAGCTCTTCATCATGGCATTGGGAGTGCGGTTCTGTTACAAGCCGTGGTACAGTGGCTTCCTGATCCAGTAGTTTTCTGATCATGACTGAGTAACTTGTCCCTAGAAGCTCAGCCCAGAGTCTGTTCACTTTAGACAATTTATCAGTTAGGTATGCAAAATAAAACAGTCTGTAATAAAACCCTTTTTACAAAAATCAGCGAGATTGGATTATATTGTCTGAAACTGAATCCTGTTTAGGTTAACTCCCACAACTCTACTGCCAGCCAGCGAACCTGCTTAAAACGTTTAAATGTCCTTTTACCTGTTGGGTGTCTATTTTGGGGACATCTTCAGGGATGAACCTGGAAAACATGCTAAGTAAGCCAGTCGGAGAAAGACAAGTACCATATGATTCCAGTCATATGTGGAATTTAATGAACAAACTGAACTACAAGCAAAATAGAAATAGACTCATAGATACAGAGCGTGCAGACAGGTCTGGGGAGTGGGGCGTGTTGGAGTGTGTGTGCAGGATGTCAGCAAAAAAGAAAAAAAAAATACAGAGAACTCATGGACATGAACAATAGTGATGGGGGGGTGTGGGTGGAGGTGGAAGATGGCATAGAGAGGATAAATGGTGATTAAAAAAATAAAATTACATTAAATTTAGAAAATATGATTTGGTTGTTATATCCAATAAATTACTATGAAGGAGTGACTGAAAAGGAGCTTTTTCCTCTATGTTTTCTTCAGAGCTCTCACCAAAGTCTTTCTAAAATATATATCAGATTATGAGTCCTTTGTTAGAAATCTTTCAAATAAAAATATTTTTGCCGAAACCGGTTTGGCTCAGTGGATAGAGCGTCGGCCTGCGGACTCAAGGGTCCCAGGTTCGATTCCGGTCAAGGGCATGTACCTTGGTTGCGGGCACATCCCCAGTAGGGGGTGTGCAAGAGGCAGCTGATCGATGTTCCTCTCTCATCGATGTTTCTAACTCTCTATCCCTCTCTCTTCCTCTCTGTAAAAAATCAATAAAATATATTTAAAAAAAAAAATATTTTTGCCTATAATAACATCCACCTGTAACTTACAATTTCATCTCTGCTGACTTCTACAGCTTTATTTTTCATCGTGGTTCCAAACGCAGCCCAGGCTGAGGCTACGCTAAATTACCTTTGGCTTCCTGAAACACCACGCTCCCTCTTTCATAGGACATGCCATCTACTTCATTTGAAACAGTGTTTACTCACACATGCTCCAGCTACCTGACTCTAACTTTCAAGCCTCAATTTCTTAACCCTTGTTGCACATCAGACACTTTTATTAATGGGGAGATGCCTTATTTTGTTTTTAACTACCTTCAGTCAAGGCAGAGTCCCTGAAATTTTTCACTCGTTTTATGTGCAGTAAAGTATTGCACACTTCAGAAATACAAAACTGAAATCAAACAATGTGTAATTTATAGGAAAGAAAACAAAAGATTATAGAAAATGTAGAATGGCATAAAATAGTATACTTGCAGATACTAACCCAAAGAAAGTTGATGGAGTTATATTATTATGAAGATAGAATTTTAAAAGTGAAGAAAGTACATCATATATAAAAGTGGACTTTTCACCTTGAAAAAAATTAAATTCTGAAAAATAATAAAAATGTATATACTTTTAAAATATAATATCAAAATATACAAAACAAAATATACAAAACAAATATAGTATCAAAATATACAAAACAAATTTGCAAAACAAATTGGAGATCTGAAAGGAAATATAAACAAACACAGAACTATAAATATAAACAAACACAGAATATTTTAGTTACTGATGGGAGAACTGATGGGAGACATTTTCCTATGAATAATGTATTAACTTTGAACAGCAATATTAATAAATTACTTAACTTATGTAAATACTTTCATATATTAATTTTCATATGCTATAATATATATCTACTTACATATGTAGAATTCTGATCCTAACAACAAAATCAAGAGTCTTTTAAAGCACATATGGCCTTTTACAGAAATGACCATATGCTAGCATATTTCAGTAAAATTTAAGAGACTGAATTTATACAGACAATATTCTCTAAATGCCTTGTCATTAACTTAGAAACACATTTTCCATATGTTGAGAAATAAAAAAACAAAAAACACAATAAACCCCACACATGCTTTTAAATAATATATGGGTCAAAAAAAGGTCACAGGTAAAAATTAAAAAAATGATTTGAGCTAAATGATAATGAAAATACTACAAATCAAACCCCTGAGATAAAAATAAAGCCATCCTTGGAGAAGAATTTATAGCTCTAATTATAGGAAAGAAGGAAAGATAAAAATTAATGGACTCTCTCAGAAAAAAAAAATAATATACAAGGAATATAGAAAACAATATAAAACTGAAATTAATGAAGCAACAAAATATATATATAAAGAAAGACTGATTAAGAAAAAAGAGAGACGGCACAAATAAGATACAAAAATGAAAAGGGGAGGATTACTACAGATTCTACAGAATTTGGTGTTAATTATAAGAAAATATCAATAATTTTAAGTCAAGAAATTATAAAATATTCATGAGATGGGCAAAATCAAAGGAATACTAAAGTTGATGGAAACTGGCACAGCAAGAAATAGAAAATCTTCATGGACCTATAACCATTAAAAAACTCAAATCAATTATTAATAAAGCCATCTCATCATGATATCTGTAAGCTCATCTGAGTTCACTAGTGAATGCAAGTATAAATTTATTTTTTAAAAGTTACAAATTTTACAAAACTTCTGGAAGAATAAAATACATTTTAAAAAAATGAGCCTAGTAAAACTGGATTGAATACTCAAAGAGAACATTTTAAGAAAGGAAAATTACATGCCAATATCATTAATAAATATAGATCCACAGATCGGAAAATATGAAAAAACAAAATACAGAAAAGATAATATAAAGGTTAATGAAAACATTGGATTTGCTTTAGTAATGTAAGGTCAGCATGACATTAGAAAATCATTTTATTTAATTTACCACATTAATAAATGTAGGAGAAATTATATCTGATCATCTTAATAGGTACAGAAAACTTTTTGATAAAATAAATATGTATTCATAATTTTAAAGTGTGTAAAATATGAAATACAATAAAACAACATTAATCTGAATGAGACGACCTATAAAAACTTACAGAAATGTAATCAAATATAATGATAAAATCTTGAAAACTTTTTCTTTGGAATTGAGAAGACAGTCCTGCTCTCTCTCACCACTTTTATTAAACATTGAACTGGTATAACCAACCAGTACAGATGGCAGGAAAAATAAATGGGTTAAGGATCAGAGAGGCAGATATACATGATTAACTATTTATAGATGGCATGACTATACACATAAAAAAATCAAAAGGTTCTGATAAATTATTGAAATAAATATATCAGATTAACAACTTTCTCCAGAAAAAGCTCAGAATGTCAAAATTCATTTGTGCTACCACACACTAATAAAATTTTCTAGAAATAAAATTTTAACAAAACACCATTTATAACATTAAATAACACCAAATATCTATTATTAGATCTAAAAAATGTATGCAAGACTTCTCTGCAGACATATACAGTATATATAAAACATTAAACAAAAAAGAAAACCTAGATAAATAGGTGGATATACAACTGTAGAGACATCAATTCTCCACACTCATCTATTCATACAATGTGATACAAATAAAAACCTCCACAGGTTTTAAAGAAGATTCACAAATTAATTCTAAAATTTACATGGAAATATTAAGAAAGGGTCTGTCAGAGTCAAGACCTTTTTAAAGAACTAGGTAAGAGGATTTATTCTACTGGATATTAAAACTTGCTAGACAACACAGAACAGCTTAGTGTACTAGAATTAGCCAGTGTAGAACTGGACCCCAGTCATGCATGAGAGTTGATGTGTAACAAAGTCCACATTGCAGGACAGTGAAGAAGCACTCATCCTTGTAATAAATGCCATTAGGAAAACTGGATATCCACATGGAAAACATGACTTCTAAAACACAGCACATCCGAATTTCAATATCAGTTACATTGTAGGCTTTTATAAAAGGTTAATAATAAAGTCCCTAGAACATAATATAAGAAAATAACATCATTAACTATGGGAGAGAAAGAGTTCTTGAGGAGAGGAATAGAAGGCATGCTTCACTTAGTATCATCAGAGAGTTTGGTATATCTTTCTTTCCTCTGTCTTTTATTGCAAAATAAATGATTATTTGGACATTAAAACTAAGAACTCAGTTCATCAAAAGCATCATTAAGAGAGAAAAAAGGCAAGCCAGACAGTAGAAGATATGCAAAACAGTTAACTAATAAGGAATGTATATTTTTTAAATCTTAAGAAATCACAAATAAAAAATTAGAATGAAATATGAATATTTACTCTAATAGACAAGATACCAATGTCTATGGCACTTTGAGGAAGAAGTTACCCAATATATAGTAATTATATGAGAAGCTGCTCAATGTCATTCATGACCTAAAAAATGTAAATTGAAACCAAGTAAGAATTTACAATTCAGCTGGCTAAACTTAAATAGCACTGATAGAGCAATCCTTGGGTGACAGTGGAAATACATGTACACTGCTGATAGGAGTGAAGAGTGCTACCAATCTGGGAGACAGTGGCATCACCTAATAAAGTTGAAGTTTCATATATTCAGTGAGCAAATAATTGTACTCCTGGAATTTAACAAAACCAATTGCACATCAAGAATGTTCATAATGACATTTTTATGTAATACCTCCCCCCCCCAAAGAAGAAACAATCGAATGTCCAACAAGAATAAAATGTATAAATAAAATATTATATTTCTACCATATTATTAAAACAAAGCAAGATAAATGAACAACATAAACACATATTTTAAGTGAAAGAAAATAAACTTGAAGGATTCCACTTATGTAGTTTCAAAAAACAGGAATATAATTTGTACACATAGTGGGTGTGTGTTAAAGGTAAAAAGATAGAAAATAAGGAAATAGTAGCTATAAAATTCAAGATAGTAATTACCTTTGCATGGTATGAAAGAAGTCATAATTTCAAAAGGGATATAAAGAGATAACTTCTGGGAATATACTTTTTTTTGACCTCAGTATAAATTATGTAAGTACTCACTCTGTAATAACTTATTGATCTCTACATTTATATTTTATGCATTTTCCTATATGTGTAGTATATTTCACCTTGAAGAAACTTTAGGAACTTAAGTAAAACAGGATTTCAATTATGAATAAAGGCAAAAAAAGGAAGAAAGTAGAGAAAATAATGAAGTAAACTTGGAAAAAGCAGAACTTGAAGAAAAATGATGACATAATGATAAGTTTAGACATAGCTGTAATAATAATTTAAAATCTGGAAAATACATTCTGAAGAACCTACCCAGCAGCAGAGTAAGATAGAGGCAGAAACTATGCAAGAGCAACTGAGAGCCAAGGAGGATGCTGCGGAAAGAAAAGGAGAGACGTTAGGAGAGAAAAATATTAACTAAGAAGTTTGCAGAACTAATTAATGAAACACATTACACTTCAATTCCAGGAATTGGAGTGAATCCAAGTTGTTAAATAAAAAAGAATTCACATGTAGACTCCTCACTATGAGACCTCAGAATACAATAGAAAAAATAAATTCTAATGGTGTTCAAAATTTAACGAAGCTGCCTATATCATATCTATATCTATCTATCTATCAAACATAGGTATATTGTAAATTTATTAGGAAATTAAATATAAGCAAAAATATAATTATTCTATTTCCTAAGCCTCCGGATAAAAACAACATACCAAAACAAAAGATAGTTACAACTCAGGCATTCCTTCCTTATAGGAAAACTTGTTGGGTTTTCTCTGGAATTGATGTACAATATTTACTCCAATTGCTGACTCCAGCACTTTGTTCCATCTCATTAATTCAAGGAGTAAAAAACATCAAGGAACATCAGGAACATCATTAATCCAGGACCACTTCTAGCAATGCCTAAGTGAAGCTATTAAATATATTTCAAGATCTGACAAAAATAGTTATTAATAAGCCTAGCCACTATGTCTCCATTTATTTTCCTAGATAATTGTAACATCTTTGTCTTGGGTCATGGGTTGATGTATGTCTCTGGGTTTCATTTGCTACATTATTTTTAGGCCAAGGTGAAAAGATAAGATAAGCCATAATTAAAAACACTGTACGATTTTTTTTTCAAGCTAGGTTTAAGAATCCTTTCATATATGATATCATGGTCCTAGTAGAAGGCATGCTTTACTTAGTATGATTGGATAGTTTGGTGTATCTTTCCTCTGTCTTTTATTGTCTTTCATAAGATGATTTTTCTTAAGAATCATAATTATTCAACTCTAGTTTAATAAGAAATTCAACAATGCAATGAAGTTACATATGTGAGCAGGAACAAAACCTTTCTGAATTAATATTCTTTTAAGTGTATACTACTTTCTGTTTTTAGTATAATTTTATCCCTGCATTTGTAATTGTGCATTTATTTATTTTTTTAATTTGTAAAAAAATATTTTTATTGATTTCAGAGAGGAAGGGAGAGGGAGAGAGAGGTAGAAACATCAATGATGAGAGGGAGTCATTGATCGGCTGCCTCCTGCATGCTCCATACTAGGGATCAAACCTGCAACCTGGGGATGTGCCTTGACCGGTAATCGAACCCTGACCTCCTGGTTCATAGGTTGACACTCAAACACTGAGCTATGTCGGATGGACTGTACTTTCAGTCTTGTCTTTTAGGATTTCTTAAAGCAATTGAAATTGCCATCTTATATTTTCCCAAACCTTCATCATAAAAATAACTGAAGCTCATTTCCCATGTAGCACTATATAGACCCTGCATCTATAATAGTTCAGGGATCCAACCTGCTCTGGACCAAAGCCAGCAAAGGCACTTTGAACCTAGAGGCAGCACACTAGAGAAGAAATAGAAACATCAACTGCAGTTGTTGTAAGACTTAGGGTTCATTTCTAGTTTTGACCTTCAGAAGTTACATAGGCATGTGTATTCTCTTGATATTTCTGATCCTGGCATTTCTTGCAAATGGTAATAATTCTATATTAAGAAATGATAAAACTTACCTTGTTAACATTTGCATGCTATGTGTATTTAAGTTATTATTCAGGTAAGTCATTCTAATGACTTATTGTTAGATAACATTAGAATGACTAATTGTTAGCTGAATACAAGACCTTTAAAAAGCAACAAAAACATAGTGTCATTTGGGAATGATGCCATTAAAAAGAAGATGAAGAGCATTACAAAAACAAATTTTGCCTGATCAAAATTTTCTAAGGGATTTTTCTGGTTATAAAAGTGTCATGATAGCATAATCTTGCATTAAGTTCATTTTTTTAACAATATGACGAATAATTTACTCTAAAATTCTGGAGGGCAAGAGACTCCTCTTTAACCCAATCATACCACTATTTTTATATTAACAGAAAAATATTTTAATCAAATTACAGAGCTAAATAGTCTAGAACATCTAGTTCCAAATATTTTTAGCTAATAAAATAACTGAGATAGAGGGTATTCATGACTTTCTGATGGTCTCATAAATAGTTTCATTCAGAGAAGCATAAAGTCAAAGTTCTTCATTCCTCTAGCATGCTGGCATTGATTTGCTAAGATCTTGTTCCCTTCCATTCTCCAACTCCTGTTAAAAATCCTAAATCCTAATACCAAATGATTATCTTACAAAACTACAATGACTCAGCCATTTTCAAGTTCAGAATCTTCTTCAAAAGAAAGTAGCTACAGTACAGTCCTTGTGGTTTACATATTCATTATAACATTTACATAACTTGTATTTGATGTGCACCACTGGAGGAAAGTATGAGTGTTGGTGACTGTGGAGACACTGTATCGGTGGTAAAAAAAAAAAGACATTAGTAGGTTAGATGTCCTCTGAAAAGAAAGAGTCAGAAATTCAAAAGTAGGTATAGACTTCAGAATTTATCTGCAAATCCCACTCGTTTAGTATTTATAATCTAATCTGCTGGGTTTTATGAGGCAAAATGAAAAATGTGAGGCACTGCTTAAGGCTAAAAATAAGAGTGAGACATTCTGACTTACAAGACTAAGAGGCCAATAAAGCTAATGTGAGAAATACCATCCTTTAAAAACTCCCTGGCCTGTGTGCTCAGTTGTTTGGGCATCATCCAGTGCACCAAGAGGTTGCCTGTTCGATTCCAATTCCCCATCCCTGGCCAGGTCCTGATCTTACATCAATGTTTCTCTCCCCCTCTCCCTTCATCTTTCTTTAGAGGTAAATTAAAAATAAGTAAATACAAATAAAATAAATAAAAATTAATACATGTTCATTTATGAGCTTGATCTCTAAAAAGAATCTTGTTTTGAGAAACAAATTTTTGTCCATGTATTTGCTCACATTCTCTATAATTATGTAATTGATGCTGGGAAGTGTACAATTATCATCTCACTAGTCATCAAATCTAAGGAATGTTAGATATTAAAAGGCAATTTCATTTGAAAATGACATATTGCTGAGGAGATGACTAAAAAAAACAGATACCATATCCCTATTGAGGGGCACTCTTTAGAAATATAAAGTTTATTTTGAATATTTTCTAGTAAGGGATTTTAAACTGCATGTGCAAAATGAGAATGAGGAGACTTGGAAATTTTGTGATTATATTTATCTTCCCATTTAAAATGATCAATTACATATTCTCAATAAATTCTCTTAAAAGCAAAAAAAAAAATATTTAAACTAATCACTTCCTAATTATTTAACTAAGCTTTCCTATTATACATGCTCTAGGAGTTACTACATCTATTGTATCAATGTGCTAAAAATGCCATGTAATGGTGGATTACTACACATCTCTTCCCAAACTTACATTCAGGGTTATCATGTTGGTGTCATAAAATTGACCATGGGTGGGTGTGTCTACAACACATAAATTGTCTAATGCCATAACTCAGTGATTGATATATTCAGTAATTATTGTGTCATTTTATAAAATGATAGGGAAAGTTTCATAATGACACTTAAAATGATGTTGTATCCTGTAGCTGTTAGACTATGAATAGCACAAAAAAATGTGGACTTTTTTCCCAGTATTCAAAAACTATTAAGTGATTTACCAAAGAAGTCACTCATTTCATTGATTAATGAGGGAAGTTTGAACATGCACATGTCTTCAGTGTTCCACTTTTGTTTTACTCTGAACATAAACAAAAATATCAATCAGCATTTCTGTCAGAACTACCCATGTTTTTCAATGATGTGAATGGCAACTTTGTTGAGTAGGCTAGTGATAAACATTTATTCATAACCTGAATTTGAGAGACTAGTGCCCATAATAAAATTACTAAATAGATTTTTAAAGAAATAGCAATTCAATTTGAAGTTATATAGATAGAACTTTTAATAAAGAATACTGCATATTTTACTATTATTTTTTGTAATTTGTTTTACATGTCCCTATGTTAGCAAACTTTATAATAAACTAATATATGGATATATTCATAGCCCCAGACATAATTTTTAAATATTTATCCGCTGAAAGAATAAGCCTTATTACTGCCAACTTTTGTTTTTTATCTGGGTAAAATTGGAGCTGTTATAAAGTGTTGAATAGAAGAATGGCAAGGTCTGACTAATAGTTTATAAGAATAATTTTTCTGCTATTGTATTGATAATAGATTGATGGTCATTACCTATTATCACTTACCCTGGATTTTTAGATTGTTTAAATCTCTAGATAAAAAAAAAAAAAATAAACAAAAATGCCTGACCAATGAGTTGTGGGTAGAAGTAATGGGAATACCTTTCAGAATATGGCTTTAGAAAGGAGAAGTCAATTATGTTTCTGTTTTACAGATAAGGAAACTGAGACAGGTGAGTTTAAGTAATTTATCAAACGTTATATAATCAGTAAATAACAAACATGTTCCAAACTCTAGAATCTATGCTGGAAACCACTATATTATGGTGCCTTACAGTGTGTGAAGATTTTCTTTTATACCAGTGTGGGAAGCACACCAGGGTCCCCAGATAGTCAAGGCCAATGGGAGCACAGAGGCCTTGTTGTCAATACACCAGAATGGTCAAGGCTGCTCTGAGCATGAGCCTAATTGGGGTTCCCAAGGCCAAGATATCATAAACAGCTACAAGGCCACAGTGATCACACGGTACACTATGCCCTTCTATAACCCAAATACGATTGATGTAACTATCGACACGAATCCTTCTTTGTCTCTGAGCATATACAGGTTACTGACCAGGAGTCTGCTACAAGCAGAAGAGTGTGAAGATGAAGCTGGGAGTGAAACAGAGGTGGTAGGCACAGAGAAGGAAGCTCCTATGTGTGCAGGAGAGGCTAGAGAGCTCAAAAGGAGCTGAGAGCTGCTCCTGCTACGATGTAAGGTGAAGAGCTCAGAGAGCTTAGATATAGCTGCCATCTAACCAGCCAGTGTGCCGGGCAGGGGAGACAGGAGAGGCTGCTGAGACAGAGAGCTTGGGTACCGCTATGACGTGAGGCGGTGAGTCTAGGGGGACAGCATGGAACTGCTCAGATAAGGACTGTGGGTACAGAGACTAATGCTGCTTTGTAGGAGAGATATGTATTCACCGGCCAGTGTCTGGCTGCCTGCCTGTATGGACTTTGCTGTGAAGGATTGTCTTGTCTGATGGCTGCGTGGCCACTGGCTTCAGCAATAAAGACTCATTCTTATACACCCACAGCTTCTCATGGCTTCTCTGTCTAAGACCCGGCGTCCTAGGAGGTCCAGCCCCAGGCAGAGGGGCTCGGACTCAGCACCTGTCACTAGTGAGCAGGGCCTAAAGGAGGAACTTGGACTAAGTTCCCAACAGTTAGCACAGTGGGCAGGGTTTGAGAAAGACCTGCCCTGGCGTAGTCGGGAAGAATTTAGAGGAATACATGGAGTCAGAGCAAGTCAGAGCAGCAGTGCCAAGAGTGCGCCTGGTGCCTCTGACAACCAGTATGTGTGAGACAGTGGTTTAAAATCAGTTGAGAATTTAAATTTCCAGTGTATACATTAATCGGTCAATATAAGTTTATTTAAAGTCAAGATGGGTGGGTAGATGGATGGGTAGATGACTTGTTTTATGGATCAGAGACTGCTGCAAGATATGTAACAGCCTCTGTCTTCTTAGGTACCTTATATTTCACACTGGCATATATGTAATTTGAAGTAAATAAAACTTAACATTTGGTTGGGAGTGTGTAATTGTACACACATTAATATAAATATACACATTTTATAAGTAGGTGTGTTTGTGTGTAACTACGTGTTGCTAACAAATTAATTTCCAAAATGTATATGCCTAAATGATTATTTTCAGTTTATCCCAAATTTAGTTTATGTAATTTTTTAATTCAGAATTGATGAAGCTGTTATTCTAAGTTTCAAATGTTATTCAAAAAAAATAACTTAGTTGGCTTTATTTCTAAAGAAATATAAAGGCATGCTTAGAACTATTAAGTGATTTAAAAACTTCCAGAATGCCTAGTTATTTTCCTCCAAAATGTAAAAATAATAGACACAACCATGGATCTTGACTTTCTGAATGATAAATAAGGGTCTCTGAAGTCTAACTCCTTTGCATTTGCTTTCTGTAGGCTCAGCACAATCACTGCCAACAGTCTCAAAATATGAAATATTTCAAGGAACTTTATACAAAACCTGTCAATAATTTAATTTGTAGATAAGATGAAACCAGGAGAGCAGCAAAAATTGACAACATTTCTGAAAGAACACTATATTGTTATAAAATGCCAAAGTCTACGCCTGAAAAAGCATTTAGGAGAAAGTTTTTAAATTACCACAGCTATCCTGCTTTAATTTAATGTGTACCTCTCTGTTGCTATAAATGATTTGAGTGGGTAGACGCTGCTTGACAAGCCCATTTTAGCGTCAGAATAGGTCATCAAAGAGAAAGTTATTGAAGGCACCCTCTTTTACAAAACTTCAAATTGGATGAAGACATTTGAGGAAAGAAGAATTCAATATTTCTCTAAAGCACCAAAACAGATTTTATTGAATCAGTGAGAAAGTAGAGCACAGGCCTTGTGTAATATACCTATGATAACATGTGTGGCTTCCTACGGAAGGAAGAAAGCAATTTTTGCAAGACAGGGCTGTTTTGCTGGAGAGTTTAAGAAGGTTGCCTCTGGAGTCAGATCCCACTAACATCATGAATTATCCCCTTATTAGTCATGAGAAAATGGTCAAATTGCTTAAAATCACTAAGCTTCATTTATATAACTTTAAAAATTAAAACAAATGGCAAGTAAAATATTTAACATGGTTTTGGACACATAGTACATGATCCCCCCTCCCAATAATAAATAGTGACATTGGAACTAGTAAAAACTGATGTGGTGGAGTTAATGTGTTCTTTTGGAGTTTAGTAAGAAATAAATAAGTTCTTTAAGAAACAGTAATAGTAGAGGATCTTAAAATACCATGCAGTATAAGGCACATTTCATTTCAGAATACCATTTGAGTTCAAATACAGAACTCCCTGAAGATTTAAAAGGCAGTTACCTTAGTAATCACCACAGCTGAATCATAATGTGCATTTCTAGACATTTCTTACTAAATGGTCTGAATAAATGTAAATGGGTGTGAGACACCAAGTTTAGTACTACACACAAGTGCAGGTACATGTAAATCAAATTATTTATTAAAGTTAGTTAAAGTCAATTTGTCCTTCTGTATATCCTGTGGGTGCTGAATTGAAAGCTGGAAATTAGGCCATGCTCATGTGTCCAGAACTGTGGTTTAGATTCCATTAGAGTACTAGGGGTTTGGATGAAGTAGCTCGAGGCTCACAGAAGTGACATTCAGGAATATCATCCTTACAGGTAACTTCAATGTAAATGAACATATTTCTTTTTATGATATCACATATAACATCTGACTTTCCTTTTCAAAAAGTTATCACAAAAATTTATTAAATACAAAAAAGCATTTTTGTTTATTTTTATTACTTATTTTTATCTGGCAATTACATATAGTTAGGTAATATACATGTGTGCCTACACACATACACCTATACATATGCATATGGAATTGGGGGAAATAATAAGGAATAAATAAAAAAACAATCACAAGATTTCATCCTAAATCAACCAAAACAAAATATCAACTTAAATAAATAATGGATCTGTTTATCTCACACACACAGAAAGGTGGATGTAGAAAACTCAAGCTAGTACCATGGATTAAGTGGATCTCGGGATCCAGGTTCTTTCCTTTTCCTACTCTGCTGCCTTCGCATATCACAATGGTCTACCAGTAAAGCTGGCTTCCAGGGATCAGATCTCGAATCCAGGCAAAAAGTGATAAAGCTAAATAGAGGGGGAAACAAGTGTTCTGCTGATTCCATCCATCTTTAAAGTGATTACCTGGAGTTTTACCGAGCATTTCTGCTTATGGTTCATCTTTTAGAACTGGGCTCTTGGGGACCCTAGCTGGGAGAGTAGGTGGAGGTCAGGGTTAGGGTTAGCATTTTACAATCTTACCTAATAATAGATAAACATGTAAATTGACCATAACTCTGCTACATCCACAGCCAATCAGAGTGAGTATGCAAATTAGAAGGCGAAAGATGGCGGCTGCCCAGCTGCTCCAGGCGCAGAGTGGCCAGGCGGGGCAGGACGCCTGCTATGAGAGGGAGGGCAGGGGGCGAAGGGATCTACATGAGTGGAGGGCCACAGCAAAGACAAGACTGCAGACTCCAGAGTCTGCAGCAAAGATGAAGATGGCAGACTCCGGCCAGAGCGAAGGCTTGGGTCCCGGGTGCCAGAGGAAAACCGGTGCTGGAAGCCAAGGGAAGGAAGGCCTATTGCACGAATCTCTTCGTGCAATGGGCCTCTAGTGTTATAATAAAGAAACCCAAGGCAGGCCAGGGCTGTGGATGACTTTGGATAGCCAATCATTCTGCCTGTCACAGTAAATCTATCATTCAGATATTTCAAATTATGGAGGTATTTCATTATTTATATAGCTTTAGAAGTGAAACATACTATTTTATACTAGAGGCCCGGTGCACGAAATTCGTGCATGGGGGAGGTGTCCCTCAGCCCAGCCTGTACCCTCTCCAATCTGGGACCCCTCGAGGGATGTCCGACTGCCCAGTGGGATCGGGCCTAAACAGGCAGTCAGACATCCCTCTCACAATCCAGGACTGCTGGCTCCCAATTGCTCATCTGCCTGCCTTCCTGATTGCCCCTAATTGCTTCTGCCTGCCAGCCTGATCACCCCCTAACCACTCTGCTGCCAGCCTGATTGATGTCTAACTGCTCCCCTGCCAGCCTGTTTGCCCCCAACTTTCCTCCTCTGCTGGCCTGGTCACCCCTAACTGCCATCCCCTGCAGGGTTGATTGCCTCCAACTGCCCTCCCTTGCAGGCCTGGTGCCTCCCAACTGCCCTCCCCTGCTGGCCATCTTGTGGTGGCCCTCTTGTGTCCACATAGGGGCAGGATCTTTGACCACATGGGGGCAGTCATATTGTGTGTTGGATTGATGGTCAATCTGCATATTACTCTTTTACTAGATAGGAGGATAGAGGCCTGGTGCACGGGTGGGGGCCAGCTGGTTTGCCCTGAAGGGTGTCCTGGATCAGGTTGGGGTTCCCTTGGGTTGTGGAGAGGCCTGGGCAAGGGGCCCGTGGTGGTTTGCAGGCCAGCCACGCCCCTGGTGACCCAAGCAGAGGCCCTGGTATCTGGAATTTATTTACCTTCTATAATTGAAACTTTTTAGCCTGGAGCAGAGCCAAGCCTCCTGCTGGATCTGTGGCTGCTGCTTGGATTTGTTTACCTTCTATAATTGAAACTTTGTATCCTTGAGTGGAGGCCTGGGCCCGCCAGAGTGTGTGGAAAGCTTAGCTTCTTCTGTTGCCAGGGAAACCCAATGGTAGCCATCTTGGCTGGGGTTAATTTGCATACTCGCCCTGATTGGCTGGTGGGCGTGGCTTGGCTGGTGGGCGTGGGTTATGTAGCGGAGTAATGGTTAATTTGCATATTACCTTTTCATTAGAGAGGGTTAGTTTTGTCAACATTACTATAGTTTAGATATTGAATTATAACATAAAATTAAATACAAGCAAGTAAACAAAGACATTTCCTTGTATTTAGAGTGATCCTCTCATTCCCAAAGACATTTGTAATCAATGTCTAATTTTTCCCAAAAAACAATTATATTTTTTGAAAATTAAAAACATTTATTTTTATTGATGATTTCAGTAATTCTATAGGCTGGCTAAAGGAGATTCTTATCATTGAAAACCTTTAAAAGATTCTTCATTTTATTTGTTGTGACTAAAACCATGTAATATTTAATAGTGTTGAAAGCATTAAATGATGATCCATTGCTTCCTATATCCAGGATGTCCCCCAAAAGTGAATACCCACTTTAACAGCTGATAGCTCAATTTTGAAAATGAAATGTACTTTAATAAACACTGCCTTTATAATTATTCAAAGTGTGTGTATACATTTTTGGGGGACACCCTATAGTTTATAGCTCAAAGTTCCTACCTAAGGAACTCCAAAAACAAATAATTTCAAAATCCTTCTCCCAATTTCTCAGAATTACCACAGAACTTTTTAATTCAAAGAGTTTCTCCATTAAATGACACAAATTAAATAGGCTAAGTTGCAGCTAATTGTAGAACCCATATTTCCACGGGATTCAGTATCAGAATAGAAAATACATAATTCTTATGGGAAATGTATGCTAGAAAGTAAAGAAATATTATTATCTTGGTTATATTTAAATTACCATAGTTCCTTATGTAGTGTGGTAGGTAGAATAATGGTCCCTCCAATATGTCCATGCACTTATCCCTGGAACCTATGAATATGTTACTGTGTATGATTTTAAAGATGTGATTAAATTAAGGATCTTGTAATGATGATATTATTCTTAATTATCCAGGTGTGCTCAGCCTAATTATATAGGTTCTTATCAAGAAAGCGGTTGGGAAGTCAGTCAGAAAAAAAGATGCGAAGATAAAAAAAAGGTCAGAGAAGAAAGAAGATGCTATACTGTTGGCTTTGAACATGGAGGAAGGGACCACAGGCCAAAGAATACAGGTGATCTCTAGGAAGTGGAAAAGACAAGGAAATGGATTCCTTCATTGAGCCTCCAGGGGGAATGCAGTACTGCCCCACCTTGACTTTAAGATTTGTGACATCTGAAATTGTGGGATTATAATTTATATTGTTTTAAGCCACTAAATTTGTGGTAATTTGTTACAGCAGCAACAGGAAACTAATACATATATTTTGAGACTTGTAGAACTGTAAGAATTAATTTTTGTGGGTGGTATATCTTAGATTCCAACATTTGTTTGTTTTCCTTCACCTGAATGGTGCAGTATTTGTGAAGGGCTTTCTTACTACTCTAACATTTCCCCCTCCTCCAATGTGACCTTATTGCTAAAGTGTAAGTACATCATTTGCATTTCCATTCAGAAAAAAACTGAATCTTTCTAATTTCTATTTTTGTTTTCCTGCATAACTAACACAGGTACTTTCATCATTACTGCTACTGGGCAAGTATTTCTGTAGGAAGTCTGTAGGAAGTATTATTCAATTGTTTATGGGCAAGCCAAATACAGGTTTATTGTATTCTAAAGGTCAGTGCACAATTATTGGGGTTACTAATTGACTTTAATTTTTTATGGGACTTTCATAAACTTGTAGTATATTTTCAGTATGCACATGCTATACAAATGATTTAACAATTGGCAGTATTTCAGAAGTCCTGAAGAAAACCGCCTGGATAAAAGCCACTCGTGAACTATGGAATGTCTCATCAAGGCTAGGTTCCACACAGATTGCAACGAGAAATTTCTATGTTGTAGAACAATCTCTGTGATGGAAAAAAAGTAAAAAATAAAGGAATAATGTTGTGGTTATAATCTGGGGAGGGGGGGAAGGGTGCTTTGGTGATTTTACTTCTGCCATTTGTCTGGCTTTAAATAAATTGAAAATTTAACAGAGAACTGTATCATTATAATTAAAGATACTGTACTCCATTGTTTATTGACAGATCATAGATGTAGCAAAAATCATGTTACTTCAAAACTTATTCTATAAAATTATTTCAATCTCTGCTACTTTCTAACAATAATTTTTATTGTGTATGTTCAGAGGCTTTTTTTTTTATCATTAGCAGACTTTAGCAGGGGTTCTACACAACAAAGTTTTCTTCAAGACATGAGGTTCTGCAGACCTTTGCAATCACTCCACTGCTGTTCTTAACAAGTGTGCTTTTTGCTACAATGACTATAAAGAACCAACTTATAAAAGAGTAATCTTTTAAGCATGTAGAAACCAGTGTCTAAATTGTTCATATAGTTAAGAAAATATTTGTATATCCTATATGTTTCTCTCTCTCTATTTTTCCCCTAATGTTACAGTTGATGTTTAATTTCATTTGCTTCTTCATTATGAAGCGAAATTTAATTTTATTTGGGCAAAATTTCAATATTATGGTATGGTACTTGATGAATAAATCATATATGTATTTTAAAAGTATATATTTATAGTATATATTTAATGTATATATAAATGCATATGTATATATGTGCACTTGTATACATTTATATGTTTATATGCATGTGTGTGTGTACCATTAGGACTTTGTGCTCTAAACTGTCTAAAAACCATATGTTTATATAAGCAAACTCACAAATTTACAAATACATTATTTGCATTAATCACTATGTCTATTAAAATAGGTATACCAATAATTTCCAAACAATATGTAATAATTCAAAATTACAATTGCATAAATTAAGTTAGATAATAAGTACTGAGTATTCTTTCAGATACTCATTTAGTAATTTAAAGATTATAAAATTCAAACGTTCTACATTTGTGATGCCAGAATCACTTCAACAATTCACTACAAGCCCAGTAAACTCTCAATAGCAAAATAATTTGTCTTTTTTTACAGAGAGCAACCGGAATATTTGCACTTTTTCATCCCCTAAAAAGGTAAACTAAATTAGGCACATCCATTACTGAGGTTTAAAGCAAGGTAAACAAGGTAAAGGGGTTAGTGGCAGTTATATTAGCAATGACACAAATGCAAGTATGTATGTCTGGTCATGAGAAAAGAAAATGCTCTTAAAAATATGCAAGAATGGATGGAATGATACTTCCTTGAATTTCATCCTTTTTGCACTTTGAAAATTATTTTATTTTTTAAAAACTATATTTTATTTATTTAATTTTTTATTTTTTACAGAGAGAAAATGAGAGAGACAGAGAATTAGAAACATTGATGAGAGAGAAACATAGATCAGCTGCCTCCTGCACACCTGCTACTGGGGATGTGCCTGCAACCAAGGTACATGCCCTTGACTGGAATCCAACCTGGGACTTTTCATTCCGCAGGCCGCACTCTATCCACTGAGCCAAACCGGTCAGGACTGAAAATTATTTTATTTACTAGAGGCCCAGTGCACGAAATTCGTGCACGGGGTGGGGGTGTCCCTCAGCCCAGACAGCACCCTCTCCAATCTGGGACCCCTCGACAGATGTCCGATTGCCCATTTAGGCTCGATACTGCCTGCCTGCCTGATTGTAGCTAACTGCTTCTGCCTGCCAGCCTGATCACCCTCTAAACACTCCCTTGCCAGCCTGATTGACACCTAACTGCTCCCCTGCCAGCTTGATTGCACCTAACTGCTCTCCCCTGCCTGCCTGGTCACCCCTAACTGCCCTCCCGATCCAGCCTGGTCACCCCTAACTGTCCTCTCTTGCAGGCCTGGTCGCCCCCAACTGCCCTCCTCTGCTGGCCCAGTAACCTCTAACTGCCCTCCCTTGCCAGCCTGGTGGCACCTAACTGTCCTCCCCTGCAGGCCTGGTCAGCCCAACTGCTCTTCCCTGCTTGCCCTGTCATCCCTAAATTCCCTCCCTTGCCAGCCTGGTCGCCCCTAACTGCCCTCCCCTGCAACCCTGAATGTGCTTAACTGCCCTCCCCTGCCGGCCTGGTCGCCCCTAACTGTCCTCCCCTGCAGGCCTTGTCACCACTAACTGCCCTCCTCTGCTGGCCTGGTCACCCCTAACTGCCCTCCCCTACCAGTCTGGTCACCCCTAACTTCTCCCCTGCAGGTCTGGTCACCCCCAACTTCCCTCCCCTGCCGGCCTGGTCACCCCTAACTGCCCTTCCCTGCAGGCCTTATTGCCCACAACTGCCCTTGCTTACAGGCCTTATCGCCCACAACTGCCCTTGCTTGCAGGCCTGGTCCCTTCCAACTTCCCTCCACTGCCAGCCTGGTGGCCCTTAACTGCCCTCCCCTGCAGGCCTGGTCGCCCCCAACTGCCCTCCTCTGCTGGCCTGGTCCCTCCCAACTGCCCTCCCCTGCAGGCCTGATCGCTCCCAACTGCCCTCCCCTGCAGGCCTGGTCCCCCCCAACTGCCCTCCCCTGCAGGCCTGATCGCTCCCAACTGCCCTCCCCTGCAGGCCTGGTCCTTCCCAACTGCCCTCCCCTGCTGACCATCTTATGGTGGCCATCTTGTGTCCACATGGTGTGGCCATCTTTGACCACATGGGTGCAGCCATCTTGTGTGTTGGAGTGACAGTCAATTTGCATATTAGACTTTTATTATATGGGATATTCTTAGATTTATTAATCAACAACAGCCTGTGAAGGAGATGTCACTATCTGACTTAATGGAAAGGTTCTGAGCATTTTCCCAGTTCACTGGACCAGTGACTGGAGAAGCATAGACTCTGTTATGCTGGTCCTATGTGCAGTGTTCTTTCTGGCCCTACATGATGTTTTATTGGAAACTGGATTCTTTTACTTGGACTTTCCTTCATATCAGTAGTAGTAATAATAATAATTTGAGTAGGCCTACTAAAAAATTAGGAGACTAAATATTTAGACACTCTTCTTGTTTCTTTTCAAAGTTTTAATGTCTTTCAAAGAATCTTTTAGTGAATTTACACCCTCTGTATATGTATATATAATGAATCAAATGAACCAGGATACCGTACATTTTATCAGAAGAGTTTGCTAAGGCCCAACTATAAGCTTTCCCAAGATATCTTTGCTTAGGCAAATTGTGTACTAACTTAGATTGTCTTTAGAGTCATCAGAAAACTCTCTATTCTGTGGTGAGTTTGCTTGGACCCATGGAGATAAAGGCCTAAAGTGCATTTGTGATAGGCAGAATAATTACCAACGCCTTGAATTCTCTCTGAGACACTGTGGGTCACAAATATTAATACCCCTATTAGTATTTTTCACTTTTAGCCTTACATTCAAAGTCTACAGACTGAAGAAACAAGCAGTGTTTTATGTTTTTTCCCTCTGCTTTTCTTATTACTAAGTAAATTGAATATATTGTGTGAAATGTGGTAGAGAATCATTTATTCAGCATGTCTAATTGTTTGGAATAAAAACCTTTGGTAAGCTCTGCTGTGTGCAAGGCCAAGGGAGAGATTTGTATTGCTTCTGGGGACCTAAGCAGGCATGTAAGAAAAGAATGGAAATAAAAGAATTTGAGAGACATTGAATATCTTAGGCCTTGAGGTGGATGATGGGTCTTACAACCATATTTGGTATAAGCGGAGCTATTGTGAAAATTTGTTTAGGGAGTTGAGTTTTGTACACAATAGGTAAGGGAGAAGAAGAGAAAAACTGCTAATGGCAGCAGAAGGAGATGTAAGCTTCAAAGTCATATTAGTTAGGGTAACAGATTTGAAGAACATTATTTTGAAAGTTGAACTTATTTACCATTAGTTGTTAAATAAATTGCATGGTCTTGATCTGACGATGACACAGCTTTTAATAACAGCAAAGTGTTTAAAGTAGTTGTTACAGGTATTTTAATAATTTACCCACCCACCTGGAATGCAGGAGTATACTCCTTATCCACATCCTTGCCAGCATTTTGATATTGTAATTATTTTTAATTGTATCCACCCTAATGGTTGTGTTGTGTTATCTTATTTTGGTATTTGTTTTTTCATGGTAGTCAATGATGTTATAAACCCTTTAATAAGTTTATTAGTCTTTTGAATATCTACCCTTATGAGGTGTCTGTTAAATTTTTTGTACCATGTTTATTTGGTGTTTTATTTGTATAGACTTCTAGTGTTTTATTTATTTATTTATTTATTTACTTACTTACTTACTTACTTATTTATTCTAGATGTAAGTTTTTGCCTATTATGTTTATTGCAGAGATCTTTGCCAATATTGAGAGAGTATACTAAGAAAGAGAAAAACATGCAATTCAAGAATTAGGGAGTTTCAATGAAAGAAAGGTGAAGGAAACTCCTAAGATCATGGTGAGAAGAAATATTAGAATAACAATTACACAGAGAGTCTAAATCACAATCAATCCAGACTATTTTGGGAGGAAAAATTTTATTAAAAGGTAGGTGAAAGTTGTTGATGGACTTATAAAAATGTAGAAAAAGACTGGTCTAGAAAAGAAAAGGTATTAATAATATACTACATGGTAAAGCATGCAATATGAAATCTTATGTTAGGTTTATTTCTGAAAAGTTAGTTTTACCTCATTTGTGACATAATGAAATTGGAAAGATGGAAAAGTAACAAGTGATATTTAAAAAAATAATGGCTAAGTCATTATCTACCATAACAAGTAAGAAATGGATAAAATTGATTAATCCAAGTACATTTATACTATTTATTAATGTGAAAACTAAAACTAGGAAGAATTGAAATGTTTGCATCTGGGATCAGGATGGGGTGGTGGCATGAAGGGGTAGAATAGAGAATTACATGTGTTTAAGTTTGTAAAGATAATATTAAATGTATTTGTTTTTATCTTTTTAAAATATATTTTTATTAATTTCAGAGAGGAAGGGAGAGGGAAAGAGAGGTAGAAACATCAATGATAAGAGAATCATTGATCAGCTGCCTTCTGCATGCCCCACAATGGGGATCGAACCTGCAACCCAAGCATGTTCCCTGACCTCTGACAGGGAACTCACACCATGACTTCCTGGTTCATAGGTTGACTCTCAACCACTGAAATCTTTTTTTAAAAATATATTCTATTGACTTTTTTACAGAGAGGAAGGGAGAGGGATAGTTAGAAACATCGATGAGAGAGAAACATCGATCAGCTGCCTCTTGCACACTCCCCACTGGGGATATGCCCACAACCAAGGTACATGCTCTTGACCAGAATTGAACCTGGGACGCTCTATCCACCGAGCCAAACCGGTTAGGGCCACTGAAATCTTATAACTTAGGTTTATTTCTGAAAGTTTTGATTGTATTTTATTATTTTTGTTGTTTTTATTAATATTTTATTTAAAATTTCAATTTGGACAGTTTTTCTTCAGTAAAACATTAAGCTTAATTATTGGGAAGAGTTCAAGGTTTAGAGAATTGTTACCAATTATTTTGAAATTAAGCTCATGTTTACTTAAACTAGTATTTTAAATTTTAATAGCCATAAAATTACCAGAGTCATTGTTTTATTTTTTGTTAGATTTTTATACATTATTATAGATTACTTTTATAGATGTGGATATAAAAGCTTTACTTCCTTTTCTTCAGAAAAAATATTTCAAATACATTTCAATATAAAAATTCTAAATATTATTATTTTCCTACATATATTTTTTCAGATTTTTTTCTAAAATAACAATTATTTGCAGCATCCCCTCTTGTGTTTGTTTGTTTATTCATTTATTTTTTATTGTTGACATTATTGTATATGTCCCCATTTTCCCCCACCCTTTGGCCACTTCACCTAGCTCCTGCCTCCCCTTCCCTCTGGCCATAACCATACTGTTGTCCACATCTATGGTTTATGCCTATATATTCCTTGGTTAATCCTTTTAATGTGCTGACTTCATCACATTCTCATCAGCATTGCATAATACATAATTTGCAATACATTTTGAAATATTGTAAGCCTAATTTATTTTCTTGAATATTAATGTTTATTTAGTTATATACATACACATATATTAATTATATATTTTGTCAGGTTATAGCTATACAAACCTATTTGTTCTTTATTCATTACAGATATTAACTTTCTCATATTTAAGGATAACATATTTCTTAATAGTTTTTTCAGTTTTGTTCTTTTGCTTTCTGTAAAAAATTAAAGTTTTTATTTGAAGCAATAAATAGTATTTTGTGTAGTTCATTTAATTTCACCAAGAGTTAGAATGTTATCAAGTGTGTAATTTTTCATCAATGTGATGATCATTTTATTTTTTACTAGAGGCCCAGTACACGGGACTACAGGAGGGCTCCAGGGTGTGTCTGGCCTTCTCAGCTGGACCCCAACAGCAATCTAACCTACCAGTTGGAGCATCTGTCCCCTGATGGTCAGTGCTTGTCATAGCAAATGGTTGACCAATTGGTCAGACACTTAGCATATTACACTTTTATTATATAGGATAATCAATCTTTAGTTCATTTATACTTGCTTGTTTTTGCTGTTTTATACTATGCAATTCATGGTCTAATTTATCATGAATATTTACTATTCAAAATCAAGATACATCATGTGAAACCATGCAAAATCTTTCTTCCCTCTATTTTTAGACATTTGATGCTCTTTTTAAAATGTATATTCTTATTGATTTCAGAGAATAAAGGAGAGGGCTAGAGAGATATAAACATCAATGATAAGAGAGAATAATTGATTAGCTGCCTCTTGCACTCCCCCAACTGGGGATCGATCCCACAACCTGGGCATGTGCCCTGACCGGGAATCAAACTGTGACCTCCTGGTTCATAGGTTGACACTCAACCCCTGAGCCATGCCAGCCGGGCTAATGCTTCCTTTTGATTTCATTATTTTGTGCTGTTTATCCTTGCTTTCTTCTTTTTTTTTTAAAAAAAAAAAAATTGCATTGATTTAATTATACTGGCTTCAAATTGTAATACTCTGTATGTCCATAACACTCTGTCATGCTTAGAAGTGACCCTAATTCTGATTATTTTGAACCATTAAAAAATGTTGGGCTTAATCACATGGGCAAAAAGCTTAAAGAAATGGAATGGGCTGTCTTACTTTCTCTTCCCTTAATTCTTTCATTGTAGGTTTATGAATTCATGTCATTGGAGTGTTGGCTGCTGACAGAGGCCTGCGTTCTCTCAGTGCAGTGAGGTATGGGGTGCCTACCAAGTTAAAAAGTGGGTGGAAAAAAAGCGTGTTAAGAAAATCTGACATGGATAAGGCTCAAATTCCAATTAGAACACAGAATATTGATATACTGATTTAGACATCTTTAAGAAAAATTATTTTCAATTATTTTTAAATGATCCCAGAATTTGAGAAGTTGGACATCATTCAAGTAACGATGTTTATTCTTTGAATGACAGTTAAGAAAATGAAAAGGCAAGCCATGGAACAGAAGAAAATATATAAAATGATAAATCTGACAAAGCACTTTATTGAAGGCTATATAAAGGCTTTTTCACATAGCTCAATAGTAACAAAACAAACTACCAAACTTGAAAAATGGGAAAATTATTTAACAGATACTTCAAAAATGTATACATATATATATGTGTATATATATATATATATATACATACATACATATGTATATATATATATGTGTGTGTGTGTGTGTATACATATATATGTGTCCATATATATATGTGTGTGTGTGCATATACACATATATAGAATTGTCCAATAAACCCAAGATAAAATGCCCAACATTTTAATCATCAGAGAAATGCAGACTAAAAGAATAATAAGATACTATTACACACCCATGAGAATGGAGAAAAGTAATGAGGCTGACAATACAAGGTGTTGTTGAGGATATGAAGCAAGTGGAAATCTCATACCAAGTTGGTGACAATATAAAATAGTATAATCCTACCTAATAATAGACAAATATGCAAATTGACCGTACCTTCACTATGCCCACGATTGGCCAGGAGGCGCGGGGGGCAGGACTTGGGGGGGCCGGGGTAGCTGATTGGGCCAGTGGGGCGCTGAGCTGCGTCGCCAGCAGCAGCACGAGCTCAGCGTCTGTGCCATGGCTGTGCTGCGGCACAGAAGGGGCCTCTGGGGCACCGAGCTGACGTCCCGCCGCGCGGAACCATCAAAAGCGGGGGAGCTGAGTGCCTGAGCGGACAGGAACTCAGCTCCCCCGCAATCAAAAGCAAAAGTGTGGGAGCTGGGTGCCTGTCCGCTCAGGCAGCAGGCCTTTCAGAAGCCTCTGCCACTCCAGAGGCTTCTGAAAGGCCTGGTGCACCAGCGATCGAAAGGAAAGCGTGGGAGTTGGGTACCTGTCCACTCAGGCACCAGCGGACAGGCACCCAGCTCCCCGCGATCAAAAGCAAAAGCATGGGAGCTGGGTGCCTGTCCACTCAGGCAGCAGGCCTTTCAGAAGCCTCTGCTGCACCGGAGGCTTCTGAAAGGCCTGGTGCACCAGCGGACAGGGACCCAGCTCCCCATGATCAAAAGCAAAAGCGTGGGAGCTAGGTGCCTGTCCACTCAGGCACCCAGCTCCCCTGTGATCGAAAGTGAAAGCGTGTAGGGCACCCTACACGTGCATGATTCAATCATGCACTGGGCCTGTAGTAATTTCATAAAGTCATTTGGCATTATCCTAAAATGTTAAGCATATACCTATCTTCTGGCCCTACCATTTGACTCCTAGGTATTTACCAAAGGTAATAAAAACTTATGTAAATGCAAAAACATATAAGTAAATGTACATAGCTGTTGTAATAACAATAGCTCAAAGTTGGAAATGAATAGAATGTACTCTAATAGATAACTTAGTTGAAACTCATTGTATATCTATAAAATTAATAAAACATAACCTGAAACACATTCTAAGTTTGTTGTAAATTAAAGTGAGAGCCAAGTTCAATGCATATCCTAGCAAAACTGAAAAAAAGTGAATATTGTTTTTTAATAAAAAGAGTTCCTCTTTTTAAAATATTTTATAGTATATTACCAGAGGGACACATCTAATAGTTGTCCTGCCTATATTCAGACCACATGAGTGTCAGAAATAATTGAAATATTTTCTAAATACATTCAAGTCACTGTTTTTATGATTCTGTACATGGACTCTGTTTAATCATATATCCCAACATAGAATTTTGCAAAAAGCTGTAAAAAGTCAGTTCCCATGTGAGATACTATCTGTGCCTAACTACAAAGAACTTAAATGATGTAAATGTCAATTTACCTATGTCTAAATAACTTGTTTTTATGCACAGTGAGATTCCTATTAAATCCTTTTTCTAAAAGAAGTTAGATTTCAGCACAACAATTTCCTGCTGCTTTTTCGTATCACTCATTTTCTTCTACCATTATATTTGAAACTGCATCATTACTGTTTCAGAACATGAAATCATGATATGTGATAATGCTTTGAGGTAGAAGCACTGCAAATGAGAGTTTAAAGTCATAATACTTCTTTAGCCTTGTCTTCAGTTTGGGATTAAATATATGTTTTCTCTTTTCCCCTCCATTAGTATGTGGCTATAAAAGACCTCTGTGCTTTGAGCTTGAATCTTTATTTTTATCAAATTTAATTATAAATACTATATTTTCATCTCTATTTTATGTCTAAGCCTTCTTTCTGATATATAAATTCAGGGTTAAATTTGAGAATGTATACAGAATTTTTTCATAAGTAATAAAATAAAATAATATAAGCATTTTACATGACAAATAGCAATTTCTTCTTACCTTTCCAGAAATACCAGAAAAAATTTCAAGAGAGGCCATATCAGAAAATAAAACTGATATATACAATAAATCACCCTCAGTTCTCCAATGCCAAACAATGTCATGACAAAAACTGGAAGGATATTACTCAAGTGCTCCAGTGTATAATAATTTTGGTACTTTTCCTCCACATCTAGTAATAAAATCCTACTAGTATTTAAAGTTGTACACTAGATTTTTACTTTTGTAAAAGAAAATTCAATCTATGCTTTTCAAAAAGTCAAAAAGAAGAAAAAAATAATAAAAGTCAAAAAAGCAAGATTTCATCTTCTTTGCACATATTAAATTAGAACACAATAAAACGGTTAGATATCTGTCATAAAGACGACTTTTAATAAAATTGTTTTTAAGCTTCCATCTGTCAAATTAGTAGAAGTACAACTTTCTAATCTCATAGATTTTTAATAGCTAACATATATTGAGTGCTTACTATAGAAACATAACTTTAGCAATTAATACTACCTAATGTTTTAATAATCTAATAAAGAGTGAATCAGTTTTTATAAACTAAAGGAATTAAATTTGGACATACGTTAAAGACATTTAGATGGAATTGCTATCAATGATAATCTTGCAATCTAAATCAATTCTGAATCAGATATTCCACATTGCTATTACTGATATTTAGAGATGTAAAAATTAACACATGCTGACGAGGACAAATGGGACTGTTGTTATCTTGAGCTCTTCATTTATTTTACCTTGATTTATTTGGAATGGAGACCTTGTTGTGTGTGTGTGTTTTGTTGTGTGTTTTTTTAAGTCATATATGTTGTCTAAAATAAAATGCATTTAAACTCATTTGAGAGAATGCCTCTTAGTTTAATACTTGGTTCAATACATCCTGTGTAGTGTTCCTGAGGAAGCTAGAGCCTGATTGTAGGGCACTATTGTAGAGCATCAGACTGTCTTCAGATAACTCCTACAGTGAAAACTGCTTCTGGGACTGGAATATAAAAAGCAAGGATCAAAAGACTTAATTCTGTGTTGAAGGAAAGGGAAAGACCATGCTCACAGCAGAGCCAAAATTAAAGTGAATTCCTCAGACATTTTATCACATACAAATGGAAATAGTTCACTTGGGTAGAGAGTACTAAAAGAATAAAAAAAGACTAATACAGTTGTATAAAAAATTAAGTTGGACAAGATCACGGAGCTTCTAAGTAAAATGTTAAAATTGAAATCCAAGTCTATCTGGCTCCAGGACTCAGGAACTTCTAGTTGCTAATTATATATTCAAGACTTCATTTGTCCCTGGAAATAACATTTACACGAACAAGGATATTACTTTTGTTCTTCATATTTACCAATGTGTATTTCATTTTTCATGCCATGGCCTACTCATGTAATTAAAACCATGTAACAATAAAAACAATGACATACACATATCACCATTTGTTAAAATATGTGATAAATGCTTTAAAAAAATCACTTTATTTGATACTAAAAGCTACCTTACAATTTCCATTTTAAATAAAAGATAACAAAAATTTAGAGAGGCAAAAGTCCCAGAACCATATTACTCAAGAGAACTTGTTAGAGATCGGATGTAAATTAAGTTCATGTTATGCGAAGTCCAAACAGGCTTTCAACCACTACGGCTTCATTGCCTCAGACAGTGATCCACTGAAAAAATATTTCCTACCTTCCCCTTCTCAATTGCTTAGATGTGACTCCCTTTTTGGTCTAATGATACATGTTTTTATTTCTGCAATCAAAGTATATCCATATATATCTGAAATTCTCTTTGCAAGAGGCCATGCAATACAGCTGTAAAAACATGGGTCAGGATAGCAGTAGACTAGACCTGGGGTTGAATCCATCTTCCCCACTAGCTTATTATTCACTACAGATAGGATAGTTGGCTTGTCTATATCCTAGTTCCCTGGTCGGCAAACTGCGGCTCGCGAGCCACATGCAGCTCTTTGGCCCCTTGAGTGTGGTTCTTCCACAAAATACCACGGCCTGGGCGAGTCTATTTTGAAGAAGTGGCGTTAGAAGTTTGAGTTTAAAAAATTTGGCTCTCAAAAGAAATTTCAATCGTTGTACTGTTGATATTTGGCTCTGTTGACTAGTGAGTTTGCCGACCACTGTCCTAGTTTCCTCATTTTAAAAGAAAAACATAATCTGATTCAGTTTGACCATTAACTGAAATAGCACATACAAAATTTAAGGATAGTGCCTGGGGCCTAGTAAGATTTTCATCATGATTTGCTTTTTCCTTCCACCCCACATTTATTTATCTCTCACATGTGTTTCTTACTTTCTTCCAAGAACAACAACTTCCAGACCTTTAGACACTAGACCTTCCAGCTAATAAAATTATAGTGTCCTAAATATATTTGGCGTTATGTAGACTATGTATATGGGTACTAGACACATCTATTTCTCCAGAGAGTCAAACGTGTGTGTGTGTGTGTGTGTGTGTGTGTGTGTGTGTGTGTGGTGTTGTGGCTTTGTAAGAATATTGGCAGATTATATTAATTTTATTTTATCTATTATAATAGTTATCATCTACCAAGTCATTGTAATTTGCCAGGTTCTGTTTTGAAAGCTTATTCTTCACTATTTGCTATGATCCTACCAAAAACTTTGAAGAACAGTTGCAATTATTATTTCCACTTTTCAAATGAAGAAACTTAATTTTAGGAAAATTAAATAAATTTTTCTAAGGTCTCATAGCTCCTATGTGGTAGAATTTACATTCATTTTTAACCACTGCAAATTCTACCTGCTAAACTTTTTCATTTGCATGTCATGTTCCACAAAAATTTAGATTTATAGTCTTGGCATAGTTCTCTCTCTCTCTCTCTCTCTCTCTCTCTCTCTCTCTCTCTCTCTCTTTCTCCTCTCTTTCTCTTTTGCTAATCCTCACCCAAGAGTATTTTTCCCATTGATTCTTACAGTGTAGAAGGAAAGGAGGAGGAGGAGGAGAATATATATATATATATATATATATATGTCAACGTGAGAGAGACACATTGATTGGTTGCCTCCTGCAAGCATCCTGAGCAGGCTGGGGATCGAACCTGCAGCCCAGGTACATGCCCTTGACCTGGAATCAAATGCTTGACCCTTCATTGCACAAGCCAATGCTCTAACCACTGTTACAATAGCCAGAGGAAGGGAGAGAGAGGAAGAGGAGAGAGAGAGAGAAACATTGAGGTGAGAGGTTGCCTCTCAGGGCCCACAGGACAACTCTCCAACCAACCAAGCCACATGGGCCAGAATGAAACTTTTATCGGTTGCCTCCTGTATGCACCCTGGGGGACTGAACACCCAAGGCCTGAGTATGTGCCCTGATGGGGAATCAAACCCATGACCTTTCAGTGTACAGGTGCACATTCCAACCAACTGGGCCCCACCAGTCAGGGCTATTTCTTTTAATATCATTTACTTAATGTTTAGCATTCAAATATTCTGGCAGTATAGATAGGGAGAACCTTGGCCATATACAGATATCAGACGGTATTACCTATTAATTTTTTTTTTCCAGAAGAAAAATACCATGGACATTTTTCACAATGAGTTTTCCTAAATTTGAGATATATCTGTATTGTAAGGGATAATCAGCGTAAAACATTGTGTTAAAACTATTTGTGGTTATACAAACAATATGAATACCAAGACAAATCTGTAAAAATGTTTTTTCATAAAGAAATAAATCATAACATATCAATTCATTATAATATAGGTAGAGTTTTTTTGAGCCAGATATTAACACCCAATATAAAGTTGTTTATTCAATGATGAATTTACATTTTTTAACTGGATGCCACAGATAATGAATCTACTGTTCAAGGAAATAGTTTTCCCTTCTGATTTGAAATTTATAATAAACAGTGCCCATGCATATTTTCTTAGACCTTCATTTATCCTTGTAATGTTTTCCTTCAATTAGTATATAAACATTAGTAAAATTTTAGAAAATACACTGAAAAGCTCTTTTGCATTGTTATGCACATTCAATAGTTACTTAGTGAGAGCATTTTAAAACAGTCATATGCTTTATTATAATAATGCCAAACTAGAACATGCCTCATAATAATAATGACTTCTATTTTACCATGACAACCTGCATTATCCCCCTTTCATTATTTATTATTTTATAAGGAATGTTTTTAAAACTGATATTTTCTGAACTTCAGTGTTTTTAAGTGCTTTCACATAAAGTATTACTTCATTTACATTATAATAATACTTTTAGTAGGGGTTCCTATCTTGGTTTAATAGATGGGGAAGCTGAGGCTCTAAAAAATTTAAGGGATTTCTCATTTTCATTCAAATATGAGAAAAAGATCTATAACTGAAATCCTGAATATTCAACCTCAATTCCTGTCTGTTGATCATGTCACTGAAGGGTGGTAGAATATGTAGCTCCAAAACATGCCACTTTGACATGAGGATGATTTTGATCTAAGGAACTTGATCCACAGCAGCTGCAAGAAGAAAGCTCTGACTTCCCCTCTTCCTTCTTAGAGCAGGAGACAAATCTCCTGTATTAAAGATGTCCTCCCCATACCAGACGGAAAGAAACATTTTCACCAGTATTGGGGAATCCAGGCTGAGAAAATTGTGTCTAAACATCATTAAAATGACTCTTACCTTTTTTCAGTATCCCTATATGTTTCACTTAACTTTCCAAAGTTGCCTCTTTTTATGTAATTTACACTAATAAAAGAGAAAGATGCAAATTGACTGTACCTTTATGATGTCCACTAGCCAATCAGGAGTGAGTATGCAAATTAACCCAACAAAGATGACTGGTTAATTTACATACACAGGCGCCTAGCTGCCAGGGGTGGGACCCTTGCGTCATTGCCATGGCAACAATGCAGGCATTCCGTACCGCCCCAGCTGCTCCGGGCCTCTGGGCAGCATGGGAAGGTGGAAAGGTAGCTCTGGGCCGGAACAAAGGCAGTGCCGGCAGCCAGGGGAAGGAAGGCCCATTCTTGCACAAATCTTCCTGCATCGGGCATCTAGTTTAATATGTAAGTACTTAGGTTTGTCACTGCTTTGGGTCTTCCCCTTCCTATGAAGCCTCCCTTGTAATGTGAAACCTATTAAATAAATTTGTATGCTTTTCTTTAGTTAATCTATTTGTTACAGAATCCCAAGACCTAAGATAGGTAAAGATTTTCCTCCCTGTCCCCATTCTAGGACATCTTTTTAAGACATGCTTACTCAATTGATTATTCTCCCTGATTAGATCTCTTTAGAAGAGCAATAAAACCATAAATTGTGTTAAAATTGAATTAGAAGTACTTTTGTATATGAAAAAAGGATTTGAATAATTAAAGTTAATAAATTGTGACAGGCCAAAACACATGCAATTTCACTAGTGCCACTCAGGACCATACTAGCTATCTGACAAAAGTCACATATGCATGTCACTTGTGTAGATGAATAAAATGATAGCAAAAATATGAATCATGTCACTGTAAAAACAAGTCCCATGAATGCAATTATTTCTTAAAGGAAGAAATAATTTTAGTTTAGGAAAGCAGGAAAAAAAATGACTGACAGAAAGAAAAAGAAATTCGGATATCCGTCACACCTCAAAGCTTTCAGCTTGTGTAGGGACTTAAGTTTAAGCTTGATGCTGGCTCTGGTGCATTCTAAAGGGATGAGCCTGTCTTCATTTTGCTTGGTAGTTCAGTCAGTTCATTAAATTCCACATATGAGTGAAATCAGAGAGCAGGCAGGATTGTGTGGAAGGAGTGAGCAAAAAATAAAAATAAAAGAGAGAGAACTCATAGACAACAGTGTGGTGAATGTGGTGTGGGGGGAGGGGATGGTGGGAGAGGGCATAGAAGGGATAAATGGTGATGGGAAAAAAATAACATAAAATAAAGAGTCAAACACTAGAGATGTTATATTATTGACATTTCATTAGACGTGCATCTTTCCTTTCTTTTTAGTAGAGCCAAGAAAAAGTCACAGATCCTACAGCTCCCTTCAAAACGAGTCAGAGGTAGTGTTAGACTAGGCAGTTAGTTAGATAATTAACAAAAGAGGAGGAAACAAACAAAATAGTCACCCCAGGGTGAAATAACCAGCATCCTTCCCTGTTGATTATGAGGGGGGCGGGGCAGGAGAAAAGGGAGAGGGGGGATTCCTTTTCCTGAGTGCATGCACAGTAGAAGCCAAAATGGTGACCATAGAGTGCGGAGGGCAAAGTCTGGGGAAAAGATCGAATAGGGTAAGGGCAGGAGCCCTGGAAAATCCAGGAAAGAGATTGGATAGGAGGAGGACATAGGCACAAACTAGGGGAAAGGCCAGTAAAGAGACTGGGTAGTTTGAAAGAAAGCCTATTCCTTCTCAAACCCAAGGAAATATATGGAAGCTAAACAAAGAACACAGCACACCCTCGTTGGAGCGCTCAGGTGCCCTTCCTTCTCTCAGGCACTAACTTTGCACTTTTTGCCTTCTTTTCTCCTAAAACCTAAGGGTCCCCACAAGACATGCAATCAGGGGAGCAGTGACCAGTGGCAGAGGACTCTCCTTAGCCTTTGTAACTTCCTTTCCAGAGTCCATGCAGCTGCTGCCCAGTGTCTCTCTGAGTGTACTTTTTGTTCTATTAAATCTTGCTGGTCTTCTTGGTTTCAATATTTTGATGACCTTATTCTATCACTTTCATGCTTTTCATACCTGTATTTTACACTTTCCAATGAAAACTTGTTCATTTTTTTTCTTGTTAATCTTCACCTGATGGTTTGTTTTTTTTCATTGATTTTTAGTGGAGGGGAAAAGTGAGACAGAGAGAGAGAGAGAGAGAGAGAGAGAGAGAGAGAGAGAGAGAGAGAGAGAGAGAGATGGATGCGAGAGAGCCACATTGATTGGCTATCTCTTGCACGTACACTTACTGGGACCAGGGATTGATCCTGAAACCGAGATATGTGCCTTTGACTGAGATAGATTCCCTACCCTTCAGTCCACGGGCAGACGTTCCAACTACCGTGTGAAACCAGCTAGTGCTCATTTTTTATTATTTCTGTTCACTATGCAAAAATCTTGACCATCTCTCTGATTCACTAATGCAGCTCACAAGCCCATTTTGGAAACAAACACTGTGCCCAATAGGATATCAGCTAAAAGGTAAACATGTCAGCCAGTGCAGTGATGTGTTCACCACTGATTCAATCATTATGGCAAGGGCATGGATACCAATGCTACTACAGCTGGGGGAGAGGTCAACTTTTCCAAACTTCCTGGCTTCTTCAAAATAGAGGATAGTCCAGCTGGTGATTTCATGGGAAATATGTTTAGGTGACATTTATTTATTTCCCACACTAAGAGGGGAGATGAAGTGAGTCTAATTTTGTTTTCCCTTTGTAGAATACCTATGCAGACACTTGTACAGATCATGCTATTTATCTCTTATTAAAGAGAAAAAAATGTGTGTGTAGACATAATCTTCTAATGGCTATTCACTCATCCTTTTTCATTTCATTGGTATGACATTTTCAAGCTTTGTGGTAATTGTGCACTTTCTAAAATAACATCAGCTCATAGGTACAATTATTATGGTTCAGTGTAATATTATGATAAACTCCACAATCCTACAATAGCACATCTATAATCACTGTAATAAATTAGTAAATGTTCTTATGCACTTAGATATTAAACACACATAGACACTCATATACATGCCAATTCATTGAATTTTGCAATGAAAACTTATTCTTTGCGTTTGAAGAGTTTGCTCTTTTAAATATTTTATTATTCTAATAAGTGGGTGTTTTCTTGTACAAGTAATTTTAAATTTAAAAAGAAAATAATTATTTTAAATAAAAGTTTGAGAAATTTATAAACAAGAATCTCAACAATTTCCCTACCAAGTTGTCTAGTTAAGCACTGATTTATGAGAAAGATCTTCATAGGATGAATAAAGGGAAAGAACGCAAGTAATACGATCCATAAAACTCAGTGTGGAGTCTATTAAGGGCTTGAAGACTTTTTACTAGTTTGGAAAATGAAGCAGATGTTTCAGTGAACAGGAGACAATAAAGAGGATACTAAAAATATGCGGCAGCACAGTTGCATCTGTGCCAGTTTTTCTGACCTGTTATTTTTGAGAAAATTAAGTCCATTTTTATATTCCACCTGATTTAAGTATGTATTCTGTAATTGTGACATTGAATTCAAATTTGTAAATCATAAAAATGGGGCTTGGGTGTCGATCTGAAATAGCAGGGATAACTCAGGTTTGATACCTTAATTGATTGGCCAATCATACAACACAGGCAAAATGAGTGTGAAGATTACAATTTTCTTATTACTAAAGATAAAATAAAAAATCAATCAAGTTACATATTTCTGGAAAGTAATGAAATGATTTTCTTCCTAAAAGAAGATCTTTACACTTGAATTGTTTAAATTACTGCACTTAACTTTCTGGATGTAATTCATGACTTAAATATTTCCCTTAAAATGAGAGCATTCTTAGTTGTCATGTAAGTGTGCCTCATAAATCACTGCCTTCAAAATATCTTGTATAATATCATGGGAAATTCACAACAAAGGAGTGCAAGTTAGTTGCCTTTGTGTCATTACTATAATAATAGTCACCATAACTTTATATTTATAGACTTCTATGTTGTGTATGAAGCATTCATACACATTCCTAAGATATTGAGATAAGCATATGCAAATATATATTTTCTTATTTTAGAGAAAAGAATTAATAGAAACAAATTTTAAAATTTCCCATTATTAAAGTTATTTAGAGTTAAAAAATGATTTAAGTGTAATCTTTTCATTTGGGTACATGCTTTTTAAAATAAAGAAAATAATTTCAAATTATTAGAAACTATCCAAAGGGAGCTTATAATAATTCAACTGGTAAAAACAACAACAACAAAAGATTTCATTAAAATTTACTATATAAATATTCATCAAAGTACTGCATTTATGATTTGATTCAATTATAATCAAGATAAATATATGTTAAGGAATATATTCCCTAATATAAATCAGATGCCTTAAAAAAGAAGTATTGGAGATGTAGAAATAAATTGCTTATGAAATATGATCAGGTCTACAAATGCCAGTGGCCAGATGTATCCCAGATGGAGTTTTGTTTGAATTTTTAAGGTAATCTTTTGCATGTGGGAAGCACCTCCTAAACAGACATGTCAATACTTCAAAATATATACATAATGTGAATATTTTATTTAAGTATGAAAAAAGATCAATGAATAACCATACACCAGGATAGGTATAGTTCTCTTATTATCTGAAAATCCCTCTATCAGAGTTCTTTGAATACTGGAATTGCAGATGAGGAATTTTGAAAATGTATTACAACACACACTAATTTTCCTGTGCCTGGGTTTTCTCTGCCTTGGGGCTCTGATCCATGTCAAAGATCTTGGGTCCCAGCCATTTGACGACAGCCAAGAGCACTTACCAATGTATATAATCACAGTGGTATTTGGACTATTATGGACTATTACAAGCTTTTAACTTTACTAAAATATTAGAAACTTCAGTAAGCAGGTCTGAAAATATGAAGAATATTATTAGGTGAAAGATTCCTTATTGTGAAAGGGATACCCAAACCCATGCTGAACTTGATCAGATGCATTTACATTTATTTATATTTCTATAATCTCATAATTATTAAATTCCTTACCTGGAGTTATTTTCCATTATTTTATTGAAGGTGTTCACATTACCTCTCGTATCTTTATGATTACACTAGAGGCCCGGTGCATGGGTGGGGTCCCTTGGCCTGGCCAGCTGGGGGGAGAGGGGGGATGAGGAGGGGGGCAGGGACCACAGGAGGTTGGCTGGCCGCAGGAGGTTGGCTGTGGGAGCACACTGACCATTAGGGGGCAGCTCCTGTGTTGAGCATCTGCCCCCTGGTGGCCAGTGCATATCATAGCTACTGGCCAGTCATCATGTCCTCCATTCATAAAAATCGCTATATATATAGATGTTTCTGTAAACATATCTATATAGCCTGCTCCAAGTGTTTCTCAATCTTCAGATTGAATAAAATGCTTTCCATTTTCTTTCTTTCTTTCTTTCTTTCTTTCTTTCTTTCTTTCTTTCTTTCTTTCTTTCTTTCTTTCTTTCTTTCTTTCTTTCTTTCTTTTTCAGCATATACTCAGTGTTTATCATACCAGATATGAGCAGATCTGTTAGGAAATTGTTGTGTTTTTTTTTCTGGCTGTCTGGTTCCCAGAGGAGTGAAACATCCAAGAACTCTCAGTTAGATGAATAAAACACAATAGAGGAAAAAAGTGTCCTAAAGATTAATCTCAGTAGTCTCCACTGTGGGCAGCAAAGGACAAGGCAGAATACATGATAGTCACTGACCCTAGGATACAACACACCTGAAGTAATATATTTTGATTATGGAATTCAGGAGAAGGAGAAGGGCAAGAGACATCAACAAGACAGGCTACTAATATCCAGTGAGCCTAGGAGCTTGACAAGGACATTCTAAGAAGAGGTTATAGAACTGTAGGAGATGGAGGACTCAGCCAGGCTCCCTAAAAAGATTTCAGACCTCCAAAATTTTAGTTATTTTCCCCCTTGGCTGATTCAATGAGCTCTGTGACCATTCAAGCTAGAAAGTTACCCTTGCACTTGCTTTCAGGTCAGAGTATCCTCCAAGCACATGTGACCAAATCTGCATCTTTCTGAATATCCTTGGATCCTGCATATGCCTGGATGGTCATCTTTCAGAAGCAAAGTAAGTTAACCCTGTTGACTTCTATATTTGGGTCCTCTTTATGAAACAGTGATAATAATAGTTTTCCCTCCTTTCTTCAACCTATGGGAGTATTCTTATTTTACAGATGAGAAAACATGAGCGTAGAGAAGCTAATTAGCTTGCGCTACACACAAACTTGAAAGTGGTAGAGTAAGAACTTAAAGATGAAGGAAATAGCTAAAGAATATATGCATATCTCATGGACACAGATAATAATTTGGTGAAGACCAAGGAAGGAGGAGGTGGGGGAAGGTGAACGTGGGCAAAGGAGGGGGTGATTGGGAATCCTGCAATAATGTCAATATTAAATAATCTATAATAATAAAAGCGTAATATACTAATTAGACCGGACATCCTTCCAGATGACCTTCTGGACGAAGCCGGGGCTGTGAGGGAAGCCTGGGTCCCAGGTACCAGAGGGAAGCTGGTGCCGGCAGTCAGGGGAAGGAAGATCTACTCTTGCACAGATTTCATGCATCAGGCCTCTAGTGTTTTAATAAAAATAAAATAAGTTGAAGACAAGTTCTGTGATGCCCAATATTCAGCTCCCTTTTTCCATAATACCATGGATATTTCAAAAGGTACATTTAAGTGACTGAAGTTTTTTATTACCTCAAAATAATTTTATTTCCATGACTGAATTTTTATTTGATTAAATCAGTTAAATGTCATACATATGATTTTGCCCCACCTCTGCTAGGCCAACAGTCAATAAACCAGTAAACAAGAAAATTAAGTGGCTTAACTGCAATTATGGATTTCAACCAAAATGACTGAGAAAGAATCTCTGTGCCAGTTCCAGGAACTGTCCTGGAAGCTGCACCTCCTCACACTCACATGTATTCATATACTGTTCCTACAGCGTGGCCTTACAGGAATGCCTTTCAACCTCATACACTTCAGAATCTTGCAATTGACTGCTGTAAAATGAATGGACTGTCGGCCCTGAGATCTCAATTTCACTTAGAAAAAATGGACTTACTCAGTACTACGAAAAGGGAGAAAGCGAAGAACAAGATGTTCTTTAACCGTTTCAATAAGGGGAAAAGGAGTTGCATGAACCTCGAGAGAAAAGAAAAACATGTTTAAAAATTCCTTGAATAAGTTAACATTTTTATTGTTACCTACACTAAAGCATATTCTCCAATAGAGAAATAGTAGGTATAACTGAATCACTTTGAAATGTGTTCCAATTATCCCTTTTTAGATGAGGTATTAGAATAATTTCTATTATAATTTCATAACATTTTATTTTTGTTTTGTCTACATGTCAAACTGGAGATGACTGATAAAAAGAATGCTTAAAATAAAATATTTCTTGCTATAAAAATTCAAAGATTCTCAGAAATTAGGCTTCTGAAGATATAAATTTGGTCTTTATATTTTTAAAGTTTAAAAATATTTCTTAAAATAAGACTTGAAGTCCAATGATACTTCTTTAAACAAGAAGACAGTGAATTTATCAGAAGGTCAAATATTTTAAATATATTTTTAATATTTTTAAATATAATAAAAAATGTTCTGAGAAAACATTACAAGAATAGATTTCCCAAATTATATTAAATCTGATAATAAATGGAATATAATTTGAAATAGAAAAATTTAAAATAAAAAATAATTTTTGTTTTAAAAATTTTAAATATTTTCATAATGTTGAGAAACACTATTAAATAAACTGGGCGTTTATTTATAATTATTGTTTCCTTTTGAATTCACAACTGCATTTCAATTATTTTGATTGTGTTCAGAGAATTTCTCATAATCCCTTTTCTTGAAAATACAATTGCCTTAAAAACAAAAGTTTAAATCATCTAAAATCTAGTAAATTTTATGCTTGATGTGGAATCTACTTTTTCCTAAAAATCACACTTGGTGACATGTTTACCGTTTCAGGATAAGATAAACATCAACGGAAGTACCCCTTTTACACACATTGGAGAGCAGCACGCTTCCCAGCATCTCCATAATTCCAAGTCTGAGGTAAGGAGTTGGCTTTACTTCCTTCTTATCACCTCTGGCTTCTATGGCTTCATGGATCATCTTTCATTCCCAACAGTCCTCTTGTTTTGGGTCACATTTTCCCAGATGTGAAACATGGAGTGCTTTATGTGATTTATACATTATCATCAAAATAACAAGAAAGCAAACAAAAAGTAAAAGAAAGCCAACTAATATAATTTGCATTGTATGTCTGGAAAATTCAATAGGGATGTTTGCATAAGAACACAAGAGCATACATATTAAATGTTAAAAGCTTAGCTTTTCAAAGTTCATTGGCCACAATTCACAAGTTCTTAGGTATCAACTAACCCAGTGGTCGGCAAACCGCGGCTCGCGAGCCACATGCGGCTCTTTGGCCCCTTGAGTGTTCTAACGCCACTTCTTCAAAATAGACTCGCCCAGGCCGAAAACTGACTCCTGCACAGGGCCACGACGTTTCAACCACACTGTACGTGCGCGCCCACATGTGGTATTTTGTGGAAGAGGCACACTCAAGGGGCCAAAGAGCCGCATGTGGCTCGCGAGCCACGGTTTGCCGACCACTGACCTAATCCACCTATCTTGGGTTTGTTTCATTTAATTTAAAACTACTAATTTTCTTTCTGTCTGCTTCCAACCTGTCTGTCTTCAGAAAATATCACATCTTAGATGATTTTCTCAAGATATTCTTGACTAAAATACCTTCCCAAAGGAAACTGTAGTACTAATTAAATAATGTTTTAATAATCATTACAATAGGTTATAGTTTTAGAAATATAATATTATTAAAATCCTAACTCAGCTTTTCCTGTATTAAAATTATGTGGGTCTTGCTAAACTTGTTCATTCCAATATGATGTAATTATGACAAAGTACATTATGTAATTGAAACATTATGCAGTTGAAAGATATTTTCCTCAACCAGTTTTCTGAGGATGGTTGATGTTGCATATCAAATAGAGGTGAACAATAAAAATGATATGCTTCCCATGTGGCCCAGGGACATTATAAGTAAAATAAGTCTTTTCTGCCCTTCAGAGGGTGTGCATACATGTTATGTTATGTTATGTTATGTTATGTTATGTTATGTTATGCTATGCTATGCTATGCTATGCTATGCTATGCTATGCTATGCTATGTTATGTTATGTTATGTTATGTTATGTTTTGCTATCTGTTAAAGTTATTCTATACTATCTCTTTCTCCTAGACGTTTGCTTCCCCATTCTCTGAAGGCCTCTCTAGGTGGACTGTTTAATTTAACATGCCCTGAGTTTAGAATAAGTTTTGTGGTAAATGAAAGAGAGACTGGTTCCTCTAGGACACCCACTTTTGCGTCTTTCACCTCTGCCCCTTTATCTTCCAGTTGGTGGTGAATTCTATTCATGTACACAGGTAGAAGAATGCTATTCAACTTTCCCCAAATATGTTAGCTCTTCACACTAACTCTCAACCGTTGTGCAGCCTTCTTTAAAGCTGGATTGACTGTGCCAGGCAAAATTTCTATGCATCACAGAGAGTCTCTGTTAGGCATAGCGTAATCGGGGGATAAATAGCTGTTAATGCCACAATATTTTCAGCATAAGAGATTTCAACTGACGAGAAATCAGATTGAATCCTTAGACAGTGTATGCAGGTCTGGCTCCATACACAGATGTTAGGAAATTAGATTATTATCCTGGCTCCCTTAAACCCTCAGGCTAGGGCTCCTGCTTCTTTGATGTAGGTGTCATTAACTTTCCAATTCTATCCTTAGCACCTGCAAATAAGCTTTAACTTCTGCATGATCAGGGCAAATTTTTCAGAATAGTGATTCTATTGGATCTAATTTGCCATCTATTATATATGCATCATTATTACATGTACCATTAAAGGAAAGGGGAGAAAATCTCTGCCAATTTAACACTGACCCAATATGCTTATATCACTTACAGCTTTCATTGTATTCTTATTGAAATACCTCTTTTCTTATATATCACTTTTGTGAAACCATAAAAAATAAAATGCAAGTTAAATAATTAATTTATTTTTAAACCAAAATTTCTTTACATTCAGAGTACAGCTTTTTGACTTGGGATCATCGGTATGTTTGTTCTTTCCACACATAATTATCCTCTGCGGTAACACAAGCATTGGTGATTCATTATTTCCTAAAATGATGCTATACTATTTTCTCCAGAATTATTTTCTAAGCAGCTGACATCATTCTATAATTTTAATACACAGGTGCAAGCAATAACAGCTACAGCACACCTGCTCTTGGGTGACAACAATTATAAGTCACTCAAATTAAAATATGTTAAATTATGAAAAAAATGCATTCATTAATTACTGTAGTTGCATTTTATCTGGAAATTTCAGATTTTCAGTTGCCAAACTAAAGGATGGCCATTTCTGATTCTAAACATCCAGGGCTCATTGTCATAAGTACTCCTGACTCAGCATTGGCACAGTGCTGGTGGTCAATAAAAAAAACACATGTATCACTGAATCCCTAGTAGCACAAGGGTGCCTTTTGCCTAGAAAACCTTGCTTCCCCAGAACCATAACAAAAAGATGAGCATTTCTGATGTCTTCCAGACTTGGGTTCTGCCTCACTAATCACTTCTTGCCCAGAACTGGGGAAATTTCCAGAAAACTGTGCTGTAATTCATTGCATCATGGTGTGTGTGGTATCCAAGCCCACCACAGTGCCATACATTCTTGGATACCCTCCTTGACACATAAGTATTTGTATTTATAGCCAACTTTACAGAAGATTTGAAGATATTAAGAAAAAACAAAATGTAACAAACAGATTAAATTAAATATTCTTCATTTTTATCTTCAGCAACATTTCCTGGCGATAAACTCTGGTCTATTTCTAAGCTGCCTGACTCCCATCTTTCTCTCCACAAATGCGTTCTTCATCCTCTGTTCTCTTTAACACCATTAATTACTTTCTTTCCTTACCTAGCGAAGTTTAATGATTCCCTCTCTGTTTCCCCAACTCATATTTATCCTTCAAAGGCCTCAACAAGGTTGAAAATATTTAAATAGAAATCAAGGTAGTCAAATATGCCATGACCATCTCCTAGTCTCCATGGAAGGGTTATGCTTGAATTGAAATTTTAAGTACAAATGAAAATGAGAAGAATCAGAAAGAAATTCTCGGCAGGAAGTCAGAAGAAGTAACAGAAGCATGAGGGAGAACTCTGTCTCACTTATTTGGAGAAATCATTTTTCTATAATTACCTTTAACCTGTTGGAGACTAGCTACCAGCCCTCTGCTTCACTCTAACACGTTTGCTTCTGCCATCAGTCCTCAGGAGAAAAGCAGATACTCATTCAGATCAATTCATGGGCCAGGCTGCACTAGGGAGCATCTCTCCTTTTTAACTCTGATTTCCTAAGCCTCGTCTCCCCCGGTTTGTATTAATAGCTTCTGTAGTTGATGCTGTCAATATAGAATGTTATTCATTTTAAAGTTCCTAGATGACTTAGTGAACATCCAGACTAGTAAATTACTACATTAAAATCATTTAATTGCATGACATAATATTTAAAGCAGTCATTCTAGAAAGAAAACATCTTTCTCGGGGAGGAACAAGTAATAGAACAAGAATAACATTCTGAAAGGGAGTGGCAAAGGGAGGCATCACAATGCAGGCACTTGGAGATACATATTGAATTTAAGCCTGAAGGTAGAGGGCACTTACAGCATAGAAAAAATTAAAATTTGATATTTAGAAGTTTTTCCAAAGAAAATAAACATATTTGCTACTTTGCTTAGGTACCTTGCAGAAAATATAAATATCTGCATGCATCTGAAAATTATCTCATTGTCATTATTATCACAGGTAGAGGTGCGATGGCCGGCAGGGCTGGGGCGGCGTGGGGGATGGGGAGGAGAAGGGCTTTTTAGAGCTTTCTTATTGCTTGTGTGTTGCAAAACCCATGATTCTTTTAAAGGAAATAAAGCATCTTCTCTGATGGAATTAAATCATCCATGTTTCTGCAAAAGATTTCTAGCTCTCTCTGATTCTCTGTCCAAGGTCTCTGTTGGGGGAACGACATCCTAATATGTTTTAATCTCAGGTTCTCTCTTAAAAACCTGCTTTTGTTTCATTGGTATCCAATAGTGCTTGACAGATAGTTAGTGTGTAATAAATAACTTCTGAATGCATGATTGAATGAATCATTGAATGTTAAGCAAGCTCATCCTGAAGAAGGAAGGAAAGCAAGAGTTGTACTCTGCATTAAGCTCTCCAGAATTCTTGGAATGGTCAAAATCAGATTTCTTATGTGTGCCACCTGACTGATAAATAAAATTCTAACTTTTCCCATAGTCTTTTGCACATATGGTATTTTTTAATTCTTACAGAACATCTACTACAACCACAGTTATATTAGTTACAGCTAATATTCGTATATTACTATATTTCAGAGATTTGTAGGAGCCAAAATTCTGCCTCTTCTTTTGGCCAGATGAACATTTTTTTTGCAACAGGAGAGTGCTTGGAGAAGGTAGTATGCTTTCCTCTGCACATCCATATTATGAGGGCCAACCTTGGTGAACTAGTGTTTCTGCAGGGTATTGACCATTTCCAAGGAATTTAAAACCAGACTTTCCCCATAATGGAACTTTTCAACTTAGTTTTCCTTCTACTTAACTGCAACTTGGCTATATACTCTAATGAGAAGGCAGTTTTATCTCTGGAAACTATGCAGTTCTCAGATAATATCATGTCTATTATCTTGCATTTGGTTCCATTTCCTCAAGGTATGATAAATCATTTTCCCTTTGGGAAGGTCAGCCACACTATTTTAGTTATAATGTAAAGAATAATTGCTGGTGATAAAGACTGTATGGTATGTATGTGAATGTTAAATAACTCTTCCAAATTCCATTCTTTAGAGTGTTACATATTATGTGCACAGATAAGAGAAGGCAATATTTAGCAAACTTAACAGTATTCATAAATCAACCAATGCATGTGTCTAAATCACATTTTATTTCTTCCTTAAATTTGTTCTGATTATTTTTGTTGTCCATATTTCTTATTATTCATGAAATTTTAAAATTGAGGAATAAGGATTTGAGTTGGGGAAATGACCTCTGCAATTTCAAAACTTTATGTGGACCAAAGAAGGAAGTAATCTTACTCTCAAACTGGTCTTTAGGGGAGACATTTCTGTTAATGCTATGGCCTAAATAATATGATATATAATTTTCTGCCATCATGACAAATCAATGAATAGTTAATTCATATGCCCTATCAGGTCATGACTGATAATGTAGTAATCTTAACTAGGCAAATCTCACCTGCTCTGAACAGCTTCATTACTTGACTGAAGAAAGGCCAGTATTTAATATTTTCCTTAACATTTCCAGCATTTGGCTAGAGGTTCTTTCACATATTCCTGATTATGCCTGGTTGTTCTGTGATGGCATCAGACTCACAACCTCTTTACATATCATAAATACTTATGTTCCTGTGGTTATATGATAATTATCTTGCTGAAGGAGCAGCTCCCAGTAGGATATGTTGTTCTTGCCTGCTACTTATTCTGAAATATTTGGGGTTATTTCACATTTTTTATATTATAAATTGTGGCAAATGACCATTAGACAGAAAACCCATCATCTAGGATGGAGGTCTTTGAAAGGTCACTACTGATTTGTCCCTTCCCTCCTCCAAGTGGCAGGATCTCAGTCATCATCCTTCCTTTGTTCCTATTGCAGTGCTAGTGCACTAGAAAATACTTGGAAATAAATTTCATAGAAAATTATGTCTACCTAAAATTATTTGCTTAGCTTCACATCAATTATGACTAAAGTCAGAATGAAGGTCTTTTCAGACATGCATAATGTCAAAAAATTATCTCTCATTATCTTTTCCAGGAATCTATGTGATGTGCTTCAACCAAAGTAAGGGAGTAACTTAGACAGGAGGGAAATAAACCAAGAAATACATGAGCTTCTGGTGAAGGGGAACTGACTGATGACAAATGCTTACAAGATTTAGAAGAAATGTAGTTTGGTCTACAGAGAGTTAGATGCCTCTGGGAGTTCCTCAATAATTTTCAAGTTCTTCAAGAAGATTTAATTGATAATTTTTGATGTGTATGAATATTGAGAAAATATTTAGACAATTGAAAGAAAGTTGGGAGTTGAATTAGTGACATGCTCATAGAAAAATCAGCAAAGGTTTAAAAATAATAATTGCAGGGAGAAATTATATGAAAAGTGAAAATCAACTATAACATATATACTCATGACAGAAAAGTCTTTACAGAATAATCAAAGTAATCTTAACAGATACTGTTTGTCCATACTGCATGCAACCAAAAGCATGATAAGGCCTTTTCGGGAATATATATGAAGGGAGAGAAGGTTGGGGGTAATACATTTTTTTGGTTATATGTCTTATAGAATTTTTAAGTCCTTAAACTCTGTTTAAGTAACTAAGGTGCGCATTCTTCCTGTTTGCCAGGGACTCTCTCTGTTTATGTCTGTAGTCTTGGTATAATTATTAATAGTACACCTTTCGTTCTCGAACAATCCCTGCTCTGGATAATAAAAGATGGTGTCACCATGGCCTAGAGGAAAAGAGTTTATGTTAAATGCTGGGGTCATTGGTGGTTGCACTAATGCTCCTTGCTTTTCATTTATTCCAGGACCTAGGCTGAAGGAGCAGCTCCCAGTAGGATATGTTGTTCTATGACAGATGGGAATGAGCAAAAAGACAACAAAGGGACATAATGGGTTTACAGCTTCTGCTGGAAAAGGGCACACTGTCACTTTTGCTCACATTAATTGGTCACATGCCCAAGACTGCTGTGAGGGGTGTGGGTGACAAAAAAGGCACTCCTTGCCATGTGGCAATAAGGAAGAGGAGTGCAAATAGTGGAGAACAATAATAAAATAGGTCATGGTACATAACAAAAGTAATACCTGATAAAAATACAAACCAGTAAATAATATATAAAAAAAATAGCTGAATACCTTCTGTGAGGATATATATATATATATATATATATATATATATATATATGGTTAATATGCAAAGTGTCCCCTCCAGAGTTTGACCCCTCACTATGCGCTATGATGTGTGCGGTCCACCACGGGATGGTGTGGAATGAAGGAAGGCTCCAGCCAGCAGCCGGCAGCTGGGGAAAGGAGGCCCCAGCCAGCAGCTGGAAGGCCCTGATCTGCCCTGATTGCCAGCCAGGCCTAGAAACCCTACCCATGCATGAATTTCATGTATGAGGCCTCTAGTTCTCATATAAAATAATAATAGGTAATACTTGTATTCTACTATTTACTTTATCCTAAGCTTAATATACATAATCACATTTGACACATAAGATGGAGATATTTTTATCTGAATTTTACAGATGATGAAATTGATATTAAAAAGTTAAATAACTTGATAAATTAATAACTTGATATAAATAACAAGAAACTCTTGCTACATATTGGTTGTTTTGATATATGTAGCAGTATAGCGACTTCTAGTACTGTATGCTACATGTATTTATGTGAAACAAAGGACGTGTAGAACTATAATTTGCTTTAAGATTAGTAAATCTGAAGTAGTTTGTAATGAGGTTATATTTCTTTTTTACTGGCAGGTTGAACTTTGTAAATGCAATAATAAATCCAGATTCCTTGATTCCTTCTTTTGTAAAAAATAAAATCTGGTCCTACTGCAAAGTTGTGTCAGATGGTAAGTGAATGATTATGGAATGAAAAGTAGGACAGATATGTGATTACAGTTCAATATACAGACTCAAAATATCAGTTTAATACTCAAAGATTAAAGCATTTTGAGTATGAGCATTGTCTAAGACCAATCTTCTATAGGGATAAAACATACTGTTTACTAACAAATATGTGGTAACACATAGAAAATAATGACAATCACCTTTATAGGTTTTTATCTTCAAATTGAATTTCTGTCCACAATCATTCACTTGAGCATTCATTTATCACTGTTTTATTAATGACTTGTGAGAGTGAGAAAAATTTCTTGTGCTTTAAATCATGTGGTAGAGGCAGAAATATACACCAGTAATTGCTAATGAGTGAGATAAGTGTTAATACACGCATATGCAAAAGGCTAAAACAACACTTAGGTTGTGCCTGTGGGTTTGTGACATTTCAGTCAAGCAGAGTTAGAGTGTGAATATGCCAGGTCCTTCTAGAGAGAAAGAGGCGGGGATGCAGGTGGAGAGCGGAGGCGAGAGAACATTCTTCACAGTGAAAGAATGAATAAACCCAAACATATGTATCCTCTTTGCAGTTTCCTCTGAGTCAAACTGATGTCATTGTATTTAACCCAGTTATTAATTAACTGGAAAGAAAAAAGGGAGATTCAAATAGACTCATGCCTAGTGAGGTTTGGGTGATGCAGGGAAGATGATTATCTGTCAGTCCCACCTGAGAGCAGGTAATTGGGCAGAATGGGCATGGCCACTGCAAGGGTTCAAATTCTGAGATGAGATCCCAAACAAAGGGGTTCCCTCTCTTGGCTCTCTTGCCGCTCACCCTTGACTCTGGTTTGTGGGCTTCTCACACTCTACACTCACCCACATTGCCCACAGCCATGTGGACCCCATATACAATGGACTGATGAACTAAAATTAGCCTGATGCTGTGTGAGACTCAACTGCACTATTGAACGGAAACTCTGGACACTGGTTTTGCTTTTAGCTCTGCTGGTTCCCCAGCCGCACTTCTTCCAGGACTGGACTAAGGGAAATGGGACTTTACAACTCAAGGGATGGAATTTTCAAACAAAGCTTTCTACCACATCTCATCCTCCCTCCCGTGGGGGCCTCCAAAAATCCTTATCCACCTGCACTCCAAAAACCCTACTCTTGTTTTAAAATATATTTCTTTATTGATTTCAGAGAGGAAGGAAGAGGGAGAGAGAGATAGAAACATCAATGATGAGAAAGAATCATTGATTGGCTGCCTCCTGCACGACCCCCACGAGGGATCGAGCCCACAACCCGGGCATGTGCCCTTGGCCAGAATCGAACCTGGGACCCTTCAGTCTGCAGGCCGACGCTCTATCCATGGAGCCCCTGGCTGGGGCCAAGAACCCCACTCTTACTACCAGCAGAGAAGGGGAACCCATGCAATTCTCCGATAACAGAATCTTACCAACTTGAAATTGTATACCAGCAAATCTTACATCTCACCGTTGATTCTGCTTTAGTCCTCACTTTCAAATGCTACACATAAAAGTCTATGCTAAAGAAATCTCTAACTAGAAGTACCAGAGAAAATAGGCATGATAGCTTCAATGCATAATGAAAAAAAAGAACACTTAAGACTCTCAATGCCTTCGGCAATAATTTGAAAACACACAGTAGGAATATAAGCAGCGAAAGTAGGGAGAGCCAGAAACTCTGGTGACAGTAAAGGCATTGAAAAGATAGGTAGGGTCAATCACAATAGGGCTTCCAATGTGGAAGTTTTCATTCAAGTCAGGGAGGCCTAGAATAACCAAGAAGCACATCTGCTGCATGAGATCAGTGCCATCTTTAAAGCACCAGGATAAATTGGACTAAATTGAGTCTCCTGGTGTGATTCTAACACTCCTGCTGCTCAGCTCTTCCCAAGTGAAGCTTCAACAGTTTCACAGAAGCTTTTATTGGTGTGGTAGTGTCTAAAGGAGGCTCGCTGTTCTTGGCTGCCAATGAAAACAACCAAAATAATTTGGTTTTGCTTTGTTTCAGATTTACATTCATTGATTTACAGGGGTTTCTAGTTCCAGAAACATTAAATTGTGAAATTCTTGACTTTTGTTAATGATGTGTTAATGATATAAACATTCAAAACTAAATGGAATTTGTTACCAGATGACTGTGTTCTTACTACAGCTGACAATTAGCATGTATTTTATATGTATAGATATATGAGTATATGTATATATTTTATGTTATTTGTGTTAAATTTGTGGAGGTAATTTTATGGTGGCCAAAAACAAAACAAAACAAGAACAACAACAAAAAAACACAAAAAAAATCAGAACATAATTGAAGAGATACATTTGTACAGGCTAAGATATGTTTTAGTTTGTAATTTTTGCACCTAATGTTTTATATTTAAACAGAACCTGTTTGAGTCTTAATTTTTATCATATATTCACTGCTTATTTTTTCTTTCCTGAATTATCTTTGATTTCAATTATTGATATGCACTCTAAACACATTAATTTTCACAATTCTGCAAATTGACTTAATACAAAAGCAAACAAAGTATAGTCTCATGATGACAAAATGACAATGTAGTAATTCATTAAGCCTGCTAATTACTACAGATTTTGTTCCAGATTTCTATTTATTTTACTAAATATTAGTATCAGGTCTAAATAACAATTCTAGCAAATTTTGAAAGTAAATTATTATTTATTTTCTATATTCTTCTTGTAACTAATAAAACAAATACATGATGCTTAAATAAGTTTTATTTCATGCTTCCTTCACTATTAATTGGCAACTAAAATGCTTAATTAAGCTTTAATGTAAATTTTTGTTTTATTTAATAAATAACTGAGGAGATAAAACTTAAACTTTATAAAAAACAGCTCAGATAATAACTTGATATAGCAAAGTTCAGTAAATGAGTCTAAAGTATAGAAGAAGGTTATGCATTGTCTTTAATTCACCAATAACTGTAATAGTTAATATATCAATATAACCATAGGCCAAAACTCAATGTTGATTGAATTCTCTAGTAAGCAATAGTTTGTTATTATAATGTGTAGCTATATATTTTATTTCCTTCAAAGGAATTTGATGGTTTGAAATAGAATTAAGCTGAAGGCACACCACTTAGTCATTTCCTTTATTTACTTATTAATTTTTAAACACATATTTTTTATTGATTTCAGAGAGGAAAGGAGAGGGAGAGAGATAGAAACATCAGTGATGAGAGAGAATCATTGATCAGCTGCCTCCTGCACGCCCCACACTGGGGATCAAACCCGAAACCCAGGCACGTGCTCTTGACCAGAATGGAACTCGGGACCCTTCAGTCTGCAGGACCCTTCAGTCTGAGTCAGTTTTTGACTCGGGACCCTTCTATCCACTGAGTCAAAGAGGCTAGAGTCACTTAGTATTTTAGTTACAATCTCTTGGATTAGCTTGGTTAAATACCATAATAGGGTGTGACTGGTGTGTGAAAATGGCATATTTTACTATATATTGTGAAAATTTTATATCTTTTACAGGCAATAAATATAAACATTTAATTATACTAATTCAAGCTATGCATGTGCATCTTTTTCTTTTTATATATATTTTTATTGCTCTCAGAGAAGAATGGAGAGGGAGAGATAAATACATCAATGATGAGAGAGAATCATTGATCTGCTGCTTCCTGCATGCCCCCCACTGGGGATCGAGCCCACAACCCACGCATGTGCCCCGACTGGGAATCCAACCGTGACCTCCTCCTTCATAGGTTGACACTTCACCACTGAGCCACTCTGACCGGGCTGTGCATATTTTTCTTGAACATTTAAAATATAATATATTTGCATAATTAAAAGTTTTAACACAGACATTTTGAATAATTAATATAGTTCTTCAAATAAATATTAATAAGATAATTCAAACCAAAAATATTTCAGCTAAATTATCTGTATTACTTATTACTTCATATTGTATTAATTTTATCTTGAACATTTGTCTTTTTTGTAATTGCCTAAAATAAAATAAAAAATCTACACATTAAGATGTGTAATGTAGTGAATTAAGTAAATAACTTGTAAATTTAATCAAGGTTTCCCCTAAACTTGATCCCAGAAAGGGAAAATAATTCATATTTTTACATATTACACTAGGTAATTACTATACCTAAGTTGTCCATTTTATCTTACATAGTGAAATAGTGGTTAAATTATCTGTTAACATTAGCAATATTTATTTGTAAATATGAAATGTAACACTAATTTCTAAAAGGAATATTTTTGTATTTTATTTTGTTTAAAGCATGCACAAAAATATGCACACATATTATATGATCTAACAACAACAAAATACTTCTAGCATCTGGTGAGGTGGAATTCAAGAATAAATAGAAAAAAATCAGTCATTTAAGAGAGCTGTGACCCTGTGATTATGTTCCTCCCTAAGGGTAGCTTACATTACTGGAAGTGGGGGGAAACATGAAAGGAGTGGAGGAGAGGGAAGGAAAATTTAAGCAATAAAGTTAGATGCACTTGTGAGTCAGAAAACCTAGATTCTGGTTGCTTTTTTTACCTAATGTGTATGTGAGTTTTACTAAGTTATTTAGCTTCTGTGAAAGCTGAATTCCCCATCTGTGAAATGCAGAAACGAATGCAATCTTCACATGGTTATTATCTGGATTGAACAAGATAATTTCTATAAATAGCCTACTATAATGTGAGGCACATTTCAGTAAATGGTTGTTTTGTTTCTTCTCTTCTTGCTTCCTGCTTATCTCCCTTCTTCCCCTTTTCCCTAATCCCATTTCCTCTCCTCCCATTCCTCTGCCTCTACTTCTCCTTTTTCTTTTCCTTCTCTTCCTTCTATCATCATCATTATCGAAAGGATAGGAAATGGAAAGAAATAGCAGCTCCTGAGGTTAGCAGTTCCATCTGATGGAAGTGAGATGTTAGGGAGCTACTTGGTTTGTGCTAGGATGGTTTATTGATTTGAAATTATTTGGGGACAGATTAAAAAATTGGTGAATTAAAGTGTCTAAATTTGTACTAAATAATGCTACCTAAGTCAAAACAGATAGAATAATGGTTCATAAATAAAATGACCAGTACTTTTGAGATGTTAAAAAAATTAACAAGCCTATACAATGTGGAATGTATCAAAAATGCTACTTAACAAGAACTGGTCTTGTTCTCTGTGGAACATTTCATGGTTTAAGTGTGGTAAATGAAGGCAATGGATCTATCTTAACTACATAATTGTATTTTTCTTTTCAAGAAGTATTTGTTATTAAACAGTATCTCTGTAGTTTTCTCAGTTTATATATTTGAGATAAAACCAAACACTTTGGTTTGCTACACTGTTAAAATGCTACCAATAATTTTATTAGTACCTAGTTTGAAGGCATAATACAGAAGAGACATGAAAACACATGTATGACTTCTGCCAAAACCAGAAAATGTTCACATTACTAACATATAGTAATATATGTCACTATTTGGAAAATATGGCCAAAGTACAAGTTTTAATACTATTCATTTGATTATCATGATAATTAAAGTTGGTTTATATTTTTCTCTATCTGAAAACTACCTAGGTTCTATCTATTCTTTTTGAAAATGCACTGGTTTTTAAAATAATAATGTTATATGTATGTGTGTGCATACAGTAAATGTAGAAAATGTAGAATGTAACAAACATTCTAAAATGTAAAATACAAATTTATATGTCGCAAGCCATACAAAGCGTAAATACTTAGTGCACACCTATCCGAAGTACTCACATATAAATCTATATGCACACATTGACAAAATGGGATCATTGTGTCTGTACCATTTTTTATTCTGAATTTAAAATCACATTGTATCATGTGATACCCCAATGCTAGTGAATTGACTTAAATAATAGGAATCCTAGTCTGATAGCATTCCATTTTAGAGACTCAGGCCAATCAATTAAATTTTTCCAAATTGATCAACATGTGATCTCTGTTTAATATAAAGAGATGACTACGTGAGAATAATGGCATTTCACAGATGGTGGGGGGGGGGGGAGAACGCGAGCTTTGTGGTTGTCATAATTGTTTTTGAATATTTAAGAGTATATTTTCAGACAACACCCATTTATCATTCCATAGCAACTGAGTGAAATATTCCTGTTTTCTTACTATAATTTTTAAACAAATGTTTCATATTCCACAGCTTCAGCAGAGTTCTTTATCCAAAAATCTAGTCATGTTCATGTTCATGATTTTACTTTCCTCACTTAAAAGAGAAGTATTTCTTTAAAAATTTTAAATTATTAATACCAAAATGTACTTTAGGAATGCAACCATAATAATAGATCCAGACAGCATGTCTCTGGGTGCTAACATAGTGCTTTCCTTTCAGGTAAAGAAAATGAAAAATATTGATTCTTCCAAGCCATATCAGTGTAAAAAAAGGTCAGATATTGACCGTTTGTAGTTGGAAGCTTTTTATTTTTCGGTCTGCAGATGGTCTATTCCTGTAAACATCTATTTACAGGAAACAATGCATTTATAAATTTTCCACTATAGTTCTAGACTCTTAAAATAAACCTGAGGTTTAATAAGTTTGACATAATGCTATTAAAATCTGCTTGACCTTAACAAAATCCATATTAGTTAAGAGTTAAGATATCAAAAAAGTTGACAAAATATAATTGGGAGTGACTAAAATATCAAGGTTGAACATTGAAGGACTGCCAAATAATACCAACAAATTATATAATATGGTTGTACCCAGTTAAAAGAATGTCACTTTTTATTTTTGTTGTTGTTGTTATATTAGTATTTTAGCGAGTTGTTTTAGTCAGTTTCAGATAATAAAAATACCTCAAACAGAAGTTTCACTTCAGTACTTGAAGAGTCCTTTTTTGACAAGTAATGCTTCTTTTAAATTGGTTCATTTTTTGTTTTTGTTTTGTTGCCTCTGAATCTAAAGCACATATCTAACTCCTTATGCAGAGGTGACTAACTTGAGAAGAAAGTCATCTTGGGTTATGGTTCTTTTAAAAAATGACCTAGTTGAATTTAAAATCACATTGTGTCATGTGATTTTACCTCAATGCTAGTGAATTGACTTAAATAACTACAGACTTAGTTGAACTTCTTCCTGGGGTCTGCATGTGGTCCATGGGAAAATAAACCTATCTCTGTCCTACTTTCACTTTTTAGCTCCCAAAGTTCATTCTAGCCAATCTCTTGGCTGTACATTTTTCAAGATTGAATGAGAGATCAGTCAACTGTGGTCCTTAAATCATAAAGAACTATATTAAGCTTTCCAAGGGGTTTATCAGTTGACCTGGGTTTACCCATGGAGGTAACATTCCCCAAACAAATCATATCTTTTTCTGGCCAGTTCTACACATCAAATATTGCTAAGACTTGCAAAGATATAAGATGCATATAATTTGTTAAAAAAAATTTATTTGTAGCTTTTTTTTCTTCTTCTTGATAATCTAGCTGAGATAGAATAGTTAGGTAGATAGGGGCAGGACCATGGGAGGAGGAAGTGAAACTGGGAACCCAACTAGGTGAAGTTACTAAAGCACCCCAACTGGGTGGGTAAGGACGGGTGCCTTTAAGAGGCATGAACTTTAAAATGTACGAATGTTGCTAAGACAGACAGCTTGCAGATAACCAATCACAAGATAGTAAGGCATAAAAATTAATCCCAAGGATGTTGCTAAGGCAAAATTCTTTGAAAGGACCAATCAGGAACTAACAAGCATACATACAAAAAAGCACCTGCACTTCCTCTCCGTCCTCCCCTGCACACAATGGGTTCAGGTGGGAGAACACATCCCTACATCCACATGGCTGACAGCCATGTGGGCCTCCACACATGGACTAATAGACTTTAATTCGCATGGATGTTCTCAATAAACTTCAGATCCCTAACTATTTTTGTCCACGACTTTATTCTTCGATCTCAAGGGACAATGAACTTGGACTCAAGCACCCACCTTCTGGTTTCATAGCCCTGCATTTTGATATTGTAGAATTACCATAATTTTCCATGTATAAGATACTATTTTTTTCTAAAATCGTTAGACTGAAAATCGAGGGGCATGTTATACACGGAAGTGAGCCTAGGAGGGAGCCATGCAGGTGCATAGCTGCCCATACCTTTTCAAACAGGCTTCCTCCAATCACGAGCCTTATTGTTAATGACGTCAGCTGATGCCATAATTGGAGGTGAAGGTGGAGAGTGTGCAGATGCAACAGGGACCAGAGTGTTCTGAGCCCATAAACATGTCAAAAAATAAAAATAAATAAATACAATAAAGACAATCGGTAAGCAATTGTCTTGCTCTGCAAAATTCAAACTGAATGTAATCAGCTATGCAAAAGAACATGGAAATAGAGGCAGAGAGACAATCTGGACCTCCTTCCACTGAGTGTATGATCAGACAGTGGAAAAAACAGGAAGAACAACTCCTAAAGATGCAAAAAAGAAGAAGGCCTTAAGAGGAAAACCAGAAAAAGGAGCAAACTTGGAGCAGAGACTTAAGACTTGGATTATGGAGCAGCGCCAGAGTGGCTTACGTGTGTCAACCATGCTTATTCAAGGTCAGGCAAGAATGTTTGCAAACGAAATGAACATTGTTGATTTTACAGGAAAGGCAAAATGGTGCTTCAATTTCATGAGGAGAGAACACGAACAAAGTTAGCTCAGAAAATGCTACCAGTTTATGAGGATGATCTCATATATAGACAGTGATTCAGAAGACAGCAGTGATACGATAGAAGTTGAAGAAATTGACATATTTGGAACTAATAGTGATGAAGAAGAGAGTGGTGATGCAACAAAGGCTGAACAAGGTGATGTGCTGCATAATATCATAGTACTGGTATGTAAACATTACCTGCGATAATTGCTAAATAAAAATGTGTTCTGGTTTATGTTTAAAATATTTATTTCTTAATTTTGGGTTGGAAAAGTGGGGGGCATCTTATACACAGAAAAATACGGCGCTTGTCTCCTGATTAGATAAAAATGAGTCCGAATCCTTTAAAGATGAGGTCCTGCCTAGCCGATTAGTGAGTATGTACCTAGTAGGTCCCTTTTGAGATCTGATTTCCCACCCTGAACTGCACAGCCCTACACCTGAGGGTAGGACTTCTCTCCCAAATTTACTTTATTTGAAAATCAGCTGTCATTCATTATCTCTTTTGCTTCAAATAACTCAGAGAAAGCAGAGTGTCATTATTATTATGAACTCTATTACATTTTTATTTAGGAAGACAAAGCTCACTAATGCTGAGAATCAAAATATGTCAGTGGTTGGGTCATGCTGACCAGTGCAAAGTTATCTGTAAATTGCTTATTCAAAAAACTACATCCAAATATATTGTTTGGCTCTGAGTTTATCAAAGTGTAATAGGAGGAAAAATATTATTTGGATATTTCCCACACGGTTTAGTCTAATAATTAGTACCACTACATGCATGGCTTGGTTACAGTTCTGTATACAGAGTCAAAACTTTGTAACATAGCACAGAGTCACAGTACTGGGCTCCCAAATCCCACCTGAATGCCTACATATGCTATAGCTTCTATTATTCAAGTATTTCAATGAATGCATTACTAATTTATTACTACAAATTACCTACAAATATTACTGTTTAAAACAATGAAGATGATTTTACAGTTTCTGTGGTCCGGGGTTTAGGACACAGCTAAACTGGGTTTTCTTTTGCAGGATTTCTTATGAGGCTGCATAAAAGACTTGACTGATCATTCCCTGTGATCAAGAAAAGTATTTAGCAAGATACTTGACATCCCATCACTTCTGCCATATTCTATTCATTAGAAGTGAGTCATTAGGTCTAGCTTTCACGCAAGCTTGCCCAAGCTTATGAAACCAAAAGGTGAGGCTCATTGGGGGCCATTTAAAATGCTCTCTACCATGGTTAATCATTTATCATTCATTAGCCTTCACCAAAGGAGATATATATTTTTGTACATGAATGGGCATTTTTAGAGCAGCACAAACTGTGTCAGTCTCAGGGGATACAAAATTAAATAATATCTGCTTTAAAATTCTATGTAGAATTTAGGTATTAAATAATTCTTCCTGTCCAGTATTTGAAGGTATGTGAGATGACTGAAGGTGAGAGGAAGGCCTTTCCATTGAAAAATTTAACTTAAAGAAACAGCTTGCCATTTGTTATACAGATATTTTATTAAACAACATTAAATCATCTGCTGACTTATTCAATTTCAGCCATCCAATGAATGGATGAAACAACAAAACAAACAGAAACTAGTGGGAAAAATGTAATTTTTTTTTTTATGTAGTAGTGTACCAATGCTTCTATAACAAATTACCACAAACTGAGTGATTTAAAAACACACAAATTTATTATCTTAGTTCTGGCGGTCAGAAGTTCAAAATAGGTCTCATTGGGCAAAAAGTAAGGGTTTGGTATGATTGCATTCCTGTCTGAAGGTTCCAGGCTAAAGTCTGTTTTTTGTTGTTATTGTTTTGTTTTGTTTTTCCTTTTCAGTTCCTAGAAGTTGTCTGTTTTCCGTGACTTGTGGCCTGTTTCCATCTTAAAAGCCAGCAATGGGTGTTTAAGTCCATCTCACACTGTATCATTCTAACACTGACTCTCCCATCTCCCTCTTTTACTTATTATATAAACCTTGAAATTATATTGAGTCTGGATAACCCAGGATAAATACCTCCTTTCAAAGTCTGCTGATTAGCAAAATTAATGCCATCTGCAACTTTAATCTCCTTTGCCATGTTACATAACATATTCATAGGTTATGGGAATTAGGACGTAAATAACTTTGGGGCCATTTTTCTGCCTACCACACATTGAAATGTAGGATTTCACTGTAGTAGGCTTTAGCATACATTTACACATTTTCAATATACATAATACCTTGTGAAATTCTTTTAGCAACTTCAGAGCAGATCTACATTTGTTTAATTGTTAAATGAATAAGTCAGTATATATTCATCTGCTCAAGTTGTTATGTCTGCTACACAAAGTCAAAGGAGGCTGAGTCTCTCCCACTGAGGCAGAGGAGATCAGGTGCCTGATATATCCTATGGAAAACCCTCTCAACTTGGACTCTCCTTTGAGTGCATTTTCTTTAGTTGATTGCCACAGTTTACCAGTTATATTTTCTCTGTTCTTTTTTCCTTAAAATATAATGATAATACACAATGGAATACTATGCTGCTGTAAAAAAGATGGAATTCTTACCATTTGCAATAGCATGGATGGAACTGGAGAGCATTATGCTAAGCGAAATAAGCTAGTCAGAGGAAGATAAATATCACATGATCTCACTTATTTGTGGAATACAATGAACAACATAAACTGATGAGCAAAAATAGAACCAGAGACATAGAAGCATGGAACAGACTGTCCAACCTATGAGGGAAGGTGGGGGGCGAGGGGGGTAAGAGATCAACCAAAGGACTTGTATGCATGCATATGAGCATAACCAATGGACACAGTACAGGGGTGAGGGCATGTGCTGGGGGGTGGGAGTGGCTGGGGAGAGGTCAATGGGGGGAAAGGAGACTCATGTACTACTTTAAACAAAGAATTTAAAATAAAAAACTTAAAAATAAATAAAAATTAGTAAAAAATATATAATGACGATAGATGTCATATAAGTAGGTATCAAGAAAAGAAAGTAAGAACCACAGAAGGAATGAAAGGAGTAAACAGGTAAACCAGGTCTCCAGAGAGGAGCTTTAATGGACTGAATCAAGTATACCATTTCCCTTCTTTACAACCAGATCACCAATCCCCTTTTGTCTATGCGTCGGATGATATGGTTTCCGTTCTTTATTTTTCAGGGCACCCTATTATTTCAGGTTATCTAAGAATGTTGCAAAACAATCTGACAAAGTCTAATAAATAAACTTATTTTCCTCTCCCTCTTCCTATAACTATGTTGTCTATTTTAGTGATGGTTTCACACACAAGGTAGAGATATGAACTTACCTCTGGCTCTTTAACCTCCCTCATCTTCCAGCCCAATCCTTTCAAGTCCTATCCATTCCACCCTTTGCCTCCATCTTCACTCCCAAGACATATTCTGTCCTCCTCATCTCCTATATTCTTAATCCCTGCCTCTTCTGCTTCCATTTATCTCGTATATTTTGTCAGAAAAACATTAGCAAAATTTACATATGACCGTAATAGTCTTTTAATTAAATTTTATCAATGACACTCTATTTATTATAAACTCCTTAGCCTGCCATTTAAGGCTTTATTAATTTGACTTGAAACTATTTTTTTCAGACTCATCTGCAATTGTTTCTTTGGATATATCCAATATTCTAATACCCCCGACTCATTTGTAGTTATACAGCATGCACACATACTGTGTCTTTAGTCAAGGCAGCTATCAGATATGCCTTTTCTATCTTCTGCTTTTTAGGTACCTATAATTACCCAGAAAAACTGTAAATTCTCCCCAGCTTACCTCACCAGCACCAAACCAACATCAGTGAAATCAATGTCTGTCTTGCTATTTTGTCCACATTTATTTTTTTAAACCTGTTCACAATATAACCATATAACAATGGCCTTTTTTTTATCCTTTTCTCCCAATTTGGCCAAAAGTGTTTAGGCTGGTACTTAAAAATCTTGCATTGAGAACCCTGACATGAACTCAGGTGGTGTCTTAGGAATGTGTACAAATAGTGTGTATGGATATCTAAAATTACACTCAGTTTGGTAGAAAAAGACATCGAGTAGTGGGAAAAGTCCAGGGATGTTGTACAAATATGCAGAGCAAGGTCTGTCTTGCAGGTTTTGAGAGGTTTTATTTCTTTGTCACAAGTCCCAAAGTGGACTCTCAGAATGTCCCCTCTCTGGGACAGACGGTCTCCTGGGGGCTGGCAAATCTCATCCTTAGTGTGAGTTAGCCACCCAATGTAGATTTAATAAATGTGCAAGTAAATGATAATAAATTTAAAATAAAATGCTTCAACCTGACTGTTCTTTCATGCTGTTCTCCTCGCTGCGCACTGACCCATTACTTATATCAAACTTAGACTATAAATTCTTGCATTTACATATCCTCAGAGTTCTGTGAGAGACCTCACCTGAATAATTTTAAGAGGCTCCTGGGGGCAAAAGAGATGTAAAATCACATGTTCATCCATAGACTAGATTACACCGATTATTATTATGGCGCTCAATTCTCCTGCTACCAGTCTTTCCTCTGTGACCATTTTGATTACATACATTTTTTATTATTATTATTTTTTAATTTGGTGAGCACTGGATATGCACTATGGTACAATACCTGACACAAAGACATCATTATTCCTTTCCAGGGTTTTCCAATGTAAGTAATCATGTATAATGTTTGGTCTTTAATGTTTTTTTTTATATACACAAACATGCACATACATGAATACACATACATAACTGTCAATAAATGAAGTGATTAAAAACCAGTGTACTAACATAAAGTGATTCATAGCAACCTAATAAGGGCAATTAAAAAACATATATGACAAATTTTCATTTTAAACTATTGTAATATTTTTTCTATTTCTAATTTCCATATAGAATTCATAGTAACTAAAGAATGTCATGGCTCTCTCTATATGGACTTTGGCACCACTATCACATCTTCTTAAAAGTCTCTTGTGTTAAAACAGTCTCCTCTGATAGCGTAAAACTCGAAAACAGTTTAAGTAGATTTAAAAGCTATAGCAGATAGTTGAAAAGGAGCAATAAACTAGTATTTCAGAAATCTAAATCTAGGCTAAATGCTTATCAGGGTTGTTAGAGGAAGACCCTGCTTGTATAATTAGTTAGTAGACCAAGAAAATATACCATTTTCCAGAGCTATTACACATTAATAGACTAGTTCAGCAGCTCATGACTGGTGTATCTGCCCAATGGCATGCTTCATTTTTACATTAATAGATACTTCGATGCTCTTGATAACTGCTCATATTTTTTTTATTTAAAATGTTTTTATTGGTTTTAGAGAGAGAGGAAGAGAGAAAGAGAAACATCGATCGGTTGACTGGGAATTGAACCTGCAATATTTAGGAACAGAGGACAATGCTCAACCAACTGAGCCACACTGGTCAGGGCTAACTGCTCATACTCTTGATCCTCGGATCCTGAGAAATAAGATTTATTTTTAAGCAATCCCAAATATGCTTTCTTTAGACTTCAGGAGGCCTGACAGAGTCTTTCTAGTCATTTTTCTCAACTCGTGGCGTATCTACAACTAATACATAGAATCTCTCCTTTTACTTTCTTTATTTTCTTTGTTACTCAGCTGTGCTTGCTGTCTTAGAGACCCTGTTTTCTAGGACAGGAGTAGTTTTTTCGATACAAACGTCCAGTACCCTGACTTCAGAGGTGTAGTTACTGACCTGGCAGTATAAAATCAAGAATCTATGTAGAAGGTTCTAGTTTCTTTAACCATTCTTTTCATTTTTAGCACCTTCCCAAGGCATCATCTTAGACAAAAGTTTCTGTCAGAGAAACCAAATGAGATGTCTGTGCTGTAGGCATTTAGTGCTCAGCTGCCTCACTTTTCCATCCATAAATGTTAGTTCTAAAATGTAGCCATCTCTCTCAGCTGCTATTTTTTCTCTTGTTAACCTTGTCTAACTGGGTTTGAATTTTATTATTGTTGTTGCTATTATGATTGCTACTACTATTAATGTGATTATTATTCATTTTCTGTCAGTTAAATGAAGGTTTTGGCAGAGTTTGAAATAAATATGTTATCTACCATATTCTTCTGGTACTATTTTAAATAGAATATAATATAGATATTTTCATTTTTCTATAATGATATTGGTTTGTTCAGTTTTTCTATTATTTATATCAAATATTAAAATATATTTCCAAAATCCATTTATTTCATCAAGATCTGAAAATATTTTCAGAATAGAGTGAGAAGCTATTTTATTCAAGCATTCATTTAACCAATATTTATTGTATATCTGTTATAAGCCATGCTCTGTTTCAGATACTTAGGATATGACAGTGAGCAATGCATATGAAAATCTCTGCCTTCATTGAAATTGCAGTCTAGTGAGGAAGGGATATAACATAAACAATGAAAATAATGAATGGATTATACTATAGTAACCCAGAAGGTCACAAGTGTTATGGAAAAATGTAGAATAGTGCATGATATAAAGATAGCATTATTATTTTATAAAGAAATATAGATGAAGAGATTACTAAAAAAACATACATGCTGACTATGTTTATGATTACTTATTAAGCATCTATTCTGTGCTTTGTGATACATGAATGCATCTATGACCATTCTGATTAGAACAAATCTGATTAAAATCCAATCTTATAAATATATATCTTCTATCTATCTATCTATAATAATAAAAACATAATATGCTAATTAGATCAAGCCAGGGCTGTGAGGGCCAAGGTGGCCACTGCGGCAGCTGTGGGGGCCAAGCCCCTTGCACAAATTTCATGCATCGGGCCTCTAGTTTTATTATAAATTGAATCCATTAAAACTACCTGATTTGAATGAGTTAAATGTTATTTAGTTATTTTACATTTGATGTAACTCAAGTGACTTTAATACTTCTTTCTAACAAAAGAGAGAATCCTAAGCAAGGTTTTTAGAGAATGAAAACATACAAAGCGGAGTATAATTTCACCTTTGAAATTTATGAAAAGTTACCTTTATCAACTTTGTCATATTGATTGAAACTGCACACTGTTACAACCATAACAGCAACCCTAGTGGAAGTCATACCACTGAATATCTGTATATTAATTTAAAGATAGTCAAACAAACTTCTACTCATACCAATAGTTTAATTTATTACTAAATAGCTTTCTTTGCCACTCTACCCCACACAGTACCAACTACTATAGAGTAGCTTAACATAAAAAGATTGCTGAGTGTAGCTGTTTGTGATGTGACCTCTATTTGTTGTAACTGGCAATTTCTTTAATGGAAAGTGCTTAGAATTGCACAGAAATTGATTTTGTTTCTTTTCTATGGTGGGCAATAACTGCTCCTACTTTGATTACTGCTGCAATCTTAGACATATTCAAAACTCCCGAGAAAACAATGCCAATAACTAGAATCACAACTTATCCTTTACAGTAGCCAGTACCTGAGCACAATCAACATAATTAGAACAAGACTGAAACGTTACTTTAAAAATTGGTCCGAGTTCACTTTCTTTATCCAAGAATTTCAAACAAACTCTTTATAAAAACTTATTTTTGCTCTTTCAATCCAATGCTTTATAAAATGCAAGTAGAATTCTAAAAGACATATATTATATTCAAAATAAATATTTAAACAGTTGTAAATGCATATTTCATATGCCTTAATGACTACATGAAGACATTTCTTATGTTGTATTTGGCATTCACATCATGTAGCTGTGCTCCATTATAACTTAAACATTTTAAAATTACAGTTAGTAATTCTGTTCTAAGATATTTTGTTCTATTTAAGTGCTGAGAGTATTTCCAAACTCAAGAAATGATGCTGAAAATCCATCTTACCTTATAATAGACAAATATGCAAATTGACCGCACCTTCGCTACGCCAAAGCCATGCCCACCAACCAAGCCACGCCCATCAACCACGCCCACCAGGAAACCGTTGAGGGACGCTGGGGTGCGGCAGAGCCCAAGGCCCGGAACCTTGGGAGCCAGCCGGGTGCCTGCTCCGATCTCAGGAGCGAGCCGACCTGGGGGTTCGGCTCGCTCCTGCGATCGGGTCGCAGGGACCCGGCTGGGGTGCGGCGGAGCCCAAGGCCCGGAAAGCCGCCCGGGGCTTTCCCGGCCTTGGGCGCCAGCCCGGTGCCTGCTCAGATCCCGCCCAGGGCCAAGCCGGGACCCTGAAAGAAGGTAGAAGGCGGTGGCCACAGCCAAGGCCTGGGTCCCCGGTGCTGGCAGAAAACTGGTGCAGGCAGCCAGGTGAATGAAGGTCTGTTGCACGAATCTTCGTGCAAACGGGCTACTAGTTTTTATAATAAATAAGAATGAGCTAAATCACTGATATGACGATGTTTATGTATATATATATATATGCACATATTAAAATATTTTAAAAAATAGAAAGTACTTTATTAAATCAGAGATTTATAGTAGAATGAAAATAAACTTTGTAGACTTAATTTTAATGACATTATTATAGGTAATGCTATTATCTATATATAGAAAAGGCAAATATGCTGTGTCCGACAATCCAACCGGTCACTATGACACACATTGACCACTAGGGGGCAGATGCTCAATGCAGGGGCTGAGTGACGTGCACTGGCCATTTACAGAGAAACGGCACCACGGACCTGGTACCCACAAAGCAACATCCGGCTCCCCCAAGTGGGACACAGGCCCCACCACCACCGCGGAGAGACAGCCCACCAAATCGCAACCAACGCTGCAGAGACCCCATGGCACAAAATGTGGCCCACAGCCCAGCCCAGCCCAGCCCAGCCCAGCCCAGCCCAGAAATAGTGGCTGTGAGTACCAGGTAATGATATCACTTAGCAATGCCCAGCTTCCTCTCTCTAGAGACAAACCATTTAACAATAAACAGCACTGCGGACCTGGCGCCCACAAAGCAGCACTCGGCTCCCCCAAGTGGGACACAGGCCCAGCCACCACCCCAGAGCAACAGCCCACCAAATTTCAGCTGATGCTGCTGAGAACCCAGGGTGCAAAATGTGACCCACAGCCCAGCCCAGCCCGGAAACGTTGGCTGTGGGCACCAGGTAATGACATCACTTAGCAATGCCCGGCTTCCTCTTCCTAGCTACCACTAGCCTCCTTGGCATTTCTTCAACCCAGGAACACAACTTGCTTTATAGCCAGGTGCAAACATTTCATACTTTAACCAAATGAAGCGTTTTCCCTTACCTCATCTCATTTGATCCTCACAGAAGTCCTGGAGTAGGTAGATAGGAGACTCGATGGAATCCTATTTTCTTTTTATTTGCCGGAAAATGGAGATTTAGAAAGCTTAGAAACTTGACCCGACTGAAAAGAAGAAAGAAATGGTGGACCTTGAAAATGACTTGAGGTTTTCTCACTGTGCAGAATATAGTCAAACACTGCTGCAGTTAAATATTTTACCCTTTGTTCTCCCTGCATGATCTACAATAACAATCTCTTAGTGTTGATATTTACTGCTGTGTTGCTGACAATTACCTGAAAGTGAAGTTGGGGTGCTTCACTGAGCTGTAAAGAGTTTAGTTAAATCAGAAAGCAAGTCTAATTAAGCAGGTCTAATTAAACAAGTTTATATCTCTATATATAAAGCTCTCGCTGGTGCCAATCGCACGCATGTATTTCAATCTGTCATTGTCGATTGTGAATTTGGTTGACACTTCTATTATAAAGGGCAAACAGCGATATTAAAATATTTTTTCTAATGAATTTCCTTTCACAAATTTGTGCACCAGGCCATTAGTCATATAAATATGCATAATTTTAAACATGTAAAACTTTGTTCTCTTTTCAAAAGTTTTACTACTTTCTAGAATTTTTAACAGATAAATTTTAAATAGTATAAGACATTGACACCTTTTCTCTTTTTATTTTTGTTTTAAACTCAGTTTTTAACATTGATCCAGCATTGAAAAAACAAAAATAAATTTATTTGCCACCAGATATTGTTTCTGAAATATTTTAATTATAACTTCATTTGATTTGCTTCAGAATGATGTTAACAATAATACACACAAACATGTGCAAAATTATCTGCCCAAGGTCGAGTACTTTATGTAATATTTTTTAAATCATCATGACAACCTTGTTAGGCAGTTATTATTATTAGATCCATTACATATAAGTGGGAACCAAGGTACAATTACGATCAATAACTTTCCAACATTTCACACTTAACAAATGAATTAAGAAAACTTAAATTTGAATCTATTAGGTTATCTTTAAAAAAAAAACAACACAAACTATGTGCTTAAAATTTTCAAATCTACCTTGGTAATAAGCATATATAAACAATTCCAAACAAGTTACATATTAATGTGCAAAGTCATCCATTTTATACATGCTCTACAAAAAACTTTTCAATTTTTTGCATCTTCATTCTACCTCTAATTACTAAAATTCCAGTTCTCAATTCTAATTATCCAACACTCTTGCCCCTAGGCCTTCTCACTCATTTCCATGGCTTCAAATATTAATATAATATTTCTCATTCAGAGTATATGACTTCCAAAAATCAGTTCATCATGCCTCTTAACATCTTCTTAGAAACATCTCAAATATATGTTCAAAACTAATCTCTTGCTCCTTCCACACTGCAGTGATTTCTACTCTCACTAATGCTATCTCCACTCATCTAAATTTCTATTCAAACCAGATGTGTTAGTTTACTAGTAAATCTTAGTACTTCCCTCACCACTGCTTAAACATAGAGAAACCATTATCAAATTCTGCCAACTCACTAACCTTAATATGATCTAGAAATGTGCTTTTGGCCCCATGCTCATCTGTGTGGCTTCATTTGGTTCAACTTTCTCCCTCACTGAGAACTCCAGCCATCTAGTATTCTTGCTAGCTTCCAATACATCAAGCCCTTTCGTGACCCAGAGCCCTCCCAGATGCTGTATTCTCTGCCTGGGATGCCCTTCTCCCATCCCCTTCTTGTTTCAGCTTTAATGAAGGTTAACTTCTACTCAGTGTCCAGATTGAATCATAAATGTCACTTTCTCAAAAAGCTTTATGCAGCATCTTCTACGACATTGTCCCAAATTATGTTCTAAATTATGTTCTTCTACGACATTGTCCCAAATTATGTTCATTGTCCTAAATTATGTTCTTCTACGACATTGTCCCAAAGCACTACCCATTTTTTTCTACATACACTTTATCATGGTTTGTTATGATATTTTTGTAACTATATCTTGTTGAACATTACATTAACCACTATATCATATGCTCCATTACAATATAAATTTTGTCTATTTTGCTAAAAACTATATCTATGGGTCCAAGGGCTGCTGCTGAAGATTTGGATTTCCAAGGTAAGTGTAATAAGAATTACTTTGTTTGGTTTGCAACATAGAAAAAATATGTTGTTTTTAAATAAGAATAGTTCCTAATAAAAATGACATAAATTTTATTTCAAAATGGACTATATTTTCATTTAATAAACATAAGAATTAAAGCACCTTCAAAATATATTGACCATATTATTACAAAGTGCAGCAATATAAATAACATTATGTGCACTTAATAAAGTTTTTAAAGTTTGGGCCAAATTTTTTTGAAAATTTCACATGAAAGAAAATTTATTTTAAAAACTGAAAAATATCTGCAGCTATTGCATTATCTTCAGATTATTTTCAAAACACTGCATACAAATATTTGGATTTTTCTCTTTGATGTGCTCTTGAGAAAATTGTGGTCCTCTAGTTACATAAGCAGTTTTCTGTGGTATAGTTTATTAGCTTGGTTAGAATGCATACCTGAGATTTAGGACTGGATACTTAAAAGATTTTAAGAAAGCATAAATTGTAAACTTTTGAAAGTTAGTATTGTAATAGGTTGGATAATCTTAGGCTCTCAATAGGTTACTTAATTGAAACATATTAAAGTAAAAATTGTCAATGAAAGGAATAAGCCAAAAATATTGAGAGTATCTACTGAAATGTATTATTTTCAGTAATTTTATTTTCCTAAAATTATATTTTAAAAACATTATTTAGATATACTTTAAAATAATGATAAGAAAATGTGGTTTGGAGGGTGGTTATTAATTCTTTGTAATTTTCTTTACAGAAATTATTTATTTTTATGTGATTTATTTCTAAGCAGTTCAGCTTTATTAAAACACTAGAGGCCCGGAGCATGAAATTTGTGCACGGTGTGTGTGTGTGTCCCTCAGCCAAGCCTGCACCCTCTCCAATCTGGGACCCCTTGAGGGATGTCCAACTGCCTGTTTAGGCCTGATTCCGATGGGGCTGGCTCCCAACCACTTTCCTGCCTGCCTGTCTGATTGCCCCTAACTGCTTCTGCCTGCCAGCCTGATCACCCCCTAACCACTCCCCTGTCAGCCTGATTGATGCCTAACTGCCTATCTGCTGGCCTGATTGCCCCTAACTGCCCTCCCCAGCTGTCCTGGTTACCCCTAACTGTCCTCCCCTAAGGGCCTGGTCACCCCCAATTGCCCCCTCCTGCTGGCCCGGTCACCCCTAACTGCCCTCCCTTGTCACCCTGGACACTCCTAAGTGCCCTCCCCTGCCAGCCTAGTCACCCACAACTGCCTTCCCTTGCAGGCCTGGTCTCCACCAGCTGCCCTCCCTTGCTGACCTGATCACGCACAACTGCCCTCCCCTGCAGGCCCATCTTGTGGTGGCCATCTTGTGTCCACATGGGGGTGGCCATCTTTGATCACATGGGGCAGCCTTCTTTTGTGTTGGAGTGATGGTCAATTTGCATATTACTCTTTTATTAGATAGGATAATATCTGAAAATAGTTCAAAGATTCCTCACCCTTTTCAATTCATCAGGAAAATCAGCCTTGAAAATTCTCTGCTAAAAGTTTTAGGACTTAGCTAACTAGAGCCTTACTATTGTCTTTTCTTCTCCTCCTGTTTTCCTGTAAATTAAAATACAGTTGCTTGCCTGCAAAGCAGTTTTCCAGATGTCGACAAGTCTAAGTGAAAAAATGACAGATGAATCATAAAAATGCAAAAGGCTTGAAAAAAGTTAAACCAGAAAAATGAACCAGGTTGAGTTCAATGTAATATGTACTGTCTTGCCTTAATTTTCTTACCGACACCTGTTAAGAACAATATAAATGATAAAATTCAGATCATTAGTCCTAAAATGAAATCCTTTTAAAGAAAATATCACACAATGTAGCTTTTTAAATGCTCATTCATTCAATTTCTGTAGTGATAACTCATTAAAAAAATAACTTCATAGATCTGTGCAAGCTGAGCCATAGATATTTATTTTTCCTAAGATCTAAAGCATACAGTTTTAAATAGTGGGAAAGATGAACAATAAAGACTTTCTGCAGATAAGAAACACATAATTACAACTATCACTTCATGAAAAGTGATCAAAGTTTTCTTAGAAAGGGCCAAAGAAGACAGAGAAGTCCTAAAGCAGCAATTTTCTTTTATCTTTTAATCTTTATTGTTGAAAGTATTACATATGTTATCTTTTTTCTCCCATTGACCGTTTATAGCCCTCTCCTGCCCCTCCCCTCTACCCGCTGCAGGCCTCCACCTCCCTATTGTCTGTCCAGGGATTATACATATATGCATAAAGGTCCTTCCGTTTATCTCTTCCCACCCACCTACCCACTCCTGCCTTCCTCTGAGATTCAGCTTTTTTCAACCTTTTTCATCTCGTGATACACGTAAATTTATTACTAAAATTCTGCAGCATACCAAAATATATATTTTTTGCCCATCTGACCAAAAAAATAGGTATAGTTTTGATTCATTCTTACCACGTGGCTATTGTGTTGGCTGTGGTCATTTTTTAATTTGACAATCTAAGAAAAAAGAGGTCCGTGTCCCTGACAAAATAGTCAGGTTATTGCAGGTTTTAAAATTCTTGTGGCACTCCAGTGTGCCTGTTATGGCACACTGGTTGAAAATAGCTGCCCTAGAGAAATTTCCAAATCTCCCTAACCATGAATAATAGAAATAATAGAAATAATAGAAAAAGAAAATGCAGAGACTGCTGCTGAGTTATCATAACACATCCTCAGCATTCAAACAAATTCTTCCCTTTCTTACAGGATTACTGATTTTATAATTTGGAATAAAGAAACTGCCAAATCTTCCTCGTTTTAGGATATTTACTTGTTATTTTCTCTTTCTAGTTAACTGCTGGTTTATTTTTCCTAAAGCAAAGCAAACTCCTTAAAGCAACTTTCCCATTTACTAATTTTTTATATTTTCTATTAACTAATTTTTTGAATTCTTTATACTTAGATCTTGCACTTTCTATCCTATCTGCCTGAAATGTTTTTCTCTAACTCCTCCATATTGTGTCTTTCTTGGCAGCCAGGCCTTCCTGACCACCTTATTTGTACTACATTCTGCTAGTAACTCCTTATTGTATTTATTTTAGATTGTTTTATTTACAACAGATAACCATTTAAAACAAACTTTATTAATAGGCTTTTTATTCATTTTTCTGTCTTCTCTCTCATGAAAATCTACTGACCAAAATAGTAAGGATTTGCCTGATTTATTTGGTACAACCTGTGCAGCTAAGATTTGGAAACAGCCCAAGTGCCCATCAGCAGATGAGTGGATATAAAAGCTGTGGAACATTTACACAAATGGAATACTATGCTGCTGTAAAAAAAAAAAAAAAAAAAAAAAAAGAACTCTTACCATCTACAATAGCCTGAATGGACCTGGAGAGTAATATGCTAAGCAAAATAGCCAGTCAGAGAAAGATAAGTATCACATGATCTCACTTATATGTGGAATCTAAGGAACAAAATAAACTGCTGAACAAAATAGATCCAGAGACATAAAAGCATGGAACAGACTGATAAGTTTTAGAGGGAAGGCTGAGGTGGGTGGGTGGGTGAGGAGTGATTAACTGTGAAACTTATATGCATAGACAGTGGACACAGACAAAGGTGTGGTAAAGGCCTGGAGTTGGAAGCCAATGGGGGGAAAAATAAAAAAACAAAGGAGACATCAATAATACTTTCAACAATAAAGATAAATTTAAAAAATAGCACATTTAAGGTTATTTTTTAACTTTCTGCTATGAAAGTTTCTTCTTTATTCTTTAAAACAATTTTTAAATTGGTATAAAGTAAATATAGCTTTGTTTCTTTAATGTATAATCAATGAGTTTTAGCTCATCTATTAATTTGTGTAACAGCAACCACTATTAGGACACAGAAAGATTCTGTAATCCCTGCAAAGACCCTCATGTGGCTTCATTATAGTCAGACCCTCTTCCCACAATACCTGGAGACCACTAATATGTTCTTTTTCCTCGTGGTTTTGCCATTTTTAGGATATAGTACCAATGTCTTAATAGAGTAAGTAACTGTAACTGTTTGAGACTTGAATCTTTCATGGAGAATTAAGTTTTTGAGATTCATCCAAGTTGTGTCTACCTACAGTTTGTTTCATTTTATTAAATGTGTAGCATTTCACCATATAAATATGTGAGTATATGTCTCATTAGGATGGATAGAATGGTTGATTCCAATTTTCAGCAATTACGAATAAAGCTGTATAAATATTTGCAGACAAGTTTTTAAGTGAGCATAAATTTTCACTTTCTTGAGGTAATAAACTAGGGGTAACATTGCTAAATTGTATGGCACGTATATTATCAATTTTATAAGAAACTAGAGGACTGGTGCACGAAATTCATGCATGGGAGGGTGTCCCTCAGCCTGGTCTGCTCCCTTTCCCAATCCAGGACCCCTTGGGGGATGTCCAACTGCCAGTTTAGGCCTGATCTAAACCGGTGGTCGGACATCCTTTTCACAATTTAGGACCACTGGCTCCTAACCACTTGCCTGCCTGCCTGCCTGCCTGCCCCTAACCACTCTGCCTGCCTGACTGATTGCCACTAACTGCTTGTCTGCCTGCCTGATCACCCCTAACTGCCTCTGCATCAGGCCCCACCCACCGCGGTGGCCACCTCCACCACCACAGCTTCGTCCAGAAGATCGTCTGGAAGGTTGTTCAAGCTATCTAGTCTAATTAGCATATTATGCTTTTATTATTATAGATTGAGCCATTTTGTGTTACCAGCAGCAATGTATTCTAATGATTCTCCACACCCTATCAGTCAATAATGCAAAGTCTTCCTCTCATTGATGTTATAATTTTTTAATTATACAACTTGGTTCAGCTAAGATTTGGAAACAGCATAAATTTTCACTTTCTTGAGGAAAATGACTAATGGCTAATGATGTTGAGCATTTGGTTGTATGCTTATTTGACTTCCTGTAAATCAGCTTTGTTGAAGTACTTTTACACATATTTGCCCATATTTAGATTGAGTTGTTTTCTTATTGACGAGTTTTGTGAATTCTTTATATATTTTAGATAAAATTATCACTTTTGATATCTAATTTTAACATACTTTCTTTTAGCTTATTGTTTCCTGAGATTCTCTTAATGATTCCCTTGGCATAGAAAATATTCTTAATTTTGATGAAGTCCTACTTACCATTTTATTCTTTTATGTACCATGTGTTTGGTAGCATATCTAAAAACTCTTTGCTAACCCAAGGTCAGGAAAATAATTGTCATCTTGTTTTCCTCAGAAAAGTTTTATAATTTTACATTTTATAATTCAATCTATGATCCATTATGAATGATATTTGTATAGGGCAAGGTAAAGTTCAAAATTCATTTCTTTAAAAAATATTTGTTATTGGTTTTTTAGAGAGAGAGAAAGGGAGAGGGGAAGAGTGAAACATCGATCAGCTATCTCCTACACTAAACTTGGGGGTCAGTTTAAACAGCAAAATCACCAGCAAAAAGGAGAAAAATGCAAAAAACATGGCACAAAATGTAAGGTGAAAAGCACACTGTGAGTATTGATTTGGGGGTTAAATGTAATGTTTATGAGAGCAAAACAGTGGTTACCAGAGCCCAGGATGAGGGAAAATTGGAAGATGTTGGTAAAATATTACAGTTTTAGTTATATAAGAAGAAAAAGCTCTGGATATGTAATGTTTAGCACAGTGACTAGAGGTAGCATTATTGTGCTGTATACTCGAAATTTATAAGAAGGTAGATCCTAAGTGATTTCACCATAAGCACACAGATCAGTAAATATGTGAGGTGATGAAAATGTTCATTACCTTGGTTTTGGCAGATATCTCAAAATGTATGCATACATCAAATCATCAGGGTGAACACCACACATATACACAATAAAAATATTAAGAAGTAAATTCACAAATACAGTATCTATAAATAATGAAAAATTACTAATTCAAATTACAAAGCTAAAAATTTGTGGAAATTAAAAAATAAGTAACTAGAGGTTTCTGTGCATGATTATCTCAGTGTCATTCAATACTCAGAACTGTGAGTAGCCTCTTTTGGAGATGTGCTGTAGGTAATCGGCACAGTTACACACAGCAACCATGGGCATTGCCATGGTGCAAGAGGTGCCTGGCACATAACTCGATCCACTTGTGATTTCCTAAATAGAAGCATTAGAGACAGACATCCTCCTGTGGGAATTGTTGAACTGTAAGAGTGAAGCAACAAGTAGTTGCTTATTATTTTAAAAATTAACAGATATATTATTTTAGTATGTGGTCAAGAAACACAAGGCTAACCCTAACCGGTTTTGCTCAGTGGATAGAGCATTGGCCTGTGGACAGAAGGAACCCCGGTTCGATTCCAGTCAAGGGCATGTACCTTGGTTGTGGGCACATCCCCAATTGGGAGTGTGCAGGAGGCAGCTGATCGATGTTTCTAACTCTTTATCCCTCTCCCTTCCTCTCTGTAAAAAATCAATAAAGTGTATTTTTTAAAAAAGGAAAGAAACACAAAGCTAACACTCAAGAAAAATTAGAGGAAATCCTAGCCAGTACTAATGGGGGAATTCCTTTTAAAAATGAGCTATTATATTATTAAATATCTCTTTTTCAATGTTTATTTTCTTAAAGTTATTATACAGTGATTTGTACTGGCAGAGTAGATATTAATGAATGGGAACAACTGTGATTTAGCCCCAGAAAGTAAAAGGTAAGCAACATAATGTGCATATGCCACAGAGTAAAATAAATTAAGCAATTAAATGTGTTTTTCTAAGATCTTTTTCAATTTCCAGCAGATATTTATTACAAGACAAATGAAATTTAAATAAGAAAAATGATAGTGAATTAGTGGACATGTTTACCTTGAAACAGAAGAATAAGAAAAAGAAGGAAAAGTTAACATGACCTTTATGTTTGACATGGAGAACAAATTATATAAAATAACAGAAATGTGTCCAGCAGAGATCCTGATGCTTTATAACAAGCTACTGATGTTGGCCTGGCTATAGTAAGATGGAAAAAAATCCAAGAGCAGTCATTACAGGAAAGCTCTTATTGGTTGCCAGTGTCTTTATGCACTTGTTTTTTCCCCCACATACACAGGTGTATCAAGAAGACTATGATTTGCTCTTTTAAAAATGGGTTTTAAGTGCTGGGTAACATTTTGGTGAAACACCCTTCTGTAATGGATTTAATTAACTTTAAGCCCTGGGTTTATTACTGATAATTAAGGATATCATTGCTGGCAAAACATGCCTGTGGTGAATTCTATTACAGTTTTAAGTCAACAGCCTTCTTGAAAATCAATATTCCGATTATATGTCTGATTTTCTACTGCTGGGTAGGTGTGATTAATTAAGCTCAGTGTCACATAATTTTACTTCATAGATTTAAAACGGACAACTTCATGCAACAGAGAATAGATAATGGTTTCACATTTCAAAGTTTAGTATTAATACATTTCTATTAATATATTAAAATTAGTCAGTAATACCAAGAAGTCATCCCTTATAAGGTAACATGCCCACTCTTAACCATGTGACAAGAAGTGTTCTCAATATATGCTTATTTCATCTGCTAGGCCAGTGATTTCACAATGGAAATAATTATATATTTGTGACTGCACTTATCTCAGCTACTAAAAAATTGAACTTTTTAAATTATACACTTTGTACTTGTTAGTTGAAACAGTATGGGTGTACACTGTATATACACACTGTGTAACTCTTGTATAATGCAGCCTTGTAATTTAAAATAATTAGGGTGCAGGCCAGACTGAATTAATGGAAACTAAGCTATAAAATATTTTTAAAAGGATGTAGTTTTATTACTGTTCTGTATATTTCAAACAATATTAATCAATGGATCTACTGATGCTGGCATAAATCATAATAACCTTTGGATTGTATTATGAGTTACTAAGGCATTATGAGTGTTTAAATTATTTTGTTCTTCAAAGAGTGGGCTAAGTAATGTTTCATAGGATTTTATGAAAAACACTAACTTGCATGGTATACTTCTTTCCTCAAATATGTAACAAAGCAATAATAGTAACTAAAACACTCTAATAGTGCACATCTTATGTCAGGCACTTCCAAGAGCTTTACATACATTCATTTATTTAATTCTCACGACAACCCTGTGAGACAGGCACTGCACTTATGTTAATGTTACAGTTGAAAAAGTTGAGACACAGAAAGATTCAACAACTTTCCTGCAGTCACAAAACTAGTTAGTGGTAAGTTCAAGATACAAATCCGTACTGCCTGGCTTTAGAGCTCATACTTCTCACCTACATTTTCTCTCCAAACGTTTAATAATATAGCTAGTAAATGTTAGGTCTGAGTGAGAATTGTACCCCTATTTTTATATTAATGCTCATTAATATAACGATTACGTTTGATTAGCAACTGAATAACTATCGTCTCCACTTTTGCCATTTACCAATAAAATGGTCTGCAGCCAGTCCCTGGCATTGTTGTTGAGCCTTAAGCTCATAGCTTTTGTCCATGATCATGAAATCTTAAAGTTCAGACCCTGCCAGTTTCTACTCCATACCCACATATCATGACTCATAATAGGTTATGAATAGTCTTTAATATGAGTATGAATTATTTCCTAACAATGTACTCTGTGAAAGCAATTTAAAAGAAGAAAACAAAATGAAATTAAAATAAGTTGTGGACAGGGACTACATTATTAGCTGATGGAGAGAAGGTCTGAAGAGGGAAGATCTGGAGACCTGGGGGTCTGAAACCTCAGGAGAATATACCCAGAAAAGAGCTTGGAATAAACCAGGAGAAAACTGATATAATTGTTTCTACATGTTTAACTTCAATAAATCATCATTGGTTATATATACTCATTTCATAGTATAACACTTATCTTTATAAAACACTAGTGGCCCGATGCACGAAATTCGTGCAAGAGACCTTCCTTACCCCGGCTGCTGGCACCGGCTTCCCTCTGGCACCCAGGACTCTGGCTTCCCTCAGGCCACTGGCAGGCACCCGGGACCCAGCTTTGTCCAGAAGGACTTCTGGTCTAATTAGCATATTATGATTTTATCATTATAGATGATTGCTATGGAATTCCTTTCATAGTCATTTAGGAAAAAGATAGCATTATATATTTACTAGAGGCCCAGTACACAAAATTTGTGCGTGGGTACAGTCCCTAGGCCTGGCCAGCGATCAGGGCTAATTGGGGCCTTCCAGCTACAGGCTGGGGCCTGCCTTCATTTTGTGCTGCCCCCTGGTGGTCAGTGCATGTCATAGCGAGCAACTGAACTCCTGGTCTCCTGGTCGAACTCCTAAGGGGACACTTTGCATATTAGCCTTTTATATATATATAGATGATTACAGAATGTAAGCTCAGGAACAACATTCACTGAACATGACAGGATAGTAAGAACTTATGAAGCAATTAGAGCTTTCATTTAACTTGCAGAAGCTACCAAAATATTAAATATCTGAAAATATAACTTAGAAATTAATTAAAAATCTCAAATACTTTGGTTTTATTATAACAGGTATATAATTAATAGTCTTGGGAATATTGAAAATAATGATTTTTGTATATGCATAACATTCTTATATTTGTTATGAATCTAATTCTATTTAGAATGTACCCATTAGTAGGGCATGTGTGTGAGTGAGTGGCGGAGAAAAAGAGAGGGAACAGAGAGCAAAACTATGGACAGAAGACAAATGGAACTTCTTTGTGTTTATATACGATCTCTAAAAAATGTAATTGGCTTGTTATTTATGCCTGTATTCATTCCTCAGATATTTGTTGATTGATCTTTAAGCAACTTAAAATTCCCCTGCCTAGACCATTTTGATTTAAACTCACATTATTATATTTTATGCTGAAACTAGTAATCGGGACTTATGAAAAAATTTCCAATCACTTTATTTAGATAACCAAAGGAAATTATTTTACACTTGTAAAAACTGTGCAGAAAACATCAACAACCACAAAACACTCTCTGTGGTACTTGGTATCATTATGTTTGCTTTGGTGAGAAAACTTGAGAGGAAATGATCGGTGCCACTTCTGGGTGGAAGTTCTAAAAAACCAACAAAAGCGTCACACATTTTCCTTCTGCCACAAGACTGGGGGGGTCCCAGAGAAGGGCTGCTTCTTCAGTACACGTGCCAGAGTGAAGGTGAAGGTGTGAAGCAGTGGCACAGGGCCATAGATGACACATCGTGGGCGTATTTACTTGAGGGAAAAATGAACTGTGGTTGCAAACCACTGAAATGTAGAAGTTTGTTTGGGCAGCAGCTTATTCCAGAAAATTGATTAATATTATCAAGTGATGGCCACCTAGTCTCTATGAAGCTTTCATGATACTGCCCTTTAAAGTCATTTTGTGACTGATTATAAAAGGAATGCCAAGACATTTATTTTCTATGAAATTGCCTTAATATCATTGGCCAACTCAAACAGTACAGAGTAGCCACCCATTACAAATATTACAAGATTCTCTCTTCATCTTGATAAGGGAATTTGGACAGACAGGAGGTTAAATGTAAGGGAAAGGCCACTAAAAGAGGGAAATAAAGTGGAATCAGAAAATAAAAAAGCATCAATAAATAAATAAATCTAATATTACTTTTCACACGGTGATGATGACTACTGCGACAAAATTACAGATATTTTATACATCCCTTTCCCCTAGAATCTCATCTAAATTTTGTTTTCATTTAATTTTCTGACAAACTTGCAAGAAGGTTGCAAAACCCAACAAGTACATATGTAAATGGCAGAGGAAAAAGCTGAAGTTTAACATACTAGGCATTTACCATATTTCTGAACATTCATTATGTAGACAAAACAATGAGTGAGATTTTCCCTGAAAGACAAGTAGGTCTTTATATCCAAGGAGAGAACATTTAAATGAATTGGAATTACTCTAAAGTGCCAAAAACAGTAAAATTTTAGAGAGGTGGGAGTTTAGTTTAGGATCCATAGAAATTTATGATTGATGATAGAAACATTATAGTGAGTACAAATTTTGTAGAATCCCAATATTCTGAAGCTATAATGCAAATGTAAAATGACAAAAAATTAAAAAATATTCTTATATGAATGATATAGAATTACTAATAAATTTAATCTGGGAAAGTAAAAAGGAATAGTTTTAAGTGTAAGGTGGCATCTTTTAAAATATTTTTATTGATTTCAGAGAGGAAGGAAGAGGGAGAGAGAGATAGAAACATCAATGATGAGAAAGAATCATTGATCAGCTTCCTCTTGCATGCCCCACCCTGGGAATTAAGCCCCCAACCCAGGCATGTGCCCTGACCAGGAAGCAAACCATGACATCCTGGTTCATAGGTTGACACTTAACCACTGAGCCACACTGACTGGGCTAAGGTGGTATCTTTTAAATTACTACAAGGTTTTCTGCACATTTAATTATATGTGTATATCTGCTGAATTAAAAAATAAAAAAACAAAAAACACCCTGCATAAATTATGGGCAATGAATTTAGTTTTATTTAATGCAGTGGATATAAGAGGTTCAAAGTTGCTGTTTTCAGATTGGCTGACTTTAAAAACTATTAACAAAAAAGACAGGAAAACACGTTATTCTTTTAGTATATAAATTGAGAAAGAAAGCTAAATTATATTTCTTTTGACATTTTTAATGTTTCCCTATCTCAATATTGTGCTGATATGTTAAGTTTATAACATAATTCTGAAAAAGATAAAGCCATCTATGGATTTGCTGAAAATGTTGGGATAAACCATAGATCTGAGAGCAAGATATCACATATTATTTCAAAGTTATAATTCCAATGTATTTGAAGGTCTGACTCAATGCTATTCAGTGGTAAGGGGCCGAATAACTATAGTAAAAAACAGCAAAATGTGTCTTGACAAAAATGAGTCTTCACTATTTTCAATCTAACTAAAAATGTGACTCAACAGATGGTGAGGGTCTTACTACTATCTAATGGGACATTGCCAGCCACATCTTTAAACTTTAAAGACTATTTCAGGTCACTGCTGGGGATATGGACTTTGATAGACTAACCCTAGTTATGTACTAAAAAGAGAAAAGTATAAATAAAAAATTGAAGGGACAATAAATTATAAGTTCCTTTATTCTTAGATACTCTTTGAACTAACATTGACATTGAAGGAAAATAATGGTTGATGGATGACAGGGGTTCATACTATTGTTATGAAAATACAATCATTTCTTTATTAAACATATCATATGTCTAACCCTCTCTGCCACATGTCAGAGCATGATAAGTGAAGATTATAGCTGCCATCTGTGTAGTCTCTAATTTATTATTTTCTTCCAGATGTACCTTGTTGATGCTATAACTTATTAAAATGCTGGATAAACCACCAACTACCTATTAAAAACAAAAATAACTATTAAAATATGTATTTGCCATATAAAATTAGCATAAACATTTTAAAATATAACTGCTATACACTTATTTTTGTATTACAATACATCTTGACAGGTAAATTAAATGAGTTATTATAGTATTCATGGCACACACATCTATACTAATTCCATATCATTTAATATATATGTGAATAAATACTAATTTATACTTAATGAAATTATCTTTACCACTCCTTTAAGACCCAACTTGCTGCCTTGTAAACACCTTATTTTTAAACTCCCAATGTCAGAGTATAACCTGATTGCTTGTAAATCTTTTCTAAGCTTTTTGTGTAGCTGAGGCCAAACGTCTTGAAAATGAAAAGATGCACTTTTTACCAAAACAACCCTTCTATTGTGTAAATACTGTCTCCAAAGTAAATTATGTCCAGATTAGGTGATTTTACATGAAATTACCTTGTAGCGTTTCCTTTCTAGAATTATTAATTGTGTGTCCCATTGATAGATAAAAGGCACAACTGAGAAGGATAATTTACCTAGTGGTAGACTATCTTTACTACCTGTATAGAAAATGACAATACTCATAATCCCCAAATTACCCCTTATTACCTATTCTAAGACACAACCAGAACAATGATTGCAATTACCTAGAAAGATTAACTTTACTTAACAGCTCACTCCAGTGGACTCATAATTCTGCCCAGAGGGTTGTCATGTGAAAATCCCAGCAGATTCTGGCTTAAGTGAAATGTGCTGTTCTGTGATTTCCTGCCAGTTAGGGCACAAATGGATATTTACATGATAATGTTAGGAATCCCTCCCCGGTGATTTAAAATACTAGAGGCTATTCAAGTCCTTTTTTTTTAATTGCCCTATTTAGCTCCCCATATTGGGGGGGATAAAGTCTGATACAAAACAGTCATTAATGGAACCCTAACTGGTTTGGCTCAGTACAGTGGTCAGCAAACTGTGGCTCGCGAGCCACATGCGGCTCTTTGGCCCCTTGAGTGTGGCTCTTCCACAAAATACCACGTGCAGGCGCGCACGTACAGTGCAATTGAAACTTCGTGGCCCATGTGCAGAAGTTGGTTTTCGGCTCTCAAAAGAAATTTCAATCGTTGTACTGTTGATATTTGGCTCTGCTGACTAATGAATTTGCCAACCACTGGCTCAGTAGATAGAGCATCGGCCTGCAGACTCAAGGGTCCCAGGTTCGATTCCGGTCAAGGGCATGTACCTTGGTTGCAGGCACATCCCCAGTGGGAGGTGTGCAGGAGGCAGCATATCGGTGTTTCTAACTCTCTATCCCTCTCCCTTCCTCTCTGTAAAAAAAATAATAAAAAAATCAATAAAATATATTTAAAAAATAAAAAAAAAAACAGTCATCAATGGAAAGTCTATAACTTGAACTAAGTTTCATGCATCTTTAGGGGGCAATGGTTAAAAGATAAATAGCTTTAGTTTTGTCATTACAAGAGAGGCAAATATTAAATGGTAAATGTGCTTTTACATTTTGTACATTTAAAATGTTCTATTTTAACCAATAAGTATATAGCATATATAACTCCAAATGCAGTTGAGAAAAACTATGGAATGTTAAAAACATTTATTGTAAAAGAAAGCAGAGTTAGAGATAATAAATGCACAGAAAGGCACAGTACATGGAAAGCAGATATGATGGTATAAGTAAATTCAAATATTGTAAAAAAAATGCTTTAGATACAGAAAATGATTTCAGAGAAAGCTAAGAAAGAAAAATCCAATGATGTACTGTTTGCCAAAATCTATATTTAAAACAAGAATAAAAATTAGCTGATAGTAAAATGATAAAAATTGTATGCCAAATAGAGATTTTACCAAAATAATGCTTTTAATATTAATAAAATATGCTTTATCTTTTATTGTAGAAATAAAGAGGAGTTGCTTGGATCTTTGTTTCCTCTTGGATCCATTCCTCACTCTCCCTGGCTGTGCCCACTAATTGATACTGGGGTTCTGACCCATGCAGGCTCTGTCATCTGATCAAAGGTTGACCTCCTCAAGAGACCGAGGTGGACAGAAAGGGAAGAATTGGGATGTTTCAACCCCTCTCTCTCTGCACATTGGCTGTGTGCTCCCCAATAGTACGTTCTTCCCTTAGTTGAAGCTCTGGCTGGACAGATTCACCCTGGCTCCTGACTCAGGCGGCTTCAGGTCCTGCCTTCGTCCCCCTCCAGGCTAAGCATGACAATGGCTTATTTCTATTGCTAATTCATAGGCTTCCTCAACATACCCTGTAACTTCATTATTGGTTTTAAATTCTCTCTGAATCAATTCCTGTAGTTTCTGTTTTGCTGATTAGACCTTGACTCCATATTAGGGGTGAGCACATGATGACCAATTTTTTTGCAATGAAAATATATAATGATTCTCATTTAGTATACAGATAATATCATGAATTTAAAAGGCATAAAGCAAATATAAAATCACATATACAAGTAGGTAAGTTCAACATCATACCAGAATATTTTTTTGTTGTTAATTCTCACCAGAGGATATTTTTACCTTGATTTTTAGAGAGTGGAAGAAAGAGGGAGGGAGGGAGAGAGAGAGAGAGAGAGAAAGAGAGAGAGAGAGAGAGAGATACGGATTGGTGGCCTCTGGCACGTGACCTACGAGGGCCGGAGATCAAGCATGCAAACATAGTACTGCCCTTGACTGGAATTGAACCCAGGACCCTTTAATCCATGGGCCAGCATTCACTGCACCAAACTGGCTAGGGCCATAACAGAATATTTTAACACATCTGAAAGTTCTCCTCAAATACAACATTCTCCTGAGCTTATTAGCTGTGAATTCTTATTTCTAAGAAAACTGTATAAAAAGCATCAATTAGAAAACAACTCTTTTGCATGGTTTATTTTCATATTTCATATTGTGCTACTCGTCCTTACTCTCTTTTAAGCACATCTGGAATGCCTACTACGTGCTATTACTTAAGTACCTGTGGAAGAAAGAAAAATGAAAACCCATTAATATCTCAAAGTCAGTGGGGATACAGTCAACTGAATCATCATGAAATAGAATCAGTATGATGGTAAAGATATGTATAAAGTGCCAAAAAATAAAATTGTCTGTGAATAAAATCAGAGTTAGGTCTTGAGAAATAAAAGAAATTTGTAAAGAGAGAAAGTCCAAAGCATATTCATTAATTCTCATATTTATATATCTAATTTTAACTATACATTTATCATACCAGCCACAATTTCTGGTACTCAGCATATGTGACTCTAAAATATAGTAATTGCTCTTATGGAGTTCACACTCTATTGGGAAAACTGAGAAAAATTTGGGAAAAACCCACTGTCTAGGCTGGAGAAAAGAAAATTAAATAAAATTTCCTAAAAGAAGTGATAGAATAATAAGGATTTTAAGAAATTAAGTAGAGTGATTAACAGAAGGAGAATGGTGAAGTTAGTGGATAAGGATGGGACACTGCTCCAAGAGGTGAGAATATATTCCTGCAAAGGAAATCATCTTTTTCTTTCTTTTTAAAAATACCCCACCTATATTCTACAACTCCTGTAAACTGAATCCATATTTCTAAACAAAAGGTTGTGTGGTGTGAGATTTCTTTGCACCTCTAGAGACTTACTATTTTAAACATGTTGGCATTCTCAAGAAAGGTGAGACAAAGAATTTGAGTTCTGTATGCAATATTGTCAGTCAAGAAGGTGTCCTTCCAGTCCCTCAAATCCAAATATTTTTGTATATCTGTTTGATTACTATCCATTGAAATAAAAAGGAAAGAGATTAAAGTAAACTTGCTAAACCTAGAAAAAGTTATTAGTTTAAGCCAACTTTGTTTACTGATACCTCTAGAAGCAATTGAGAATCAGGCATACTTTTATTTTCTTTAGGTAGAATTTTGTCCCTGCTCTAATTCTGTATCCTCAATTTTCCTTTAAATCACCAAGTATTTTTTCAGCTCCTTTGCAGTATCTGAGTGTCTGCTTGGGAAATGATACAGATTATGCACTAAGCCAGAGAGATCAATAATTGATAAGTTACATGTTAAAGCCTTTGCTTCTCTTAACACAAAGAAAGGAGTTCTGTAAAATTGCAGACAGCATTTATGGTTGATCTGATGTTCTATAGATCATACCTCATAAATGAATATGGATAATGCCCTCACATGGGATAAACTATGTTCCTTTTTCCCCCAATATATTTACCCCTTACCTGAAAGCCCCTTCCAATAAAAGAGCTAAAATTAACTCTTGTCACATTATCTTCTCATTTGCTTTCTCCTTTTTCAGTAAACTTCGATGCTATCCAGAATCCATAAATATTCTAAAATCAAAATACTGAATCCCCGAAGAAGGGATTGTGAATTGCAGGAGGGCCAGAGAGGCATCATTCAAGGTAGGACAGAAGAAATCACAATTTCTGAAGTTACAAAGTTGTAGAAATCAAGTTTATCCATTAGTGTCACTCCAATCAATGGCCTTAATTTACTAATAAAATTGTCTATAAATCAGATGAATATTTAGGTTTTTTTTTGCAAGGTTATTATTTTGGACTTTCTATTTGTTTATTATGCTTCACCTAAAAAATACACGTTTATGTAGCTGAACTAATCCTTTTTACTGCAGTTAGTTTGACATTTAAAGGAAGAGAGATATAAAGAAGTTCTCAGTATATTTTATGCTTGTTCATAGGATTATCTTCATATTAAAAATTCCAGATATGTCAAATTACTCCCCCCAAAATCCCATGGTTATCAAGAAGTAGCATTTACTACTTAAATTCATACCTTTAAACACACCCTCCAATACCATGCCTGGCAAATACTACTCTCTAGAAAGAACTTATCAGTCACACCTTTTAATAACAGCTATATCAAAGTGTGCTATGTTGCATTTCCCTTATATTTCATAAGAAATAGTTCCAGTCAATCAAATAGTAAGCTTAAAAATTATTTTGTAGTTTTCCCCAGGATCTTGACATTTCAAGTTCTTGAGACTCCTGCTTTTTTCTTATCTGACCTTTTCTACCTAAATATCATATTTTTGCATTGCGTGTTGATAACTCAATAACGTTTGTAAATGAACATTTGTGCTTTCATTTTTAAAGCACACAGAGTAACATGGCAAGAACAAGTTCCATTTTTTAATTTAAATTATTTTCATGGCTTTGAGCAGACTTTAACCTTTCAAACAGGCTGGATGCAATTCTGATTAACACCTCTACTATGTAACCTAGTGATTCAGTAGAGATGTATTCTTTCCAGCAGAGTTAGCAAACTTTTTCTTATCTGAGCCAATTAATAAAAAAATAAAAATATTTCCAGGCCAAATTTTCTTTCATTCAACATGAATAAGTTGTTACTGATTTCCATGATGCAGGGATAGATAAGATTCTAATTAAATGCACAAAAAATATAAAAGAGAAAACTGACCTTTGTATTAGATAATAAAATATTATTATATAGGAACATTTGTGATTTGCAGCATAAATGTGTATCCTTTAGATTTGTATAGTACTTTATAACTTCCAAAGAGCAATCATTTACCATGTATTACCAGAAAACAAAGTATGAATTAGTCATTATTACAGTATTTTAAGTAAACATTGTCAGAGCCATGAAGTGCATTGCCCAATCTCATGGGAAACATTAACTCCAATAATAGTGCTGGAATCAGGTTTTCATCTTCTGTGACATCTTAACCCTGATGTACCCTAGATATTACACCATCAGAGAATAAATACTTTTTTGTAAACAAGGAAAATATTTTTAAAAATGCATTACTACAGAAAGCTTAGGGTTTTAATTGGGTTTCAGTTCTAAATATTCCTGGACCACAAACTTCTAACCTTGCAAAAGGGCTCTGCAGATTACCTACTTACCTGCTTTCTCAGCCCAGCCTCGGTCTGTCTATAATTCTTTGCTCCAAACAGAGCAGATTTCTCTCTTAATTCTACAAAACTCCTCTTAGTTCAAGCTGTAACTCTGAACCAAACTTTAATAAAAGTTTGGAGATAGCAGGGAGAAATTACAACTCAGTAGACAGAGGCCATAAATTCTCTTGAATCCTGAAAATGATGAGTCTTTACAGGGTGAGTCTTTTTGGCTCTCTCTTGCCTTATTGTCCATTCTCCTGCTGTCAGATGGCAAGGGCCAGTTTATCTCCCCCAATGGTGATGTTTTGAACTGGACTTCTACCCTCATCTTTTCCTGGTTACTGCAGTGATGAAGGAAAATACTATTTTCTACTCCCAGGCTCTTGTTCGCCTTCACTCAAAATCTTAATAAACTGTAGAAATGCAGATAATCCACAATTAAGACAAACTTTTAAATTATAGTGCAGAGTAGGTTAGCTTGAATTATTCTATGACAGCTAGCAATTTGGCTTTTCTTTTGCAAAAACAAAATGCCCTTTAATGTTTTCTATTAATTCAAAAAAGAATTTATGTCTAAAAAGGGATTAAAAACTATTAACTGATGGCTTTAAAATACTGTTTTATTGCCCTCAGTCACAGAGACTGACAGCTGATCACCAAATTCACCCTGTTGTGGCCACACATTTATCAGCCTCTTTTGCATTTAGGTGTATCACGTTAGCCAAGGGGTTGAGAAAATCCCTTATAAAAATACCACTTCTAGACCACACCCATAAGAGCCAATTGTGCACCATCATCCATGCTTTTCCTTTCTATGGTTTCATGTGGAGAAGCAAGGCAACCTTGGAAGCCATGTGTTGTACGTGGCAAAGCCACAAACAAACAACAGCCAGGTCTGTGAGTCATCACGTGGAGGAAGGAGTCTCCTGTCAGCAGCAAGAGCACTGGACTGTTTAGTGAAAAATGAAGTGTTCTTGTGTTAAACAATAGAAGAATTCTTGTTTAAAAAACATAGCATTGTATCTCCTTAACAAATGCATTTATTTTCTACCCTATTGCGTTTCAAAAACATTAGGTTCTTCCTCAAAATATCTTTTATATCGCTTTATGTTCCAGATTCTTTGGCAGAGAACAGGTGCAAGATGAGAGTGGTAAAGGCTCTGGTCCTTCCTAACAGCTGATCACCAAATCCACTCCTGGTGGTTGCAGGTTCTCTGCTGGGTCTTGGAAGAGCTGGATGAGGTAGGCAGTTCCAAACTGCACCAATGCTGACAACTGACCTAATTTGTGCCTATGCTACCTGGCTTGGGATAAGTATTTACTGGCAACAGGAAACCACAAAAGGCTATGGATCTTAGTTCCCATATTAGATTACATGACATTTGATCTTGGGCTTTTCTTTAAAAGCAAAAAGTACTAAAAAACCTCATCCCTTCTTTACTGTGTTAAGGGGAAAAAGACAATGCATCTTTCACCAAATTGCATTACCCAAAAATTGTATAATAATGGAAATATAAAACCACATCCCTCCATTCCTGAAAAAAGATGAGAATGCCTTGCTTAAGGTACAAAGATGTTATTGACAAATAATGTAAAACGGTCAAGGGGAAGACTCTGGCTCACATTATATTTAGTGATATTTGAAATGGGCCGAGTCTGAGTACAGACAGGAAAAAGGAGAAAAACAGAGGAGAGCAAATATTGTTAAGATACACGTAGATGTGCAAAGTGTGCCATAAAGCAAGGCTGGAGACAAGAAACAAATACTGTTCCACAAACAACTAAACCACTTTCATCCTTTTCCTTATTATCCCCAAATTCTCTCAAAAGAAGTTCTTTTCTAGTTGTTTTATTTTCTGACCATTTACTCACTTCTTAGCTCCTTAATTTATGGAGATTTTGTGAAAAGTCACACATTCTATGAAACAGCAATGGTTAAGAAAAGGGCTTTAAAGTCCTACAGATATGTTTGAATTCAGAAACCTCTACTTAACAAATGACTAAAAAAGTTAATTGATCCTTCCAGGCTGCCATTCCTCACAGGAACAATGAGTAAGACCACACTTAACTAATAAGATTATTATGATAATTAAATGAGATGAATTAATTACTTATCACAATCATTGTTACTAGTAAACAATAAATGGCATTTTAATTTACTGAATCCAATCTCTTTTCCTCAGTTTTTTTCCTCTTGACCACTCAGAAGTATTCAACAATAGTGCATTCCCTGAGACCATATACCTCTTCCTGACTGGGAAACACTGGTTTAAACAATAAGAAGTACACTCTTTAATCATCTCTCATGATCTGTACTTAGCTAACTTTTTCAATATTATTTCCTAAAAACACCCTGCATGAACTTTCACTCCTGTTCCACTGAACTTATCTGATCCTCCAGATACACATCTCAAATTCTCCAAGGGTTTTTCATTTCTTTATTCCAGTCTCTCTGCTTGGAATTACTTTTCATTCCACGTTGCTATATTTTCCATAATCAGAGAGGAATTTCTATACTTAAAAATAGAATTTAACTGCACTATAGAATATTATTGTGTTTTATCACAATCATAAGTGATTGGATCATTACACAAATTGCTTCTTTTCTTTTTTCAAGTTCATGACAATTGTCACAATTTTGCCCATTAACTAACATTTTTATGTGCAATTATAAATTGGGAATTATAAATATGCTTGAAACTAGAACAACTTGATTTACATTTCCTGTAAGCAACAAATATCAGAATCCTGTTTTTCAACAGAGGTGAGACAAATTAATCCAGCAAGTGACATTTCCTCTGACATGTTTTATGCCTAGCTTGTCACTGGTAATTGAAACAGAAGGTAGAGTGGTTTTAAACCTTTCTGATAGCATATCACTTTACTGTAGTTTGTCAATTTTTCCTTCTCCTCCTATTTCCAAACAGTGCATGGCTCAGATAAGAAACCAAAGTTTAGTTGGAAAATAGTGTGGATTAGTTAAGGTAGCAGGAGTGACAGAACAAAGATACAATCTGTGATAGCCAGACCTGCAATTTTGAGAGAGACTTTTCATCTTCTCCTCTTAACTTTAGGTATTTTGTGCACATTTTCCAAAGACAAGGGCAAGTAGTTTTATATCTCATTATGTGTTGTCAGGTTAAATAACGATTGCATGAAATTATCAAATAAGTATTAAGAAAGCTTTGCATACAACTTACCGAAATATGCATGATCTTTAAAACTCAATAAATATAAACATTTACTAGAATCCTAAATAGTAAAAACCTAATATGCAAATTGTTTGACTGGGAGCTCGACCGCTCGCTATGACGTGCACTGACCACTGGCAGTGGGCAGCAGTGGAAGTGCTGCTGACCCCCATGGACCCCAACGAGAGCCGGGCTGCAGCGGGATGATGGAGCAGGTGAGTGGGCAGCGCCAGGCCAAGGCATGTGTGAGCAGGGGCCCAATCGCCCCGCTGATCGCCCTGAAGACAGTGACCAGCGGTGGCAGCAGGGGGTTGGGCCGCTGCCCAGCTCCCAGGCACTGAGGGACCTGGGTGGGTGGCCTGGACCCGACCAATTGCCCCACAGATGGCACCTGTAGCCAGCAGGTCCTGATTGCCTGATTGGGGCCAGGACCCAGACTGGGATGGGGAATTGAGGGTGAGTGGCAGCAACCAACCTCCCACGGTGCCCAGAGTGAGGGTGACGGGGTTGGAGGTGTGGTGAGAATGCAAGGTGTCTGCTGAGATTGCTCTCACACCCCCTGCTACCCTCCCCCAGGATGCCAGGTCTCGCGCTCCAGGGAAGCCCCTGTGCTCAGGTGCAAGGAGCCCAGGAGGAGCCTGCCCCGCACCCATGCGGCCTCTTCTGTGTGAGCCGGGCCACAGCCGCCAGGACCGCAGCGGCCGGTCAGGATCCCTGTGGGTTCACGCAGGAGCCTATCTGCGAGGCTGTCCAGAAGAGAGCATGAAGCTCGCCTGGTTTCCATGCAGTGCTGCTTTGTGGCCCAGAGGCCCATGCTGTGCTCTGGCCCGCAATGTCTGACCATGCTCACCGCATCTCCACGTGGGGCCTCCAGCCCCATGACTCAGGCACAGGTGGGCGTGTGGGGGCCGGAGGGCCCAGGTGCTTCCCAGGGCCCAGAGGTCAGCTGAGACCTGCCTTTCCATACCAGACGCTCATGCTTTGATCACTGGCCAGGCCTAGGGATCACACCCGTGCATGAATTTTGTGCACTAGTCCTCTCGTACTTAATATAATTAATAACCAGAATCTCTATTTCCTAGAAAAATTTAGGTTAAGTAATATATATATATTTTCTTTTAGTGATGGAATAAGATACATTCTCATGAGGGCTTGCATAAGTTCGGGTCTTCTGAGGTGCAGGTTTTAATATGGAAAAAAAACATTCAAAATATTTATTAGGGAAATGACTGCGAGGGCAAATGAAAAGGATGAGAGGGCAGGTGGTGCTGGGAAAGACTGCAATGGAGCTCTGATTCTTGTGAAAGAGAGATGGAAGGAAGGAAGTTTGGGGGGTAGAGTCTTGGGCTGCAGTTCAGTTCTAGGGTGTTCAGTAAGGCTGTCAAGGAGTCTTCAAGGCAAAGTTGCCCATCAGAGAAGTCCTGTATCTCCCAGGAAGGAGCCTGCCTTAGTGTTTCTGCCATACTCAGTCATCAGTGTGGAAGAATGTCTTTGCTCAAACATGTGGATGGATCTCAAAATCCAGCAGCCTGGGTATCAGTCAATTATGCTTTTTTGATGTCAAAGATATGAATGAACATTTTTATGGCAGCCAAAGAACTCAAATTCAAACCTTATATTAAAGAAAAAATAGAATTCATAAATAAACTTGCTTTAAGTGAGGGGTTATGTGAAAGCATTGTCTCATTATTTACTGTTTGTACTTTTACTGTTGTGTTTGTTAGAACATCCCATTAGTTTTTCCATAGAAAATGTAGTAAAGTGCTTAAAATGAATGGGTCATTTATGTATAAAGGCAACTGAGAAAAGGTTTGGGCCTCATTGTCATAAACCACAGCAACTGCTGGAAGAAGAATTTCAAAGGATTGATTGGAAGTAATTATGTCAAGTTGACCCTTGAATTATGCTACAAAGAAAGAAAAGAGGAATGTGAACATAGCGTAGCCTAAAAATAAATTAGCAAAATAGTTCAAATAAATGTGTGGCTCTGTGATAATCCCTAAAAAAAAACAACAGCCATGTCTTTCAATAACTGTCATTCATTACATACCATATCAGATTCTTTAAAACTATCACCTAAGAATACCACATTTTTAAAAGAACTGTTCACTTTTAGAAGTCTTAAAGTTTCACTAAAGAGAGTTTGAATTTTGCTCTTTTGAAAACTGGAAACTGTGATTTTTTTTGGTTCTTACTCTGAATTTTATTAAAATTTAGTGAACTAATGGCAAGTAGATACAATTAAAGAATATTTCTACACATTTTCTGTATATATATATATATATATATATATATATATATATATATGACTGTCCGACCAGTAGCTATGTCACGCACTGATTCCAGGGGGCAGATGCTCAATGCAGGAGCTGCTGAGCTGCAGCAACTTGGCAGCTATGGTTCTCGAGTGACATACCAGGAACCAGAGAGGAGGGAGCCCAATTCCGGGGTGCATCACCTGAGAACCACCCTCTTGCAATCTGGGACCTCTCGGCGGATGTCAGAGAGTCAGTTTCAGCCTCATCCCCACAGGCCAGGCCGAGGGACCCCACCAGTGCATGAATCCATGAACCAGGCCTCTAGTATTTACATAAAAAATTCCCCAGGGAATCTTAGAGAAATATAATTAGTAACATTTGGCCAGTGAGAAAATGGCCACCATGATATTCAGGAGATGTAATATGATTATATTCTTGCCAAAGGTAATAGTAAATTATGTCAGTGTCAAAGACAAGCTGTTGTTCCTACTAGAAGAAACATATGTGGTACAATTAGCATTAGTTATTTTTCTTCTCCATATTAGCTATTTATGATTGACTAGAATTTCATTCATCATGCATTTCAGATACTGATGTTGACTGGCTGTTTGTAAGACTATATCTACATCCTAGCATTGCCACTGGTACCAATTGTGTGTAGTGCTCTGAGCCACTAGTGACATTTTAAATGTCAGTACATCTGATCATCTAGTGTGAACTGTTATTGCAGAACATACATCTGCATGAAAAATTTAAAAATCAACAAAATGAAATTGCTCTACTATGAAAAGCATGGATACCTTATTCCTCATGGTTTTTCTAAGTAATAGTTATCTCTCTTATTTTTAAGTGGAAGTTGTTATAAAGATGAGTAGACAATGAACTAGGCAAGGAGTGGGAAGGATTTGATGATTTTGCACTGTGAGTTTAACCTTGGGCACAATATCCATTCTCTGTATTCACATTTCACCAATGGCCCCAAAGATGTCCCATACTGGACAGCAGGTTGGAGGCACTTCCTACTTTGAAAATACATGTATGTAGATCAAGTATGTAGCTGATTAGTAATGAATCTTGAAGATAACATTTTGTAATTTAAATTTTGGAAAGGATTAAAGGAGAAAGGTAGCGATATAATCGTGAGCTACTACATAGATCTCCTTTCCATTTTTGTAAAGAAACTTGGTCACTGTTAAGGGGAAATAGCTTGACTCCAAGTGGAAACACTGAAGTTCAATAAATGCCATTTCCTGATCTAAATATAGTTAATGATGAGATTTACCAAGATTTAGATAGATAGCATAGCTTATTCATTTTACATGAATTTTTGGTTCAATAATTAAACTACTCTCTTACTTTGTCTATTTTAGGAGGTAAGAACTGAAATATAAAGGATGTCCAATGCCTTCTCTATGATCCTCTGAGCAGGAGGAAAAAAATCTGTGTAAAGCCACTGTGTTCAAACACTATCTCTTGTTGTTACTGAGAAAAAGACCCCCAAAAAGAATGCGTCTCATGAATGAAATTAGGAAATCAGTGTCTGGACAACTGTCTTTTAAAAAATTTTAGAGAAGATTCCTAAATTTGATGAGAAATTATACAAGATAGACTTAAAATCTTTTAGGGTAAGGTTCTAAGTTTTAGGAATTTACTCTCTTTAATAACATGCTGTTACGTTAAATTTATGAACTGAACCAGGTCCTAATAAGCATATTTTTAAATACTAATTCCATTTTTTATTTCAAAATTATAAGCAGCACTTTTAAACACAACCAGTTTCCAAGTTGAGAACAGAATGAAACTAAACTACACACACAAATACACACACACACACATACACACACACACACACACACTTTTCTGGTCTGCTGTATCTTGTTTATATGAAGTAATCTAGTTTATTATATTGAGTCTAAGGTCCTGTAATCCTGATATCTTGGAAGAAAAATGGAGTATAAATTTGAAGATAAAGAAATGATTGCTGGTTTTATACCTATATTGCTTAAAACAGCTCATCTGCAACTGATAAAAAAAAAAACACATGATTTAAAAGTTGCTTATGATTACGTCTGTACTTATCTTTTGTTCTAAAAAAAAGTATAGAAGAGTTATGGGGGCAAAGTTACACAATATACTACAGAGGGATTACTTGGTGAGATTTCATAAATTAAAATTCTTGTTGGACATGTGAGAACATATCAATGAGCAAGCACCTCACTAGAAGTCTCCTCCCCTCCCCAGCATCCATTAGAATCACAATGTAAGCATTGCATTCATTTTTAAAAAGAACCTAGTCATTTGGTTGGGAAATTCCACATACAAATACGTTTGGCAAGAAATAGAAATGGGATACAACTGAAGGTTTGTTCTCAAGCATATTGCTAGTGAATGGAGGATTGTTTCAGTGAGTTAAATTTTTCTAAGACTTGATTCTCAGAGAAGTAACCCAGCTTAAAGGGACCAATGTAGAAATGTTGTAAAGGATCATATATTATTTGAGCTGGGGAAAATATATTTTTTCATTATCCGCTCCTACTTAACAGGTAAAACAACTGACATCCAAAAACATTAATTAATTTAGCCATATATTCAATTCTAATTATTACAAATCTGAATGCACTTGATTTAATAAAAATTAAAAACTCTGTAGCACCAAAACACAAACCATAATAAAAATTAAAAAATAAATAACAAATGAGACAAATATTGACAACTTATGAAAAAGGATGCTTTCTTTACTACAGAAAAATTTTCACATCAATAACAGAGAGATGAATAATCCTGTGAAAATGGAAGCCTAGGACATGAACACACAGCTAACACTAAAGCAAATTAAATAAGCAATTAAATAAGCAATTAACCTGTGAAAAGCTATTCAATTATTATTGACTATAAATTAAAATTAAAATAAATACCTCTATAAATCTAGCAAATGAAAAAATGTTTATAAGTTGGCTAGTGCCCATAGTTAAGAGATTATCAGGAAGAATAAACAAGTGCCATGTTATAAAAGGCTTCACCAGCTCCTGAGAGCTGATTGCGTTAACTTTTGCCCAATTCTGACTTCAGAAACATTATGTTGGTAGCTTGAAACTAATGATGCTGGAGGATTTTTATCATAGAATTTGTTAATCACTATCAATAAAAGTTGCTTATTTTTTAAAGTCAGAGGTCTAGTTGTTAATAATTTTCCAGCAAAGCACTATGCATATTCACAGTTTAAAAAGAGAATTTAATAGCTATAACTTTTTCATAAGAGGGCTATATAAACCTATAACCAACTTTTTAATGTGTACATATTGACTCAGCTATTTCACTTTAATGAATCTACCCTTAAAATATATTTAGACAGGTCTGTAAATACCTATAAGAAAAGATAGTCATGGTCCATTTTTGTAAAGGCCAAAACAGAAACAATCTAAACATCCAATGATAGAAACTCACAAAAAACATTATCAACTTCTAGAAAAAAAGAAAATTTTGCATTTACTTAAAAAGAATAAGAAAGTTCTATATATAATGATATGAAAATATCTGCCAATGATTATTTGAAATGAAAAATACAAATAGCCCACAGTAGATATGGCATGATTTCTTTGTGTTAATAAAATTTTATGACAAAATATATATATATATATTTGAAAAAGTACAAAAATGTGTTAACATTATTTGCTTTTAGAGACTGCCAGTTTCGGCCCGATCCCCTCAGGCCAGGCCTCTAGTATGCATATAAGATCTTTGGTTAATCTCTTCCCGCCCTCCCCCTACCCCCCTCCTGCCTGTGTCTGCTCCAGGGCCACCCAAGCCACCATGCCGGCTTGGGCAGGCCCCCCTGCTTCTGTCTCCATCTCCGCTCTGGGCCTCACCTGTGCGCAACCTCCTCCTGTCTGGTCATGACCCATTACGGAGTCCTGGCCTAATTTGTATATTACCTCTTTATAATATAGATAATTTAAAATTTTAATTTCATCAAGCATAATTTTTTAAGAAATATCAATTTCATTAAGATTAAGAATGAAATAGAATGAGGACCTAGACTTGGAATAAGATATTATTTTTGTGTGCAGTTTTACTTTAGTGTTATTGCTCTAGAGGATGAGGCTATCCTGCCAGAAGTGTTTACTCTGAAATCAGAGACATTATTACTCTCAATCTAAGAAAAGAAATGTAAAGCCCTTAGAAATCTCAAAAGGCTAGCCTCAGATGGAATATGGAGAGGTTTATTTCCTTCCTTAAGAGAGACTTTGTGATGGTGTGGAAAGCATGATTTATTGAACTTGTCATCTGCACAAGGGTGTAATTTAACTTGCACATCTATGTTTTGCTAGTGACAGTATAAAATTATAATATTTTGAAACACTAGTTGGCAATATTCATTAAGTGCAAAAAATGTTTTAGTACTAGTTGACCCAGGACTTTAAATTCTAGTATATTCCCCCTAACAAATAATGTGAAACAAGAAATAAGCTATTGGCCTAAAGATGTTCAATCATACCATTATTTATTTCAATGGGAAACTGAACAGAGTTTAACTATCCAGTAATGAAAGAATTCTAAACAAAATTAAGCATCTATAATCAATAGAGCAAAATGCATGATTAGAAATCTTCAGAATAAAGACCATAGCACCATGCTACTTGATAATTCTTTATGTCGCAATGTATCTTCTAACTCTCCCAGATGAAAGTGAACCAATCTGATCCTTATCCAATGTTTCCTACTTCAGCAAATGGCACTATCATCCAAAATGCTGCACAAATCGAGTGTCATTCTTTCGTCTCTCCCCCAAAGCCTTCCTCATATTCAATTCATCAATACATTGGTTAGTGCTATCTACTAAACCTTTTTCAAACCCATACACTTTTCTCTATGTTTCTCATCAGTATAGCCCATGCTAACATCATTTCTCATTTGGGTAGCTTCCCGACTGGTCTTTTAACATTTTAGACAATAGTTATTCTGCTCATTATTTTACTCCAACTCTTAGCACTACATCAGAAAATAGTAGTTACTTAAGAATCATTTCCCATCTACATATTAAAAAAATGAATACATAAATGAAAAAGTAAATAATGTGAAAATTATGTGCAATATATGTGCAAAATGAATGTTAAGTATAGAATACAAAATTATAACTAGCAGGTTTATATTGTTAAAATATATTGATTTTTAATATATTACTAAAAGGAATGATTTTAATAGTTCACATTTATTAAGTTCTAGTACATCCAGGTGGTACACAATTATACATTTACTCATTTATTCCTTACACTTAAGCTTTACATTAAATCTTATGCTATTATATCATTGAAGACACTGAGACATTAAAAGTGTCAAATGACTGATCTTAAATCATGTAGCTCAGAGTGGATCGAGGATCAAATGCAGGTTGTTCTGACTTAAATGTTTTTAATTAGTTTGCTACACTGACTTTCATAATTAATGTACTGATATTATCTGTGATTTGCTCCCCATTGTTTCTCAGATGTCCCATAATGTAGTCTAAATAACAACAATAATGAATAATAGGTTTCTCACACACAAAAATTATGTGTGAACAAATTTTTAGTTCAATGTATGGTCAATGCATCTGAAAATTAGTGAGGACATATTATTTTCATTTTTGGAAACTTCAGAAGTTATGACAGTGATGCATAGGTGTAGAGATTTTCTTTTGGTTTGCTTCAAAGTTATAAACATCTTTCAAAATATTTAAAGAGTATATTGTCACCTAATTGGATAATTAGCTATTTACCAATTAAAAACCAAAAGCTTTTTCTACTCTTGATTTATATTTTTCAAAAGAAAGTCTTTGTTGTCATGTATTGTGATCGTTTTGGCTGTAGCATTGTTTGCATATACTACAGCCTGTGGACTAAAAAGGGGCCAGATACTAAACCTGACAAGCTCAGGGGAAGCCTGCATGGCTGCCTTACAAATGCAGAGACCAAAAATAAGAAGGTCTGAAATGAAAACTTAACTAAAAGTGAGTCGTGTGAGTAGTCATGTTTTAGGCAGGTATCTTCCTGGAAAAAGGTCCATCGTTACCTTAACTGAGCCTATATATTGGCTTTTTGCATCTAATCTAACATAACTTTGGAATTTCAGAGTAATCCAATTTTCCAGACCCCTCAGGGAACAACCGCCCACCAGAGTCTGAGACCACAGAACCTCTCATTGTTATCTTGTTCTCACATACCATCTCTATGTGCTGTGAATGTTCATTCTTAACTATCCTATACCCACTAATGTAAAACGGGTATCTGTCTGTTTACTTTTTATCCATTCTAAAGATTTGCTCACTTTGCTTTCTCCTGCCTCCATAATCTCTCAACAACGAATTTCATGTAACTCTTCTTATGCCAATCTCTGGACATTTTCTCAATCTGTTGAGATTTTGCTTCTTGGCAATTGTTCTTAGTTTGGCTTAAATAAACTCATAAAAATTCTTACAGGTTTGGATATTTCTTAAGTTGACAGCACTCTGAAAAGTATGTGTGTTTGTATTGAGGAAAATTGGAAATACAAGAATATATTCATTAGTGTTGTCAAGCTCTTAAATAAGACTTTCATTTCAATACTTGTATCATATTTGTGATATCCTAGAAATGTATGTTCATTTATAAAGAGTACACACTGCTAATGTTACTAAATTTGAATTAATGAAACCAGCAGCTCCTCAGCAGCACAATCCCAGCACACTCAATAAGTAGAACTATGACTATCAATTCTCTGTTGAAAAGAATCAGGCATATGATTGAATCAAGGGTACAGTTCTCGGGTCCTACTTAACTATCCCACTTTGATTAAAACAGATTGTTTTCTCTCCTCATAATTATGCAGTATGCAACATCAGGATAAGGCTCCAGTGTGCACACAGATTTTAGAAATCCAGAAAAGTTGATTGGTCCCTACTATAAATAAAGAACATACTTTATAACTGAGAAAACTTCTTGTAATCCTAATCTGATATAGTATTGAAATAAATCACTCTGATATTAAGAAGTGTGGATTTTAGAAATTTATTTTTATTCCCATATAGAAATATCAATCTATATGGATTGCCCAAAAGATTCCATTTACATATTATATTTTTTAAAAGGAAATCAAATGTATGTATTTATTTAAAACTAGAGGCCCAGTGCATGAAATCTGTGCACAGGTAGGGTCCCTAGGGCTGGCCGGTGATCAGGGCCGATTGGGGCCTTCTGGCTGCCAGCCACCAGCTGGTGCCTTCCTTCCCTGACTGCTGGCTGCCCGCTGGGGCCTTCCTTTGTTCCACGCTGCCCACTGGTGGTCAGTGCATGTCATAGCAAGCGAGTGAAATCCTGGTCTCTCGGTCGAACTCCCGAGGGGACATTTTGCATATTAGCCCTTTATATATATAGATACCTATATGTGTTCACATTTTGGACTATTTTCATTGTATTCGTTATACAAACTCAAACTTCTCTAAACAATTAGAAAAAATAATAACATCTTCCAAAATTCCAAATTTAATTATAAGAAATTTATACTTATAATTAAATATTAAAATATCTTAATTATAAAATCACCCTATTTGAGTCAGCTTCCCTTGGTATACGGCTACCAGGGTTTCATTTCTCCTTTAATGCTTATTTTTTGTTACTGCTTGGTTTTATCTTGCAATTTACTTTTTTCACTTTTTAGTAATGATATTTTATAGTTGCTTCTAGAGGCTTTTTAGATAACAAGAGGATTTAATAAGAAAAAAAATGAGTAAATGTTACTAGAATGAAATATGCCAATAATAGAAGTAATTTTTTTCAGCTCCAGAATGCACAGTGAGATCAGCTGAGGATGGATTTACCAAGTAATATTAATGTTTTATTCAGCTGTTGGGTCATTATTCAGCAAATAAAAAAAAAACAAACCACCAAAGGTGGATGCTGGGTGTGTATGGTAAGATTTTGTTAGCATGTGTTAAAGCAAAAGTTGCATTGGATGAAGTTAAATAAGTAGATGATATTGCTATAGGGGAGGAAGACCAAACTGCCACTTGAATTCAACGCTGCTGAAGGCAAGGGCCAGAAAGTTTTTGAGAGCTGGGATTGGTGTGGGGGCAGTGGGATGTGGTAATTTTTGTTTACTAATTTGCCAACCCAAAGGAAAGCTAAACTATCTCAGATATTCATAAAAGGTGGTCATTATATAACTTGGAGCAAGGCACCCACAGATGTTAGGCTCCGAGTCTCCCTCAGAGACCGAGAAATAAGGGTCTATTTTCCTTGATTGCATTTCACGGGTAAAATTCCAGTAACTGCCTGAATAAAATTCTGGGTTGTAAAATTGGCAGTAGGCTTTTTCTTTTTTAATTCAATAACAAAAGGGGCAGAAGAAGCATTCACAATCACATGTTTTCTGAAATAAATGCTCTAAAGAAAGGAGGCCCAGGCTGAGAGCATGGAGAAAGCCTGCCTACAGTTTGGTCTGTCCAGTCTGAGGGCAATACTAACACCATCTTGGTAATATGACATTTTTTTCTACCTTGCTTTACAATGTTCATACAACTCATTTACCTTTTGCAGGCCCAGAGCCTGCATTAGCCCATGATCTTACAACTAGTTAGTTCAACTTGCAAATTCAAAATGTTCTTCCCTTGAGTGACTGCTTCTACCTCTATAGGTTGGCAGATCCCTGAGTGAGATTAACTGTCTCCCTTGGGAAGAGCATGCCTTTTATACGTATTTTACTTATGCTACAGTTGTGTTCATCTTCATGAGAAAGAAGACCTAGAAATGATTGTTGTCTTTATTTCTATCTCTAGCTGTCTGAAGCCAGTACAGCACAATGGGAAGCGTCCCCATCTAAATGGCACACCATTTTCTCTTGAACATTTTGAGCCCAGAGATATTGCAACAAAATTATCTTCCTTTTTGCTCCGAAATTAGGTATGGCCTGGCTGTTCTTGAGAAGTATTTCCAATAAAGCCTGGTCAGAAGAAAGCTTGCCACCCACTGAAATCAGCACAGGCTTCAGGAGTTCTTGAAGGCTCTCTGCCAAGCACTCACTGGGACCAACAGTGTGAAGCTCGGTGGAACTGTCAGGATAAGAGGACAAGCTGTTTGCTATGTTAAAAACCATAAAAGTAACGAGCAAAGGAAGTTCATAGATGCCATTATGATAGTTGGAACTACGTAATGTCTGACATTAATGATTTGAATTTAACACAGATTCTTATTAAACTCTTCTTTCCTTAACACAATAAATTAGGTGGCCTTCAGTACACCTAGGCAGATGGATTACTTTTACTTTGAACCTGATGATGAATGAAATTCTATCAATAATCTAACAAACTTTACCTATCTAAAAAGTTGGAAATTGCATACTTTTTAACTTGGATTTTATGACATGGTAATTTCAGAGAAGTTTATTTTTGAATGTGTAACTTTTTATGAACTATAACTTTAAACAGTTGTCTTCTTCATAATCATAAAATGTGATTTCATAGATAATAAACTATAATGTGAAGCAGGTCACTATAGTCAAATGAACTAAACATTTTGAACTCTCCAGGCTATAAAGCGTATCATTAATGTACCAAATGAGTAGAGTAAATATAGCCGAACAAAATTTATATTATGGCAAATATTACTTTTAAATTTTTGTATTCATAGTGATCAACAAAATGTCTGGTTAAAAATGGAAACTTAAAATGCCTATCATTGAGTAAGAACAGAAAGTAAAAATTTATTTGTTCAACCACTATTTATTGAGTACATACTCTATGTCACATTCTGTTTAGCTACAGAGTCACTAAAAATGATAATGGTTGCCAAAGAGAATAGGAAATGTTTATATGTTATCTTTTTTAAAAAGATCTCACTAGATACCCCTTGATGTGATGTCATTGGGCCAGCCTCGTCACTAGTCCTTTCAAACTATATTTTTAATTGGACACTTTGTATACAATGTGGTGTAAGAAAGACAGCCATACTTTAAAGTACAATAGCCAAACAAACCATGCCATCCTAAGGGGATTCTTAAGTAAACTTTATCTTCTTAAAAACATAGGCTATATTGTTATATGGTCTATTTAGCCTTCTTTGTTTAATATCTTATTTTATCTTTCTAGAGTATATCTCACATATTTCAATTTGTTCTTTAATTGATTTTCTGAAATATGATTTTTTATGGTGCAGAAGTCATCACCTGGAATCACATTTATGTATCATATATCAAAAATAATATTATCTGTCACTTTCAACATGTAATCAATGCACTGTTGAGTGAATTACAAACATACCTAATTTTATTCCAACCACGAACTCAATAAAGTAGATATATTTTACACAACAAAGAATAAGAAACTTAGGTAGATTGAATTCCTGTCTAAGATCCCACAGTGTTAGTGATATACTTTAATTGTAGAATTTGTAGAGTACCTGTTTTATATAATGCTGCTTATTAATGTTTGCTTAATAAATGAAGGAATCTAGATATGAGTGTCAATCTCAAGTATCAGTTTTACTTTGATATCTGATATATCTTGATTATTGATTCTTTCTGCCAAAGATGTGGTATGTCACAGCCTATACTTCCACTCTGATACTACAGTAGATATATATATATATATATATATATATATATATATATATATATATATATGAGTTGGTTCTGTGTGATTATATGTATTTTTTCTAACACAAGTCCTGAAGTTCAATGCAATAAGTTTACAATCTGGTGTGCAATTCTTACAAGTTTAGGAACATAATGTTTGGCTAAATTTCTACAACTGCAATATAGTAAAATTAACATGACCATAGGTTAGAAAAAGTCATTGTCTGATTACAAGAGTGTAAATCTAATTCAGTAAGTTATGAATAGCAGGTGTTCCCAATATTATATTACTTGTTAGACTTTGATCTTTAGAAATGAATAGGATCTTAAAGGACAGATATTTTAGCCTCTAATATAATGTAACAAATCTTTCTAAAATACTCTTGACAGATATCCAGTTAAACTTAGATTGAACACTTCCAATGAAGAGGAATTTACCATTTTGTAAGTCATCCTGTTCCATTTAAAAAGACCTTAGCTACTGTCCTTAGTTTTTCATAAGCCTCAGTTCATTCTAGATTTTATAGCCATAATTATAAGTACTATAAATTACTCCTATAATTTCAAACATAATAGCCTACTCTACTGATTTAACCCAATCTTTACAGGTTTTAATTGTAATTTAGACAACACTTAACCTACAGCCTTAATAGTTTGACCCAATGTACGTGCCCCAAGTCTGTCTAAAATGTGCAAATGTGACCTCTAACAACTTATAGTACTTTAATGAGAAGTGTGCAGTAGATACCACATTTGCCCACTTTGGGGAATGTATACTACAGAAATAAAAGTTGCAACAATGTTTTAAAGTAGCTACAGATATTAAAGCAACCTGAATAACTATCAACAGATAATGGTTGATTGAATTATATTCCACTGACATGATGAAATAATAAAATAAAGACTATAAATTTCACCTATGTGTCTATTTATAACAAAGATAAGATATAGCTCTAGAGGGTACATTATAACTTTTCTTCACTTTTTATTGTGGTAAAATATGCATGATATAAAAGTTATCATTTCAACTATTTATAAGTACAATTCAGTGGCATTAAATACATTCACAATATTGTGCAACCATTACCACATTAACATTTTTAAAGGAAAGTTGGGGAGAAAACAGTATAGATGCTTTCTTGTACTTAGTAAGTACAAGAATGTACTTAGTAAGCAGAAAGATATAACTTAATATCCTCCTAGAATATAGAATAAAGGAGAAAATATGTGAAAGATTTGAAACATGACAATAGATATAGAAATTCTGACTTCTAAGAAGAAAAATATATAGAAATACCCCTTTGTTGAGAAAAAGCTAAATCTACAAACAAAAAGGCCTATGAAATAATGAATAAGATGAATACAGAATGATACCTAGAAAAATTTTGATAAAATTTCGGGAATCTAAAAGGGCAAATGCAGTATCCAGGGACTTAAGCTTCACATTGGCTGATGTTTGTCTCTTTATTATGCAGATGTATTTCCCAGCTTAAAGAAGAGCATCCACATTATATGTAAGTGCTTATTAACAACATTTGTTTAATGAATTAAAAATAACAAAATGAGTGCCATCCTCACATATTACTTATGTTTTGATACTTAGGTTTTTGATACACTTTGATTATTGATTCTTTCTGGCAAAGATATGGTGATGAAGTGTGGGATGGCACAACGGAGGCTTTTAACAAGAACAGAAAAAAATCTATATATTGAGTATACCTGGAACTTGTCTGTATTGCTTTACTTAATGCTCAAAATACTACTTCACTTGAACATCACCATAGTGGGGCAGGTGGTGACACTGGGTGAGACAACAGAGGTATCACTTATAGTCAAACCTATTCACAGTAAGTGCACTCTAAATTATAAAGGAACAATTTTACATGATAATTAATAGCATAAAATAATGAATATATTTGCAACTGAATTCTAGCACTGATTTTATACCTTCCTAATGATTTCAAACAAAACTTATAGCTTTATCATGTTGTTTTTTGTTTTTTTGTTTTGTTTTTTTTTGTTTTGTTTTTCTAAAGATGGTCTTCAAATTGCTGGTGACCAAGTGTGAACCAGTGTCAGAGTAAAAAACTCTAGAGGCCCAGTTTTAGGGAGGCCCCATATGACTCAGCAACACCTCTTCTGGGTATCTACTCAAAATTTGAAAACATTTATTATCAAAAATATATGTACCCTTATGTTCATTGCAACATTATTTACGGTGGCCTAGACATGGGAACAAGTGAAGTGTCCTTCGATAGATGACTGGATAAAGAAGATGTGGTATATATACGCAATGGAATACTACTCAGCCATAAGAAAAGATAAAATACTGCCATTTGTGACAACATGAATGGACCTTGAGAATATTATGCTGAGTGAAATGTCAGACAGAAAATGTTAAGAACCATGTGACTTCACTCATTTGTAGAATAAAAAACTGAAAGCAACAAGTGAACAAATAAGACAAACAAACAAGGCTCAAATATATGGTGACAGAAGGAGATTTGACTTTGTACACTTGAGATCGATATAATTTTATTAACCAATGTCACCCCAATAAATTTAATTTTAAAGGAAATGGAAAAAATCTGAGAAGGCAGAAAAATAGAGAAAGATAAAAGAACAGTTGTAATAAATATTATAAACATGATAGATATAATAATACAATATCAATAATAATTTTAAATAGGAATGGCTAAATATATCAACAAAATGGTAATAAAAAATACTTTGGACAGCTCTATACCCATAAATTTAATATCTTACATGAAATAGTCCAATTTACAGAAAGAAACAAAATACTCCAAACCATACAAAAAATAAATGATTTGAATTGGGCTGTATCTAATAAAGAAATTGTATCTACAATTAACAAACTTATATCCTCCCCAAGTCTTACTACTAGACAATTACTAACAGAATATGTATACAGAAAAGTCTGCAGCATTCAACAATATTGAAATTAATGTAAGGATGGTTCACATCCTTAATACACTATCCGTTTACTGTGGGAGAAAAAAATTCTAGAACACAAATTATACAAAATATGAGATAGATTGATATATTAATTCAAGAAAGGAATACTAGTAGAGAAGGTGTCAAAATAAAAATTAATAAAATGGAACGTGTTAAGAAAAATAATGATATGCCTAATACAGGTTATTTTCAAATATCCTGTACTCTCAGATCAGGGAAAGTAAAGTATAACAAGACTGCCTTATGAAATGTCATTAGAAATGCATGCTGTGCTTAAGCAGTACTTGAATGATTCTTCTGAGGAGAATCTTCCAGTATTTGTTATGACAGAAATGAGAAGGATTTATGAAATCTAATTTAAAAGAAAAGTGAGGGAATAAATGGTTTAGGTGTTACTGAAAAGACTATTTACTGAACTAAAATATCAAGAAGAAATAAAAGGAAGCAGAGAAAAAAAAGTAAATATTTCTTTAGTCATTTTAAAGCACTTATTTCCAATGCAGTTAAGAATTAGTATCTGGTATAAGGGTTTGTTTAATTTTTTATATATATATATTTTCCCACAAACTATTAGTTTGCCATTACTTGCTTTGTGACCTTATGCAAAGATAAATTTTCAATGTCTGTTTCTTTATCTATAACTACAGCATGGTACACAAAATTTGTGCACAGGTGGGGTCCCTAGGCTTGGCCAGCGATCAGGACCAATCAGGGTCAGGCCGATCAGGTCCAGGCCAATCATGTCCTGAAGGCCCCAGCAGGGTCAGGAGAGGAGACAATAGTTGCCGGGCTGGGCGCGGAAGGAACGGATGCCAGACGCCCACACCGCCCTCAGCGCCCCGCCACTGCATGGTTCCTGCCCTCCCCCACTCCTTCTTCCATTATTGCCATGCCGCCACTGAGGCCTGCCAGCCAGGGGGAGGGACGGGGCCTGCCAGGTGGGGGAAGGATGGGGAGAGGGACCAAGGAAGGTTTGATGGCCGGGGGAAATGGCCATGGGAGATAGGCCACCAGCCCCGAGGAGGGAGCCAGCCCTCAGCCCCCCTGGGAAAGGGGTTGCATCTGCCACCACCCACCCCTGTTTCCCTGTCCCAGCCTGGGGCCTGGCCCACTCAGGCGATCAGGGGCTACTAGCCAGGGGGAAGGACCACAGTAGGTTGGCTGTCCGGGGGAGGTTGGCTGTGGGAACTCACTGTCCACCAAGGGGCAGCTCCTGCATTGAGCGTCTGTCCCCTGGTGGTCAGTGTACATCATAGCAACTGGTCATTCTGCTCATTCTGGTCATCCTGGTTGTTCTGTTGTAACGGTCACTTAGGCTTTTATATATATATAGATGACTTTCATTAGCCTTGGCACTATAGGTATTTTAGGCCAGGGAGTTCAGCTTTAAGGAGCTATTCTGTGTATTATGTGATATTTGCCAGCATTCCTGGTCTCTACCCATAGATGCCAGTGCACTCCTCCCTATATATTATTCTGTTATTAGAGGCAGGATGCACAAAATTCATGCAAGAGTAAGCCTTCCTTCCCGCTTCTGCTGGCACCGGCTTCCCTCTGGCACCCGGGACCTGGGCTTCCCTCTGGCTACTGGCAGGCATCTGGGACCCACGCTTCCCTCTCAACCCCGGCTTCGTCCAGAAGGTCATTCGGAAGGACATCCATTCTAATTAGCATATTATACTTTTATTATTATAGATAATTGTCATATAGTAGTTTTCAAAAATATAAAGATTATATTCCAATGAATTTCAGAGTATTAGCAGTATTAATTTAGAAATATATATATATACTAGAGGCCCGGTGCACGAAATTCGTGCACGGAGGGGGGTTGTCCCTCAGCCCAGCCTGTACCCTCTCCAATATGAGACCCCTCAAGGGATGTCCGACTGCCGTTTAGGCCCGATCCCCACGGGGATCGGGCCTAAACGGGCAGTCGGACATCCCTCTCACAATCCAGGACTGCTGGCTCCCAACTGCTTGCCTGCCTGCCTTCCTGATTGCTCCTAACCGCTTCTGCCTGCCAGCCTGATCACCCCCTAACCACTCTGCTGCCAGCCTGTTTGCCCACAACTTCCCTCCTCTGCCGGCCTGGTCACCCCTAACTGCCCTCTCCTGCAGGGTTGATCACCTCCAACTGCCCTCCCTTGCAGGCCTGGTCCTTCTCAACTGCCCTCCCTTGCAGGCTGGGTGCCTCCCAACTGCCCTCTCCTGCTGGCCATCTTGTGGTGGCCATCTTGTGTCCACATGGGGGCAGGATCTTTGACCACATGGGGGCAGCTATATTGTGTGTTGCAGTGATGATCAATCTGTATATTACCTTTTATTAGATAGGATAGAGGCCTGGTACAGGGGTGGGGGCCAGCTGGTTTGCCCTGAAGGGTGTCCCGGTCAGGTGGGGGTTACCTTGGGGCGTGGAGCAGCCTGAGCGAGGGGCTTGTGATGGTTTACAGGCTGGCCACGCCCCCTGGCAACCCAAGCAGAGGCCCTGGTATCTAGAATTTATTTTCCTTCTACAATTGAAACTTTGTAGCCTGGAGCGGAGCCAAGCCTGGGGCTCCCTCCAAGGCCAGCAGCCATTTCTGCTGGGGTTATAATTGAAACTTTGTTGCCTTAAGTGGGTGGGCCTGGCCAGGTTGTGCAGAAAGCTTTGCTTCCCCTGTTGCTGTCGGCAACCCTGGCCTGCTCTCTCAAGCTCCATTCTGCCGCCATTTGTTTGAATTTGTTTACCTTCTATAATTGAAACTTTGTAGCTTGAGTGGAGGCTTAGGCCTGGCAAGGGCAGGCAGAAAGCTTGGCTTCTTCTGTTACCTAGGAAACCTTGCTCTCTGTGGCTGTAGCCATCTTGGTTTGGGTTAATTTGCATGCTCGCTCTGATTGGATGGTGGGCGTGGCTTGTGGGCGTGGCTTGTGGGTGTGTTGGAGGTATGGTCAATTTGCATATTTATCTATTATTAGGTAGGATAATCAAAGCTTACAATATTTACACATAGAAATACAACATTAACTACATTTCACTTAACATCAAGTTGTACTTTGGACAGGGGAAGGCTTCTTCATCCTGTGATATATATTATACTGCATGAATTTGCATTCAATATTAAATATTTGAAATCCTAATCCATTTTCTTGCATTTAAATAGTATATTAAATACAAATTGGAAGATTTCTCTAATTTAATTTTCAAAGACTGAAAAATAATTACAAGGGAGTTTCAGTTATTTCTTACCTGGGTGGTTGATTTTTTTTCTACTATTTTATACTATTTCTACTAAGTACATACAAATATTGTGTAATAATTTATTTCTCATTTGCTAACATTTACTCAGTCTGTTAAATGGTTTTCCACACCTGTTTTCTAAATAATGTTTAATAAAATGTTATATATAATTCTTCATATCCCCTGTACAGAGTATATTTATCTGTAGTTATTTCATAATTCTTTCCTGCAATTATATTGAAAATTGCTTTTTGTTGAAGGGTATTCTTCTCACTTTTAATTATGTTCTCTCTTAGGACACAATTAATCCCTCTCCTCTACAGTTGGAATACTTGTTCTCAAAGTACCATATGGTCTTGAGTAGGTTTTTCTTTTCTTCATATTTGATTAATATTCTTTTAATGTTATGATTAGTAAACACATTACTTTCTTTCATGTTGTAAGTTTAAATTATTTACCTCTATCCAAACATTTTCGGGAATCCCATTATTGTGTGTGTGTGTGTGTGTGTATATAATATATATATTATACACAGCTCTCCTGAGAAATATGCATATTTTCCTTGTAAGTGTCCTTTTAAATATGCATATTTAAAATAAACAGCTCTCCTGAGAAAAATACATATTTTCCTTGTAAGTGTCCAAGAATAAAGCATTTATTTTGAGGGAATTTTAATTTCAACTTCCAGGGTTAATAATAATCTATATTAATACAAAATTCCAGACTCAGAATAAGAGACTTAATTCTTTCTTTCATTAACTCTTTTAAAATTTTAAATTCTTTATTGTTTAATGTATTACATAGTCTCCTTTTTTCCCCATTGACCTCTCTCCCTGGCCATCCCAGCACATGCCCTCCCCCCCAAAACCCCCATCTGTGTCCATTGGTTATGCTCATATTCATGCATACAAGTCCTTTGGTTGATCTCTCCCTCTTACCCCCACCCTCCCTTATCTTTCCTCTGAGGTTTGACGGTCTTATCGATGCTTCTATGACTCTGGTTCTATTTTTGTTCATCAGTTTATGTTGTTCATTTTATTCCACATATGAGTGAGATCATGTGTTATTTATCTTTCTCTTACTGGCTTATTTCGCTTAGCATAATGCTCTCCAGTTCCATCCATGCTGTTGAAAATGGTAAGTATTCCTTCTTTTTTACAACAGCATAGTATGCCATTGTGTAGATGTACCACAATTTTCTAATCCACTCATCTGCTGATGGGCAATTAGGCTTGTTCTAAATCTTAGCTATTGGCCAAAACCGGCTTGGCTCAATGGATAGAGCATCGACCTGTGGACTGAAAGGTACCGGGTTCGATTCCGGTCAAGGGCATGTACCTTGGTTGCGGGCACATCCCCAGCAGGGGGTGTGTAGGAGGCAGCTGATCGATGATTCTCTCTCATCGATGTTTCTAACTCTCTATCCCTCTCTCTTCCTCTCTGTAAAAATCAATAAAATATATATTAAAAAAATAAATAAATAAATCTTAGCTATTGGAAATTTTGCTGCTATGAACATAGGGGTGCATATATCCTTTCTGATTGGTGTTTCTGTTTTCTTGGGATATATTCCTAGAAATGGGATTACTGGGTCAAATGGAAGTTTCATTGTTAATTTTTTGAGGAAACACCATACTGTTTTATAGGGAACTCATACAACTTAACAAAAGGAAGATAAATAATCCAATCAAAAAATGGGCAAAGGACCTAAATAGACACTTTTTGAAAGAGGACATACAGAAAGCCAAGAGACATATGAAAACATGCTCAAAGTCACTAATCATCCGAGAGATGCAAATCAAAACAATGAGATACCATCTCACACCTGTCAGAATGGCTATCATCAACAAATCAACAAGCAAGTGCTGGCAAGGATGTGGAGAAAAAGGAACCCTGGTGCACTGCTGGTTGGAATGCAGACTGGTGCAGCCACTGTGGAGAACAGTTTCCTCATTAACTCTTGAGTTCTCTTGACTTTAATCATGGTTTTATTTTGTTGCTATATATTTTTATATTGACATATGTTGATTTTATATATATATATATATAACTTTCTGTAACTGCTATTTTATTTAAAATCACAACTATTCTGATCGAATTCCTTACCAAAGAGCGCTCTCTCTGACCTCTCTCTCTCTCTCTCTGTCTGTCTTTCCCTGTCCCCTTCTCTTTTATATGCACAAACATACATATACACACCATTAATCATTTTGGTGAGTCAGATTTTTGTTATACAAGACTTCATTGTCTGATTTCTTTTTTATAAGTATGGCTTACTTTTTAATCAGAAAAGATATTTCCTCAGGTGAATATGTAAAACACGTTTATTGCAAATAATAGATGTCTAATCTAAACTAGTTTAATCCCACATGGGAAGTTATTAGTTGACACCATAGGAAAGCCCACATAGTACAGTGTGGTTTCAAAAATGGCTAGATTTACAGTCATAAATGATAGTTCTGTACACTGTTTTTATATCTTAGCTTATTTTTCCTCTCTGATAATTTGATTTTCAAGCAGTCGCCTCTCATATGTTGTCAAAGGTACCCTAATGACAGTTATATCTAGTGAATCCAGAAAAGAGAATAAAGTGCCTCTTCTCCATAATTCTAGAGAGGAGTCTGATTCTCCAGATTTGACTTGTTTCCATTCCTGAGCTAACATTCCCTGTGACAGTGCAGGCGTATTTCTCCTGGTGGAGCAGGGTAGAATTGTGAGTGCCTCTCTTGTGTGGACAGGGTAAGAAAACTACGGAACACCCAACCACATGGAATTTTTTTATCAGCTAGAAAAAGGAAACACAATGAACCGATGAAAACAGGAGATGGCTCTTCTGTGTGTAGTAAGTTTTGGTCTGGAGTAAATGCCTTAACTGTTCACCTCATGTGGACAGTGTCCATTGAATAAATTCTTAAATGGGTATTTTGACAAATCAGTCTTTAACATAAATATATCCATGTGTGTTTTGTCACACTAATATGCCTTTCTCATGCTTTATATAACAGGAATTCCAGCAGAGGACAATGTCGGCAAGAATCTTCTCAGATACTCTTAGGATATTCAAAACCCATGGTAATTTACCGTCTGCCACAGAATTGGACCAATAAACTATCTTCATTCTGTCAGATGTATGCAGTCCTGCAAACCTGTGGTACTCAGTGGAATTGATGATGACTAGAACATCATCATATTAATGTTATCTTACCACTCAGAAACCTTAAAGCTCAATGTGCAATGTTGTTTTGTGTTAATCATGTGTAAGCTAAGTCATGGAACTTCTTTGCATAGTGTTATGAAATAAATCAAGGAGGATTACCCAAGAATGTTATGCCTAAGACCATGTTCATGTTTGTTGACTGAATAAATAAATGGATTTAAAGTAAAATTTCAATAAGCTATAATTGAATTAGAGTAAAAGTCTTAGTTACTTTAAAAATTAAGCAAAAATCCCGTTGTTTTTTTTTTTTTTTGCTATTTTACGAAACTAAACATATTCATCCATTTCTGAACTATAAGATATTAATTACTTTCTGCTTAGTTATCAGAGATAAAATAAGATTGAGTTTCCTAGCCCTGGCCGGTTTGGCTCAGTGGATAGAGCGTCGGCCTTCAGACTGAAGGGTCCCAGGTTCGATTCCGGTCAGGGGCATGTACCTTTGGTTGCGGGCACATCCCTGGTGGGAGGTGTGCCGGAGGCAGCTGATAGATGTTTCTCTCTCATTGATGTTTCTAACTCTCTATCCCTCTCCCTTCCTCTCGGTAAAAAATCAATAAAATATATTTTTTTTAAAAAGATTGAGTTTCCTAGATGTTTATAGAACCTTTATGTGTTCATTAACATGAATCTGGGAATCTGTAATTATCATTCAATTTTACATATAAATGTAGGTGTTGGAGATTGTGAAATTCATGGAGTAAATACATGTGGTAAAGATCACATTTCCCTAAATAAACAACTGATTTTATAAGTTTTAAAAATTCTTACAATTTAAATAATTTTAAGCCATTTGTTTATTTTACCTGATAATTAATACCATTAAAATTCTCCTTTAATCAGCTTCTGGGAACTGTTAGTGTAAAATGCAATTTTAAATCAAGGAAGTATATAGATAAGAGTCCCTAAAAAATGTGAAATAGAATATGAGAACTTATAAACTATCACATATCACATAACTATGAAAATAACCTCCAATAATAACATAAACTGCATAAGACTTAATAAAAATTATAGTCAATAATTGAATCTTATATTTGTTTATACAGATAGAATCAGTACATGTTAGACAAGCAAGGTAATTAATGTCTTCTACTTGAAAGACATTCATTCTCTTTTGAAAATTGAGAGTTCAGAAAAGATCAAATAAGGTTTTCAAAGCATTTTAAAAATAAACTACATAGTATTTTTAGATTAATAAAAAATATGTTGCAGAAGAATTTCAACTAAATGTGCAACAAAGAAGTGCCAGTATTAAAAGTACATGTGAACAAAAAATTAAAGATCAGAAAGAAAAATATCACTTCAAAAATGTGACAATTAAATTTTAAAATGGAGATATGGCACTGAAAGGAAAAGCAGCAAATCAGAAAAAAACACAGGGTGAAATGGTAGATATGAAGACTTGTTCTTCATTAGATTAAATCATGTTGGGTAAACATACATGAGATTTAGGTTAAAAAGTGTTAGAATTTTTATTGTATGGCAGCCAATGCTTGAGAAATCTGACCAGCCTAAATTATTTGAATCTAGAAGCAAGGCTTTGACAAAGATCCTGTTGGCTCCAAAGTTCCTGAGAAGCTAATGACTTGAGAAAACCTATTAACTTTCACATGAAATGTCCTCTGAAAAATGTAATTTGTGTTAGATATATATTTCCAGATTAGATATGAAAGATGAGTGAAAAAAAATCACACAAATCTTTCATGTCCTAAAAATCCAATTTAACATTTCTTTGAAGATTTCACTAACTTTTCCATGCTTAGTAATGATTGCTTGTTTTTTTTTTTTTAATTACTAGAATATATTTTTTTGAAATAATGACTAAATGCCCTTATACATGTCCTGAAGGTCAGACAACTCTCTAATTTTGATTACTTTTTGGCCTTGCTCTTGCTATTGAATGACAGGATTATATTTGCCTCAACTCAGTAATTATTGCTTTCTCTCTCCAAGGAACTCTTAAAACTCAGGGCCCTACACCTGGGTTTTATTAAGATTTAATAGAACATTAGTGACAAAAGTTTTTTGCATATATTCAAGGTCTTTAACTATAAGGACAAAGAAATCCTTCAAAATTTAATGGAATGCATATATTTAGAAAGGTGCATGAAAGGGAATACATTTTATATTTAAAATAATTAAACTGCTTGGTTAATGTTTGAAAGTTTGAATAAAATATGTCCATAATTAAATATTTATTTTTGATGGATGATACAAGAAATAAGGTATTATACTTTATTATCTAAACTAGAGGCCCGGAGCACAAAATTCATGTGTGAGTAAGGTCCCTAGGCCTGGCCTGCGATCAGAGCCATCTCCCCTGGCTGTCAGAAGCTGGGCCAGCTCCCTGCCATTCCCAGTTCCCTTTTGCCATTGTGCAATCAGAGCCTGATGGCCAGGGGGATGGACCAAGAGATCGGCTGTTCCCACCCACTCACCAGCCCTAACCCCGCCATGGGTCACCCTCTGTGTGTGGGGTGACCTGCAGGGCAGGGGCCTTGGCCAGGCGCCGCCCACATCCCCCACCACCCACCACTGGTTCCCCATTCACCATCAGGCGATGGGAGCCTAGTGGCCGGGGGAAGGTCAGTAAGCTTCATAGTGACTGGTCAAGCTGTCTTTCTGGTTGTTCCGCCTTTAGGGTCAATTTGCATATTACCCTTTTATTATATAGGATATATCTATTGGGGTAAAATTAGCAAGAACTAGAGAATAAGGTTTCACCATAAAATTTATTAAAGAGAGATTAAAATAATCTTCAAGTAGAAAAATGGCATAATCCATTAATATTGTTAATAGTGTAATCTAAGAAATAGGTTTTTAATTGTTTTTCTTGAACTTAAATATAATCACATCATTTTCTCTTTTTATATCTTTTTTGCAAATGCCTTTAGTGTATAGCAAAGGTATATGATATCTTTTTTAAAATTTCTTTATTGATTAAGGTGTTACATATGTGTCCTTATTCCCCCATTACCCTACTATTCCCCCCACTCATGCCCTCACCTCCCTGTTGTCTGTGTCCATTGGTTAGGCTTATAAGCATGCATACAAGTCCTTTGGTTGATCATTTCTCCTTACCTCCACCCTCCCCTACCTTCCCTCTGAGGTTTGATGGTCTGATCGATACTTCTCTGTCTCTGGATCTGTTTTTGTTCATCAGTTTATATTATTCATTATATTCCATAAATGAATGAGATCATGTGATATTTATTTTTCTCTGACTGGCTTATTTCACTTAGCATAATGCTTTACAGTTCCATCCATGCTGTTCCAAATGGTAAGAATTCCTTCTTTTTTGTACATTTTGTACATATTGTTTATGTTGAACATTTATTGAATTCAGGTGGCTTTCTGTAGTTGTCTCACACCTTAAGAAATGCTCTATGTGAACCCATGCCTGATGCAGTGTTTATTTCATTGAACTCTCTTCCAGAACTTTTAAGATGGTCAAATCCTTGTAGCAGAGAAGTATGATCTGGCATACTGAAAACCACTAAAATTATGGATATGGAATCCACTAAAATTATTAAAAATAATAAGTTGTGAATTTTACAGTATATAACACAAAAATCAATTGTATTTCTATACAATATCAATGAAAAAATATAAAATAAAATTAAGAAAACAATTCTATTTATAATAGAATCAAAAAGGATAAATTATGTAGTAATAAACATGCACATGAGGTACAAGATTTTTACACTGAAAACTACAAAAGATCCTTTACAGACGTTAAAGAGATCTCAATAAATGAAAAGATATCATGTGTTCATCATATATTAGAATACTTAATATTATTAAGATGACAATACTTCCCAAATTGATTTATAGGTTGAGTGCATTCTCTATCAGTATCCTATCTTACTTTTTGTAAAAATTGACAAGCTGGTCCTCAAATTCATATGGAAATGCCAGACTAGACAAAATAATTTTGAAAAATAACAAAATTGGAGGACTCATATTTCTCAATTTCAAAACTTATTATAAAACTATAGTAATAAAAATTGTATAGTATTTATATAAGAATATCTATAAATTAAAAGTCTTAAAATAACTCTTATATTTTTGGGCACTTTGACGAGGGTACCATAATAATAGGAAAATAATATTGCTCACAATGATATGGAACAACTGGATATCACATACAAAAAAGAAAGTTGAACCACTACCTCACATCATATATAAAAATTATTCAAAATAAATAAAATACCTAAATATAACAACTACAATTTAATTTCTTAAAGGAAAACTTAAGCATAAATCTTCTTGACCTTGAATTAGGCAATGGTTTCATAAACTTAATACCAGTTTTAAAAAAAACACTAAAGAAAAAATAGGTAAATTAAACTTTATCACAATAAAAACTTTTGTGCTTAAAAACACAATCAAGAAACTAAAAAGACAACCCACCTAGTAGAGAAAAATATTTGTAAATCATATATCTAGTAAGGGAGTTATATCCAAAACATATAAAATATATTTTAACTCAACTATAGAAGGACAAATAACTGCAGTAAAAACCATTATGATAAATAAAAGCCAGCATAAAGTGCCACATATTCTATTAATATTAAATATCCAGAATAGGCAAATCCACACAGATAGGAATTAGATGGATAGTTGCCAGGTACTAGAGGGAGGGTAGAATGCAGATGGACTGCTAATGGGTGTGGAGTTTCTTTGGGGGTGATGAAGATAGTCTAAAATTAGTTGGCAACAGGTTCAAAACTGTGAATATACTAAAAACCATACAATTTTACATTTTAAAAGGGTGAATTTTACGTATGTGAATTATAGCTCAATAAACTTATAAAAATTGTGTGTTTATATAATAATAGTTAAGAAACTTGATTGCCTGTTTCAAAAGTTAAAATTATCTTGTTTAATGGTAGAGAAAGTAAATGTTTTGCAGATGGTGGAACATGATAAATGATGTATTAAATATTCTAAAATTCAAGAATGATTAATGGATTGGGTGTGGAAGAAATCAGACTTGTGGATAAATATATGGAGGCTCTTAAAAAACATGTGGTGTTATATCTATATATAAAAAGGATCAAATTATAGAAGTGATTACTGATTGGATAGTGAACTTAAAGAAGAGTAGAAAGCCTTACATAGCCCAGCCAGCATGGCTCAGTGGTTGAGTATCGACCTATGAACCAGGTGGTCACAGTTCAATTCCTGGTCAGGGCACATGCCTGGGTAGGGGGCTCCATCCCCAGTGTGGGGCATGAAGGAGGCAGCTGATGGATGATTCTCTCTCATCATTGATGTTTGTATCTCTCTGTCCCTCTCCCTTCCTTTATGAAATCAATAAAACTTAAAAAAAATTTTAAAGAAATCCTTACATAATTCCATGTTTGCAAGCTTGTGAGGTTATATAAACATAGCACCATTTTAACAGCAATCAACAGGAAACAAGTTGCTGAGAGTCAGTGGAGGGTGCGAGGAGGAGTTTTTAGGAGCATATCATCTGTCTGGTGTTAGTGAAGCATCTGCTATCAAAAATGAGTAACAGTATAGCATAGTTATAAATCCATCAACTTTACAGTTAGGCAGAAGCAGGCGTGAATCTTTCCTTCATTGTTTGCATATTCCTATTGCAAATATTGGGTGGAAATGATTTAATCTCCCTAAAACTTGACTCACTCCTGAAAAGTGACTCATGACTTACTTTATTAATGTAATGACTGATTACACTGTTGCATGATAAAGGCTTGACAAAAATTCCTGAGTCTCCATAAATGCCAATTACTTATTTTTAATACAAATTATTATCAATACAATTATCTTTACATACAGGGAAGCTGAGAATCAAACAAGTCAAGTAACTTGCCTCTCTACCCAAGGTTCCTCAGTAAGTGGCAGAGTCAGTATTCAGACACAAATCTTACTCTCAAGTCCATACTTCTTCCATTAAGCAGTTTGCTCTTAAAATCTAAATGGAAATATTCATTTAATGATATAAAACTGTGTACCCTAACTAGGTTAATACTAAAACTCTACATTTCCATGTCATCTGCATATAGGTGACAATTTAAGGCTGCAAGTTTTTGTTATTTTCTTTTTCGTGTCTATGGTATCTAAGTGCATGCTAACTTCACAGAAAAACTCCCCTTCAGTGACAAAAGAGCATGTCAATGGAATATTCCATTAGCAGCAACCCATTTCTTCCCAGTTAATATCTTCCCTGGGATTAACCATTAAAATCATAGCACATGGTGGGGCCTTCGGAGCTTGGGGTGATACTTGATTATTGCATTTAGGAAGTAGTTTTCATAAAATGAATACCTTGAATAATTAAAGATATGAAAATGCTGCATTTATAAAGCTATGAATGCTGATTGAGGGATTGAATTAAGGAAAATATATTCTTTCTCTTCACTGTAACTAAAAAGTCATCTTTGTGAATTTGCAGTGAAGAAAATATTCTGTTTTTCAAATTAGAAATACACAGTGTAAATCTTAAGATTCATGGATTTCTATTCAAAGAAGCACATAAAGTTAACAGATGGGGTGGCAGCTTGGACTTCAATATTTACAACATCTACAACTGATAGGGGATTAGCATCAGGGATTTAGGAGAAACTTCTGCAAAACAACTAATGAGACCGGAAAAATAATATAAAATTGAGCAAAGAATATGAATATGATGAGAAATTAAACTACACTAGAAAGTTCAAATTAAATTAAAATTAAACTAATAAATTCATAGTAATGGAAATTCAGATTAAGCAATAATGAGATAACATTTTCAGATGATCTGGTTAGCAAAAATTAAAAGGTAATATCACTGTTGGAGTTTGTGAAACTTCATTGGTTCATATCAGGATGGTAAGTTTTATCATGTTTTCTAAATATTGCAGAGTTTGATGAAATTAAGTAGCATATATTGATGTCCCAGAAATCCACTCCTGGATATTTCCCCCCAGAGCATCTCTCTCCTTGGTGTATAAAGAAACATGGGTGTGCTCATTTTCATGACGGTAGACTTACATATGGGGAATCCAATACCACCATTAGGGAAAATGAATATCATTATTTTGCAGGTATATTCTATGAACTACTCTGTGGGAATTAAAAGTGCCACACAACAACCAGGATATATTTTAAAGATGTGATATGAAATCTTTCCTTTACCATTTAGTAGAAAACCTGTTTTTATTTGTGTGTTTTATTTGTTTTGTCTTGCTATTTTCCTCATATTCAGACTAAAATAACAAATTGTTTTATTGTTATTTTCAACTTGCACATTTTTCATAACTTCTTTAATTATTGTCTTTATGTCTGTCTACATTTTATAGTGCTTTCTTTAAAACAAAACACAGGTAATTTAAATAATTTTTCCTGTTTAAATTAATTACTGATAAACATAGATTTACTAATGTCTTTTAATTTATACTTTCTGTTTTACATGGTCTCTTTTTCTACATTTTTTCTGAAATTTTGATATGTTTTTATTTTTCTCCTTTTCTGTATATTTTGAATTGATGGGTGTCATTCTTTATGAATTTACAGAAATTTGATGTTGCTATTTATTCCCACAAAAATAAATAAAATTAATTCCATATCAAGTTAGACATAATGTGGAATCAATTTAGTTTACCGAAACAAATTTAGGTCTTAAAAAAAAATCAAAGGGAAACAAGTGTTTATGTATGCAAAAAGAAGTGAGTATGCAAAATAATTTATACCTGCATTATTTATTTCTTTATTATTGTATTTTTATTTGTATTATTATTTAATTATTTTTACATCCTTATTTATAATTTATATTTAAATAATGATGGCTCACAATTTAACCTATGTTGCCCACTGCTGTATACCTGTACTAAGAAATGAGCTCAGACTTTTTGGATCTCCATGATTTTATGTGTTATGCATGTGAACCATACTTTAGATTCACTTAGATATCCATTCATTTTGCAGACCTAGATTGATACAGACCAGTTTATTGGTGCCACCAGTGTATGTTGCTTAAAAAAATTTTAGTTATTTTAAGTTCCATTATCCTTTTTAAGTACCAAGTATCAGTGCCTCTCACTTATAGTCATCATACCATTCACAAGCACGCTCAGTCTCTCAGGACACTCAAGTCATTACAAATTAAGGTGCACAATAAAGCCAGATTTAGTGCACTAAGTCTTTGTTTGAGTTGCTTGTCTTTGAGTTATACATTGAGTTCTTGCTGCTGAGCTTGGATGATGTTGAGCACCTGTCAGAACACAGAGACATATGTTTCTTCTTATCACTTCTTTAGTCACTCCAAGTGGTCAGGATTTTTTGCTTAGGTTTTCTTGATTCATGCTTAATTTTCTACCTATTTAGAAATTACTCTTATCTTATATCCAACAAACAAGAATCCTTGCTTTTGCTAGGCTACCACCTCCAAAACACTTTCAAGAGCAAGATAATATGGTTAATATTGATGAACTCTGTTTCAAATGGCTACTACATTTTTGCATTCCTCCCAACACATTGTGAAAACTCACGTTCTTCCACATCCTTACAAATGCTATTATTGTCTTTTTGATTATTGCAATTCTTGTGGATGTGAAGTGGTACCTACCTCATTGTGGTTTTAATTTCCATAATACACATTCTCATTTGTTGTAATTGACAGTTAACTGATATAATTTCTGCTCAATTTTAAGGAGAACTAGCTCTGTACCTGCTTCCTAGATTTTTGCTAAAATATCCTAATAATCTCACTAAGATTCATTGCATAGAAGAGCTACTCAAAGTACATTAAACTTTGTCATTCCCCTTTAGTCTTTTTGCTGAATTACTGGGCAACAGCCAGGGTAATGGTCCTGCTCAGTTTCAACTTCTTTCCTTGGAAAGGCCTTTCATAAGCAAGCCCGTTAGGATCTTTGCACACACAACTGGTTTAACAGCTACAAAAACCAAAACCTGATTTTTAATAAACACTGACTGTAAAAGAAAGTAGCTGCTAGCTCTGCTGAATTTTAACAAAATAATTCATTTCGATTTTAAGAGATTTAGTTGTAAATTAATCCTATATAATAAAGAGATAACATGCAAATTAACCCTCATGCCCTCACAAGATGGCTGCCTACAACCAGGCCGGCAAGGGGCTTAGTGAGGGACAACCAAATGAATGAACAAGCAGGCTGTGTGGGGGCAACCAGCGTGGCAGGGGCGTTAGTGAGGAACGACCAAACAACTGAACAGCAGGCTTCATGGGGCAACCAGGCTGGCAGGGAGGTTAGTGAGGGATGACCAAATGACTGAACAGCAGGCTGCATGGGGCGACCAGACTGGCAGGGGGGGGCAATTAAGGGTGACCAGGCTGGCAGAGGGGGCCAGTTGGGAGCAACCAAGCCAGCAGGGGGGGGGGTGCAGTTGGGGATGACCAAGCCATCAGGGGGGGATAGTTGGGGGTGACTAGGCTGGCCTAAGGGGGCAGATTGGGGAAGTTGGGGGCGACCAGGCCGGCGGGGGTGGGCAGTTAGGAGCAACCAGGCAGGCAGGCAGGTGAGTGATTAGGAGCCAGCGGTCCAGTATTGTGAGAGGGATGTCCGACCAGCAGTCAGACATCCCCCACAGGGTCCTGGATTGGAGAAGGTGCAGGCTGGGCTGAGGGGACTCCCCCCTCCCATTCATGAATTTCATGCACCAGGCCTCTAGTATAAAATAAATATCAATAGATTACTTAAAATATGCTGATAGAAGAAAAGCTGTATCATAAACAGCTCCTTATGTATAATTAATTTTATTATATAAACAGTATCCATTTTTATAGATTTTTAATTAATCTGAGTTAGATAACCATGAATAATGCTATCGCAGGATATTTAATGCTATGGTTTCTGAAACTTTAAAGTTGGCAAGCTGAATGAGATTAATATTGGCATCTCAGAATTATATCAGTAGCAGGTTTCTCCCAGATAATATTAGATTGAACAGAAAATAAAAACAAAAATCTAACATTTTAACAATTTAAAAAATCTTCAGTGACACAAGCCAAACATTCTGCCAAATTCAGTGACTACTATGATACCCAGACTGTCTCATTTTCTAACTGCTGAGATCTTAATGCAGAATGTGCTCTTTGAAAGCTAAACAACAGAGAAGACATAATCAGACAATATTCTACGTAGACAAACATTTTTTAATTGACAGGGAATAAAAACTAATTCAATTACTAACACAAAACTGTTGAGGGAAGATGAATATATCATGTGGTATATGAGTTTTTAAAAATGGCTCTTTCTTAATATATAAAATGTGTTCCATCTAAAATAGAATTCAAAATGATGAGTTGGTAATAGAAAGAAGACAAGACAGAGTATGAGGAGCAAGGGATTCGACAGTCAGTATTTGAAGGTTTTCCAGACCCATATATGGGATAATTCTGAACCCCAGTTGCTATGCACAGCTGGGGGAGGCACTTAACTATAAAATATTCTAAAGAATTTTTGTTAACAGAGTGAGAGACCGAAGTGATACAACTCTCCTTGGATAATTATTAAAAGACTAGTGGTCTTCACATCTAGAGGGGCATGAAATTTGGGTTTGGAGGACTTAACCTTCAGTAAAAGAAGTGGCATCCCCAACCTACCCCCTCTACTGTAGGCCTTTGCTTCTGCTAGTACATAGAATATTATTTCTCTCCTTCTTGCCTCATTTTCAGTTTCCTACTATCACCCCCTTTGTTTGATAGAATTCTCGGGTTTTGAATTTCTCTTTTCCAATAGATGACTACCTTGAAATGTAGTGTATTCTCTAAATTTGCATTTAGATGTAATCTCTGGTCATTAAGCCACAGTTTGGGCTATGATTCTCTGCTTTTTTTTCCCCCCCAAACACATAAGAATTTTCACTTCCCTTATTATAGATCTACCTTTTCCCCCATCATTTCACAATTTTTTAAATTATAGAATCTTTCAATGTAACATGGGCCTCTTCTCCCCAGTCATTATGCCCCTTGACTGTGATGGCTGCAGTGCAAAGAGCAAATATCTAAATGGGCTGGTCTTCCCAGTCTAATGGGCTAGATTCCATTAGTAGAATTCATGTTAATTAAGTTAACAATCTGTCATTCAGTACTATATGCTGATGCATATTCAGTGCCGAGCACTCTCTCAGATACTGAAAACACATTGGTAACATGACATATGCAATCCTTATATTTAGGGAGTTAGTATTTTAAAAGATGGATAGATATTAAATAAATAATAACCAAAACTATTTAAAGGATAATAACTGTGTGTGAAACACAGAAATACAGGATGTTGAAAAATTAAAGATGATGAAAGGTATTTTCTAGGATGATAATATCATTGAATATAATTTTTAATCCTTTAACTCACACTCTGGTCACATTTAAATTACTTATAAAAAGAACTATGGCTAGTCAGCAGTAGTTCTTGTTAACTGTATTTAGAATGAACAGAAGAGACAATGAGTATGTGGTAAAGTTCATCTGTATATCTTGTCAAATTGGGTAATGTAGCTCCAAAAAAATGTATTAAACTGCTGAACAACTGTCAAATATTGCTTTTATTTTATGTAAATCTAGGCAAATAGCATAATCTTTATTAAAATATTTTTAGGATAAATATAATTTTGATATATCGTATTTTATCCAAATTTTCTGAATTATTTAAGAGCACAAACACATCAATTTATTCCTCTTTTTATATTTTAGTTATAGTACCATGAGCAGCAATTTTCATTGTTCCCCATGTTGCCTTCTCCAGCAGAATGAAGTTTAATAACAATATGAAACAATTTTGATTGTGCTCTATGGCACTGATTTATCCCTAAGATTTATCTTCTAATGCAAAACACATTGGTAGATACAAATTCCTGGCCACAGATATTTTTTCCTTCTCTTGGAAATATTTAGAATGACTTACTAAGTGATTTTCCTAAACATTCTATACTTCTTTTATATTGTTCTGTTTTTATATTTATAAAAAGCGTTTTAATAATGGTTTGTATATCACAACAGTATAAAGTAGATGTATAATGAAAAAAATGACACTCTTGCTAACGGAGCCCAAGATCTCCTAATATTAAATTCTGAACTCAATTTTATTTAAAAGAGCTCAAGGTTTAAAGACAGAACAAGACTGAATTCCTTCATGTTTTCCCCCAAAAAAGGTAATATTGTTTAAACATATTGTTTAAGAAATTATTGTAATTGCTACTTATACTAATTATCCATATATATGACACAGATGAAATAAATATATGTATGTTAAATGCATGAGAAGCACAATAGTACAAATGCACAATGTATATTTATATACTCCATATGTATAGAAATCTGAATGAGTATATAATAGATGTATGTAATAGACAACTTACAGAACAGGTAGATTTTCTTCTGTAGATGTACTTGTTTCCTCTTGTTGCTGTCAGCTAACCTAAGAGTATATAAAGAAATTATTCAGACCAAGCTGTGTAAAGCATAACATTGACTAATAATAGCAGCATACAGAAAGAACCTCACTCAAGACATATTTATATGGTGATATTAACTCCATCCAAATAAACTTTGATATCCCCTTAGAAATAAGTAACAAAATTTTTGGAACCATAGGTTTATTTTTTCTTTCTTTAAACCTGCTACATGCCAACATAAGCTTGTTACTTTATAATGCAGTTTACTTGATGATGCATAACTCTACATGTTTTCCTCTTACAGATTTCAAACATTTATATGTATTATCACATGTACTCTTCACAGATGCATTAATAAGGAAGAAAATATCTGATATCCTTCAGTTATCTCAGCTCTTGGTAAAAGAGCTAAGGTCCAGCTATTTCATCTCTGTTTATTTCATTTCATCTAAATGATAATTGATGCCACAGGGATATAATTCTTAATTTTTTCATTAATACATTTGTGGTACCTAAACATGTCCAGGAACATCACAGCCAATTATATGCTTGATGAATGAATAAATGAGTATAAGAACATATTTTTAAGATACCACAACTAATTAAACAATTTCAGGGCTCTTTGTGCTGTAGCACTAATTATCTATTGAGCTCTTTACTTTCTACAAAGAAAATAAAATGTTTGATCGGGGCCCAAAATTAAAAGAAATGACAATAGTATTCTAGTATTCTTAGAATGTATGCTACTCGTTCAATCCAAAAATAATTTCCACATAGTTAGTTAAGCAGTTGCTTCTTGAGTCTGGGTCTGTTCTAGTTTACTGCAACCGTAGATATTATAGAACCGTTTAAAAAGTATGGCAGAAGTACTTATATTGCTATGCCAACTACTATATAAAAGAAACATTTTATATAGGGGTAAAATCACTCCTCTCAATTTACTTCATTGATGAAAATAATCTACATACTTTACAAAGGTAAAATTTAAACACAGTAAAATATAGAAATTTTATTTTCATAATTTTCCATAAGTTTTAGTGAATGCATACACACATGTCATCAACAACCTAAGATGTAGAACATTTTTATCATTCCAGAGAGTTCTTTCATGTTTACTCCACTGAGTTCCAATACAAACAAACAAATAAGCAAACAAAATCAATGTTATGATTTCTATCTCCAGGAATCAGTTTTAAGTTTTCTTTTAAACTTAATATCAATGAAATAACATATATGATTACGTGTCAGATTTCTCTTATTTATCATAAGGTCATTGAAATTAATCTCTTTTTTTTGTATTTTGGTAGTGCTTTTGTTTGTTTTATTGCTAAGTAGAATTCCATAATATAAATTTAGAAAATTGTATTTCCATTATCTTGTTGATGGACTTATGAATTGCTTCCACTTTGTAGCTAGTAAGTTAACCTGTAATGCTTATTCATTTATACTTTTATTTTTTTCTACTTACTCTTATTTTTAAAAACAATTTGGCTTTTTAAGTAAGAAATTTAGAACATTTATTTAAACCTTTATTTGCTAATAGAAACATTTTAACAAAAAAAAATCTCCCTTTAAACATTATTTTCACTATATCCCACAAATTGCAACATATTACATTTTCATATTCAGTAGAAAATAATGTCCCTTATGACATCTGTTTTAATCTAAGGGATATTTATATGTGTGTTGTTTAATACTCAAATACTTGAGTATATTCTCTCTAACTGCCTGTTACTGATTGCTAATAATCTTTTGTTTGGTCAGTAAACATACGCTCTGTAATATAGCAATTATTTTTCAAATTTATTGAGACTAATTTTATGACCTTATGGTTCATTTTTGTTGAGGATTTCATGTTCATTCTAAAGAATGTGTATTCTGGGGTTCATGGGGAATATGTTCCAAAGTATCAATGAGGGCATTTGTTAGTGTCCTTAAAATCATCTAGTTCCTTACTGGTTGTTCTACATGTTCTATAGAGCTACTCACTGTATGCATGCTTTATCTATTAAAAATAATTTCTATAATTTGGAACGATGATATTGGATATGTCTGTTTTTCTTTTGATGGTGTTTTTGCTATATATTTTTTCTAACTTTGATATTATATATCACCTGTTCCATTCCTGATATTCATTATTTGTGTTCTCTCTTTCTCTTGATATGTATGTCTAAATATTTATAATAATCTCCTCAAAGATACTATTTTGTTCACTAATTTTGTTTATTTTCTCTTTTCAATTTCACAGATTTCTGTTCTGATTATTTACTTTTTCTACTTTGAGTTACACTTGCTTTTAATTAGCTTTTTTAAAAAACTATTTTTAGAGTAGTTTTTGGGTTCACAGCAAAGTTGACAGGAATGTACGGAGAATTCCCATATACACATGCATAGCCTCCCCCATTATCTGACCTTTGTGTTATTGCTGTCACACATTTTATTTCTACATAATCCCCCAAAAGTTTTATTACCTTTGCTTGAGACACAATTATAGTTTAAAGAACTTTTATTGATAATTTAAAAATTAATGTTTATCAATAAATTTACTTTTCCTGGTGCGTGTCATTACTTTGTTTTAAACCTGATTTTCATCTGGTACCATGTTCTTTCTACTGATAGAACTTGACTGCTTTTAGCATTCCTTGTATTGCTGTTTTGCTGGTAATATATTTTTAGCTTTCTTATAGCTGAAAAAATACCTTTATTTTGTCTTTATTTTTTACTTCTTTTTGGATAAAGAATTCTAGACAGGAAGATTTTTTCCACACTTACTAATTTAGAAATATTTGCTACTGTGTTTTTGTTTGTATTGCTTCTAACACATGATTTAACCTTATCCTTGTTTCTCTATATATAACGTCTTTCTCCTCTGGATGAATTTAGTTTCCTAATTTTTACTTTTTTGAGCAATTATATTATGATGTGCTTTGATATGGTTTTCTTTATTTTGCTTGTGTTTGGGTTTGTTTTGCTTCTTGGATAGGTATATTTATAGTTTTCATCAATTTTGAAAAATATTTCTTCTAATTTATATCTGACCACCTTCACCTTTCTTATCTCCTTCAGGGATTCCCATTGCATTAGACATTATCTCCCAGCTCACTAATACTCCACTCATTTATTTCTCTGTTTTACGTTGTATAATACTATTGCTTTGTCTTCAAGATCATGAAACTTCTCTTCTGCAATCTCTAATATTCTGTTAATTCCATTCAGCATATTTTTCATTTCAATCATAAAGTTCCCATCTCTAAAAGTTCAGTTTGGGTCTTTTTTCATATCATCATGTCTCTATCCTACATATCCATTCTTTCCTCCATTTTCTTGAGGGTGTCAGATACAGTTATAATACACCTTTTAATATCCTTACTATTTCTATAATCTATTATATATGCAGGGCAATTTTGATTGGTTGAGTTTTTCCATTACTATGAGTTATATTTTACAGGTTTTTTGCAGGGATGATAATTTTTAATTAGTTGCCCAACATACCTTTATCTTTTTTGAGTGCAGGATACATTTCTATTCCTATAAATATATCAAACATGCTGAAGTAATCCATACCCTTTTCTGTAAAAACTATCTCTTTTAAAGAATAATTAAGCAAGAGTAAAATATGTTTGCGGAATTTAATCATGTGGGTGTTCTTTCTTAAACTGCTTATTGTGTTACAAAGGCTTATTGTGTTACTTGAAATGAATTGATTTGGGTCTTCACCACCGTATTGTCTGTGTCCATGTGTTATGCATATATGCATACAAGTTCTTTGCTGACTGTGGAACTCTCTCCATCTTAAATGCACTGTTGTTTCTTCTCATAAACATAGAAGGAATAACTCTTCCTTGCTGCACAAATCAAAGGCAATATCCATTTAAGAAGTGGCCATTTCTTTCTCTTTCTCTCTCTGTCTCACCAGCACTCCATCAAGGAAATACTCATCTATAGGTGATCCTCAATCTCTGTGGATTCCTATGATTTTTTCTTAACCTGCCTCTGCTTAAATGCAACAATTGTTCTATGGTTTCCCACCTGCACTAACCTATATTTCTGCTTCTCCATATATTAAACATAATCCTATACAAAATTTTATCTTTTGCACTCACAATCTTCAGCTTGTATTGTGTTACGTATATAGACATAAACAGAAAATAGCAACCAAATATTTCTTCCAAATCTTAAGATTTTATGGATTATACGAAATTATGTCAAGCCTACAGTTCACTCCTTTAGGATTAGATTGCATAAAACAAGACTTTTGATAATCCAAATGCACAAGTGGCAATTAAAATAATTTGCTGATGACAGAACTGAGTCCACAAAATGTCCTCAGGCTATGCTTAGACAATTTATCATGTGTCTTAATGATAGATAATGGGTCAAATTTGATTGCCTATGTAGGTTTCAGGGCATTAAAATATTATTATAAATACAATGATAGATAAATAGCACAGTCATTTGAAATATATGAAATAAGTGTTCCATGCAGTTTTGAATAAAATAATGAGTTTGATGTTAGCCTTCTCATCTAATAAAATAAACAAGGAGACCAAAAGTGGAAGTTAGAGTTATGACTTTACTGGGGATAACTATGAATGTTGCATTGTATAAAATCATTTACAGAATTTATTATTAATAATTTGGGAAAAATTATCTGAACCACTTCAGTGGGTCTCAACTCTGGGGCAAGAAACATTTATCTAAATAACATATTCAGATTTTGGGCATTTAGTAAGTGAAAGTTGAAAAATCTTACTAACTTAGGAAATTACATAAGAATTTAACTGCATAAATAGGATTTGTAATTTAGGCAAGTCAATTCATTGATCTTAAAAATAACAAAGATGTTACAACTTTGTAATAAGATGAATTTGAAACATATTTCTACAAAAAAGAAGGATGAATACATATGATAGGAACATGTACTTCAGGTGTACTTCAGCTAATAGATAGATATATGCTCACTTTGATGTTTACTCATCTTTAAAATGGTAGCTTTTATTTTATTTGGATTATAAGATTGATTTTATTACATTTCTTACTTAAATTTTATTACAAAGAGTCTGTTTGAAGAAACAAATTTAAACACTAATTTAAAAAATATTTGTAATTAGCAAAATGAAAATTCTAATGTACTTTCAATTTTTCATAATTAACTTTTAGGAAACTATGTGCTTTCCACACATAACACTGCTGTAAGCTCTTGTAAAAGAATTATTCTAATTGACAAATAAACATCTCTCCAATCTAATGCTTCTGAGAAAAATAGAAAATAACATAGTACTGTCGAAGATAAATGTTTAAATAGAGGATAGAAATGGAGTTGATTTTCAAATATTCTTAGGAAATAGCATTTAAAGTAATATCCTATAACATTGATCATGAACTTATCATATTTATAAATAATATTACTCAGATTGCAATTCAAGTTTATTTGCTTCTGCAGGCAAAACTGAGTTATACCTCTATTTTCATTATACCTGTTTCTGAAGAAATCACATATATCTGTATATTTTAAATAAAATTATACACCTACTGACTTCTTAAGTAAATTCAATAAAATGTCATGTTAAAATGATGATTATGATAACTGTATAATAACAAACAGGTTGAAACAGATACTAAATACAATTCTTTCAAGTATGAGTAACAAATTGTCCAAGTACATGCATATATACACAAACATTCACACTTTAGACATTAATTATATAAAATAAAACAAGTTATGTATCTGTGTTAAAAATTTTTAGGAAAACTTACATTTTAGCAATCTAAGGATGTTCTGCAAAAGTTTGTGAAATTACAAAAATTAAATTGATGAGGTTAAGCTAAAGTTTAGATATTTCTGAATAAAGGAACACAGATACCATGATGAAAACGTTTTATTTCACTGAAAAAATGCTAATATTTGAAAATATATTAAGTACATAATACTTTTAACTCTATATTATTCAATACATTCTATAAAAACAATATTTGTAAAATTGACCATTTAGAAACAACAAAATCCTTATTTATAAATCACCTAACCTTCTCATGGCACAGCAGCACAATGAATATTATATGTACTGAGATTTTTATTGACTATTTATTGGTCACTTGTTATATTCTAGGTGCTCTTCCAAGTTTGGGAATGACACTGGAAATAATGAATAAGTAAATAGCTGCTCTCCTGGACTTTACTTTCAAAGAAAGCAGACAAACATATAAATAAACAAACACATAATATTAGATAGCAAAGAGAATTGTTAAAAATTCTAAAGTTACATTTTAAATTGTTAATATACATGTCACTGTGAAACAATGTTTTCAAGAACTAATATAGCATAAAGTTAAAAAGCAAAACAATTTAGAACAGGCATGTCAAACTCAAAGGCTAACTTGGGCCAAATAAACAAGGTTTAAGTTTATGTGGGCCGCAAAAAAAAAAAAAGCTTCAATTTTCATAGAAACGTAGGTTTATTTCGATAGAGACATGTTGAATACAAAGGGCTGAAATAAATAATTGTTAACATAAAATAATAAAACATTTTAATAAAAATTAATATTTTTCTTGAACATTAACTTACTAGACATTGAATAACTGCACAAGCTAATAAGTGTAATGCAGAGAAACATTTTTTTCTTATTCTCCGAAAGTGAAATATTTCCTGTTGTGCACACCAAACAAGTACGTTCAAGAGTAATGACTTGGCAATTGGCTGCTAGAATATTTGCTGATAGTATTAGCGGAGAGAAATGGTGCACCTGGATGTAAGGCCAGTAAGGGAAATGAATGCAACATGATTATGGTAATCAGTCATTAGCGAACGTTGTTGTTCATTATTAATAACTAGAGGCCCAGTGCACGGATCCGTGCACGGGTGGTGTCCCTCAGCCTGGCCTGTGCTCTATCATAATCTGGGACCCCTCAGGAGGATGTTCAGTGTGTGGGGATTGGGCCGAAACCGGAAGTCTGACATCCCCCGCAAGGGATGTACCAGTGCTAAAGCGGCAGGCGGCTGGGAAGGAGCCCCAGCTGGTCCCAGCACAGCTCTCCTGCTGCTCATCCCGCCCCCCTGTGCCTGCTGCCACTGAAGCTTAGTAGCACTGCTGCGGAGGAGGAGGGAGAGGCTCCGGGTGCCACAGCTACACTCACCAGGCGTGAGCCCCTTTCTGCCTGAGCGGTGCTCCTGCTATGGGAGTACACTGACCATCAGGGGTTGTTCCGGTCATTCCGGTCGTTCAGTCATAACAGTTGCTTAGGCTTTTATATATATATAGATTATGTATAACAGGATATTGTAAAAATTAAGTTGCAAATTTTTTATTAAAATGTATCTTACATACTGTTATATTGGCTGGGGGGCAAAAATATTCCTTGTGGGCCACATGTGGCCCGTGGGCCACGAGTTTGACATGCTTGATTTAGAATGTCTCAGAGATTAAAATGATATAATATTAAATATACATAATATTGAACTTTATGTGATTTGAATGACTAATGGTTATTAGTCATTCAAATCACATGAATTCAATACATAATATTGAACTTTATGTGATTTGAATGACTAATGGTTATTAGATTGCTTTTAAATAACTGTTTAAATTCACAATTAAAAATTGAAAATGTGGAAGATTTGAGATTGCAAATGTCATGGTAAATTATTGAACATTTTATTTATCATGAGCTTTGTGACATTATTAAAAAGCAAAGTCTCCTTAAATGACCTAGCCATGTATATTCACTGGGAAATTGGGAGCAGTATCTTATGAAAGCACTTATGTGTTGATAGACTTTTAATTAAACTCAAAGGTGTATATTATTACTGTTTAGCTAATAGCATGGGTTTTCTGCTTCTAGCAACACAATGATATCGCAGCGAAATGCCTCTAGAAGCTTTAAGAAGTGGTAGCACTTGATGATCTGTGAGAGGCAGACCCAACACACTTTAGAATATGTTCCTGACAGCTGCCCTGTGAGGATAGCAGAGGAGATTTGTCATTCCAGTCCTGCCCACTAGCCTCATGGCATCTCCTGCCCTGAACATACCTTCTGAGAATGCTGTGGTCATGGAGGGATCCAAAGGTTGTGCTTCTGCGTCTAGTATAGCTTCAGAGGAGATAAAAGATCTTAGGTGGAAATTTGCCTTGTATATTTTCTCAGCAAAATTAATATGTCTTCTAAAAGGCTGTGTAAAACGTGGGGAAATAAAGTAAAAGATAAAATAGTAAAGTAGGACAAAAACAACTTAAAGGTGGAAAGTCAGTAAATATATCATAGATCTTTACCAAAGAGCTCAACTGAGATAATGGTTTTTTCGTAATGTGTAAGAATAATAGTACTTAGGATTTTTAAAAGCTGCCATTTGAAATGATCAGAAAGCAAGACTATACTGCTGAATTAAAGCATAAGAAATGATACTAGTAAATCTGGGATACAGCTTTGAGGACTAAGGTTTATCTGTTCTGAGTGGACTATCAGTGAGCCTAGGCAAAGTATTCTCAGTAGTTGCAACCAAGGCTCATTTGACTTGCTATAGATTTTATGTTTCAAAACTAGTAGGATTCAAAAGTGAGGAATTTGTTTGCATTCTCTTGCAATACCAATTGTATTAACAGATGTTTAAGACTGGATGTTCTAAATCAAAGGCATTTGTTTGAGATTTTCAGCATCATGTTTTCTACCCACACATGTCAAAACAGTTTTGAACAGGATGCTTTCAAAACTGCTAGTAATTTCTGTAGAGAAATAATTTCAGAAGCAAAAGTAATTAACTAAGCAAATAAAGTTGGTATGAAATCAGAACCTAGTCAAGTAGAACACAAATTTTTGTTAAAAACTGTAAAGCAGGAGCATCATCAATTCGCTTAAATTTATTTCTATAAATATCAATGCTCTTTATACTATCACTAGAGGCCTAGTGCCAGGCCTGTAGGGATCAGGCCGAAACTGGCTCTCCGACATCCCCTGAGGGGGCCAGATTGGGAGAGGGCAGTTCTCGGGTGACACACCTCACTGGAATAGGACTCCCTCCTCTCTAGTTCCTGGTGCATCACCCGAGAACCGCAGAGGCCAAGTCACCACAGCTCAGCAGCCCCTACATTGAGCGTCTGCGCCTGGTGGTCATTGTGCATCACAGCTACCAGTCAGATGGTCAAATGGTGGGACGGTTGCTTAGGCTTTTATATATATAGATGGCCTATGTATTCTTATTCAGGTCTTAATAGTTGTCATAGTGGAATGTTTCTGTGGTGGACAAGGAATTATTCACCTTTTGTATCACTTTTTTGGCATGATTTTTAAGTTTAAATTTTTTTCTTTATTTTTATTTTTTTTCTGTCACCATTTATAACCCCATACCCTCTTTCATCTTTACCCCCACATCTACCCCCCTCCCATCACCACACTGTTGTACATTTTTTTTTATAAAGAGATGGTCTTGGGTGTCAGCATATTGTACTGGTAGAACCAATGCCAACCTATTACTTGGTCTTCTCCAAAGCATGTGATTTTTCTCAGGGTAAACTATACACTGTCAATATGTAGGTCCCAGAAAAGAACAGCACCATTCTGTGGACAACCATCATCATAGGTACCTATGAGTGGAAACTCACTCTACAGGCCATTCTGTCCACACTCAAATCAGGACACCCAGGTCATGTTTAGGTGTTGAGTCCACATTTGAATGCTTTTAGATAACTGTCTACTATATGGAATCCTGTCCTTTATAGACAGGCTTATTATAGTCATTGACAAACATCCAGTGAAGAAGTCTTCTAGAACATGTGTTCATTTGTTTCTGACCCACCTCCCCCTTAAAGACTCCAGGTACCTCTGAGTATCTTAAGGGAAAGCCTGGCAAAGAAACAGACTCTTGAACTAGAAGTGGTCTTTGAATTTTACAAACAACACATTTGTACAGCAATGGAAATTTGAACTAGAATTTCCACCAACCATATTTCTATATAGGTGTTCACTTTGAGAAATCTAAATAAGCAAGAGAAAGAATAAAACTCTAATCATTTGGCACTGGTGATTTTTCATATATGGGTGTGAGAGTAAAGAAAGAATTTGACAGATAAAGGATTTCAGGAAAGAAATAAAATACCTTAAAATGACAAGTCTTTTTAAACATTTACATATAATTGTCATGTTAATGACATTTATACTTTATCTCTAAATGTGATGCTCCATGTACTCTTTAATAATGCTATTGCTGTGCCATTCAAGTATTGCTTGCACTCAAATAAATAAAATGTAATTTCCTTAAATAAACTAACTATAACATATAAATAAAAATAATTATTTAAACCTAAAGTGCACTTTATATTTCATTAATTAATCAAATATAACTTGTGTTTTGATGATTCATCACAGCCAATGATGCAATGGATGTCACTTTTGGAGATATAGAAACAGATATATATGATTATACTATAGTGGTTGTACCAGACTGTACACAGGAATAACTATTTTGACTCAAAATACATATTATACAAGCAGAATCTAACACAGCACATTAGACAAAGTAAGAACTAAATTATTGCATAATGTGATTATCCTTCCAGCTATTTAGGGAACATGGATGGACATGGAGTTAATCAAGCAAGTAACTTAATAAAATACCAATTATGGAAACTCCAAAGATTTTCACAATATAATTGAGACTTTTAAAATAATACCAAAAATTTTTGTTACATGTTGTAAAAATCTAAGGATCTATTTTTAAAGGTACTTATAACAAGTTTATAAGAGTCTTTGGATTAGTTATAACTGATCAATTTTATTTAAGATTATTTTATCTATGATTACATATATAATCTTTCTCAAGTATCCCATTCTTCCCTTTCTTTCATAAATACAAAGGTACATTATGAAGAACGTATGGGTGATTTCTATAAAAATAGAATGCTCTTTAAAGGAATCTTGTTTGCTTTGTGAAGATTCGGTGTGAGGAATACAAAGAATGCAAAAAGAGGAGCTATTAACCATTTTGTTCTATTCAAAAATTTTCATTTTGACAGGATATTGGATGTTATTACAGAACATTTATTTCAACTAATATCACAAAAATGGTGGTTACTGATAGTTGATAATCATCACACATTTACACAAATAAGATGGATTGTATAATTTGTTTATCTCTAGCTTAATTGGTTATTAAAAATCATAAAACTATTTTTATTTTTATAGTATTAATCAAGGTCTACATGTAATGCCATTCTTCTTTGTTAATTTGGCCACAATTTCCTTTAAAATTCAATATTACTTGAATTATTACTTTTATCTTCAAGTTCAAAGTTGCATATTATTAGTATGTTATTATCTAGTACTACAAAATGAAATAAGTGGCTATTTCTACTGCTAAAGAGCATTTGTTATTAAAAAATGATAAGTATAATAATATTAAATTCCCAAACTATGGCAGATGTTTTTTAAATAATGCAGAAACCTCACATATTCTCCAAAAAATAAAATAATCTCTTTTTTTTTTCATGCAAAACACATATCTGTAAATAAACAAGTCTTTTGTAATGTCAAGCAATTGCTTTGGCAACAAATAGCACTACAGCATGAAAAATTAATTCAGTTCATAGAAAACTGTTAAAGCTTGACAAGTTTCGTTCCAAAAATAAATAAAGGTCTGCCACTGTAGGTTTCTCAGATTCTAGCAATCTTTCACATCAGGTGCTATCTTTAATCTCATTGAAAATAAACATGACTACTTTCAACCATGCATAAATATATATACTTATATTTTACTTCTATACGCCAAGTGAATTATTCTGTCAGTGACTAGTTTAAATTAGGTAATTTGTGAGAAATAAGAAAATCCTATAATAATAAAGCACACAGATTGCTTTTAAATTGAAATGCTACTGTAAGGAGGCTCACACAGCAAGATATCTTTCCTTGCACAGTAAGATATACACCTTTTGTGAAATATAGTCCTACATAGGCTTCTAACACTATGATTTTTTAAAAATCTTTCAGAAAAGCCGCTCAATATCTACAGACCCTAGGAAACAGAAGTCATGCTGATTTCTGAAAGGTTAAAAAAATCAAGGTCCAACAGGGTTCTTCTGTGACTAAATTTTGTGCTAAATTCAATGCAGAAAATTCCCTGTGTATTTTAAGTTGTCAGTAGGGAATGAATCCAGTCTGCTGCTAAAACAGACCTTCCCGCTTTTGATCCCCTCCCCCTCTCCTCTCTAACCCATCTCTCATGTACTGGGATAGAGAAATCTTTTTCTTTCCCATCACTTTAACAGAATGGCGAATTCCCCAATCCAGTCAAATCTACTCTTTAACTTTTTAAAAAATATGTTGTTGTGTTATATAAGCCCAGGACTCCAGAAAAAACAGACAGACAGTAGTATGGCATACTATTTATCTCTCTGGGTTTTATTTTTTCCACTTACACAATTACATAATTAAGCACGATAGTTTATCATCTCCATAACAGATTATGTAATTCTAAAACAACTGTTTTTACTCGCAATCATTCATTATTTTCTCTCTGGTTTCCTACAAACTAAAAGAGTTGATATACCTGTCAAACTTAATTTACTCTTAAACAAATTATTTATACATTTTAAAATCACAAACCACATGTACTTCCTACTAATATTCTATTATGTAAGTAGGCTTACTTTTGCCACCCTGGAAATGCTGTTTAAGAATATGTCTTCATTGACCTCTGTGGCAACTTACATTTTTTGCTATCTGCTTTTTGTTTTCTAAATACTAATTTTCAATATATTAGGGGAAATGGTGAAATAGATCGATCCTGTATTGATATGGTAGTTTTCTCCTTTTTATTCATTCTTTTTTTTTCTATCTCACATCAGTTCATAGTTGTCATGGACTCTATCGTAGAAGAATATCACAACCTTACCCATAACATTAGTTTAGATTCACAATTCCCACACTTATCTTTTCATGTAGCTGTCCAAAAAAAATACTACTATTAACACAACCATGCTTTGAGACATTATTTTTCTCACCACATTACTATTTAATAAAGTTCATTTGGATTGATTTTTACTTGGCCAAGTTGAAAAAAAGTTCAAATATGAATAAAGCATAACATTCTATAAACAGACACTGCAGGTAGTAACACAATGAGTAACAAGATGGAGATTATGCAAACTAGATGTTTAGAATCAGCAATACAGGAATAAGAAAGACTAGAATGCTATTTTAAAATTCAACAATTGAATGAAACTCTATAAATATTGGACACAAAACAATACCCCTGAAATCCAGAGTAATTTAGAATGCAATAATTAAAAAGAAGCTAAATTAGTGTGTGGAAGAGGGTAGAGTTATTTATGAAACAATTTAAAAAATGCAGTGATATAAGCACAACCAATAGACACAAGATACTGGGGGTGGGTGGGATGAAGGCATGTGACAGGGGGTAGGGGAGGCTGGGGGAAGGTCTATGGGGGGAAAAAAGGAGATATATGTACTACTATATGTAATACTTTAAACAATAAAATAAAATTTAAAAAAATATTTAAAAATAACAATTCATTTAGCCCTACCCGGTTTGGCTCAGTGGATAGAGTGTCCACCCGCAGACTAAAATGTTCCGGCTTCAATTCCAGCCAAGGGCACATACCTAGGTTGCAGGCTTGAACTCCGGCTCTGGTCCAGGCCCAAGTAGGAGGCAACCAATTGATGTGTCTCTCTCACATTGATGTTTTTCTCTCTGTGTCTCTCCCTCTCCCTTCCACTTTCTCTAAAAATCAATGGAAAAATATCCTCAGGTGAGGATTAACAAGAAACAAACAAATAAACAAACAAACAGAAAATATTTTTTTAAATTAAATAAAAATAATCTATTTTTAAAAATGCAGTGAAAGCATTGGTTTGTAGCCTTTAATAAATGTACCACCAGCATTTTTCAGTGTAGAAAGTACACATTGCAGAGAAAAATGGCCTGAGACATTAGAATTGAATGGGCAATATTATATTTAGAAAATGGAAAGGTCACTTACTTAAAGACATAAAATAAAACTGTACTGATAGCGAGAGTTAGCAGGCTATGTAGTCAGACAACTGCCACATCAAGTATGTGTTTCACAGACACATCCCCCAGTGCATACAAGCACACTCAAATGTACAAATGCCAGTTTGAAGATGGAGTTAATATTAGAGAATAAGCTTAATTTGAAGCTTGAACTATAATAAAATAAACTTTTAAAGCATATTTTTAGCTTCCATAACAGTTTGCCAACAGAGAAAGATGTTGGTGCCTAATCTTTTCTAAATTAATACATTTTCCACAAGGAGTTAACAGGAAAGTCTTTAGTACAAATAAACCAAATATCTGATATTATTCTGCTAGATGTACTCAAAACTTAGAAGCAACTATACTATTTTCCAGATAATGGAAAACAATTTCTGGAATTCCTCATAAGTCTATTGGGTTAAAGTGAAAAAAACATTCTTAGAAATGTAAAGTGTCTGTATGTATTTTTTCTATTTATTTATTTATTTATTTTTGCTAAACTCTCTTCTAGTCAACATTACTATCAAATAAAACAGCAGCTGAAAATAAATTATAAACACTCTAACCTCCTATATGCATGTATATATCAGCTATCCTATCTAATAAAGAGGGAATGTGCTAATTGACTGCCACACCCTCAAAGATGGCGGCACCCACAGGCACAAGATGGCGGCGACCAGTCCCCTCAGCCACCCAGCCGCCCAGGGCCTGCCCGAGGCACAGGCAAGCCTCAGATGGAGGCTACCCAGATGCCCAGGGCCGGCCCAAGGGACAATCAAATGACTGAACAAGCAGGCTGCATGGGGTGTCCGTGAGTAGTGACCAGGCCAGTGGGGGGCAGTTGTGGGTAACCAGGTTGGAACACAGAGGCAGTGAGGGGTGATCAGGCCAGTGGGTGGGGGGACAGTTAGCGGCAACCAGGCTGGCATGCAGAGGCAGTGAGGGGTGATCAGGCTGGCAGTGGGGGCAGTTAGGGGTGATCAGGCAGGCAGGCAGGAGAGTGATTAGGAGCCAATGGCCCAGGATTATTGAGAGGGATGTCTGACTGCCAGTCTAGACCGGCAATCGGACATCCCCCAAGGGGTCCCAGATTGGAGAGGGTGCAGGCTGGGCTGAGGGGACCTGCCTTCCCCCCCCTTCCGGCCCCATGCATGAATTTCATGCACCGGGCCTCTAGTGATTAAAATAAGCTTGGCCATTCTAAAAAATGTGACTGCAAATAGGATTGGCAAATTTCATGTTCTATAATAATTGTAGGCTTTGGATTTATTTCTTCTGAATTATATCAACTTTCATTACAATATCATTTGCTGAAATTCTGGAAAGCTGTTTTCTCTCTGTCTCTCTCTCTTTTCCAGGTGATCTCCTCCTAGATATGTGTGGTCAAGGAAAAATTCTAAGAAGAGACACTTAAAATGTGGCTTTTAGGTCAATGCTCTGACTAAAGCTATCTTCTTTGATTACAATCTAAAAACCAGATACAGAATAGATTTCCAGCTTCAGGCTTTATGGCTTCATTTTAGTGGACTCTGAGTTTGGTATTTACCATCAATGAAGATAGCTTCTGTGAAAATGGGAAACACTGTTACATTAGTTTGGTATCTCCCTTAAAAAATGTTTCTTTAAGTTCCTCAAGTAAGTTTAGTGAATCCTGTCTAAGAGTAAAACATCCTTTATGCTAACAATGTTTCTCTAGATTTTTATAAATGTAGACCTACTTAAATATAAGATTATTGTCATTCTATGGTGGATAAAAAGTTTTACTATCTCTGTGTAATTTAATTAGACTACAAAATCTGTGATAACAAAATAATACAATTTTTAAAAATCATAATTGGAATGTGTTAAAATATGTTCTTAATGTTCAGAACAATGATTGTCATATCAGTAGATTTATGTGGTGCCATTTTCTGTTTCATTATAGTTTTTGTCATAAGGAGGATGTGGTACAATTTTGAAGTCTCATACATTCTGTCAATTACAGGATTCTACTATACAGCTTTGACCTTTTCAATGTTCTATGATTTGATTGGCTACTCATAGCATTTTCCCCTTATTTGCTGTTCCACTAATATGTAGGGAAGATATAGAGTGGACAACCAATTAAAGTATAGAATACTGAAAAGGTCAAAACAGTACACTATGTTATCTCTACTAGGATTATATCAGATATTGACCAGATGTTGTAGTTGCTGTACAAGGACAAGAAGTATGGTTTCAGGGGGAAAAAGAGCAAAGTATAATCACTCAACATTTCAGTAGACACATTACCAAAGCCATGTATTTCAGTTATTTTCAAAATTAAAAAGTAAAAACCCATTTCAAAAGGGGAAAAAAAATTAAAAAGGATTTTTAGTTTTGACAGTGACAGCAATCTCTTTGAAAACTGTTCAAGTATCTGAACCTATGTACTTGAATAAATGCAAAGAAAACATCAGTTTCAAGCACCCTTCATTTTCCAAATACTATTTAATTTTTTATTTGGTGCATCACTGGTTTTAGCTATCATTATTATATAATCTTTACTAAAGAAAGTATAAGTAATACTATAGGAGCCATCATGTATTTTAAAAATGTAATCATCTTCCTTTTCAGAATGTTTTCATTGCCAGAATACTAAATTTTAAAAGAATATGTAATTAACTATATTGCAATGAAACCTCTGGTTGTCGGTTTGCTATATCATGTCAGCATTACATTCAATGTGCACTTTTATCACTCATCTTATGATTTAATTATACCAGTGTCTCCAAGAAATAAACAAATTTTAAGTTGATACTTATGATCCAAACTTATATATCTCATATCAAAAATAAGTATTAGCCAGATATTCTATTTCCCCCAAAATTAATTTATCTTGTTTTGTTTACCATCTTTAGTCCAATTTTATGTCACTTTGTAGTCAATTTGTTTGGACTGTTTACATGAGCTCTACTCATTAGAATTTTATATTACAGGAAAATAAATTATTCCAGAATGCTTTAGAGATAGCCTAATAACACCTGGTATTAAACAAATTAGACCAGAATTTGACAGCAACGGCCTTACCCAGAAAGAAACTGACTATCTGTTCCAGCCAGATAAACATTCAGGGAGAAAACTTTAATCTCACAAACTTTCCACTTCTCCTATTCTTTTTTATGGTTATCCTTCAAATAGCTTAGAACTAAGATATTTACAGTATATAGACCCATTCTTCTATTTGATGAGTCTTTTCCTGAGTCTTACAATCAGTGCTTTACTAATTTTTCCTTATCACACAATAAAAGGATATTGGTATAATGGTTCTAATACCACATTTGCACCATGTCAGAAAACTGTATTTAAAGATAAAAATTTTGCTGTCAAATCTTGGAGACTTGCGTGTGTCAAAAAAAATTAGGTCTTATCTCCAGAGCAACAGTGGGATCATTGAATCATTAAGTTTTAAATACCAGGGTTTGGAGTAAGTTTCTATGCATGCATTTATATTTCTAAAGGGTAAGGGTAATGATTTTGAGTGATAATAATACTATTCAATAAATAAAAGTATGTTCTACCATTACCTGCATTGGTAAGATATTATCAGATGGTAAAAATGAACAGAGGAAACTGTAGGCCAGAATATCTACTAGAGGGAACTGCTATTCCATTGCAAGTTGGTTTTTTAAGTGGAAACCTAGAAATGTTCTAAAATCAAAGTTGGAAAGTACTAAATGTAGCAATAAGGACAGAAACATTTAAAGTGGAAGTTAACTGAAGGTTGTCATGCCTCACACCCTCTTCCACTCCCTACTGCAGAGGAGCTGACAACCCAGTGTATACTATCCTATATAAAAAAGATGTAGTATGCAAATTGACCATCACTCCAACACACAAGATGGCCACCCCCATGTGGTCAAAGATGGTAGCTCCCATGTGGCACAAGATGGCTGCCATAAGATAGCTGGCAGGGGAGGGCAGTTATGGGCAATCAGGCCTGAAGGGGAGGGCAGTTGTGGGCAAAAAGGCCTGCAGGGGAGGGCAGTTGGGGGGACCAGGCCAGCAGGGGAAGGAAGTTGGGGGCAACCAGGCTGGCAGGGGAGGGAAGTTGGGGGCAACCAGGCTGGCAGGGGAGGGCAGTTAGAGACAATTGGGCCAGCAGGGGAGCAATTAGGCATTGATCAGGCTGGCAGGGGAGTGGTTAGAGGGTGATCAGGCTGGCAGGCAGGCAAGTGGTTGGGAGCCAGCAGTCCTGAATTGTGAGAGGTATGTCTGACTGCTCATTAAGGACCAATCCCAGTTGGACATCCCTCGAGGGGTCCCAGATTGGAGAGGGTGATGGCTGGGCTGAGGGACACCCCCCCCCCATGCACAAATTTAGTGCACCGAGCCTCTAGTAAGATATAAAGGTGAATTACTTTAAAACCAGACCATTTTCCTTTTAAATGTTGAGCAAACCACATGGTATAAATTTTGTTGGTAGTGTTTTAACACAATTCTCTCACTTTGGCATCGAGGAAGCCAATTACATCAATGTAAAGTCTACCAGCTAACAAGAACAGAACATTTAAAATAAAGAAATATGGCTGAAATTGAGAAGTTCTATAAGTTGAAATTGAAGACAGAAACACAAGAGAAATATCCAGTTTCCAGCATGTCATGTAAATGGAATCATTCACAATTTAGATTTTGTGTTGGGCTACTTAAACTTAGAAAAATACATTTAAGTTTCATGCATATCATTGCCTGAATCCATAGTTTGTTCTTTCTATTGCTTCTAGTACTTGAACATGGTATATCTTTAATTTAAAAAAAAAAATTATTCCAGTCATTTACTGTTCCCAATATACAGATCCTACACATATTTTATAGTTTTGAATATATAGATCCTGCACATATTTTGCTAGATTTTTACTTAATTCTGCTTATACATTACAAGTACAGAGAAATACAATCTATTTTTCTATATTTATACTGGCCTTGATCAAGTAATTTATTCATTTAGAGAGATTTCTTAGTGAATTCTTTTGATTATTTTACATATAAAATCATGTCATTTATAAAGAGATCAATTTAATTCTTTTCTGATCTGTAGGTATTTTATTTCCTTTTCTTGCCTTAATGAACTCACTTGTCACATTTTTCCCTTGTTGCTCATCTTAGGAGAAATTCATTCAGTCTTTCATCACTAACTGTGTTATTAGCTGTAAATTTTTTTGTAGACACGTTTACAATATTAAGGAAATCCCTTTTATAACAAGTTGATGGAAAGCTTTTATCATGAATAGTTTATAATTTTGTCAAGTGGTTTTCTGCATCTTTGGTGATCATAATGTGTTTTATTCTCGTCTCTAAATATGATGAATAAATTGAATATTGCATGTTGAATGATCTTTGTTTTCCTGGGATAAACACCATTTGATTGGATGCTTTTGTGTTTTATATACTGCTGGATTAAATTTTCTAGAATTCCATTAAAGGTATTTCCATCTCTGTTCATAAGGGTCATTGGAGATTGCTCTGTTCTTTTCTTATAATAACATCTTTTTTAGTATTAGAGAAATGTTAGGCTCACACAATATGTTGAGAAATGGTTTTTCTTCTCAACTTTCTGGGATAGATTATGTACAATTAGTATATTTTATTCTTAAATATTTGATCAAAATCAACACTTAATTATCTGTGTCTGAAGATTTATTTTTAGAAGAGTTTTAACTGAAAATTCAGTTTCTTTACTTGATATAGGATCATTCAGTTATATATTTCTTCTTAAGTGTCATTTGGAAATATGTGTCTTTTAAGAAATTACTCTCCTTCATCTACATGGTTCAAGTGATGGGCCTTATACTTCCTTATTCTCTTTTCAATGTATGTAATATTTGTAGTGATATCCCCTCTAGTGATGAACTTTCTAATAGTAGGAACTATTAGGATTGGTTGCATCACTTATTTCCCATAATTCAGTTGACTAAAGCCAATTAACACTCATGGTTATTAACATGGCACAGGTGGTTATATATATTTTATCATAAAACTGAATAAGATATTAAAGAGAAAATCTTAAAATTGAAACTATACCAAATTCTTAAAGTTTCTAAAATTTGGTAAGTGAAATTTATATTTCTCTTTGTCACATTGCTTGATTCTTTGCCAAATTTAATAAATGTGTATATAATTTAATGCAAATTTTAATAAAGGTGTACTGTTACGTTTTTTAAATGGTGACCTTCCCCCTAAAAAATGTTGTGCTGAGAACTGGTTCTTGTAAATCAACATTAGACAGATTTAGTTCATATCTTCTAACTATCATAAAGATCATATATTCTTAGATTCACTCATGTCAAATATATAACTCAGGAAACATAGGATTACTGTTCTAATAGCTCTATGAAGCTTCTCAAATTTGTAACTGGCAGGCAGAGTAATGTTAAACAAACTAGTATCGTGTAAAGGGAAAATGATTGTAAAGTAATAGTATAATGCATACAGAATCAGAAAATGAAAAATTATATATTCAGAAAGCCTAGTTTTAGGATCTGCCAAAACAAAAATTTCCTCAGCAGATAAGAGGATTATGTTTACATAACTTCTATTTTTAAAAGAAATTAATGCTTGCATTTTTCTTTTCTATTGTTGTTAATCCTCACCTGAGGATATTTTTCCATTGATTTTTAGGAAGAGTGGAAGAGAAAGGGAAAGACAGAGAGAAACACCAATGTGAGAGAAATGCATCGATTGGTTGCCTCCTGCAGGAGCCTCAACCAGGGTCTGGGCCAGGGAGGAGCCTGCAAGCAAAGGTACTTGCCCTTGACCAGAATCAAGCCTGGGACCTTTTGGTCCACAGGCTGACCCTCTATCCACTGAGCAAAACTGGCTAGGGCAATTTTTTTCTTATTTGTTGTTGATCATGAAGAGTTCTCTTGTCTAAAAATGCCATACACACACACACACACACATACACACACACACTCCATGTACACAAAAACCAACACTGGAACATCATTGACACTAGGATTCTTTCACATTAGGTATTCACTTTTCTGTAAGATAGAATAATATTCAAGTTTTTAAAACATAAAATTGTTTTTGTGTTGTTGAATATTCTATTTTGAAAATGTGAAAACAGCATCAGAGATCAAGACAGTAATGATGTGAATGTTTGCCTTCCTAATTTGTCAGCAAGATGTAATAAACTAGGTGACTATAAAAATATTGAGATTCAAAATATCTAGATTCAAACAAAGTAACTAGTGTTTAAAATATAAATGATTTAATGTTTATTTTGCATTAAAGTAAAACTGTACTTTATCATTTGTACTATTGAGTTCATCTAGAATTGTTTACCCATTAATATATGTACTACATATCATTATTATATCTACATCTAGCTCTGTACTTTTTTATTTCTATTTATATTATTTTAATGTCAATTTCTCAAATTAAACATCAGCATTTCTGCCTTGGACATCAATAATTCTCTCTTGGGGCTATTTTCTGTTCACAATGACCACATACAACTATTTGCTTGTTGGTTTGTTGATATATCTATAAAATTTTTCATTTAAAAAAAAGTGATTGTGAAGTAATAACAATGTTATGAACAATTCAAACAGCATAGAGGATCCAAAAATATATAGTGTTATTTTGAGAAAACAAAATTTTCAGCTGTAAAGTTGCCAACTGAACTTATTTGGTTTAGCAAATATTGAAAGATTTTTATTCTCTCAGCACATACTAACATGGCCATGGGTAGCAAGGACCATTAAATTAAAAAAAAAAATAGTTATCCCAAGGGAAAAATGAATAATTTCCAAAAGGTTGACTTTATATGCAGGATAATTTTTTTCTTATTCTTAGACAACTGTCAAGCTTTTTGAAAAAAATCTAAGTTCAATAGCCAGGTTGTCTCAAGAAGATGATGCTGATGCATGGTTATATCCACCATTAAAAAATGCCCTGCAATATTCTCTATATATTGTAAAAATATTGCTCAAGGCACCATCCTGACCTTTTTCTAAATCATGTGCTATCACTGTGCTCTTCTAACATCATGGCTTATATCATGACTAAGAATTGTGAAGCATATATAAATACATTTAAAGAAAACAAAACCTTGTTCAAAGAAATGATTATTATTTTACTTACTCGATGTTCTACAATAGATAAAATGCCAATTATTTAAATAACTCTATATCTCTCTTCCTATCTGTACATATTTAATATTCTCAACTATATCTTGGATCCCCATGTCTCTCATATTTTTCCTCGTGTTTTAATGTTTCCTCAAAATTTTAACATAATTTCTCATGTTCTCTACTGAATCAATTCCATTTTTTTCAATATCAGCATGCTATTCAGTGTTTCATTTAATTGAGCAGTTAGTTGACTTATTCTGGTATGATATGCTGTAATATCACTTTATCTTCTTTCCTATTTGTTCTATCTTCACAGATATTCTGTTCTTATGATTTTTTTTTAGACTATAAGCCAAATAATGATCTTCTTTCTGTTAACTCACATTTCCATCACCTAGCAGTGAGTCATTTCATATTTAGTAATACTGTCCTTAAACCCAGGAAGAGGGGCCCATGTCCTGGGCCCCACACTTTGGAAGTCCCCACTTTGGCCTTCCATCAAACATGTCTCTACACAATCAATGAGAGACCTAAATTATCCATCATATTCACCAGCCAGGGCATTGGCTTTCTCATTTTCAATATAAAGATATCTGGGAGTACAGCATTCCTGCTAAAACAGGGATTTTCCTGGGTGGACAGGCATGCCTTTAGAAAAAGCAGGATAGAATCAGGAGTAGGAAGAGAAGGGGCATTGGCACTCTCCATTGCCAATTGTAGAATCCCAGTCTAAGACTTTCAAGTTAGAATTTAAATTTTTTGGTCTTTGTGGAATTATATATTTTTTTGGTCTTTGTGGAATTATATATTATTATAAACTATCAAAGTAGTTTATTAACATTTTATTAAATTGACAAATGACTTTTAAATACTTAGACTGATGGTTTAAAAACTTACATTTATACTCCTGCTTTAGACCCTGAAAAAGTTAGATTTAACTTTTAAAGAAATTCAAACATGTAGGTTTCCTAGGAAATCTAGGCATCTGCACAAAAAGTTCATGGCTCATTTGGATGTTCCTTGGAGATGTACAGAAGCTAGAATCCTCAATCCAAGTCTCTCATAGGACACACCCCATGATACAATGGCTCCCTGAAGGATGGATAGATAAATATAAATTCACTCCTCAGGAGTGGGAAGCTACTCACTCTCTTGGAAAAATGTACAGAACTTCTGTAACCTGCATGTTAAGTGATGCTGTTTGAACAATTTCTCTAGTGCTGTTGTTTTCTGTAATACTACTTTGGGATTCTACTTCCTTCTTCAATCAGTATCTTCTACAATCTCCTAAATTAGATTGAAGTCTTCCAACTTTTTTAGTTCTTTTGTGCAAATGACCTTGCTACTTCTACTCTTAACCTGAGATGATGAGGAAAAGCTTAGCAGTTATTAAATACAAGTCTCATTTTGATGAAAGAAGCAACTCTGATTAAAATTTAGGATAGGCAAAACAATTCAAAAAGGGAAAATGTTACCATGAAACTCTTTTAGTTCTAGCACTGTGTTAAAAATTGCTGTTCCTTAAAGCAGAAAACTAAGATAGACCAAAGTACTATTTACAACCAAGTGAGCTAAATAAAGACCCCTATTAACTGATTAGTCTAGCTGGGGCAAAGTCCCTCAGGTAAGATTAAATGTAATGATTATGCCCTCTTCCTAATCCTAATTTGCACATTCTCACCTTATGCCTTTTCATTAAAAAAATAAAAAAGGAATAGTTATTGATTTTTACAGAGAGAGAAAGAGAAAGGGAGGGAGAGAGAGAGACATCAATGTGAGAGCGTAATATTAATCAGCTGCCTCTTGCATTCCCCTGACCAGGGATCTAGTCTACAACTTGGGAATGTGCCCTGGACCAGAACAGAGCTAGAAATTTTTTTGTGCACTGGATAATGCCCAACCAACTGTGCCACACTGGCCAGGTCACTGACTTTCTAATTTTCAATATAAAGATAAGCAGTTTGAAATGTCCAAAATGTTTTAGCATAGCAATTCTTAACTTTGATGGGATATAGCTGATAAGTTGAGCTGGTTGTTAATAACTGTATTTCCCCCCTATTTCCCTTCCTTTATTTGTTTTTATTATCTAAATTTACTCCAAAATACCTCTGGTGGAGGGTGAGGAGGAGAACAGTTGAAACTACTTGCATCTCAACAGCTTCTTAAAATAAATTGCCTATAACAATTTCTTAAACTCTCTCTCTCTCTCACACACACACACACACACACACACACACACACACACACATTTTGTTTCTTCTACACTGCATTCCTGAAAAGTATAAGAATATAAATGAAGAAAATACACAAAATGTACGCCAATATATTACCCTGCCACCAATGTAATGCTATTTTAGTCAAGGAAAATACCTAAATAATCATTGAATCGTGATATAATCTACAACAGGCCACACTTAAACTTAAGCTCACTCACCCTATTACTCAGGTATAGTATATGCAGCACTACTGAGTGAGGAACATAACCAGAAAACTATTTGGATAAACCAAAACCAAAACAAAACCAAACAAAAGAACCTGGAGACTACATGGAGAAATAATTCACTGTAAGAGAGTATGGGGCACCTGACTGGGTCTAAAAACAATGGTTGATCTTAATACTAGTATGGACTGAGTAATTTTGAACAAAACATTGAGCCTATAGATTATTCTCTCCACAACTAAACAGGACACATTGCCCAAATTTAAGTGGAAATATCTCTTTTCACCTACTATCTCTGTGAAACATTGAAGCACAGGAAGACCCATTGAGATGTTTCATGTATATTTGTATATATTGTTTGTATTTTGTTTGACCATACAGTCTTTGAATGTCGTTTTATGATTGTTAATGTTTAAGTTGATGAGTATTGGTGAAGGAGCAATACACACTTCCATCTCTAGAAGTTTTAAAAAAATGCTGTCGCCCTACTGGCATGACTCAGTGGTTGAGCACCAACCTATGAACCAGGAGGTCATGGTTCGATTCCTGATCAGGGCACATGCCTGGTTGCAGGCTCGATCCCCAGTATGGGGTGTGCAGGAGGCAGCCTATCAATGATTCACTCTCATCTTTGATGCTTCTATCCCTCTCTCCCTCTCCCTTCATCTCAGAAATCAAATATGCTGTGAATTCACTTTATCGACTCACATTATACCTAAGGCATAAGCACATGGCCTAAGCTCTATTAATTAATCAGGAACATATATCAGACTAACACACTGGCACAAAAAATGAAGATATCCCTCTCTCTTAGTGTCTCTGTAATATGTGTGTGTCTCTCTCTCTCTCTCTGCACAGTGACTACAAAGCTTTGTTGCTTTTGCATAAATGGAAGCTATGGAAACCTCTAGCATCAAGTTCTACTCAGGAGCAGAATATTTTTCTTAAAGATTACTTTTTAGTGTTGCTTTAGATTTTTTTTGAAATGTAGCCTTGAGCCTTATTCTCCAAGCTTCTCACCAAATCTGTGAGCTGATACATATATTTTTAAGTTGTTTTTTTCTGTTTAATGACCCAGTCAGCCTTCAGTGATTGCAAGTAAAAATCTTAATTGCTGTAAGACTAAAAACAAAGGTGAAATTTATGGATTGTTCTTTATCATAAAGTATTAATAGTTGCCTTATACCAGCACCCTACAATTTATTCTGAATCAATAAAAGCTAGAGACAACTAGTGAGTAGTATTAATGCCCACATTGGTTCTAGAAGTAGTGACCACAATCTATGAGCATTTGGCACTGCAATGCCTACAGTTTCAGCTAATACATTTTGATAGCATTGGCAATGTCTGTGAGTGTCTTTCACTTTAAGTGATTTTAGAGAATCTAGCTGAATTGACAGTAATGATGACAGGCAAAGCTGGTGGCTTTGAAGGCGCCTTGTTTGGACAGCACTGAAAGTGCCCTTCTGTGACTATCAGAACATCCCCAGCTGCAGCAGAACAGAAATTACCAAAAGTCAATGGCAGTTAAGAGACTTGTATCAATTGGACAAGTATCAATTAGGAAGATCCTAGTAAACCCCTGAAATACTTGGAGATGAGGGAGAGCGGGGCTTCAAAGAGAAAGAGTTTAAGTGGATTGTCTGGTGGGACTGGAACTACAAAACTATTTTATATTACTAAAAATCATCATAATTGTGTTTGATTAAAAAATTCCTGATTTATATTTAGATTATAAAGACATGAGGGGTATCTTCCAATAAAAGAAAGGCTTATGACCAAAAGTGCATAGTGTTAAAAGGACATTTATTTTCTATAGAATTATTTATTAACTAATTTTCATATGCCTTGTGCTGTGTACGAAGTGTATAATGGTGCACATAAGCAAATAAATGAAGAACAGAATGTAGAAATGTGATAAATGGGCTGTCAAAAGATGGCAGAATAAGTGAGAAAGTGAGTGTTCTAGAAAACATTTAGAAAGGTAATCATATAAATGAGAACATTATGAAAAATAAAAATAGCTGGATGGATGAAGAACCAAGAGTCTTAGAACCAAAGAAGAAAATAAAAAACTTCAATAGGCTTGATTGGTTTTTTTTGTCAAAGTGATTTTTGAATGGTTTTTGTATGAAGTACAGACTACATTCATCCACTGATGATTTTGTATAATGGCGTACTGCAGATTTTTTATTGTTCTGTTTTGTAAGTAGACTTCCATAAGACTTGCATCTCATCTGGCTAATTTTTCTGTCTCTGCTTGTTGTTTATTGGATCAAATAATTGGCATTTTGATGACTATTTTGAAAGTTCAATTTCTAGTGATTGTCTGAGCTGTTCCTACAGCATTCAGGCACTGAATATGTGTGGAAGCCTTTCCCATTTCAAATTCTAATTCAAGTTGCAAATGGAAGTTCTGAATATATAGGATTATGAATAGGACAGCCCTGTATAGATTTATAACATACTAAATTAATCCACAAGCTAGAGAGAAAAGCTAGGACTTCTCTCAATTAGAGCAAATTGGCTGCTGAAATATAATTATGGCAGCTAGAGAATACAAAGCAGATTACATAAAATAAGCCCCATAAGGACTTCATTTGACATAAATACAAGTTTCTCATGTCATTCTTAGTATGTAGCTATGGTGATTTCTGTAACTTTTCAGCACTCTGAAGTGCTTGCATTTTTCTAAAAACTTTCTATTTAAAAACTATTTTTAAGACTTAATTTGTAATATTGTATACTAGTTTTTTTATAAATTTAGGACAATATTTTATTTTATGGAATATGCCAGCAAGTGTGTTTTAAAATAAAACTAATTTATGTATTTTAGTTTGTATGGTGGGACTGGAACTACAAAACTATTTTATATTACTAAAAATCATCATAATTGTGTTTGATTAAAAAATTCCTGATTTATATTTATATTATAAAGACACGAGGGGTATCTTCCAATAAAAGAAAGGCTTATGACCAAAAGTGCATAGTGTTAAAAGGACATTAATTTTCTACAGAATTATTTATTAACTAATTTTCATATGCCTTGTGCTGTGTACGAAGTGTATAATGGTACACATAAGCAAATAAATGAAGAACAGGATGTAGAAATGTGATAAATGGGCTGTCAAAAGATGGCAGAATAAGTGAGAAAGTGAGTGTTGAAAATAATTTAAAATTTTTTAACATATATAATACATTTAGTGTTTGTAATGACAAAAAAATTTCCAACAATTGTCAACAATTTCTCTCAAATTTTACACATACACTTAGTCATGCATTACACTTGTAATTGCTGTGGTTTTGTATATCTTAGGTATATTAGAAGGGGGCAATAAAAGAAAATGTGTTTATTTGTAAAGAGACGTCTCATTTGTAATGAATTGAGTTCTATCTACTGTTGGAACAAAATATATTCAAAATCATGCAAACTGTTTCTAAAGCTAACAAAGTTTTCATATAAAGGATAAAGAAAATAAATATCTTAGTTTCTCATAGGGAAAGGAATTATTTTGTTAAAGAATATGTCTTTTCTCTATTATCTTTGTTTTCCCCTGATTATTTTATTTCTGATTCTCAGATTAGAAAGGAAGTGATAAAACTCAAGTACAGGCCTTTCAAACACAGATTTTCAAGTTGTACCCAATGCAGCAAAATAAAAAGTGAACTGCCTAAAATACTGTAGTAAAACAATTCTCACTGTCCTGTTCATTGGTACACTAGAGCGTTTACAGAATTTCTTGAGAAGATGCAGGATTTCTTAAAGCTTTTCTACAAATAGTTTCTATTGTATTGTAGCTTTAAGTGCAAAAATATGCAGGCCTGATATTTTTTTCATGTTGTTAATTTTATGCAATTACAATTGAAATAGTAGGGATTTTAACATATTATTTTTAAAAAGTCAAAATGTCACTATGTATTATACAAGTATACATGAATTTGATACAAAATAGATCTGATTGAAGGTGTGTGTTTTTTTCCCTTAATTGCCTAAAAGTGATTATATTAACTTACAAACTTTTCAACAATTAAAATTATTCATTTTTGGTTTATTGAATGTAAAATTAAAACTAAAAAAAAGAACAATTTAAAAATCAGTATCTGCTAGCTATGACTATTTTACTTATATTATCATGAATAATGATAGTATATATAAGATAGGACTAGAAAAGACAATAGCTAAAAATAAGGCATGCATAATTTATATTCACTCATCTACTTTTAATAAGAATATCTTTATTTGGTATATATTATCAGAGAATGCAAATTCAAGAAATAATCACTATTGTCCTAGCCAGTTTGGCTCAGTGGAAAGAGCATTGGCCTGAAGGATCCGGGTTCAATTCAGGTCAAGGAGCAAATGCCCCGGTTTTGGGCTCAATCCACAGTGGGGGATACACAGGAGGCAGTCAATCAATGATTCTCTCTCATCACTGACGTTTCTATCTCTCTCTCCCTCTCCCTTCCTCTCTGAAATCAATAAAAATAAGAATATATTAAAGAAATAATCATTACCTTGGAAAAATAACTACAGATAAAAAAAAAAAAGACCAATACCTGAATTTTCTTTTTAGTCTTCAAAGCATGAGAGTCTTATACTTTAAATATGATTATTAATACATATTATGGCTAATTTCTCTTCTTCAAATCAGATACCTGCTACTGCCAAAGCCACCCAAAGCTAATATTTGGTAAAATACTTTAAGAAAATCATTAATTTTTTTGGATCTTTCTGTTCATCCAACAAGGAAAAACTTGTTGAAGACTTGCTAAGCAGTTGTGCTAGAAACTCCCTTAGAATCTGTGTTTATACCCATAACTCAAAGATTAAAAGGCCAGCATTAGGAATACCAAAGGAGAATGACAAAAGGAGTCTGGGGCCCTAATGTGTGGGGATCCACAATCTCAGTGGTGAATAAGTAATCACTAGACTTTTTTTTTCTGTGAAAAACAAAACTTCTATCTTGCTTAAACTACTATCACTTTGGAGGTTAGTTGTGGCAAATAACATTTGCTGATATGCAGACTACTTGAGATGAAAAATGAAAAAATAGAAAAAGAAAGATTTCAAAGGAGGAAAAAAGTCAGTCCATGAATGATGTGATGAATCAAAGAAAGTAAAATTTAGAAGAAAGAACTAAGGAAATAAAGACCTAGACATTTTTGTTATCCTTTCCCACCTTCTGGGTTAGTGAGGAGATAATCAGAAGTTTTGGAGAGAGGACACTGGAAAACAAACTGATAGAAATATTAGAGCATATGTTCTACTTACAGGATATAGCAAAGAGGAACCCAGACCCACTGATTTGCAGAAAAGAGCAGAGCTTTACATCAAAAATTGGGGAAAGAAGAGAAATTCTGCCAACAACCAGTAATCTTGAGAGAGGAACCTGAGTGACAGATAAGTACCTCAGACCACCTACAAACATCTCTATCAGTCTTGTAAGACCCAAAGCCAAAGACCCAGCTAATCCTTATCCACATTCCTGACTCACAGAAACTATTGTATCCTATCTAATAAAAGAGTAATATGCAAATTGACCAAAAACAAATATCTGTGTTTTCCAATGGTCTTCAGCTCTACAGCAGCAGTTCTCAACCTGTGGGTCGCAACCCACAGGTTGAGAACTGCTAGCAGGGTCGCCTAAGACCATCAGAAAACACAGATATTTACATTACGATTCATTAACAGTAGCAAAATTACAGTTATGAAGTAGCAACGAAAATAATTTTATGGTTGGGGTCACCACAACATGAGGAAACTGTATTAAAGGGTCGCGGCATTAGAAAGGTTGAGAACCACTGCTCTAAATGAATGTAACAAAACTAGAGGCCCGGTGCATGAAATCCATGCGTGGGGGGGGGGGGTCCCTCAGCCCAGCCTGTACCCTCGGAGGATGTCCAACTGCTGGTTTAGGCCTGATCCCCGTGGGCCTAAACCGGCAGTCAGAGATCCCTCTGGCAATCTGGGACGCTGCATGCACCAGTGTCCATACTTTTCATACATCTTGTTGTTGTATAGGCAGCTACATTTTTTTGCCCTGATTATAAAAAGTAGTACATAATATGATCCTTCTAAGGCAGTAGTACCATTTTCCCCATCTTATGGGTGGAAAAAATGAAGCAGAGAGAAGTTAAGTAATTGGCTTTGTCACACAGTTATAAGTGTCAGAATCAGGGCTGACCACAAAATGTGCAAGCCAGAGTCTATGCATGTCATCACTGCATCATCCTGTTTTTTCAGTATTAGAGTAGCCTTGCCAGGTTTTAATTTTAAATCTAAGAGACTTTCCCATTATATAGGGTAGGTCCCTAGGCCTGGCCGGCCCTGTCCCCCAATTGCCGCTACTGGTCGCCTCCCTCTCTGGGGAAGACACAGCTCCTGCATTGAGCATCTGCCCCCTGATGGTCAGTGCGCATCATAGCGACTAGTCGTCCCACCAGTCATTCTGCTGTTCAGTCAATTTGCATATTAGGATTTTATTATATAGGATTACCTCTGGGTCTTTTTAAAATAATTATTTAATTTTATTTTTTACATTGCATGTCCCCCATTTCCATCTACTCTTCAACTCTGAAACTATACTTTTGTGAGTCATACTAATAGCTGAGGGGAAGGTATATTATTTCTCAGCGGTCTTGAGCCCCCCAAAAAAGTGTTATAAATCACTGAAACAATTTAATTGGAATCATATGTAACTTACTGAATAAAGTAATTTCATATGTCTCTTTTGTAAAAATATTCTTAAAATAATTTTGATATTTAATAAAATAAAAATCTTAAAATGTATGCATATATTAACATAAAATTCTGTTTCTATTGAATTAGCAAATTCCACAAATTACATTAATTTTTATGTATTTTTTACATGATACTATACTAAATATGTTCCTCTTAAATTAATTGTCTACACTGAAGTAAATCTAAAACTCCATTTGGGCCACTAGAACATTTAACTCTCATTTGCAATTATACTCAGTTATGCATGTTAAGAGGGAATCCAGGATATTAAATAAAAATACTTAACCTGAATAAATTAAGAAAAAAAAAATATCTAAGTTTTTTTAATAAAAAGCTCATGGGCATCACTACATATAATCATTCCAAGAATTGAGAAGTATGTGTAGCTCCTGATTAAAGAAGAGCATAACTTTTGCTTAAAAAGAGGGGGGGATATCCATAATATCTAAAATCTTTCTTTCTTTAAAATAATATATTTCTGAAAATGAAGATGTTAAAAGTTAACTTATGGTATAGTATTCTGAACATATGCAACACCTATTCTCTTTTTTAAATCTGAAAAGTACTGGTTCAATAGTCATTAGAAATTATATACCAAACTTTGTCAAATAATGTTCGCTAGTTCTTGGGTCTGTACTGTTCTAAGTGCTATATGAAAAAAAAAAATTATTGAAAGAAGAAAGTTTTCTACTTTACACAGTTAAATATTTTCAAACAGAACTTTTAAAATCTCCTAGTTTTCTACCTTTTACTCCTTTTGGCATTCTACTCTGAACAGTACTTTAAAGTATGTTGTGCATCTCCCTCTGTGGCCTGGTGATACCATTGTAATTAGCTAGTTATTAATAACCAGAGGCTCAATGCAAAAAATTTATGCAAGAGTAGGCCTTCGCAGCCCTGGCTGCCTTGGCCCTTGCAGCCCTGGCTTCATCTGGAAGGTCGTCGGATGGTCGTTCCACTGTTCGGCCATTTGGTCAATTTGCATTTATGCTTTTATTATTATAGATTAGAGGCCTGGTGCACGAAATTCGTGCACAGGGGTGGGGAGGTGTCCCTCAGCCCAGCCTGCACCCTCTCCAATCTGGGACCCCTCATGGGATGTCTGACTGACCGTTTAGGCTCAATCCGGTGGGATCAGGCCTAAACGGGCAGTCGGACATCCCTCTCACAATCCAGCACTGCTGGCTCCTAACTGCTCGCCTGCCTGCCTTCCTGATTGCCCCTAACCACTTCTGCCTGCCAGCCTGATCACCCCCTAACCACTCCCCTGACAGCCTGATTGATGCCTAACTGCTCCCCTGCCAGCCTATTTGCCCCTAACTGCCCTCCCCTGCAGGCCTGGTCACCGCTAACTGACCTCCCTTGCAGGCCTGGTCACCCGTAACTGCCCTCCCCTGCAGGCCTGGTCCCCCCCCAACTGTCCTTCCCTGCAGACCCTGGTAACCCCTAACTTCCCTCCTCTGCCAGCCTGGTCACCCCTAACTGCCCTCCCCTGCAGGCCTGGTAACCCCTAAATTCCCTCCTCTGCCAGCCTGGTCACCCCTAACTGCCCTCCCCTGCAGGCCTGGTCACCTCTAACTGCCCTCCCTTGCAGGCCTGGTCACCCCTAACTGCCCTCCCCTGCAGGCCTGGTCCCCCCCAACTGCTCTCCCCTGCTGGCCTGGGTCCCCCCCCCCAACTGCCCTTCCCTGTAGGTCTGGTCCCTCCCAACTGCCCTCCACTGCTGGCCATCTTGTGGTGGCCATCTTGTTGTGGCCATCTTGTGTCCACATGGGGGCAGGATATTTGACCACATGGGGGCAGCCATCTTGTGTGTTGGAGTGATGGTCAATCTGCATAATACTCTTTTATTATATAGGATAGAGGCCTGGTACAGGGGTGGGGACCAGCTGGTTTGCCCTGAAGGGTGTCCCGGATCAGGGTGGGGGTTCCCTTGGGGCGTGGGGCGGCCTGGGAAGGGGCCTGTGGTGGTTTGCAGGCTGGCCACGCCCCCCAGCGACCCAAGCGGAGGCCCTGGTATCTGGTATTTATTTATCTTCTACAATTGAAATTTTGTAGCCTGGAGCAGAGCCAAGCCTTCTGCTCGCTCTGTGGCTGCAGCCATTTCTTTTGGGATTTATTTACCTTCTATAATTGAAACTTTGTAGCCTTAAGCAGAGGCCTGGGCTGGCAAGGGCAGGCAGAAAGCTTGGCTTCCTCCATCGCCGGGGAAACCCAAGCCTCCCTCCTGCTCTCCCTGGCCTCAGCCATCTTGGTTGGGTTTATTTGCATATCTGCTCCTGATTGGCTGGTGGGCGTGGCTGGTGGGCATGGCTTGTGGGTGTAGCGGAGGTACAGTCATTTTGCATATTACTCTTTTATTAGATAGGATTGGAGAGAAGCAAAGGGGAAAGCCAGGTATTATAGGCATGTCATTTGTCCAGTTTCACCAGGAAGCTGAAATTTCACACTCCCAGGGAATAACAGCGTTTTCCCTGCAAAACATTGGAGGTAGGGATCCAGCAAGGAGAAGATAAACAAATGTCCTGTAATGATGGGGTGACTACAGCAGGTGTCTGCCAATCAAACCTGGGGTCAGAGATGGTTGGCCAGAATGGGCATGGGCACTGGAAGCAAGCAACAATTTGGGAATACATAATCCCTTAAACAAAGAAATGCTCTTGTTGCTCTCTTGTTGCATTGACTCTTGCCTTGTGTAGCTCTCTTGTTCCTGCTTCCTTCCTTGTATTCATCCCTATGGCCTACGGCCATGCTGACCTGACACACAATGGACTAACGGCCTGCAGCAGGAAAACACAAGCTAAACTAGCCTGATGTTGGACTGGACCCAAATCCAACATGGTAAGAAAACTCTGGACACTGGCTCTAAGTTTAGCTCTACTGAAGCCCCAGCTATACTTCTGTGACTAGGCAAAGGGAAATGGAACTTTGGAAACTCAGGGGTGTAATTCCACACATCTACCATATCTCATCTTCTCATGGAGGCCTCCAGAAATTCTTATTCCAGCAGAACCTCAAGAACCCCACTTTCACCAGCAACAGGGCAAGAAGAGCCCCTCTCCTATCCTGTAACACGGGGAGCCCTCTCTTTGTTTCCTTTAGTGTTAGGTATAACTCAGGTGTTCTTTTACCTAGAGGGGCCAAACAAATCATTTTTACTACCAAGTTGTGGGACAATACAGAGATCTATGTAACATCATTTGGCCATTCTTTTGTAAAAAAATATATTTTATTGATTTTTTTACAGAGAGGAAGGGAGAGGGATAGAGAGTTAGAGACATCGATGAGAGAGAAACATCGATCAGCTGCTTCCTGCACACCCCCTACTGGGGATGTGGCCACAACCAAGGTACATGCCCTTAACTGGAACCGAACCCAGGACCCTTCAGTCTGCAGGCCATCGCTCTATCCACTGAGCCAAACCGGTTAGGGCTATTGAAAATTTATTACACATAACAAGGAAATAATGAAAACAAGGCAAATGAAGCCATATGTTGGTTGTCTTTAAAACTATTCTACTTTTGTTAACTGGAAAAAAACAAACAAACATTTTAACTTACTGGGCCTAAAGAATGTAATAATGTGAAATCTTTGACCTACCTCTAGTCCATACATTAGTGCACTGCACTTTTCTACTTAGGATTTATACAGGCACCAACATAATTGAGTCAACTTATCCTCTGCATTCCATTCCCAAACCCTCATTAATCCTCTGCTTGCAATAGAGGCTTATCTCAATCAGATATATAAGTGCCCACCAATTCACAGATAAGGGGATTAGAATATGAATATATTAATTGACAAAACATTTAGGAATCAGCATTTATGCTAATTTCCATGAAGGTTTACAGAAACTCAAAACATAAAATTTGTTCATATTGAAAATATTGCCATCTTGGTGAAAAAAACATTTTAAGAAAGCATTAACGTTTTTGTTGTTTTTAGATTGTATAAATCCAAATTAAACTTTAATATGGTGGGAAAACAGAATAATATTTTAACATTTTGAAATCCATTATGATAATATAACATTTAAAAATCATTTTTATATTCCTCAAATTCAGAAACTGAACCTAAATACTACTTGGGAATGCTAACAAAATAAAATAGTGAACATCTCATAAAGCATCAATTCTCACACATGACTTATTATCTTTCCCTATGACTTCCCTAGAAACTATAATAAAGTCTAAAAATAAGTCAGCCATGTACTATAGATGCTTAACAATAATTTTTAAATTTGCTGAACACATCCAAGCCTTTGGCTTTTACTGCAAGCCTTTATTTACTTAAATAATATATTGCTCTAGCTATGTGCCTCAAATTATTATACTGATGAATCCATATAATTTAGGACAACAACATTAAGTTATTCAAAGTCTACTTATGAGGGCTTCTCATAAGTAAACTTTCTAAATCAAAAGAGGACAGGAGACACTTTGTGGCTTAAATTGGTTTGTAACCTAAACAGTATTTATTGGTTAGACTAGTATTACATGTAAATCTGTTAATAAACTAGATTATAAAAGGCTTGTCATTCAGCAATGTGAGAATGAGCAGAGTGACAGATGTAAGGGTCACTATCTTCTCCAGGGCTTACACCTCTATTTGGGAATATAAAATGGATGAAGTATCAGGTACTTTGTCTTGCTTTCTGAAAGCAACACAGGAAAGTTATTTAGCTGTATTCATGCAATCCCACCTCCACCACACACACCACCACCACCACCACTATGTGCCATGGTTCAGCTTCAGAAGAATCAGACGGAGATTTTTTCATCATTTGCAGCACTGTTTCAACTTGAAGAACTAGAGGGAAAATCTTAAAATATGAACTTCATAGTGAGATTTCATTGTGAAAACAAAGCAATGAAGTTCTTAACCATTTGTCATTTATGGTAAAATGTAAAATAAAAAGTAAGTGGCATGGAAATAATATTTACTGATCTCTCTAGGTAATGAACAAAATATTTCCTTTCCTATTTTAAGCCCTTACAATAAGCAGAGACTCATTTATAGGCTTGACAGAAAAAAATCTTCCTCTGTGTCTTTGAAAAGGAGCTAAATTGCTTCAAGGCCACATATGGGAATGTCCAGCACCACTTGCCATTGCACCTTACAATGAAAGAACCTTCTAATAAATGCACTGTATTTATTTCTTTATAGATGTGAACTGAAGATATTTTATGCAGAAGAAGAGTATGGGAATAGAGCTTTGTGGTGATTGCTGCCAGCAGCTGGAAAGGGATCACATTTCTAGGCATTCTTTTTTCCTCTGGGTCAACTGTCACCCTGCAATTCTGTGTCTCCACAGCCATTGCACTCATATCTTCTTGACATAGAAAAAGGGTAAGACAAAATATTGAGTTGTTTCCTATAACTAGAAAAATGTGATTTCTCTTTTCCCAGGAAGGGAAGAGAGCCTGGCTATCTCTTTTATGGAAAAAAAAAAATGCTTTACTTGACATTTACTGTATTCATTATACTTATAAAATAGATAATGGTTGAAATTTTCACACTTGGTGAAATTAAAGTGTGTAAATTATTTTGGTGATTCATTATGGTATTATCTATAAAATTTTGTGATGTAACAAATTTAATGAATGTAGCTACTCATATTAATAAATTGTAAATTCTAAAGTACATTGTAAGAAGGCTTAACTGAAGATCATTTATGCATATGTTTAAAAGTGAATGTAAGCTATTGCCAAATACCTTGAATAGCAAGTAATTTAATATATTTGACCTATCTTAAGGGGAACAAATTATCCACAGCTTTAAGAAAAAGTATTTATATTGCAATCCAAATATTAATGTTGCATGTGAAAGAAGGAACATGGACACAATACACACAAAAAGCCATTTAATCTACCTCCTTTTGTCAACGCACATAGCTATGAAATGCAGACCATTCTATTTATTGTCCTTCCTTATTTTGTAGAGAAAAGGTCATTCGCAATCTCTCAAAAACATTTTTCAGCCCGGCTGGCATGGCTCAGTGGTTGAGCATCACTGGGGATTAAGCCTGCAACCCAGACATGTGCCCTGGCCAGGAATTGAACCATGACCTTCTGGTTCATAGGTCAATGCTCAACCTGCTGAGCCACACCACCCAGGAACCCTGCCCTCTTTTTATATAGATTTATCTCCTAAAAAGTATATGTGTTAAAATTATTCCTTAATTTTATAAAATGTGTGTCATATTGCATGTAATTTTTAGATTTTTTTCACTTAGTATTTCATTGCTCACATTTAGCTGTATAATAGATTCATTTTCAGTACTGATTTATATATAAGTTGAATGTACCCCATGACTTTAAATTTCTAGGAGCACATGAAAAAATATCTGTAGCATGTAATCTAAAGAAGTGAGTGATTTAAAATATACTGACAAGGTTAAAATGTTTAAAATTTTTCCAAAAGACAAACAATGTAAAAGAAAATATGCAGGGTTACCAGGTATTAACTGTAATTATGTTTTTTCTTAAGTTAGCTTATGACCTGGTTACTCCTACAGATGAATCCATCTATCTATGTGTAAGTTGCAAGGATGGTTCAAATGCAGAAAATGCTCAGTATAATTAAGGGGCTTTATCTGTCACCTACATAAAATAATCTCATTAGATTTCATCATCATATTTATATGCTATATGTGCAAAGTATTGCATACAGAATTCTAGAAGATTAAAAATCGCATCATATGAGGAATAAGGTACCTACACACAGTGTAACTCAGGAGGATATTCCCCTGGTAACGTCAGCTGTTGAAGCAGATAACAGGGTGATCTTGGGTTTATTGTAGGATTGACTGCCTATTGCCCAGGCGTTACGTAAGAAAATCTATGAGAGCCAAAAATTCTGCCTGCTATTTTCCTATTCTGTAAAATGAAAAAAATAACACATTTAAAGTCAGGAATCAATTACAAATGCATATAAATTTCTTAACTTTGTCTTAGTACACAATCTATAAGAATTGTAAATATTATCATAATTCTAAGAGATACATATTGCTTATTGCTGGTTTAGATAGCTTCTAAATTGAAAAGAAGTGTGGCCAATTTTGGAAGATACCTTTTACGTACATTGTTAGAAAAGAAAAGAGCAACCAATTATATCAGGTTAATTCCCCATGTATGTGGCCCTGCAGCGATCGGAATTCTACAATAAGGAAGGAGTCCCAGAAAGTTTTATGTCCTCAAAGGATGACTAAAAGCACTCAGGATACTGCTTACAAATGGCCAGAATTCCACAGAAGCCACTTATTTATTAGCAAGGGAAGTCTCCTTGAAGAATAACTGTAAATCACATAGAGCTACCATCTCATTTGGAATAGGAAGAAGCAATAAAAAACCATATGACTTACCCATTCCTCTACCAATCCCCTCCCCAAATCCAACCCTTACCACTAGGCAGCAGGAATAGAACATTCACAATGTCTAAAAGTGAAAGAACACCAACAAACTGCATGTCATACTTGCCTTGAAAAAACTTTATGGTATTTTGTGTTCATTTATCATTGAAAGAAGAGAGAGTATATAAACAAAATAGATTTAGGACACAGAAGTATGGAACAGACTGATGAATCTCAGGGATAAGGCAGGGTGGGTGGGAAGAGAATAACCAAAGAACTTACAGGCATATATGCATAACCTATGGACACAGACAATAGTGTGGTTAACGCCTGGAGGCGGGGAGGGGGGAAGCAGGTGCAGGCTAGAAAGGGTCAATGGGGAAAAAAGGGCGCATCTGTAATAGTTTCAACAATAAAGATAAATTAAAAATAAATAAAACAAAGAAGAGAGAGCAGAAGCAAAATAAGGGAAGATAGGACATCTCTACTTTAGCTCTTGACACAGTGATTGGTAGGATCGTTGAGGTGCAGTGTGATGAGCCTATTTTGCCTGCCTAAAACTACCATGAAAAGAACAAAAATAGAGGTCCACAGAGGGCAAAATAAAGTACGACAATAAACCTATTGGGTTTTATGTTCTTTTAAATTAACAGAGGGATTAAACGAAGCAAATTTAAAATGCCATTAAAAGAGTTTCAATACCATAAGGGCAAGAAGTTAAGACTTTGACTATGTTTTACCTTCCAACTTTTGTTAATGTGTGACAGTACAAATTCCCCTTCACAAATCACCTGTAAATCTCTGCTTAATAGGCAGCAGGATTCACTAAAAACAGCCCTGAGAGGAAATTGTTCTAAATTATAATGTTTTTTTAGACTTCACCCAATTTTTTATTTTACAGAAGAATTGGGATTGTAGGCTGACCTTTCACTATTATTTTGATAAATGTGTACATTTATTTATTTATTTATTTATTTATTTATTTATTTATTTATTTACCAGTTTTTCTTGGGCATTATTTAGGCCCTTAAATATCTACATCTTGGTGCTTTTCTGCCCTCTACTAACCTCTGCAGTCCTAAATTTATTCACCTTCTTTTTAGGGCATTAAATTGTCTCATAATGAAGAGCAATTTGTTTAGAGCATGTTTGTGTGCCTAGAATATCTAAGGTGTTGCAGTAGCACCATGAGACTCGCCCTTTCCATAGGAAAGCTGCAATGTGGCAGAATGTTTCTTCCCTTGATGACGTGGGCTTCCAAGGAGGTGGAGCCACACAGCAAAATCAGGCAGAAGCAGGGACACTTTAACAGTGGTAAATGCATTCTACCCTTGTACATCTACCTACCATTTCAAGGGTCAAAGACTGACAAACGTTTATGGCATCATCCTACCTAATAAAAAGGTAATATGTAAATTACCATCACTCCGCTATGCCCATGATTGGGCCAGCAGGAGGCGCAGGGGGCGGGACTCGGGGTGGCTGGGGTAGCTGATTGGGCCGGTGGGATGCTGAGCTCGTGTAGCCAGCGGCGGCGCCATGGCTGTGCTGCTGAACAGAAAGGGCCTCTCGGGCAGCAAGCTCACATCCCGCTGCGGACCATCAAAAGCGTGGGAGCTGGGTGCCTGTCCGCTCTGGCACCAGGCCTTTCAGAAGCCTTCGCCGTGCGAGAGGCTTCTGAAAGGCCTGGTGCACCAGCGGACAGGCACCCAGCTCCACCTCGATCGAAAGCAAAAGCGTGTAGGGGACCCTACACATGCATGATTCAATCATGCACTGGGCCTCTAGTAACATTATAACAAACCAGGATCTACAACTAAAGTTTAAAAAACAAAGTTGGGTGATAAAAAAAAAGTCCTAACATAGAACATATTTTTTCCCCCATGATTTATTTGAAGGTTTAACTGAGTAATATATGAAAGTACCTTAGATGCATGTCTGACAATTAGTAAGTGCTCACTGAAATATTTTATATTAAAATTATTATAAATTTTAAGAATAAGCAAGAGCTGAGGGTTGAAAATATCTGTTTGAGTATGTACTTAGCTATTTACCTTTCATACAATTATTTATGTTTACAAATGACAAAGTCTACATCTTCATTAGGAAAACAAACCTTACACACAAATTAAAATATGTACTTCAAAATGCAGAGATAAAGTGACCATAACACCCATAAATTCAATAATGTTAAATCACAATTATATTTGGTTTATAAAAAAGATTCTAAAGATTCTACTTAAAATCAAGTTAAGAGCAGTTAGGCACTATTATCACTAGTATACAATCTGAATCACTTGGGATAAAGTCTTAGCAATTGCCTTATCACAGGCAAAATAGAAACTGAAATCTAAAAGTCAAAATTTAGATGAGTAGTTTTGTATTTCCCACTTAAAAACAGGCAGAATAAATTACATTTCTATAATCCAAAATGTAGAAAGGAAATGAATAGTCACATGTGTCAAGATACTGTCTGAAAGCTTGCAACCAATTTAAGAGTTTAACAGCATCAATTTTTTTTATCTAACTGATATGCAAACTATAATACAAATTAATACTGGCAGATAAAATTCTTTATCCTTTAAAAAATGCCATGCTTTTTAAACATAATTAGAATCATATACTTTTTAAAAGTAGCATTATTCCTAAAAGAAAGAGTTTTGTAAAACTTTCTTAGAAAATCAAATGATATAATTTTATAAGGCAAAGATAATTTATACAACATTTAATCAAACCATTCCTCCAGTGCTGAAACCTGAATAAGAATTTATAATCTTATCCTCATTTGAATATTTCTAGTGGTGGAAAAAAAACAACCCTCTAGTGTTTTGGGTTTTTTTATTTTTTGGTACCATATTCTAATTGTTCAATCTCTTCTACTGACCACAAACAAACAAAAAAATAAAAAAAAAAACCCTTCTTTCTTGAGATAGAGCATGATGCCAGCTTTAAACTTAATTATTCCACATACTTATTTTTCTTCTCTGGTCTCTCTCAAGGAAGCAGGTTTATTTAATATCCTCTGAAGATAGTTAGAATCTAACCTTAGGTAAACATGTTATTTTGCTTCAGACGTTTCCTGTTTGCCATCATTCTAAGGATCCTCAACCTCTAGGTCAAGAACCAGTAAGGTGTCTTTTAACTAAAGCTCCTTTTTCCAAATATTAACTAACCAGTAGAAACAAAAATTGGGACTATCTTCTCCGATCTTAGAATTTTTGCTTGTATTATTAGTCTGACATTTTATTAGTTGGGTCTTATCTGACATCACAGTACCTGGGTGGCTTATATTACTCTAGTAGTCCACCATATCGATCAGTCTTACTATAGTAAGTATGTAGAATCAAGAGTATGCCATGTAATAGATTTTACACCTAAATGTAGTACTTTATATTTCTCTTTTTGTCTTAATCAATAATGTTTTCATGATTTCAAATCATTTAATTCATAAAGAAAATTTCTCAATTCTCAATTATCCTGTTTCCTTTTAGTACTGTGTCAGCCAAAATTAACTTGATAAGATGGCTGTTATATGTTTATTAATGTATTTGGTAGGATTGTGATGTATTAAAGAATTTGGAAAATCTTCCAATTTTTGGAGCAATATTCTTATAAACATGTTGTACCTGTCCTTCAGTGTAAATATACAAGAATTTCTTTAGATCATATATAATGCAGTCTCACCTTTTCTGAATAATACCAAACTGTTTTTTAATATTATATTTTACTTCCAATAGCATTTTATAAATTGGTTTATATCCTTGCCAGTATTTAGTATGGTCAAACTTTGATATTTTTTACATTCTAGTAGATAAATAATTGTAACTTACTTTGTTTTTCACTTTGCATTTCCTTGATATTTGATAACATTAGGCCCTTTTTCACAGGTGCATTGGCCATTTGAAAATCACAGATAATGAAAAGAGGCAGCACACCAGTGTCAGACAAATACACTAGTATATATTAATCTTCAATAATAGAAGAAAGTGTCTTTCAGTAATGAGAGATTATTTATTGACTAGAGGCCTGGTGCACAAAATTTGTGCATGGAGGGGAGGGTGTCCCTCAGCCCAGCCTATACCCTCTCCAATATGGAACCCCTCGAGGGATGTCCAACTGCCCGTTTAGGCCTGATACCAGTGGGAGCGGGCCTAAACGGGCAGTTGGACATCCCTCTCACAATCCAGGACTGCTGTCTCTCAACTGCTCGCCTGCCTGCCTTCCTGATTGCCCCTGAGGATGAAACATTTGCAACTAGAGTCTTGGAGTTAGTTTTTTTCCTCAAAGTGACACACTACCCGAGTTATGCTCAGTTTTTTGGCAAAGTTTGACACACCAAGCTCAAAAGGTTGCCCATCACTGATTTAGAGAGACTGTTAAAAATATGAATTCTAAGACTGTCCAACCCACCTAAATCTATTAGAATCTCCAAATTCTCAGATTCACACACGAGTTATGCATGCATGCATATGTTTTTTCTTTTGTTACTAAAGTTTGAGAAATATTGGGCAACTCTAAGTGCTTATTTTAAAAATACAAAAAGTAGGATCCAAAAAAAAGTGACTTAATCAAGGCCATTCCTTTGGTTACTGTCAGGGACTGAACTTAAAACCCTTTTGTGCCCAGTCAGCATGGCTCAGTGGTTGAGTGTCGACCTATGAACCAGGAGGTCACGGTTCGATTCCCCGTCAGGGCACATGCCCAGGTTGTGGGCTCGACCCCAGTAGGGACATGCAGGACATGGCCGATCAATAATTCTTTCATCATTAATGTTTCTGTCTCTCTGAAATCAATAAGAATATATTAAAACAATAAAACCTTTGCATAAAGATATTCTCATAGGTGACAGCTTTTGGGGCTTGAAACTTTCTCCTACTACCCCATTTCTCTTAATCTAACATAACCAGTGTCTACTTCTATTATTAACTTTAGTGGAACTCTTCAAAAAAAACATATTCTCTTTATCGTAATAGAAATGTAATGGGCCACCCAACTGGATTACATTTCTCAGCCTCCCTTGAAGTCAGATTTGGCTATATTTATTTTCATGAATGAAATGTGAGCATAAATGATGTCTACTAATTTAAAGCCTGGCACATAATACTTTTAGAGATTCTCTGCATGATCTTGAACCCCTTCCTTGCTGCAGGGATCAGAAGAACAATCCTAGGGTACCAGGGTTACAAGCAGAGATGTGCTACTGACATTTCTGGTCCCTTTCAAACAGTTAAATAAAAAGAATTATTTTATATGATTTTTAATTTATCATATATTTGAGTCTCATTGCAATAGCAATATGTAAATTACTAGTGCTCAAGTGTTTATGATAAGGCAGACAGTTTTACGTCTCTGGCAAGAGGATCCATTCAGGTAATTAACATGCATGTTTACCCTACTTAATCAGATAACATAGAAAACCAAGGTGTTTTTAAGAAAAAAAAAATAAATTACAAAAGGAAGTATATTTGATCTAGAAGTAATTGACTAGAAAACAAATGCATGGATGATTTATATATATATTCCATTTTAAGTTGAAATGGTGCTACCATTGCCTGATATCTTTCAGAGAATCATTCAAAGTGGAAAACAGAATACACTTATTTGCAACAGTGGCTTTTTCCCCCTTCAACTTTTAAGTGGCATTTGAACTGATGGGAAATAGAAAACTGTGCCATGGACTCTATCAAACAAGAAGTTGATGACTAGAAAATACGGTTGTTAAATGTCACATTACTGTCTTCTGACAATCTTCTGCCTTCTGGAGCAAGCTTTATAGCCTTGCTTCACTTGGAACACAATTTAATAGAATGATTATAAATGTGTTAATCTTATCATAAAAGTGTTATGTTACTTTACTAAAAGTTGAAAAAAGCCTCAAGAACTTTGGTGGCTAAATGCAATAAAAAGTTATAAAACATTGGTGAAATGTTACACCAAATAGTTTGACATTAAATGTTTTATTGAAATGGTGGTGCTAATCCTTTATGAATTCAAATTAAATGAGGAAAAAGTTTTATGTAGGAAAATAACCTACAGCTGTCTTCATATCCTTCCATGAAGCTGTCATTGAAAGGTTACAGATATCTTTCTACTTAGCTTCAATGCCTGACCAAATAGTAACATTAAATTAAAAGCCTCATAAAAGATTTACTCTTTAGGATGCTAATATTTCTCAGTTAATGTATAAGGATATGTCAAAAGATAGGTATATAAAAAGAGTTAATATAAATTAAAAAGCTTACTTCAAGTAACTAATGTGTCCTAAAGCTATAGTACGTTCTGTGCCCAAGTCTTCAATTTTTGAACACATGAAGTTAGAAATATTGAAGCTACCTAAAAATAAGTTATTTGGAAGTCTCTACTGAGAAATACAGGTACATTAAAAATTATATCAATACATTAAACTAGTATCTTTAAAAACAAAGAAATTATATTACTTATGAATACTGTGTATTTACTATTTATTTATAAGGCTATTTTATTTTTATTTATTATATTTCTCATTATATTTTAACAGTTTACAGGTTTTTAAAAAGCTGCTAACTTAAAGTTATACTTATACCCATATTCTAAAACATATTTTAGTATACTGAACCCACAGATACAACAATTATCAACTTTTATGACCAAAGTTATTTAATCAGTAATCACATAGCTTTCCCCTCACCTCTGTTACCCATTCATACCAGATTATTTTTAAGTAAATTCCATGCATCATAGAATTTCATACACACTTATGCCAACATAAATCTCTAAAACATAAGAACTTATTTATAATGCATACCAGATATACTTATCATACATATAAAATAAGAGATTCCATCCTAGCTGGTTTGGGTCAGCAGATAGGGTCCCAGGTTCGATTCTAGTCAAGGACAAACGCCTGGGGTGCGGGCATGATCCCCAGTGGGGGTGTGCAAAAGGCAGCCGATCAGTGAGTCTCTCTCATCATTGATGCTTCTATCTTTCTCTCCCTCTCCCTTCCTCTTTGAAGTCAATAAAAATATATTTTAAAAATAAATAAAAGATTTCATAGCTTTTAATTATATACTTGGCTTATTTGGATTAAATGAAAATAAGCACCAAACATTGAGTTTAGGTATGCTTCTTGTTTCTTACTTTATATTTTTGTGCTACATGCACAAGATTTTGCAAGACAAAAATTATCTTAAAATGCTAAGAATTCCACAAGAATAGGGCTGCTTTATAAAATAGTTTTTAAAAGAAATTTTGTTATTGTAACACAATTAATTCAGAAAAATAAACTAAAGTATAGGTTGATGACTTTTTGAAAATTAAACACATCTTGATCACACATCTTGTGATCAAGAAACACAACATTAGCCCATTCCTAGAAGCACCCTCATAGTTATCTTAGTGATTCTTCTCATCCCCAAATGTAGAATTTCCTCTCTGATTTTTAATGTCATAGATGCGTACCCCTGTATTTTAATTTTAAATTTATCTTCATAGCATCACACTTTGTGTGTCTGGTGTAAGTCACTCAAAACCAGGCTCCTGAGGTTTATGCACACTATGTACACAGTAGTAATTTGATCAGTCTCTCTTCTAAATACTGTTCCATTAAAATGTATTACAATTTATACATTTATGTATTATTCTAGCATTGGTATGCCTTTTAGTTGTTTCCAGGATCTGACTATTATCAATATTCTTACTAAGAAAATACATGGCTCTATCTTTTGCTGCAAATCTATATATATAAAAGCCTAAGCGACCCATACGACCAAATGACCAGAATGACTGAAACGACTGGTCAACCAGTCACTATGACGCACACTGACCACCAGGGGGAAGATGCTCAACATAGGAGCTGCTCCCTGGTGGTCAGTGCCCTCCCACAGCCAACCTCAAACGACCCACCAACCTCCTGGGGTCCCTCCCCCTGGCCGGTCCCTCACCCCTGCCAGCTGGCTAACTTCCCGCAGTCCCTCCCCATGTCCCTCCCCTCAGCTGGTGGGCCCTAATTGGCCTGGCCCTGATTGAGACTGGGTGAGATGGCCCTGATTGTCGGCCAGGCTTAGGGACCCCACCTGTGCACAAATTCATGCACTGGGCCTCTAATATTTCCATAATTATGTTAGCTGTAATTATAGAAATAAAAGTGTTAGATCATAGAGTATTGACTTTTTCAACTTTAATAAATAGTTTTAAACATTTCCCAAAATACTCATACCAATTTTTACTCCTATCATCAGTATATTGAGAATTTCAATTCATTCCCATTCTTGCCAAAAGATGATATTATTAGCTTATCATTATTTTTACTTTTATCCAATCTTAAGAGTCTGTACTGCTACCTCAATTTGGATTTACTTTAAAATTTTCTATGACCAAGATTGAGAAAGTATTCATCTGTTTATTGGCCATTTGGGAATCAGCTAGCATCTTGATATTGCTCAGGTTCCATTTTGGCAAGAATATTTCATTGGTAGAGTCACGTATTTCCACAAGGTGGCACATAACATCTACATATGTCCCTTTAATGATATTGATGGACTTTGATAATCACTGCCTAGATTCATTATTCTATTAGATGTTGGCAAAATAGTGATACTAGTATTTAGAATAATTTATACTTCACTTTTAATTGGAACATTTAAAAAAAACTTAAACTTTCTCTAATCAATTAATTGGTTTTCATGAGTTATTGTTCACATAGGAAATGGAAGTTTAAAAAATATCTTTGTTATTTAGTATTCTTTAAAATAATAAGATGTTAAATTCTTAAGTTCTTGCTGCCTTGGGAGTCCTAAATTACACTTTATTTTAATTTAACCCATGAGACAAAATATACTACCTTTTCTTATCTTCTCCAGCATCTTACCATGAGAACAATTAAAGAATTTTGACATATTTGATATACTTCAAATCACTGACATTTTCATTGATGTTCAAGTATCTTAGCTGAGACATTTCAGGCTAGAATTTAGGTCATTCTTACATGACCCAACTATTCTCTGTTATCTGGATTGCTTTCTACATGACAAATTATCTCAGGTACATCTTATAAAACTCCTGTTTCAAATTTAGGATCAATTACAATCCCTCAAAGTGCCCTCTTTTCTTTTAGTTATAGATTACTTCTGATGGGTAGTGTAAGTCCTCCAAATGTGTTTGTTGTTCCTTTTTTATTTTTCAAGTTGTTATTCCTATTCTAGCTCCTCTGAATTTCTTAAGAGGAGGAAAAACAAAAAGAGGAGGAGGAAGAGAAGGAGGAGGAAGAGGAAGAGGAAGAGGAGGAGAAGGAGGATCAGGAGGAGGAGGGGGAGGAGAAAAAATAGCCTACCATAATTTTGTTTGGTAATATGCTGAATCTAAAAATTAATTTTGAAAGAAATGATATTTGACAATATTGAGTTTTCAAATATAATACATTTTCATCTAAATCTTTAATTTCTCTCTGCAATATCTTATAACTTTCAGTGTGTAACCATGTACCTCTTTGGTAAGAGCTATAACTAACTAATTATACCATATTTTGATGCAAATATCAGCTAGCACTCAAAACTGCCTCCTATTCACTGACCACATTTTCCCCAGTGGTCACCTTCTCTCACATCTGCATTTTTCCATTGACAACTACAATTCCAGAGTACATAGCCAAGATGAAAAAGATTTATTTCTACTGGTTCTCAAAGGTAAATATTATATTTCACACTATGAAAATTGTTAACTACTTATCTATAGTAATGGTGAATTAAAAAAGTACCCGTGCAAAGGGAAAAGATACATTTAGTTCATCTGTGATTTACTTGCCTTGCTTGTGTGAGGAGTTAGAAAATGAGATAGTTCATTAAGATAGGTCTGAGTCCATTTCAGCTCTAATATTCTCTAATTTAAAGTAAACCCTGACCTTGTTATTTCAAGTATTCTCTTCTCTCTGATACTGACCCTGATTAATAAGCTGACCATTCCATGCTGAGCCATGAGGGTGTAGCTAAATCTCTTTTGAATGATCAGAAACTCACTCTGATTAGTTTAAGGAAAAAGTGGGCGAGGGGACAGAATTCACTGTCAGCAGATTAGCTTATCCACATGAAACCCAATGGCAGAGAACAGAGTTAAGTCTCACTAGTAATAGGAATCAGGAAGTCTTTAATGAGACTGCTATCTTTTAAATCTGGGCCACAAGGTCTCTTTGCCTTGCATTTCAACACAGAGGTGCTTCATTCTTCTCCTTTGACGTATGGGTCATTTTGGATTTTAGCATGTTCACAATGAGTCATCCCGGCCAAGCTTTGGCACACCAATTTAAGTGCATAACAGAGACTAATTAAAATTGCTCTGTCGCAGTCCCAAATTCATGGAAAGATATTTAGGACTGGTCTAACTTCAACCAAATGCCTGCACAAATCAACTGTGACAGGGGACAAATCTCATAGCAAAGACCAACTACCAGAGTGCACACCTATTTATTAATAGGCAGAAGATTTTTATTAAAAGTTTGGAAGGTGTGGACTGAGAAAACATTTTAAAATGTGTCAAATGCAAACATAAATTATGAGACTATTTCAAAATATATAGAGAATAGATTGTTAAAATCGATATATATTCTATTCAGACAATATAAACTTTTTCAGTGTTAGAGAAAACTCAATGTGTTGTGATACTGGGTTTCTATGGAAACAACAATTATTTTCTATGTCATTTTCTCTATTTGAACAATTAATTTTGTGTCCATATTCTGTTCATCTACAGAAAAAAATACTTCCAATAGGAAATCATTTCATGTAGTCATAGTCATGTGCACTGGACAGTTTTAAAACCTTAATATCACTAATTAAATGTCTTTCTGACATATAGCCAGAGGCAAGGCTCTCATAATGGTACTAACGACCTGTGAAATCTAAGCAGCTCACAAGTTCTAAGAGCATGAATTGGGAGCATGGAACCATAAAATAAAGATTCAGCTTTTTTTTTTTTTTTTTTTAACATTTAGTGCATACTGTAGCCAAATTGAAATATAATAGTTGCAAAATAAATTTCTGTATGGAAAACTTAAGCTTAGTGTGAAATTAAATTTAACAAAATGGATGAAATATGAATTCATTAAAATAAATGTGGAAAATAGAAATGCCAATAAACACTTAAGTTCATGCTATTAAAACAATGAAAATGGAGAAGAAATAAGGAATCCCCAAGAAAAAGTTAAAGCTATTATATCTAACTTACTATTATAATACTTTATACATATCAACCATTTGGATAGTTGTATGAGATTATATTACCATTGATATATCATATATATATATATTATATATATATATAATATTATAGATTCTAGATTAAATTCAAATTAAAGTCAAGCAATTGTTTGATTCTTACTCTTCAGTAAATAGAATAATCAATATATTAATTATATAGAAGTAGCAATGGGGAAAATAGAATTTTTTAAAAAAATCCTTTTTGAAGTTGACAGAAATGATGATGAAAATATTTTTCATAAAGAGGCCTGGGCTACATACATTCTCATTTTCTATCTTCTGTACATAAAACATTTGGAAACCTCAGTGAGTTAGAAATAAAGAGCATACTCTGATAACAAAAGTATATAAAGCATATGACAATCTCATGAGAAAATGAAAGCAACCTGTGAAAATGAAAGCTACTTGTGGAAATAGAAAGCTACTTGTGAAAATGAAAGCTACTTGTGAAAATGAAAGCTACTTGTGGAAATAGAATGATAGAATATGTATTCAAATTAGTGATATCTCTCATTGCTATAGTTTTCTTTAGTTTTCTAAGCATGGCCACAAATGCAATCTGAATTGTCAATTGAAAAAAAAAAAAAAGAAGTAAAGGGAGACCAATAAACTGGGGTCAGGGTTGTCACATTGTTAAGGCTGAGATCAGAATTTATAATCTGATGGTTATCCTCTACATAAAACTGAAAATAATTTCACCAGGATTTCTAATTCCTCTAATACCCATTTTTTTGAGATCATGGTAATTTTGTGAAAATAGATACAAATATATTGCTTGAAATGGCAATCATTTGATGACAGGTTACTGTTATTTCATTCTTTATCATTACTATTTTAATTGGCAAATTAATGAGTATTTTTAATTGAGAATTACCTTACTTTCTCAAACTTAACAGCTTAATATGAAGGGTAAGCTACAAATATTTCCATTTTATTTCTATCACTCTTCAGAATAAGAGAAATTCTTGACAATTGAGTCAATATTATTGGAGGGTCAACTCATTTATGCGTGTTAATGAATTGGGTTTCTCAGCTAAGTTAATAGTATTTTAGGAAAATATCTAACAATCATAGACAGAGAGACACACACAAACATATGCACAGACTGAGTAATGACAAAAGACAGTGGCATAATTGCATAGAGGCCCATCTTCCCTTATATCCTACTTTGTGTTGCAAGGCAGGGCATTTTCATAGCCTACCCTTCTCCCTGGAAATGGATGTAACTGAGGTAATTGATGCTTCATGACTGTGCTATGTTCCTTTCAATGGAACAGAATGGAAAATGGGAGTTGACCTATTTTCTAAGAATCTCAGTTGAAGGCTCAAAGTCAGAGATGATCAATGATATGTGTTCCATATTCTAAAATGAAATCTAGTCACTTACTCCTTGGGAGAATTAATAACAGCCCTCTAATGTTTTCATAGAAACTGGTACCTAGCTGATGAAGTCTGAAGGTAGAGGCTGACTGGAATATGCCTAAATGGCAGAAACTGGAAAGAGGACAAGAGGACCAGCTTCTTTCTGAAGTAATGGGCAAGGCTGCATAAGTTTCAATGCTTCAGTTCTATGCCATCAAAATTAACTGAGTTTCAGGTGTCATGGAAAGATATTTCTCCAGAGAACTATGTTCTGAATAAGGAGATTCAGCAGTGGGAGGGAGAGCACCACTGCATCAAAGCTAAAGAAGCATGGCAAAAGTCAGTTAGAGAAGACACTGCCTGTGTTAGAAAGGTTAGAAGGTCCAGGGAGATATTTATTGTCTCTGAAAGACCATGTATGTGCTCCTCAAAAAAGCTAGCTATTGAAAAAATGTATTTGACTCAGCCAAGCGAGAACTACAAATGTTTAAAAGCTAACTTGAAAGACCATGGTCCTGGTTCTGAAACCTCTACACTCGACTCAGTCCTGGAACAGCTAAATCAACAGATGAGGGTTATGTCTGGAGATGGTGTTGGTGAGTGAAATAATAGACTATACCATCCACTTCCCTTCAGCTCTCAATGAGCCTCTGATTAGGCATGAGATCTTTGACTGGGAGTCCTACGAGAGGGTGGGGGGTAAAGAAAGAGAGGAAGCTAACATTTTGAATTTAATGAGAGATTCAAATTTAACATTAAATTGGGTAGAACACTTTAATATGTAAAAATATGACTGCTTTTTAAGAATATTCTCATGATAAGCTCTCTCAATGGCTTCCATCATCTCAAGGCCCAATAATTAGAGTTTTAATAATCATTGGCTCATCTGTATTTTCTTGTTTAGGAAAATAAAATTCAGTAACACTATTGTGGTCATGAGTGCTATTCAGCAAATATTTTGGCCAAACATGTATCACACTGAGCATAAAATTTAATGGAATGATTATGATTCATTACATTGATTCACCACTTCTTCAGTACTCAAGGGTAAGTGTGTTGAGATGATGCCTAGGTATCTCTGTCTCTCCCTGTCATTTTCCATGAAAACATAACTAGATTTCACAGTAAAGCATAATTCTAACAGCAACCCTTAAAACAACATTGGTCCCTTTCTTCCTCTCAGGTTTCAAAGTTAACTCTAATTTTCTTGAATTAGCCTTACTTTGTTATTTTCAAAATTCACTATAATATACTCTTCCTCTTTCCTCTTATTTGTTATGTGACAATTTTCTATTCTCAATATTCCTGACTCTCTCATCAAGATAACTCTGAAACCACACACTCTGATTAAAATAAATAAATAAAATTTTATGTATGGGTACTTTGCTTCTAAGAAGTATTTTGCACTCAAAATTGTTTCATTACTTATTTAAATGAGACAGTGTCGTAAAAATAAAAACTTTAATATAATATTTAATAAAGAATATAAAAAGAAATGACATTCTTTATCATGATTATGGATTTAGTTTCTATAAAAGCTGCTTAAAAGTTTAAAAGGCTCTTTTTAGAGATATTAAGTTATTTCAAATATATATAGATATGTATGTATACACACATCCATATATACACATTCATTTATTCTTATATTACCTACTAGAGGCCCAGTGCACGAAATTCGTGCACGGAGGGGGGTTGTCCCTCAGCCCAGCCTGTACCCTCTCCAATCTGGGACCCCTCAAGGGATGTCTGACTGCCTGTTTAGGCCCGATCCCTGAGATCGGGCCTAAACGGGCAGTTGGACATCCCTCTCACAATCCAGGACTGCTGGCTCCAAACTGCTTGCCTGCCTGCCTTCCTGATTGGCCCTAACCGCTTCTGCCTGCCAGCCTGATCACCCCCTAACCACTCTGCTGCCAGCATGTTTGCCCCCAACTTCCCTCCTCTGCCGGCCTGGTCACCCCTAACTGCCCTCTCCTACAGGGTTGATCACCTCCAACTGCCCTTCCTTGCAGGCCTGGTCCTTCTCAACTGCCTTCCCTTGCAGGCCGGGTGCCTCCCAACTGCCCTCTCCTGCTGGCCATCTTGTGTCCACATGGGGGCAGGATCTTTGACCACATGGGGGCAGCTATATTGTGTGTTGCAGTGATGATCAATCTGCATATTACTCTTTTATTAGATAGGATAGAGGCCTGGTACAGGGGTGGGGGCCAGCTGGTTTGCCCTGAAGGGTGTCCCTGATCAGGGTAGGGTTCCCTTGGGGCCTGTGGTGGTTTGCAGGCCGGCCAAGCCCCCTGGCAATGCAAGCAGAGGCCCTGGTACCTGGAATTTATTTTCCTTCTACAATTGAAACTTTGTAGCCTGGAGCAGGGCCAAGCATGGGGCTCCCTCTGAGGCCGGCAACCATTTGTGTTGGGGTTATAATTGAAACTTTGTTGCCTTAAGCGGGTGGGCCCGGCCACGGTGTGCAGAAAGCTTTGCTTCCCCTGTTGCCGGCAGCAACCCTGGCCTGCCCTCTCAAGCTCCATTCTACCGCCATTTGTTTGAATTTGTTTACCTTCTATAATTGAAACTTTGTAGCTTGAGTGGAGGCTTAGGCCTGCAATGGCTGGCAGAAAGCTTGGCTTCCTCTGTTACCTAGGGAACCTTGCTCTCTGTGGCTGTAGCCATCTTGGTTTGGGTTAATTTGCATACTTGCTCTGATTGGGTGGTGGGCGTGGCTTGTGGGCGTGGCTTGTGGTGTGTCGGAGGTATGGTCAATTTGCATATTTGTCTATTATTAGATTAGATGTGTATTATTGGAGAAATGAAATTAAACACAAATCTTCTACCAATCTAGAAATCTCTCCACAAAAGTATAAGATAAATAAAACTATTTTATTACAGAATTAGAATTAAGCCATAATGTAATGCATATCACAAGCAATCTGTTAAGATATTAAGACACAAATAATTCCTACCCTTTATATAGCCATTCAGATACAACTCAACATACATGTTCTCCAGATAAACCATAACCAGTTCTCAAGTAAGAAGATTTGACAACATCATTTGCCACACATATTTCATCCTAGATTCATTGGGATGATCATCTGTGTTTGTTAATTGGCTTTATCCAAAATAAAAATAAACTCCTCACGTTTTTATGGCAGGAGGTAGTTTTGGAGCTAGAGGGCTTACTGAAGCTAGGCTTCTATTCTCCCATCCTAAATAACGAAAGCATAGTATGCAAATTGTCCCCTCAACAGGAGTTCTTCTGGGAGTTCCATGCAGGGTAGGGCTGGCCTGGGGAAGGGAGGGAGGCCCTAGCCCTCGGTGCCAGCGGGCGGGGGTGGGGGGTGGAAGGGTTAGGGAAGCCCTGGCCAGTGGCTGCAGCAGGCAGCTGTGGGAAGGGAGGGAGTACCGGCCAGCAGCCAGCAGCCACTAGGGACCCTACCAGTGCACAGATTTCATGCACTGGGCCTCTAGTAAAATATAAAAAACAAAGTCTAACATTAAACTCAGACAAAAGTGGAAAGGGATGTTTTCATCCTGAGTAGAACACAGTTAGGTAAACACTGAATAGGAGAATAAATATGTTGGCTTTTCTTTGACCTTTGCATTAGGAGTTCATCAGGACTCCCTTTTTTAATCAATTAGGACTGCAACTTATCAATGAGGATAAATTAAAGTTAAAAATAGGTATTAAAGTTAAAACCAGTAAAATTATTCACAGTAGAATTATTCAAATGGGAATTTATTATTCATGGAGTCTGTATTTGTGAGTTTGCCTACTCATTAAATATATTTATAATTCCAAAATCAGTACTCCCAGTGTTTTCATGGTGCTTCGCAGATTTGTGAAGAATAGCAAAAATTTTGAGTCACTTGAAACATACCATCCCAGCTTAGGTTCAACAGGCAGGGAGTGCTCTGACACAAGTTTCAGCCCACATACCATAAACCAGGGGATTCTGTGGACTACTTAGTGCCACTTTTTTTTTTTTTCTTGCATTTTGGTGCTTTTTGTTGGTGATTTCACTGTTTAAAATGGTCCCCTGGTATAGTGATGAAGGGCTCTCTGGTGGTTCCAGTCATGGGAAGACTTCTGTGCTTTTTGGAAAAAGTACATGGTTAGGTTAGCTTCATTCAGTCCTGTCTTATAGTGATACTGGCTATGAGTTCAATGTTAATGAATAAATTATACATATTCAGGGAAAGAAAGATGAAATTCACTGGTCTGTACATATAACCATCTCATGAATTTACAAATTTGGTTGTTTCTCTATAACTTCATCTAGGCTCAATATATCTTACAAAAGAACAGAATAAACTCAACATAATTAACCAGAGTTTATTACATAGATTCATCCCAGAATGCAGGCCTCTGGGACAAAAATTTGTACAGTGAAACAATTACTTACTGACTAGGGCTCTGATAGGCTTTATGAATTAATACAGTATTCAGGGACTAGCTTAGAACTAAAAAAAAAAAAAAAAAGCTTGCAAATTATCTGATGATTATATTGACAATGTCAACTATGCTGAGTGATATGCTTCATTTTCTAATCAGGCATTAGGTGCTTAGTTACTGACATAGAATATATACTGACAAGGTACTTAATATATTGATTAGTACTATTATTCCTATTATTCTCCTACTGCTAGTGATTATTATTTATGTATTATCCTAATAGTTCTCACTAGGCTGTAACAATTATATTGCATTCATAAGTTCATGAAGGTCTACAGTGGAGGAATTTAAACTCCATGAAAAGAAGGTCCTTATTTGTTAACAGGTAAAATACAGGAAAATAAAACAGAAAAGGCTGTCATTCAAACACAGACTAAATGTGGAAAATGAAGTAAATTAGATAAGCGAGACACACATATAGGATTTGGTGTATATGTATGTATAAAAGTTTATTTTTATGTGTATGTCTATATATGTGATACCTAGCTTTTACTGTGCAATAAGTATAGTTAGTAAAGTAAGGGAACGAGGCTAAAAGTGGATCCATAAAGGATGAATTCACAGGAATAAGTTGCTGTTTTCAGAAGAAAGATGTAATCCTTTACATACTTCTAAATTGTGCAAAAACCAGGAATTTGTTTGTCTTTATATTTTGAATTACTATATATCGATCATAAAAAAACAGTAATTATGAATCTACATATCAAAGATGACCAATTATCTGACAGAAAAATGTTTGTATCCAGTTCATACTTTTGGAGTATGAGAACTTCCTACTTCTACTGAAGTACAAGGCCAAGTAAAATCAATCATACTACTTAAAAAGTTTTTCAGCCCTAACCGGTTTGGCTCAGTGGATAGAGTGTCGGCCTGCGGACTTAAGGGTTCCAGGTTAGATTCTGGTCAAGGGCATGTACCTTGGTTGTGGGCACATCCCCAGTAGAAGGTGTGCAGGAGGCAGCTGATTGATGTTTCTCTCTCATTGATGTTTCTAATTGTCTCTTCCTCTCTGTAAAAAACAAATAAAATATATTTTAAAAATATAAAAAGTTTTTAAAATATAATGCATAGTATTTGAAATTAAACACTGCATTAGGCAATATTTTTACCTAATCAAATACAATAATAGCTTTTACTTTTGGGGACTTTAAATTTACATCACAAATTGGTTATCTGCAGTTGGTACTATGTAAAAATCACTATATTTAAAATATTTAAACTGAGACATTGCCTATTCCATATTAGTTTTCTGGAAACTTCATATTTCTGAAATCTAGATTTCAGCCAATCGGTCATCCATTCATTTAAAATATTTACTAGAAACTATTATGGACCAGGCTATGAACTAGTAATATCACCATGTTCAATACACTGGTAATAAAACAACTAATATTATGTATTTCTTGTTTTCAAGGAACACATAGTTTATTGGAGATGACAGACAAGTAAACAATCAAGTAAATATCAAGGTATGGAGTGGCTTTGGTAGAGTATGTGCAATGTGTTATGAGAGTTCTTATGCAGGGATTAACCCAACTTTGGAAACTCAGCGAAGTATTCCAAAATTTATTATCTAAAGGAATCTTTTACACAGCAAAATGACCATTCACTAATTTACATTAAAAAATAGCTGTCAGAGGACTGGATGACTAAGTGATCTTCTCACACCCTTCCTGCAGATTTATCTGCAGTATGTTGAATGAATATGGAATCAAAACAATGTAGTTAGATAATTCAAATACACCAAACAAAGGCAATGAGAGTTGGATATACACACTTTTTCATTAGCAGTGCTCTGTCTGTAAATTGTACCAGGAGAATACATATCCATTGACTGTATCACTTGACATCCATCTAGACCTTAAATATGCCAATAAAAGTTAATGCTAATTGATTAAAACCTGCAATTTATCAGGATAATCTTGGATGAAAACTGCTCATTTTACCTTTGAGGTTTTCCAGTTTCTATAGTTTAAGGTAGATCAACTCCTGACTCTGATAATGTCAAAGTGTTTTGAAAGTAAACAAGATCTTATTTTATAAACTTTATATACTTTGCAATAGGGTAAATATCAAATTAGAAGCATGATATCAGAGTTACACAATTTAAACTCTGTTGCAGACTTTAGACAAATATCTTAATTCTTTTGCCCTTTATTTTCCTAATTAAAAGTAATAAAATTTTATTTTTTCCAAACTTGGCTTTAATAAAATTCAATTCTATGCTTATTGTAAATGGTTTATAAAAATCAAGAACTGATTCTACTATCCCAAAACCTGCTGTAAAATCTTCACTATGAGAGTGAAGTGAGTTTTGTTTGCTAACTCAACTGCATATTATGACATATTAATTTAAAAGAGGGCTTCTGTTTTTTAGTGCAGCCTTTAAGAAGCTTGTAAAGTCACCATTCCATCCTAGCAATAAAAAGCTTAAAAAGCTGTGTGTGTGGAGGAGGGAAGGGGGTTTGGGGGGGGGGGGGGGGGGGGAACAAAGAAAAAAAAAAAATAGACCTGCTATTCTCCTGAGCATTTTCTCAATTTGTTGAGAGCTGGCTTCCAGGAATGTTCTCAGTTTGGCTCAAATAAACTCTTACAAAATTTTCTGTAGGTTTGGCATTTTCACCTAGACACCAGGCCTACCCTAATACCAACACCAGATATTACCTTAATAATATCTGGTGTTGGTATTAAGTGACCAATAATAAGTGACCATTATGACCGAATGACCGGAACGACCGGTCAACTAGTCGCTATGACGTGCACTGACCACCACGGGGCAGACGCTCAATGCAGGAGCTGCCCCCTGGTGGTCGGTGTGCTCCCACAGCCAACCTCCCACGGCCGGCTGGTGGCATCAGCTTCCGGCATCCGTTCCTTCTGCGCCTAGCCCGCCGACTGTTGCCTCCTCTCCCGACACCACTGGGGTCTTCTGGCCCTGCACTCATACGGGGAACCGAGGGGGGGGGGGGCAAGGGCCGGTTCCCTCCACCTGGCCGGCGGCCAACCTCCTCCCAATTCCTCCCCCATGCCGGCAGGCCCTGATTGGCCTGCCGCCTGCCTGCCACAGTGGCAGTGCAGAGGCAAGGGAAGAAGGAGGGAGGAAGGCGGGGAACCATGTGGTGGCAGGGTGCTGGAGTTGGTGCCGGTGTCCAGCATCCGTTCCTTCTGCGCCTGGCACAGCGACCGTTGCCTCCTCTCCCGACTGCACCAGAGCCTCGGGCCCCGGGATGGGATGGGGAACCAGAGGTGGGTGGTGGCAGATGTGGCCCCTTTCCCAGGGGGGCCGAGGATCAGCTCCCTCCTTGAAGCTGGCAGCCAACCTCCTGTGCTCCTGTCCCTCCCCCTGGCTGGCAGGCCCCAATCAGCCCCGCCCTGATTGGTCCTAATCGCTGGCCAGGCCTAAGGACCCCATCCATGCACAAATTTGTGCACCGGGCCTCTAGTCTCTCATAAACATAAATGCAAAAATCCTCATCAAAATGTTAACAAATCAAATTTTACCATGTATAAAAATAATTACACACCAGAATCAAGTGGGACTTATTCCAATAATGAAAGGGTGGTTCAATATTCAAAAATCAAATATTGTAATACATCAAACAGCAGGTAAAAGAAGAAAAAAAAAAATCACATAATCATATCAACAAATGCAAAACCTCTTTTGACAAAATCCAATACCTATTCCTAACAGTAAATTAGGAAAAGAGGAAAGCTTCCCCAATTAAATAAATAATATCTACAAAAACCTACAGTTAATATCATACTTAATAGTGAGATCAGGAACAAAGCAAGGATATCTCCTTGCACCCATGCTTTTCAACATCATTCTGGAAGTTCTAGCTAATGAAATAAGATAAGAAAAGGAAATAGAGGTATACAGATCAAGAAAAAGAAAATAAAGTTGTCTGCTTGCAGACAATCTATTGTAATAAATCGGACAGAATAAACAAACAAAAAAACTCGTGGAACTAATAAGTGATTATAGCATGGTTGCAGGATACAAGCTAATACTCAAAGACAATTGCTTTCTGAAGGACAGAGAAAATGGTGGCCGAATAGGCAGTAGTGTAATGCACCTCCTCCTAGGGCCAGGCCAGAAAACAACTAAATCAGAGAACATTCACCCTGAATTAACAAATCAGACACAGCTAAGGAGACAATCCTATATAATAAAAGGCTAATATGCAAATCAACTGAACAGTGGAATGACTGGTCGACATGATGCACACTGACCACCAGGGGCAGACACTCAACGCAGGAGCTGCCCCCTGGTGGTCAGTGCACTCCCACAGGGGGAGCGTTGCTCAGCCAGAAGCAGGGCTCACAGCTGGCAAGCGCAGCAGCAGTGGTGGGAGCCTCTCCCACCTCCACAGCAGCGCTAAGGATGTCCCCGGGGAAGCAGGCCTAAGCCGTCAGTTAGACATCCCGAGAGCTCCCAGACTGCCAGAGGGTGCAGGCTGGGCTGAGAGACCTCCCCTCCCCAAGTGCACGAATTTCATGCACTGGGCCACTAGTTTTCAATAAGAAAGGGCAGAAGATGCCTAGAGAACATTGCTTGCCAGCCATAACCTACCTGTGTGAAACCACCACCGTGCCCCAACAGTCAATGGCGCAGTACCTCCTGGCAGACTCCCAGACGCCTGCAGGGAGCGTGGGCCGCCAGAGTAAGCTCCGTACCAGTCCTCCTCACCAGCCCACTGGGACCCAGTATCCTAGGATCCAGGCTCCAAGACCCCACAGTGTGCAAGCCAGGGGGAACCCTGTGCCCCACCTGGCCCCAGACCCCAGAACTGTGCCGCTAGCCTGACCCAAAGCCACCTGGCACCTATTCCACCCCGAGCACCAGGACCTGCTGCCGGGGAAATCTGGAGCAACCCCACGCACCCCTCACTCTGGGCAACAGGGGAGTGTGGACTGAGCGACCCCAGGGTAACCCGATCCCGCTCCACACTGAGGAGGGGCGAACTGGAGCAACCCAGTGCGCATCTCACTCCGGGCTGAAAGAAAGCGGGGACTGCACAGCAGTAAAGTGAATCCAAATGTAAACTATAGCCCTTGGGTAATAATGATTTGTCAATGTAGACTGATCAGTTGTAACAAACATACCACTCTAGTCGGGGAATTTGATAATGGGTTGCTACCCATCAGTAGGGTCAGAGGTATTTGGGAAATCTCTGTACCTTCCTCTCAATTTTGTTATGAACCCAAAACAGCTCTAAAAAAATAGTTTATTCCAGATAAAATTGAAATAAAATTTTTTATATTCAATACATGATTTTGAGAATATTTTTAAGATAACTAATGAATAAAGGTAATTTACCTTTTAATTATTAGTAAGAATGACAATAGATTTTCCCTTCTTTCTATTTTGAACATAATTTATTTCTTTTTCAATATAAATATATGCTATATTTTATATTTTAATGCTATCTTCTTATTATTTTAGAAATGAGAACCATAATTACACATGGTAGCACATGTTTGTATTAGAACTTCTAAATGTCAAGGCTAATCATGACACAGGAGTTGAGCATAAAGGATTTGTACACAATGAGTATTAAATGTTTGTTTTCCTTTCCTGAGCAAAGAAAACTTAAAAGTTCTTCATTTGCTTTGTAGAAGCAGTTGGTGATTGTGCCTTCATGCCAGAATACCATGATAGTGATAAATTGTGTTGATGCCTTAGGGTGATACCTAACTAAATTAGCTGATAAAGCTAAACTGTGCTCATTTTCCATTTTTTATAGTGTGTAGTATAGTGATGGCTGTTCAGACACCATTCAATTGCCTTTGCTTACATTGTGATTTAATTGTTTGTAAGAAAGTAATGAAAATTTAGAAATGTATAACCAAAAGGGAGAAATGTGCTTTCACTACAGATACAAAGAATAAGATATGCTAACTGGAGTCCAGGGAGCCTTAGGAACATTAAAGCAATTTCACTTAAAAGCTTCTTCTTCTTTAAATTTTATTTTATTATAATTGCTAAGAGAAACAACCTTTTGTCAGGAGAATATAAAAACTGATACTTGTGATGAAGTATTATGAAATTATAAAGCTTGGAGGTTGGAAGTATGCAAAAACATACTGATAATGATTTCATTAAATTATCTCTCAGACTATTTCCTTCTTTGTATCCTTTCTTTTTAGGCTGCTTCAAGGTAAATAATTAAGGTTATTATATTATTACCATTATTATGGTTCAGCATGTGCTTTTATAAAAAAGTAATTATAATTAAGGGAAATAAATTATCCCCTTGAGATTTGTATTTATTTACTATATTATAGGAACAGAAAAAGAGAAATAAACTGGAGGGGATAAAGGAATAACTCAAATAGAAACCTCAGCATATAACTAACCATTAGGCAGAGAAAATTAAAAGCTTCACATTCTTTAAAAATTATTAAATTACACAGAATCCATGCCAATGAGGAAAGTATCTTTATCTGTACATTTATGAGCACAACAGGCACAAAAAGTTAGTTGAAGAGGTAGAACGCTAAAGAACTGGTACCCACATACCATTAAGCGATATTTCAGGACAAAGTGCACAATATAAAATCCTCTTAAATTCGAAGGAACCATTAGAATGTGATCTCTGTTCATCTGATACCTGAACTATGCTTATTGCTTGCTGCTACATTTAAAGGAGTATTTTTTGTTTTGTTTGTTTTGATACCATGAAGGGCAGTTGTGCTCACAGATTTGAGCACTGGGGACTTCGCTATCGTTTAATTTCCCATTTACTTGGTTAGAAATTTAAAGTCTAGATGCACATTTATTCTAGGATATTATGACCCGAAAATTGAAGAATCATTTTTTATATTGTCTTTGGTAAGTGTTTCGGATCCCCAGTGGCTCAAGGTAGGCTTTTTAATAAAGTCTGCAACACAATTTGTAGTATTCACATTTGTTCAATAGTCTTAATGGAGCAGGTGAGAAATGAGCCCTTTGGCTGAGGAAGCTGGGTGCTCACTTACAAGATCACGTGACTTCCCCTGTGGGAGAAATCACAGGCATGTCAAACTCACAGCCCACAGGGTGCATGCGACCCACAAGAAATATTTTTGCAGCCAGCCAATATAACTGGCTGTAACGGTATATAAGAAACATTTTAATAAAAATTTCGTAACTTAATTTTTACAATATCTTGTTATACAGAATTATTAATAACAAACTACAACATTCGCTAATGACTGATTATCATAATCGTGTTGCATGGATTTCCCTTATGCACAGGCACATCATTTCTCTCCACTAATACTAGCAGCGAATATTTTAGCAGCCAATGCCACGTCATTAGTCTTGGACTGACTTGTTTGGTGTGTGCAACAGGAAATATTTCACTTTCAGAGAACAAGAAAAATAGTTTTATTTGCGTTATGCTTATTAATTTGTGCAGTTATTCAGTATCTGGTAAGTTAATGTTCAAGAAAAATATTAATTTTTATTAAAATGTTCTATTATTTTGTTAACAATTACTCATTTATTTCAGCACTTTGTATTCAGCATATCTCTATCAAAATAAACCTACATTTTTATGAAAATTGAAGCTTTTTTTTGTGGCCCACATAAACATAAACCTTATTTGGCCTGTGTTAGCTTTTGAGTTTGACATGCTTGCTGTAAAGGCTCTCTCTCTCTCTCTCTCTCTCTCTCTCTCTCTCTCTTGTTAATCCTTACCCAAATATATTTTTCCATTGATTTTTAGAGAGTACAAGGGAGGGGGAGGGGCAGAGAGAGAGGTCCTTGACTGGTATTGAACCTAGGACCCATCAGTCAGTAGGTCAATGCTCTATCCACTAAACCAAACCAGCCAGGGTTGAAAAGGATCTCTTATGGCCCTAAGCTGTGCTACTTGAGGGAGAGATAATGTGGGTAAAATCAAGCTATTTCTCTTACCCACTCCAATGTGTCCAAACTCACTTTGTGTGTGTGTGTGTGTGTGTGTGTGTGTGTGTGTGTGTGTGTGTGTGTTTGTCCCTACAGGAATCCTGTAGGGAACCCTGAACATCCTCAAAGGCTACTTTGTCCATGGGTAATTGTCTAAAACAGTGTTCTCCACAGGCTCCTGAACCACAGCGGAGAAGGGCTAGAACTCTTTCACAGGCTACTGCTGGCTCCACGGCCAGGACCGTCTGTCTATTACCTGAAGTACAAGTACACGAGACACCTGCTGTCTCCCTTGGTTTATAGAGCTGATCATATAATTTCCTCAAAGGAACTTCTGTCCCTGCATGAATGCTTAATTTTTGTTAAGGAGGAGACAAAATAAGGGTTGTCTTACCTGCCATGATGCGGACATCACCTTCCTTGTTTTTTCCTTACTGTTGAAAATTCATCATCATTGAAACCTATATCCCATTATAATGTGCAAAATTAGCATTCCTTAAACATTTTCCCTAAACACGGTAACAGTAAACTCAATTATCTACTCCTAAATGACAGGGAAGCTCATTGCAATCTGTCAGTTCATAATTTAGAAATTAATTTTGGTTCTACATGGCTAAGAACAATTGGTTGTTATAGTGAACACAATGATTATGTTTGCTAGAAATGTAGCATCACAGTTATCTCTGCTCCTATCAGATTGGGGGAAATGTTTTTGTCACTGTGGTTTCCTACCGCGTTTTTATTTTCTTGGCAATTTGTGAAATGTTCTATTGTTAACCAGCCCATCTGGTTCAAGTCCTTTTCCCCTGCTTTACATGTCCTCTTCACAGATCATTGAGACTGAATAGATTGTTCCTAGTTTATGTGAACACTCACACTGAATTATAGGAAAGGCAGTATCCTCACAAGTTCATTTCATTCAACTCACTCCTGCTACATAGGACTATACATAAACTATCATAGCAACACGTTTTGAATTTTTAAATTTTTTGAGGCACTACAGCTATGTAGTTTTTACATATGAACCTAAGCTGTGTCCTTTACAAGCCTTACAGAAATTATTTTGATCCTTTTACTATTTGTATAACCCTCAACTTTGAATTGGTCCATGTGCCTACAACTGTTTTTGTGTATTTGGTCTCGACATATTTCTATATATATATTTTTTTTTCCTTTCATGTGTATCCCCACAAGTATTCTTCTAATATCTCCTGTATCATACTGTCTTTGATTAAAAACAAAACAAAACAAAAACATATGCCCACAAATATGGATACTCAGTAAGCCATTCAGGTAAGTCAAATGACTCCTTCCCATGATCACTACATAGTCAATGACACATGGTTAACTTTTTATAGGAATAAATAGTTTTATGAAAATGAGAAATGGCATGCATAAAAAGAAAAATAGAAAAACAAGATAATGAACTGGATTATTCTTGAATTTTTAAAAAATCAAGTAAAATAAAAGTAATAGTAACCATAAAGTTAAATTATTTTATTTGTTTAATTATATCACATTTGATTCAAGTTTTAAGCTTCCTTTCCATGCTTACTTATAACTTTATTTTTAAAGTTTAATTCTAATAAATAATTTATATTGTTAATATTGCAAGATTATTTTTTTTTCTTAGAAGGGAGATTTCCATTGGAATCTTAAAAAGTAATTTGCTCTAACCCTTACCAATTTCAAACATATTTTTAGCATTTAAAGAACATATTTTAGGGGATCCTAAAAATAACTGCAAATTTTAAAGTTTCTTCTTATACTATTTTTTTAAAAGGCATAATTGCTAAGTAAAACTATTAAACTCTATGTGCCAGTCACTGTGATGCTAAGATGACAATATATAATTTTTTATCCAGCTTTATTTATTTATAAATAACAAAACTGTAAGGTATGTAAAACATACACCATGATGATTTGACATATGTATGCATTGTGCACTGATGGTTGCCAGAGGGAAAAAGGGTGGGAGACTGGGTGAGAAAGGTGACGGCATTAAGAAGTACAAACTGGCACTGACAAAATAATCATCTCTATATATAAAAGCCTAAGCGACTGTTACAACCGGTGGACTGGAAGGACTTGTCGGCCAATTGCTATGATGCATACTGATCACCAGGGGGCAGACGCTCAATGCAGGAGCTGCCTCTGGTGATCACTCCCAAAGTCAACCTCCCGTGGCCCCTCCCCCTGGCCGGCTGGCCCCATCAGCCCCTGGTGCTAAACCATCGTAGAGACCTGTTTCTGGGTCGGGTTTCCCACATAGCAGAGCAGCTCCCTCACTGTGATCTATTGAAATTCAGCCCTCGACACAAGGGTTTGTCTCACTCCTTTCTCTCCCTTCCCGAGGGGCTGCCCACCTGGTGCAGTATCGGCTCGAGATGAGGGAAGAAGGAGGGGGTGAGGCGGGGATCCGTGCAGTGGCAGGGCACTGACAGTGGCGTCGGTGTCCGTTCCTTCCACACCCGGCCTGGCAACCATCAACCCCTCTCCTGACCAACATTTTAGGAACTGTGTCATCTTATGATTTATGCTGTGATAAGCTATATATATATATATATATATATATATATATATATATATATAAATTTTTGAACAATAAAAATTATATTCATTGACTGTCTCCCATGTCCAGTGAAACTGTTTAATATGTTGATATTTTGGGCAAAATGTTTATGATACAAGTTTTTCTAGTTTTAGAAAAGGTTAACTTTAAAAATAGTTTTTTTACACTGAGAAAAAAAGTTAAATATTAGGCTTATATATCTGGTGACTTTCAGTAATAGATTCTGACTGATATTTAGCAACAATATTCATTTACATAAAAATAATAGAATAAAATAATTCCTAAGGCAAAAATCATTTTACTTGATAGAACAAGCACCCATACTTCAATGTAGTGATTAATGCCCTTAAATATATTTACTATGGAATAAGTATGACTACAGTGTTATGATCCTGTGAATGCAACCCCTAAATTCTACATAGGTAGACATCTTTTGGAATTATTTTGAATAGTCTCTTAAGTAGTAGTGAATACTTTTTTTAAAAAATAAAGCATTAGCCAAAACCGGTTTGGCTCAGTGGATAGAGCGTCGGCCTGCAGACTCAAGGGTCCCGGGTTCGATTCCGGTCAAGGGCATGTATCTTGGTTGCGGGCACATCCCCACCGGGTGTGCAGGAGGCAGCTGATCGATGTTTCTCTCTCGTCGATGTTTCTAACTCTCTATCCCTCTCTCCTCCTCTCTGTAAAAAATCAATAAAATATATTTAAAAAAAATAAAAATAAAATAAAGCATTAAAAAATAAAGTAAACTTCTTTTTAGGTAGGGCAGGTATATGGAAATGACAACAAGGACATAAACTCTCCAAAAAAAAACTTACCCTAAAAGAGTTATATTTAAAAAAAGAAAAAAAAACACAACATAATAAATGAGTAGAATTAAGCAACCATGGAAATAACAAACCATAAACAAACTGGTGGCAAAATATTTGTAAATTCTCCAATTTTTCTGAAGTTACTAAAGGGAAGGAAATGTGTCAATACTATAAATGTACAGCTATAGAAGGATCAGACACATCATGCTGTTTGAAATAACTAATCGAGGTAATTCCAGGTTATATTGTGATAAACTAATCCCCAAATCTCAGCTTTAAAAAGTTAGATTTTTATCTCACTCACACAAAATGGGTTGTAAGTCTAACAGCTACTAGTATCCAGGGCAATACTTGGGGATGCAACACTCAGTCAATACTCAGGCAATTCTCATGTTGTGATTGTGCCAATTTCTCCTGTGTCCTCCACACTTGCTTCCAAAATGGAAGAGACATATGAAGGAGATGCATTTATGCTTTTCTGACTTGGTCCTAAAGTGACATAGCATTTTTGCTCACATTTCACTGAAATAAACAAGGAGCACAGCTCCAAACTAATTGTAAGGGTTGCTGGGATGTCAATTAGCGCATGAATACTCATTGGTTATTAACAGTCTCTATCACAGAGGCTGCTTATCCTATATAATAAAGATGTAATATGCAAATGGTCATTATGCTGTGAAGTGTAATGACCGACCTTGTAACGACCAGATCACTGATCAGCAGGAGGGTGGGGCAGTGAGCTACAAGCAGGCAGCAGAGAGCTACAGGAGGGGGCAGGGCAGTAAGCTATAAAGGAGAAGCAGGGGGCAGAGGGAGCTACAGGAGGGTGAGGCAGCAGGCAGAGAGCTACAGGAGGGCCAGCTACTGGCTACAAGCAGGCAGTGGAGAGCTACAGGAGAGGGCAGGGCAGCAAGCTATGAGGGGGTTGAGGGGTGGAGGAAGTTACAGGAGGGCGACAGGGAGCTACTGGCCAGCTACTGGTTCACGGATTTGTGCTCAGGGCTACTCGTTATATAATAATAGCCAGGGCTACTCGTTATATAACAATAATAATTATTATTATTATGTAGCTTTAAAAAATAACTGGTTGGTTAGTGTGAATTATCCCTTTAGCCGCTGATCAACTCTGCATAAACTTGGGTGGACAACTAAGATGTTCAAGTTTAAGAACTAGAGTCTGGAGTTTCATAAAACTGACTTACTATATGATACTTTTGAAATGTAAATTCATATGCCCAACAGTTCTCTTTCTGACTTGCCTATGAATTCAACAGTATAATAATATGCTGTTTGGAAAATGGTGCTACAGAATCCTCAATATTTATAAATTATTCATATATTTACAAACTTTCTTTCTGAAAACAATTTCATCCATCTGATTTTGACAATACAATTCTCCCTAAAACTTGGCATTATTTATTAGGAAATAATCAACTGGGAACCAAACTTTGTTATCCTTACAGAAAAGTTATTAATTGGTTTCACATATTGTATTAGGGATACAGAAAATATTAAAGAATAATTTTGTGTGGCTTCAAAAGCCTATTGTTATTACAGCTTGCTTATAAAAAATGGCCATATTGTCCTTTGGCCTTCTTTCTATGCTAAATACAGAGGTGTATGATTTTCCATTAGTGAATTTAAAGTCAATAGAAAGCATATGAACTATTCCCATCCATGTTAATGTGAATTATGTTTTTATAGTGACTATAAGCTGGTCTACTTACCATTTTTTGTTTTTAATATTTTTCCTGAAAGCATACATTAAAGTTGATACCAGGCACCAGGCAACTGTGATAAGTGTTTACAATAAAAACAAATGATAAAAATTCCCTACATGTAGGTAAAGAATGGCCTTGTCACTTATATGTAATTATATAAAATATATATTTTCATATCCGTCCAGAGAATAACAATTTGAGTTCAATAAATACAAGCTAGATCTTCCTTTTGAATGTAACAATTTGTTTAAAAACATCCAATAAGCCGAAACCGGTTTGGCTCAGTGGATAGAGCGTCGGTCTGCAGACTGAAAGGTCCCAGGTTCGATTCCGGTCAAGGGCATGTACATTGGTTGCGGGCACATCCCCGGTAGGGGGTGTGCAAGAGGCAGCTGGTCGATGTTTCTCTCTCATCAATGATTCTAGCTCTCTATCCCTCTCCTTTCCTCTCTGTAAAAAATCAACAAAAACAAAAACAAACAAACAAAAAAAAAACAAAAAAAATCCAATAAAATTGTTGTCATAGCTAATATTAAGTGTGTACATACTATGTGCCAGTCACTATACTAAAATGAGTATTAACTCACTTCACATATTAGTATCTTTACATTAGAGATGAAAAAAACTGGGGAGAGATAAAATAATAATCCTATTGCAATGAATATCCTTAATGTATGTATATTTCTATCTGCATGAGTATTTCTCTTAAGCAAGTCTAAGAAACCCTATCATTAGCCACTCCTCAGTGACAGTGAAGCTGGTCTCTCAGACACAGTTCTTCCAGCTTCATTTTAAAACGTCCAAACCCATTTTTATGGCATGTACAATAATTTTATGTGGAAACTAGTGAATGACAGATGAGAGAGGAATAGCTCTGGCAGAACTCAACTTTCTCTTGCCTACTCTGGTGGCCCCTGTTTCACTGCTTAGAGATGAATTTTTTGAAAAATGATCTACATTAATTCTAAGAAAAGACTTTAGTGAATTATCTCTAAAAAAAAGCAAAGAACTCCTTTTTTACTGCAGCGTAGTATTCCATTGTGTAGATGTACCACAGTTTTTTAATCCACTCAAGTTCTTACCATTTGCAACAACATGGATGGAGATGGAGAGCATTATGCTAAATGAAATAAGCCAGGCAGAGAAAGATAAATATCACATGATTTCACTTATTTGTGGAATATAATGAATAACATAAACTGATGAACAAAAACAGATCCAGAGACAGAGAAACATCAATCAGAACATCAAACCTCAGGGAAGATAGGGGAGAGTGGGGGTAAGGGGAGAGATCAATCAAAGGACTTATATGCATGCATATAGGCCTAATCAACGGACACAGACAACAGGGGTGTGGGGGCATGTGGGGGGGGGGGGTAATGGGTGAGTAAGGACTCATATGTAATACCTTAATCAATAAAGAAATTTTAAAAAGTAAAGAAGCAAGTTTTTCTGCTGAAAACAAATATAAAATTATGTTAACAGATAAAAATAAAATAGTGCATATACATTAACTACAGGTATTTCTTTAAGGAGCCACTCAACTTTCAAATATCCAAATTAGTATGGCTTTAGGTGTGGCCAAGAAAATCTAGTCTCCATTTATTTTTTCTCTAAATATTGTTACAAAAATTTACTTAATTTAAATGTATTCACTTTACAGCTTGTACTTTGAGTAATTTAAGATTAAAATTATTACAAAATAGCCTTAAATATTCAAAAATTCCTTGAAGATATATCAATAAAATAAAAGCTATTATCTCATAATAAGGCTAGAAAGCAGTTTATAAAGCAGTTTCTGAAAAAAATAAAAATGTGACTAATAGAGATTGTATATAAAATCTGCCTTTTACAAAATCCATTCTCCTTTTGGTCTGCTATGATATATTTGACTGAAGGCACAAACTCCTGAATATGCTGGATAATGTACAGATGTGAAAAAAAATAGTGTGTTGATCTATTTATTATACTATCACAGCCTAATCATATAAATCTTCAGTTAATATTTTGAAGTCTATCATTTTAATAATGTTTTCACCTGTCCATGAACATCTTTCCCTCTTCCTTTCACTGTGTCCTAACCATACCTGTATTCAAGATGTATAGGCTTTTGATGATTATAAAAGCATTGCTAGAAAAATACTCAAATATTAGATTGGTAACACTATAAATACATGATCAATATATCAAAGTAGCACTCAACAGTGCCCAGTAACACTGCTACATTTTTTGCTCAGTTTAATCCCCCAATATTCACAGCAGTGATTCTCAAAATGTGGTCCACAGACCAGCAACAAATGCATCAATTTTGAACTCATTGCAAATGCAAATTACTGGTTTCAGTCAGATGTATTAAATCACAAATTGTGTGCCTGGAACCCAGCAGTCTGTGTTTTAATCCCATGTTTGCTTTCATTTTATACCCTTTAGTCACTCAGGAAATTTACAGTTTTGAATATCCTTCTTTCTTTTGTATGGTCCACCTCCCCCTGTGCAACTGAATATTTGTTACTGGCTTTTGCACATTTCCTCTTTTCCTATATTAAAAGGGTAATAAATATTGTCTTATTACAAGCAAACTTTTATACTTACTGTCTGTATTTTTTCATCTCTTATTCATTATTCAACCTGATAAAGTCTGTCTTCCATCTTCATCAAAGCACTAAAATTGTTCTTGAATTTCACTCAAAAGGCTCACATCAGTACCAGGGTAATTTTTAGTTTTCTAAACTATCCTGTCATTAGTTGTTTATTCCTTCCTTCTGAAATCATTTTCTTTTAAAATTTCTGGAGACTTTCAGACAATTGAAAGAAAACATCAAGGAACAATTGGACAGGGCAGTCCCAACTTGAATGTGTGAGTTCTTTTAAAATCAGTGGTAATTGAGACTGTGAAAGTGAGATTGCCCAAAGAAGAAATACAAAATGACATAGAAGACTATTAATTTGAATGATAAATATGTGAATCATCTGCATGTTTGTGGTAATTTTAGCTAAGTGTATGATTCCACAGAAATTAAACAAAGATGGGAAGAATTCTAAGGAACCAAAAGTGAAAAAACCCTTAAAGTGAGTGGTAGGGTAGAAGAAAATAAACCTATTATTTTATTTGGTGGGCTCTTTGTCCTAAATTCAGCTGCTCAATTTTGGAACCTAGGCACTTCAAAATCAAGTGACAAAAAGCAAATTTATAATTCATCCTTCCAAATTTAGCTCTTTTCTAGTTTTATTCCTCTATCTTAGAGAATGGCACTATTCATTCCCTTCTAGAAGCCAGAGATATAGGTGTCAATAATTTAACTGGCTGTCCAAAGCTCCTTAGAAACGATTCATTACTAACATCTGGACTATATGACTGGTATATTCCTCAAATCTATCCCTTCTCCATATCTGCTGTCCACAATCTGATGCAAACTATTGCTAACACTTATGTGGCTAACAGACAAGGCATTCAGTCTGGTTTCCTTATAAGGACTCTCCAATTATTTCTCCAGAATGCAACAGGTCAACATCTTTTAAGAACATGTCTACCATATTATCTATCTCATGGCCACTGGATTGGGAAGACCTGCGAAGGAATCTTTAAGAAGTATTCTCTACAGCTAGGAAAGATACTGAAGCAGAGAAGATCTCTGGATGTGATTGTGTGCTCACTGTAACTGCTTTATCTACACTAATAAAAGAGAAACATGCAAATTGACCATCCCTCCACTACGCCCACCAGCCAATCAGGAGTCAGTATGCAAATTAACCCAACAAAGATGGTGGCAGCCATGGAGCTGGAGTGAGCAGGAAGCTTGGGTTGCCCCTGGCAATGGAGGAAGCCAAGCTTCCAGCCCACCCTGGCCTCCGTTCAAGGAGGTCGCGGGGGGGCATGGCCAGCTTGAAAATGGCCCTCAGCCACTTACCAAGGCTGGCCAGGCACCCCAGTGGGGATCCCCAACCTGAAGGGGGTGTGGCCAGTCTGAAAACAGCCCTTAGCCCCTTATCCAAGCTGGACACAACCCCATGGAGTAAGAGTCCCTTGCTGGGGGGCACAGCCAGCCTGCAAACAGCCATCAGCCCCTCACCCAGGCTGCGCCATGCCACAAGGGAACCCCCACCCTGATCCGGGACACCCTTCAGGGCAAACCACCCGGCTCGCACCCATGCACCAGGCCTCTATCTATACTAATAAAAGGGTAATATGCTAATTAGACTAGGAGACCTTTCAGGAGACCTTCTGGACAAAAATACATGGTGGTGGGGCTGAGGTAGAGGTGGTTAGAGGCCAAGAGGGGAGGGCAGTAGTGGTTGATCAGGCCAGGATGGGATGGCAGTTGTGGGTGATCAGGCCAGTGGTGGGGGGGAGGGGGGCATTGGGGTTGAGCAGACCAGCAAGGGGGCCAGTTGAGGGCAAGCAGGCCATCAGTGGGAGTCAGTTGGGAGTGATCAGGCCAGCAGGGGGGGCAGTTGGGGGTGATCAGGCTGGCAAGCAGAGTGGTTAAGGGCAATCAGGCAGGCAGGCATGTGAGTGGTTAGGAGCCAGCAATCCCAGATTGTGAGAGGGATGTCTGACTGCTGGTTTAGGCCTGATCCCTGTAAACCAGCAGTAGGACATCCTTTGAGGGGTCCCAGATTGGAGAGGATGCAGGCCAGGCTGAGGGACACCACCACCCCCCCCCATGCACGAATTTCATGTACCGGGCCTCTATTATGTTATATAAAGGAATTTTGTACATGTGGATTCTATATTATCTCTCTCTCCATACAGTGCCATTATAATCATATTCTTTAATTTCATTTTTATTATATATTTCTAAGTATCTGATTTTAAAAAAAACTATTTTCTCAAAACGTCTTCTTATGACATTGATTTTTGAAAACATATTCTTAATTCTAGAACTAAATTTATTTTATATAATACGATAAATTTGTTCTTGTTAAAGCAAATTTGAATTGGGATTTTCTATTACTTAGAGCCAAGAGCATTCCAATATCTTATCTTTCTTTAAATGTATTTTTATTGATTGATTGAGGGAGAGAGAGAGAGAGAGAGAGAGAGAGAAAGAGAGAGAGAGAGAGACATCAATGACAGAGAAACATTGATTGGCTGCCTCCTGCACACCCCCACCAGGAATCAGGGATCAGGAATATGGTTTGAATATTCTTTGATATTTTGCATATTAACCTTGGCCCAGAATATGAATATGTTTTGATATAGTTTATGATTCCCACTTATTTTTAAAGATGTGTTTCAGATATCTCCTTATACTCATGTGATGCTTCACCCAATTCTCAGACAGATTTCACTCCTTTTATTGTGATTCAGCTGCAAATATTCTGTATTTCTTTATTCACAGTCAATGTTTTCTGTTTTCATTTCTAGGATATTTATTTTAATCTGTCTCCACAATGTCAGAATCTAGCACTCTGAGTATATTAGATATTCTATCAATATATGTAAAATGATCAATTACAAAGAAAAAACTATTTTTAAAATATTAAATATCTACTAATGAGACTATTATGGGTAACAATTACATTAAATATATTTTTGTTTTAACTCAACAAATTGACTATTCAAAAATAATAGCCATGGCTTTGAAAATGTGGCTTTAAAAATAATGTCTCCACAAAACTGGAAAACACTCCTAATAAAAAGGAATGCTTTCACAATTGCTGACTTTTTGAAAGAGGACAAGAACTGCTATTTGAGAATAGGGCTATAAAGGAACAAGTTAATGGTCCAATGAAAATTCCTAGGAGGCTGCTACAGTCCATTAAAATGAGGGTATTTGGTCACTTCACTGAATTACTTCAGAGAAAACCTCAGGTCTTCAGGAATTCTTTCTGAAAACTAGAAAATTTAAAAGATCACACAGTACTATTTAAGAATACTTCAACCATTTTTCTATAAACGTAATACACCACTTTTATTACATGTAATAGGTTGTTGATATCCACACACTCATTCTCTTTATCTAAAAACTAGAGGCCCAATGCATGAAGATTCGTGCAAGAATGGGCCTTCCTTCCCCTGGCTGCCAGCACCACCTTTGCTCCGGGCCAGAGCCGCCTTTCCACCTTCCCATGCTGCCCAGAGACCTGGAGTGGCTGGGGTGGTGCAGAAAACCTGTGTCGTCACCATGGCAACGACACAAGCATCCTGCCCCACCCCTGGCTGCTCAGCGCCTGCATATGCAAATTAACCTGCCATATTTGTTAATTTGCATACTCACTCCTGATTGGCTGGTGGGTGTCATGAAGGTACGGTCAATTAGCATGTTGCTCTTTTATTAGGTAGATAGCAAATAGAAAAGAAAAAACCTTCTTTTGATGGGAACCTTTCCAAAAAAGAAGGCATGATCACAGGCTATACAATATTTAGGGTTTGGTTTTGGGGGTTTTATTTTGGTGGTGTTTTTATTAATCCTCATCCAAGAATATTTTTCCATTGATTTTAGAAAGAGTGGAAGAGAGAGGGAAAAACAGAGAGAAATATCAATGTGTGAGAAACACATCAATTGGTTGCTTCTTAAGCTGCAACCCAGGTACATGCCCTTGACAAGAATTGAACCCAGGACCCTTCAGTCTATAGGCCAATGCTCTATCCACTGAGCAAAACCAGCTAGGGGCAATATTTAGTTTTGAGTTTGCTATTTTATGCCTACTTTACTATGAAGTCCAACAGTAATTATCATTAAATTAATATTTTATACTTAAAAATTGAGCTTCCTTAATTCCAATAACTAAAAGCTTATATAGTTTTACATTTCACAGGTAGCTAGTATATCCATTTCATTGCCAAATAATTATACACAATAAAAGATGGAAATGTATTGGCTACATCTAAAGCGAGTAGCACTATGCAAAGTGCGACTACAGCAGGCAAATAATTATGAAATGTAGTCTCCACAATTATATTACACTAGAGGCCCGGTGCACATGGGGTCCCTCAGCCCGGCCTGCGCCCTCTCACAGTCTGGGACCTCTTAGGGTTTGTCCACCTGCCGGCTTAGGCCCGCTCCCCAGGGGATTGGGCCTAAGCTGGCAGTCAGACATCCTTCTGGAAGCCTGGAGCGGGCCTAAGCCACAGTCGGACATCCACAGGGCTGCTGAAGAGGTGGAAGAGGCTCCCACCACCGCCTCTGTGCTTGCAGCCCTCAGCCCAGCTTGTGGGTTTGTGGCTGAGTGGAGCTTCCCCTGTGGGAATGCACTGACCACCAGGGGGCAGCTCCTGCATTGAGCATCTGCCCCCTGGTGGTCAGTGCGTATCATAGTGACCAGTCATTCCAGGTCATTCTGTTGTTAGGGTCAATTTGCATATTACCCTTTTATTATATAGGACTAGAGGCCCGCTGCACAAAATTCATGCGGGCGGGGGGGGGAGGGGGGGCGTGCCCCTCAGCCCAGCCTGCACCCTCTCCAACCTAGATCAACTTAAAATTCAATGTACAAAATATAGACATATTGAAGAATCTGATTAGGAAAATTTTTTTTAACCAACATATTTTTTATAACAACAATAATTTAGAAAATTTGTAGAATATCTGAAAGATCTTGATTTAAATATCTACCAGCAATATCAGAATAACAATATATAGATAAATATAAATGCTATAGATATAGATATATAGAGATAGAGATAGAGATACATAGGTATAGGTATAGGTATAGGTATAGGTATAGGTATAGGTATAGGTATAGGTATAGGTATAGGTATATCTCCATAAACTAGTTAGTTACCCATCTAGTTCATTCCTATCGAAACAGTGATAATTCGACACTGGAAAATATCCTTCTAACAGAGGCATTTTTAGTACTTATTTCCTGTGGTAGATATGATCACCTTGATTTTGGTAGTTAAGCATTGTCACTTAGGTCTCTGCTATGCTGTGAACTAATGATTACATTAAAATCAAGAAAGCCATATCTAGCTAGCAACCCAAATGGTCATACTAGTATTTCTCCTGAAGAAGAGAGCAATAGGAGTTCTTTTCAAAGATGCAGATACTGCCCTTGTTTATGAATTTTTAATGCCTCAGTGAAGGGACTGTCTTCTGTTCCTTCATATAGAATATAGTGGGTATGTGGTCATACATCATGACTACTACATTTTTATTATATGTTTTATTATATGCTTAGGCCTTTAAATTCCTTCCTTCATAGCTTACCAGGTAAGCTCTAGCACCTAAGGTCATTAAGTATAGGCCATACTGATTCCAAGTTTCAGTCGACCAAATAATAAACCACTTGGCTTACCTCCAGGACACAAGGTAATGCATTAAGTTCAGAATCACTAGTAAGTTCACTAACATAAATAGTATCTGTTTCCTCCTTTGTTCATCTAATTTATTCTCCATGTTTCTGTAGGTAAAATAGCTAAGTCTTAAAATTCTTTTGGTGTTTATAGTGTTTTCTCCTGGGTCATAGTGTGTATTTTTCCTCTTTGGGACATTGTGAGATTTGACACAAGTTATGGATCTAATGGTAAAAGGGAGTGGCTGTGATATGTCTTGAGTAGAACTTGAATCCATCCCTTCTTAAGGACATAAGATTTGCAAGCAAAGAAAGTCCAGTCTCCTCACTCACAGAAGGGCAGTCTACTTCTACTAACAAGTGCGACATAGGTGATAAAGATTGTTCCTTTCATCTAGGGCTACCAGACGTTCCCATTACAAATTTTAGTCTTTACTAATCTAAAATCTAACTTCAACATAGCAAGCTGGTGATACTGAATTCTCTAACGTTTCAACTCAGCATGTCACACAATCACATTTTTTGTCTTTGCTGTCTACTTTTTGTCTTTGATTTTTCAGCAATATCAAACCTGTAGCCGCTCAAAGAAGTGCTCTGTTTTCATATTGTGACTTGAGCTGTGAGTTAAGGGGCCTGAGCTTGTCATTTGTTTTCGATGAGTGCTGCGGTACACACAGAAGAATCTACTGCACACCGTGGTTCTCAGAGGCTCCTGCAGTTGTCACTACTGCCACAAGAGCCAAGTGAACAGTCACTGGACTCCAAGGCACTTGTGTTAACTGGCACTTCACCACAACCAAACACTAATGATAGCCTGATTAAGTATAATGCCACGGAATGCCCTGGATTATTAGTATCCCATTTCTAATCAGCAAGGAACTCGGCAATGTGTCAAAATCCAAAACACAACAAAAGCAATTCACAAATCCCATCTCTGTGGGACCATTATTATTACCAATTTTATATCAGTCAGAGTCCTGTGGAGAGATATAAACAACACAGGACATTTGAATAAGGAGAGTTTATAATAAAGATGTATAAACTGTTAACACAGATTCAGTTTTAGGTGTAAATAGAACTCTAAAAAAATAAAAATAAATCAGCTATAGGGAACAGCACTATCAATATGCTGAAGCTGAGTACTCCAAGGAAGGAGAATTTTTAAAGAAATTCCCTAATACATGACTTAGATTCAGATCTCACTGGAGGTGGTACGGCTATAGCCACTGTATGTCATACAAGTCTGCTGTAGTTGTGCAGGCAGAAGTAAGCAAGCAGGAAATTGCCTACTTAGGTGTCAATGAAACTCCCCAGGAATTGCCCACAGGCTTGCTGCTGAGCTAATGAAAAGGTGGTTGCAATGCTCACATAATTTATTGGGAAGCTACCGTGGTCGTGCAATGACTCTCACTGCAGGCTAGCACCACTGGATGTTCAATATGCTGCGCAACCGTTCTGTCAGCTGATAGAAGAGAAATGTTTATAGGCTGTAGCTCCCATATAGCAAGCAAGGCAATAAAGAGTAAATTTGGAGCTGATAGGCAATATATTGGTAAGCAGACCCAAAGTTGGACCCTATGTTAGAATCAACTAACAGAAACTTTAAAATAATCATGGTAAATACCTTAAAGAAAATAGTGGGAAACTTAGAAACTATGTATATACTGGTGGAGAATTACAGAAGTAATATAGAAAATATTCTTTAAAACCATGTGTATGTTCTAAAAATTAAAAAGGTGCTATCACAAAGAATCTTTTTAATAGACCTAGAGAAAGTACAATATAGTTTTCAAATTTTAGTCTTTACTAATCTATAATCTAGTTTCAGTGAATTTGAAGATAAGTAAATAAAAAGCATCTATATTAAAATGAACAAACAAAAAAGTGGAGAAGAATGCAAAAAAATTAGAGATATGTTTTATCATATCAAATGGTCAAACATATGGATTATTTGATTTTCCAAAAGACAAGAGAGAGATAATTTTATTGAAGATATGTTTGAAAATGTAATAAGTAAGAATTTTTAAAGTATTATCCTTCCAAATCATTTGATAAACTTATTGCAACCTAATGCAAGGTCAGCAGAATTTTTACAAACATTTTCTCAGGATCAATTAAAATTTTATATGAAAATGAAAGGATTTATAATAGCCAAACAATCTTAAGAAATAAGACAGTCCTGGCCTGGTAGCTCAGTTGGTTAGAGCATTGTCCTGTATACCAAAAGGTTGCAGGTTCGTTCCTCAGTTGAGGCATGTACAGGAGACAAAGGATCAATGTTTTCCTCTCCATCTCTCTCTCTGTCTCTCTTTTTCTCTCCCTCCCTCCTCTCTCTCTAGAAGTGAGAGAAAATAAATTTCTGTTAAGACACCCAGTCTATGGTATTTTGTTATGGCAGCCCTACAGTTAAATAGCACTCTATATTCTTCATGATGCTTCCAAACACACTGATATATAGCACCCATATAATGGTATATAGTGTTGACAATATTTTAACTTGACATAATGAGAGAAACAAAGCTCATAGAGTTACACAAGATCACCAAGGATGGAAACTGGAAGATCTCAAAATAGAACTGAGATAACTGTGGTAATTTTTGCATTGTGCATGTATGTAAAGATTACATGTATTCATTACTTTTCAAACATGTTTATAGACGTGATAAAATATTTGAAATTAGGACCATCTGGAAAACTCTATGCATCATCACTCTTTTGTCCTTGTTAAACAATACTCTCTTTGCCATTAGACAATTTCAACTACAAGAAATGTGGCTTTTAGTAAATACAGGATGTCCCCTAAAACTTACTTGGGACAATTATTAATTCCAATGGGTTAAATCTGAAAAGAAAGAAATATCAATTGAATTATCAAAAAATGTATGTGTACACATTTTTTGGGAAACCTTATATATACTATTAATCTATGAATCTACTCATTCAGTTCTCTGCTGTCTCCATAAACTCACATTGAAAATTTCTTACTAGGGTGCAAGGTCCACCAACAGGGATTTTTTTTTTTTCCTCTTCTGTTTACTATTATATTCTTAGATTCTAATAAAGCCTGGGTCAGTACTTGTTGAACATGTAAAAAATTACAAAACAAACAAAGAAAAAACTAAATATACAAAAATGTGTCTTTCCTTAAGTAATTTAAGATATTTTGGAGCAGATAAAGTTTTAAATCTTTTTATGGCCTGTAAAAGACTTTCTGCTAAAAAGTTAGCTTCTTTTCTTACAGTTTTCTATTTCCTTAGCCTCTACTCCCTGTGGTTAGACATATTTATCAGTTAAGCAAGAGAAGATGAATTACTTTTAATTAAAAGAACACCTATTACAAGATAACCAGTAGGTAAAGCAAAGATAAGATACCAATGGGCTTGATAGATTACCTGGTCCCACTAAGCAGTCCCTCTTCTTATCTCACTTGCACATTTATCAAGGGCTTAGCATCTGCCCTTGAAGTATGACTATGAGGGAATCTCAGAGGCTGGTTATTTGATAGTGAAATGACATACCTTTAAATATTGACCCTGAAAACTCCAACCAGCAATGATTAATGTAAATTTTATAGTTCTTGAAGAGTTTCAAATATGCCCATTCAAAATGACTCGTGACCATTTTTAATTTTTTCAATCAAAATAAAGGATATAATGGCTCTAATAAATACAGAGAATCAAGTCTGTTTTGGTTGGAATTGCAGGCAATGGGCCAAAGGTGGGTTTGGCTGCTCCCATTTGAACATTGTTTTGGTTATAAGAAAAAGAAATGGATAACGAGAAATGCAGCATATCATCCAGAGTAAAGCACGATATCCTAAGAACTTTATGTTCTTCTCCAATACTTACTCATCGATCTCTCTTCAATGTTTTAGCCTGAGATAAATAATCATGCCCTTGATATAATGACTTCACTTCTTAGTAGGTAATCCTGGTTGGACATGCTATGTGAGGTATATTCAGGGGTGGGTAAAAGTAGGTTTACAGTTGTTCAAAAAGAAATGCAGGCTATGATTATTACAATAGTTTTATTAACTGTGTTGCATTATCAGAACTGTAGACCTACTTTGCTTACTCTGTATATACATAAAATATTACATGGCAAACATTTTGTGAGTAGAAGGTTGTGTTTGGGCAAAGCTTTTAAAACAGAACATTAAAAATAATAAGCGAATAATACATTGTTAACTAATAATCTTCAAATTAGGGTACCTGCAACCTGGAATAACACGAAGACTTTCTAAGGAAACAGCACAATCATTGCCAAAACCTAGATTCTCTTATGTATGCTTGAGGAGACAGAAGGTAGCTAGGCAGTCAAGGTTTGGACCTTTGCGGGGGAGGAAGTAGCACCAGGAAACTCAGCAGGCAGGGGTTACTAAGGCTGAGGAAAGGGTGCATGCAAGGGAGACATGAACTTTAAAATATATGGATGTTGCGAAGATGGGCAGTGAGGCTTATAACCAATCCTAAGGATGTTGCTAAGGCAGAATTTTTTTTAAAGAACCAATCAGAAGCTAGAAAACTTGTATCTATTCCCTAGACAAAGAAACCCACTCTCTTCCTCCCTTTCTGCTCTGTCTGGCACCCTGGATTCCGGGCTCCTATGGCAGGGAATATGCTCCCCTATGCCCACATAGTTTATGGCATGTGGGACTCCACACATGGACTAACGGACTTTAATTGGCTTGGATGCTGAACTACACCCAGCTGCAACATGGAACGGAAGCTCTGGACACTGGCCTGCTTTTGGAACCTGAGCTGCACCTTCTCCAGGACTGGCTTCTCTCAATAAATTTCGCTTCTGGTAACTGTTTTTGTCCACAAATTCATTCGTTGATTTTATGAGACAACGAACTGGGACCCGACCACCACATTTTGGCTTCCTGCTTTCATAAATTCAACCTTCATGAGAATAACTGGTATTTCTTCTTGCCCTTCTTTCTTTGATCAGTCTCTCTCATCCATTTTTCAAAAGTAATGTCAACCTCCATTTTTAATATTTTAATTACAAATTGGTTACTGTATAAAATTCATTCAGGGTATAAATAAAAAGGATGATTCAAGATTTCAGTTTAGTGTCCAGAAAGTGACTGACAGTAAAGACTTGTGACAAATACTTTCATATATCATACAATTTCCAGATTCCTTGCTTTCATGACTTTGAAAGCATACCTCTTACATTTTTTAATTAATAGAGTATTCATAATAGATCTCAATGTAATTTTTTTGGCATGTAACTCAGAAGGTGTTCAAAGAATTGAGTGACATTGCATTTTTTAATGACATTCTCCTCACTCTCATCTATATATTATTACTAGAGGCCTGGTGCACAGATTCTTGCACCGGTAGGGTCCCTCAGCCTAGCCAGCAGGGATTAGGCCAACACTACTGTGCAAAAATGGGAATTATATTGAGCCTCAATTATATCTCAGTTGAGCAATAGGTGATATTAATCTATAAATAGTTTTAAAAAGGAAAAAAAGTCTTCATGCATCCAAGTCGTTTTTAAAACCTTTTTAAAATAAACTATTGCAATGTATAACAATGGTTGTCAATTATATACTTACTAGAGACCTGGTGCATGAAATTCGTGCACGGGGGGGTGGGATGGGGGAGTCCCCTCAGCCCATCCTGCACTTTCTCCAATCTGGGACCCCTCGGGGAATGTCTGACTGCTGGTTTAGGCCTGGGATCAGGCCTAAACCGGCAGTTGGACATCCCTCTCACAATCCTGGACTGTTGGCTCCTAACTGCTCACTTGCCTGCCTGTCTGATCACCCCCAACTGAACTGTCCCCCCTGCTGGCCAGGTCACCCCACGCAGCCTGTTCGGTCGTCCATTCAGTTGTTTCAGTTGCGACAATCACTTAGGCTTTTATATAGATAGATGATAATGATTAGGCTACCCTAGGAAAAAATTAAACTTCAAACTACATGAGCACAGAAAAAAAAAAAAAAAAACATTCAAATTTTGTATATAATATTTTTGTAAGAAGCTATAAAGTGTGCTTAGTAAGAGAACTGAAATATAAATATACTAGAAGCCCAGTGCAGGAATATATGCATGGGTGGGGTCCCTCAGCCTGGCTGGTGATTGAGGCCTATCGGGGGGATGGCCAGCTGGGAGGAGGAACCGTGGGAGATTGGCCGGCTTGGGGAAGAGACCATGGGAGGTTGGCCAGCTGGCTGGGGGATGGAGGGGCCATAGGAGGTTGACTGTAGGAGCGCACTGACCACCAGGGGGCAGCTCCTGCTTTGAGCATCTGCCCCCTAGAGGTCAGTGTGCATCATAGTTACTGGTCGACTGGTCGACCAAACCTTCTGGTCCTTCTGGTCGTAAGGGTCACTTAGGCTTTTATATATATAGACTAGAGGCCCAGTGCATGAAATTCATGCATGGGAGGGGGGTTCCTCAGCCTGGCCTGCCCCCTCTCCAATTCGGGACCCGTCAGGAAATGTCCAATTGCCAGTTTAGGCCCAATCCCGCCTGCCAGTTTAGGCCTGATCCCTGGATCAGGCCTAAACTGGCAGTCAGACATCCCTCTTGCAATCTGGGACCACTGGCTTCTAACCACTCACCTGCCTGCCTGCCTGATTGCCACTAACTGCCTCTGTCTGCCTGCCTGATCACCATTAACCTCTCTGCCTGCTGGCTTGATCACCCTAACTGTTCTCCCCTACTGGCCTGATCGCCCCCAACTGCCTCTGCCTTGGCTGCACCACTGTGGCTTTGCCTGGAAGGACGTCCAGAAGGTTGCTTGGAAGATGTCCAGTCTAATTAGCATATTATCCTTTTCTTAGTATAGATTAGAATATAATTCTATGGCAAAGGTAGAATAAAAATATAAATTGAAGCAGAAAAAAACATATAAAATGATTGTTAAAGGAGAGCTTTTTCATACACTTTTAGCTGGATGACACTGGGTATAAAAACACAATTTAATAAACATATGCTAGAATTTATAACCTTTGCAACTGTGTAAATTTATGATATAATTTTCTATATTAACTTAGAAATGTTAACTTTTTTTGTTTCAAAATTCTTTCAAGGTTTGCCAGGGAAAAAGTTTAAGTCACTGATAAAAAGCATCCTGCAACAGACACTTCTAATTATTTGTCATTTTGCATTCTTCATGTCTTTTCTTGCCATGATATAATTCCTTATTTTATCAAATATCAATATCGAGCTGGAGATCCTATGTTTCCCTTTTCCATGTATCTAGTTGTGACCATGAAACAAACAGAGTGTGAGACAACATTGTAAGTGTAATTTCTGCATGGTCACCCTAAGAGAAATTGCTTTCCTGCCACTCATCTTCACCCTTTCAAATTCTTTGGGCTCTGACAATGGCTGAAAAGTTATCTTGTATTCCAGAAATGGAAACCACATGTGAGGAAAGACAGGGCCATTAGCCAATAAGCCCCAGATGGCTCACCTCTGATTTGAAACATAAGTGAAATAAATAGCTCTCTTATTTATGTCATTATTTGGAGTGTATCTTCTTTGAAACATAAATTTATGTATTCTAAATAATGTACATGCTAAGTAAATAAATGGAAAAGAAAGTGGCTATATTATTTCAGAAATCTAAAAAATGTCAACATAGAGAGTGAATATTTTGCTAGATTTTACTGGGCATAATGAACTTGTATCCCAGTCCTAGTTTTGACATGATATGCTATTTTCCTTTGAATAAGTGATTTTTCTTCTCCAAAGTCATTTACTAAATAAAGGAATTAGACTAGATATCTTTAAGGTTTTATTACTTAAATTACAGTGCTTTTCTTCTTGTCATAGAAAAGGCCAGGGGAAGTTGCAAGAGAAGTTATTATTGAAATTGGGCCTTGAAAGATAATTTAATGGATGTCCCTGTGAGAGATAAATCATAGAATAAAAGTAAAAATCTCCCAGGGTCCTCCAAATATATACAAAGGGTAGAATAAAATGAGTTCATAGGACAATCATATTCTTGAGAAGAACTATGTTTATTGAATATAGCAACTCAGATGGAAATGCAGTTGTCAATTAACACATTACTAGCGATATCCAACCCATTCTTATATTTAAATGATCTTGTAATTACAACTCTTAATAGACTGTAATATATGACAAATAATACAAAGCTGACACTGATCATGGCAATGATCATTTCATTCTATTGGAAACAAATAAGATCTTTGGCAGTTGAATGTGAGAAAATAGGAATAAAAGTGCTAGAAGATGAGAGGAATACTTTGCAAATTCATTTTAACAGAGATGAACTGTTAGTAGGGTTTATAATAATTGTAGTTAGCTCTTTTCATTTTAAATGATATAAGTTATGTAAAGCTGTAACTTATTAAGCAAGTAAATATCTGAACTCATTTGCATCAGCCACCCAGTTTAAAAATAAAAAAAAAAAAGTACTACCTATGGATCCAAAAGGCCAATTGGATTCTAAAGCTCATGCTTTTCCACGATAGCAAATTCTTTTGCCCAGAATTTCCTTTTTCCTACCTTAATCCATTCTTATTTTTTCCATATCAACATTATTGAGGAAAAGATAAACTGTAGCCATCTAAAATGTACAATGTGAGGGGTTCTTACAGACATATATCAACAAGGTACAGATTTCTTCATCTTCCTCAATAGGGTCCTCATAGCCCTTTACCTCCCTTCTCAACCTGCCAGCAAGAAACCCAGATCTGTTTCTGTCACTATATGTTAGTTTTAGCTTATATAAATGGAATCTTACAGCATACACTTTTGTGTTTCTGTAGCTATGTGACTCAAGTTTAACCAATGTGATAGAAGAGAAATACATTGGGTGAGACTGCCAGGAAAGTTTATAAATAATCCACAAACTCATTGACATCTCATTCGGCCCTTTATCCTTTGCCCTACTCCATGATTCTTACCTATAATATCAGAAATGGTTTTGATTACTAGGAGTACAGAGGCTATCATCATCTTGTGGATGAAAGCCAAAGCTAAATTGCAATAAGAAGATAGAAGAAACAAGGTCCCTCTGATGTTTTTGCAGTTTGTACAAGCACCAAACAGCCTACTTCCATAATTTTTGTGTTTTCTTACTTATCTATGTCAGTGTTTGTCAGTTATTTGATTATCACCATTAAATAGAATATTAGTTGATATTGTAGGTTAAATCTTTAGCTTTAGGCCTGCTACAGGTACTCTGATCTTTTTAGTAGATATTATTATGAAGACATGTGCCAGTTCCAAAAACTAAAACTACCAAACAAATATAAACACCCAGAATCTAATCTAATAATAGACAAATATGCAAATTGACCGCACCTTCGCTACACCTAAGCCACGCCCACCAGCCAAGCCACGCCCACCAACCAATCAGGACGAGTATGCAAATTACCCCAACAAAGATGGCGGCTAATTTGCATATCAAGACAGTGTTGAAAGAAGCCAAGAGCTGCAAAGGGGAGTAAAGCTTCGAAGAAGCAAGCAAGCCAGGGGGGCAGGGGGAGGAGAAGGGAGGAGCGAAGTCAGGGCCGTAGGCGAAGGGAAACGAAGGCGGGCTGGAGGAGAAGGCGGGGCCGGCGGCAAGGGCGGGGCGGAGGCGGGGCTGGGGGTGAAGGGAAACGCGGGCAGGCTGGAGGAGAAGGCAGGGCCGGCGGCAAGGGCGGGGCGGAGGCGGGGCCGGGGGTGAAGGGAAACGCGGGCAGGCTGGAGGAGAAGGCGGGGCCGGCGACGAGGGCGGGGCGGAGGCGGGGCCGGGGCGAAGGGAAACGCGGGCGGGCGGAGGAGAAGGCGAGGCGGGCGGCAAGGGCAGGGCGGAGGCGGGGCCGGGGGCGAAGGGAAACACGGGCGGGCGGAGGAGAAGGCGAGGCGGGCGGCAAGGGAGGAATGGAGGCGGGGTAGAGTGCAGCAGGAAATCCCATTGCAGGAATTTTCCTGCAACGGGAAAGCTAGTAGAATATAATTTCGTTTACCCTCTACCCATATTTATGTTACAAATTTTTGCACAAAATGAGCAAAGTAAGTCACTAACCCTTTCTCTTGAGGAATAGGGTTAATTCAACTTTGTGCACTAGAGATCCAAGAAAAGAAAATTAAAGAAAGAGTGCAGATATTAATTACCTTGACTAAGTAATTACCCCATAGCCTTATTTTTAAACAAACAGAATAAAAATAGATATTTTTGTAACTTTGAAAACTTATATGGTATTTAAATTTTTCATTTCGACTTACTTTATCATTTCTTTTTTTTTAAATATATTTTTATTGATTTTTTACCGAGAGGAAGGGAGGGGGATAGAGAGCTAGAAACATCGATGAGAGAGAAACATCGACCAGCCGCCTCCTGCACACCCCTCACCAGGGATGTGCCCGCAACCAATGTACATGCCCTTGACCGGAATCGAACTTAGGACCCTTCAGTCCGCAGGCCGACGCTCTATCCACTGAGCCAAACCGGTTTCGGCCTTATTTTATCATTTCTTATTTATACCCTGGTTATGAGTGAAATGACTTTTTATATAAGTTGCTGGAATATTGTGAAGATTAAACAAAGTAATGCATGTACAACACTTAGCAACTGTCTAAAATGAGCATCCAAAAATACTGAGTTCATTAAAAAGAAACAATAATAAATGGACAGTAAAACAGGGAAGATCAGCTAAATAAAACTTTTTTAAAATTTGCTTCATCATAAATAAACTCTTAACCTTTATTTTATAACTGAAATATCTGACTAGTTCTAATAGATAAAACTCTATAAGCAAGGGTATAATTGAAGTTATTTAATAATGAAAGCTCCCACCTGTGTTCATTGGTTTTCATTTAATGGAATTTGTCACTTTTATTCTGAGTCATAATATGTGCATAAAAATTCTGTTCTTTCAACAATATATCAAGGAGATTTTTTTAAGCAATGGTACAATTTGATGGATATTTGCTTGCATGAATTTTTGTTACTTTGTGTGTTTTTCTCCTATAATCACTATAAACAGGAGTTTGTATTTTCAAATAGCTTTGCTTTATATTTTCATACCATATTTTTCCTGAAATCACAATACTGAGTAACAATTAAGTATAAGACATGGTGACTATATCTAAAGCTCACAGTTAGAAAATGATAGGCCTTAAGAAAATGTTTGGAAAGGTACACAAAGATTACATTGTTAACTTGCTACTTTCAAGAACACAACTGAAGCCCTGAGTAACTTCCAGTTTTGACCAAAATGACCCCTAACTATCTAAATATGATGATTACTCATTTCTCACACAATTGTCCAACAGCTCTGTCCTTTGCGAGTATATATTTTCTTTTTCTTTTTTTAAATTTATCTTTATTGTTGAAAGTGTTGTTGTTTTTTCCACTGACCCCCTCCTCCCAGCACCCTCCCAAGCCTTAGCCATACTATTGTCTGTGTCCATGGGCTATGCATATATGCATATAAATTTCCAAGTTAATCTCTCCCCCGCCGCCCCCTGCCTCCATCCCCACCTCCACTCCAACTTCCCTTTGAAATTCCTCAGTCTGTGAGAATATATTTTCCATAAATTGCTGGAGCAAATATTTTCAGGAACAAATATTGTCTTGAGTTATTACTCTTAGTAAACTCCCAGAAATCTAGCATGGTCTGCTACCAATTGATTTTGGAACTCAAAATGCACTAAACACGCCGTCAAAGGTTCTTGGGCAAAAATTTGTGACAGAGAAAGATACTTTCTCAGCATCACTCAAATTCCCTTTAGGAATTCCCTTCTCCTGTTGCACCTATACACATCTATAGATATCACTCTTTCTGTAGCCAGCCCTAACTTGAGATCATACTATCTTCTAAAATAATGCTCTCAAGGTTTAGTCATAAAAAAAAAAACAAACAAACAAACAAAAAACAACCCACAAAACTCTTGTTTCTTAAAAATGCAGATCCTGGTTTCCATAACTACCTGATAATAAAATTTAACTCCATTCAATAGGATCTGAATACTAAAAAAAAGTATCCATAAAGTATTCAAGACTTTGGACTGTAAAGTTTTCTCAAGTCCATGAAGATCCCAAGGCACAATGGGCCAAAATGCAGAATATATTAAGAGTAGGTTAGAAGAATTTAACGAAATAGTTACTAAATTGCTATTAAAGAACCAAACCTAATACTCTTCACTGAAGAATGAAAGTAACAATCATGAAAGGTTAAATGGTTTAATATATTGTCTGAGTACCTGAGTTGTTCAACTGAAGATAAACTTAATTGAGTAATGATAAGCTTATTCTAACCCTAACAACAAAGGAATCGTCCCTCAGCAAGAATAAAGTGGCTCTGTACAGAATCCATGTGTAAAATGAATCTCTATTTCAAAATGAAACCTATCTAAATAGAAGATGATTGAGAAAATAAATGCTCAAAGATGTTGGAACTATATTCCTGGTTGTTTGATGAAAGTGGGATTTCTTGGGTACATTTTATCTTAATTGGTAGAGAGATAGACACTGCCTCAGATTTACAAAAATTAGAAATTTCAAATTTTAATGAAGTTTTGGTAACTTTAAAGTTTGTTGTAAATTAAATCCATTATAAATAATGACTTTATTTCAATTGATACTTTTTCTAAGTCTATCTCATTTTAACTTGATAAGCTCTCTTCTCCACCACCTTTTACTCATAAAATTGTCCTGAATCTTACTAAATTCTTGAATGAACATAAGTAAATTGAAAAAAAATATGACACTATCAAAAAATATACAACAGTCAAAGAAACCCCAAATATATTTGTATATGTGGTCAGTGGATGTCATCGCGAGTGGTTGAGCAACCTTAGCATATCATTAGCATATTATGCTTTGGTTGGTTGAATGGCAAACTGGTGGACCACTTAGCATATTAGGCTTTTATTATATAGGATATCTTTTATTATCCCCAGTTTGGAGATGAGAAAACGAAATTGGAGGTTAAAAGACTTGTCTAAGGTCACATTGCAAATAAGCACATAATTCAATCACTAACAGAACCAGACTGCTAAGCCTTTATTTAAAAAAAAAAAAAAAAAGGGAAGAAGTTATTAATGTTTAGCACAGAAACCCATATAACTATGTAAAGTTACTGTTACATAGTAGGTACTCTCTGTTAGGCATATTCTCTACCATTCCCCTGCGTGCTCTGTACTTTTCCATTACGTCCTGCTTGGGACTCTCGCCCTCCCTATTATTCTCATTTCAGGTTTTGCAAGACATGACTAATGGCTTCCAGCTTCCAGTAAACTACCTACACCCAGTTTCCAGTCCTGCCTATACCCGGTCCGACAGGTCACCCTGACCTGCACAGGAGACATAAATATCCCACCCTACCTTCTCTTGCTTGCTGACACCAATATACTAGTATCAGCCCACTGTGAGAATCTAATAAAATTTCTTAAACTCTCACAACGTCTCTTGGCCTGGCTCCTATCAGCGTGGATCTAACACTCTCAAAATGTCATTTTTCCCTGTCTGCGTGATTTTCCTCACCAAATGTCTTAGCTGAAGGTGCAAGAATCCTTATGAACTACATAGAGCTGAACCTTCCGAACTTGCATAGAACGAACAGGAAACATAGTCAATGTTTTGCTTTTGTTATCATTGTATTGTTCTCTCAAGGTGAACCAGAATGAATGATTAATCATCTGCTTACATTTGACTTTATTTATGAAATCTCACACAATCAATAATTGATTACTCTCTGGAAGAAGCAACTCATAGACACTGAAAAATGGCATTCTCCTTCATTCCAGAAAGGAAAAAGATATTTGCTTGATTTATTTTTATTTTATTTTTTTGGCGATAATGGTGTGGAGGGTGGGGGCAGAGTTTTACATTGACTATGCTGAAAATCTTAACTAGCAGAAGAGCAAGAGTAACATTTTTTGGGTTTTGTTTTTTCTCCACTCAAAGACAAAGAATTGATTTCAAGCTAAAAAATCTCTTTTGTTGCAATGGAATGGTATCCATTAACTAGCATTGGCATCACTGTTTTTTGTTTGTTTGATTTATTTTCTTTTCAAATTAGAACTTAACTTCACCCAGACTTGACTGGGAACACTGGAAATAAAGACTCTGGAATTTTTAATATGGTTATTCAACTCCAATAGTTTTAATGTTAAAATTTCTTTAGGCCAATTTAGCCAGGGCAAGTTTGCAGCAATTTTCACTCATCCCTTTTTGTTTCGTATTCCATTGCCAAGGAAGCATTTAAAAACAAAGAAGAAATGGGTATGTTTCCCTGATAAGGGCCAGTGACTAGTGTCACATTTAGCCTGTGTTACAAAAGAAAAGCTGAGAAATCATGTGAAATGCAAAGAATATAATCTAAATTTCTAATAACTGCAGAATGCACTAAAGAATTTCGCACACTGGGGAAGCTAAGTTTTAAGCTAAATTTGGTTTCATGATCTCTGTCCAGAGTCCCTCTTTCATGTGTGCGATGCTGCTGGCTATGTAATATTTCCCCAGAAAATTCTCCCCATGTTCTAATGACAGAGTCCCAGAGGAAAGGTTTTAGGAGAAGAAAGAAAAAGGATAGGAGATGGAATATAGTGCAAAGGGCTGTTCTTTGGAGCTTCAGCCTCCTTGAAGACCCTTCTCTATTTTTGTGTCAGATTACTGGCCATAGAGAGGCTTAAGTCCAACTCTGAAGTTAACTATGGAAATGATGGCTGTCTTACTAGCAAGACCAGGATGATAAAATCTAGGTGTCTGTGACAGAGCTTGTGTTTCTACTGCCCTTTCCTTAACAATGGAACCTTGAACAAACTTCACAAATCCCACTTCCATTGTTTCAAAAAGTAAGTTTCATATAGTATGGATCCCATTTAACTTATAAGATACTGTATCCCCAGAGCCTGAAACATGATAGGAATAATTATTTACTTAATAAATGAATTATTTAATTGTTCAAAGAAAAAATAAGGAAGTTTATTTTATTTATTTTGTTGGTTATTTGTTTTAGAAAGGGTTGGCCTACATTTAAAATTTGATTTTGATTATCATCTTTATTAAAATTAAATTCCTTGTTTCCCATTTTCATTGTAACCCCAAAAAGTGATACCTTAAAATCTGTTTTCAACTACTAATAACCATTACAGGTTAATACTAAGAAGTAGCAGAAGTCCAAGAAGCTATATCAAAATGATACGTGAAGGTGGAGTAAAGAATTGCCTATTTTATTACTGATACCAGCATACTCTAATCTTATGAAGGAAAAAAAGAGAACTTCAGTACAGTGCATTAACAAATATGTCCAACGTGACACGAGACTGTTTAAGAGGAAGACAATAATTATGAGAAGAAAGAAGACAATAGTGATTTATTTCCATTGACTTTTGCAGGTGTTGATTGTCTTAAAGAAATAGTTTCCAAATGGTGCTGTGGGAGCTTTTGATACTGTGATTGTAATTTTTTCCAAGTTAACTTTTGTTCCCAGATTTGTGTCTGCAAATCTGTGACAATGATGTAGTAACAATGATGTATCTCAGAATAGCACTGCCTAAATACCACCTGTAAAAACAGCAGGAAAGCAATATCATGAGGAACAGAACAGCAGGTAAGATGGTATTTGTGTAAGTGCCAGCTATGTATTTGTTAAAGCTAATGAGGTGTAAAAGGTAATTTGACTTATCTCCTATATTGTCCAGAGTTTGAAGGCATATTGAAGAGTATGCCCCAAGACAGAAGGATAGAAAATTGCCTGGATCAAATAAAATCAATGGCCAACAGGAAAGAATTACATTTATTTTTGGAGTCTACAATAATCAGGTGCCAAGTTAGTAGAGAATGCATTGGTTTACAGGTCCTCAGAGATGCTGGTTGCCATATGTGATAAGAGAACAGTTTATTCTTTTAAATTTTATTTGAATGCCTATCAATGCTGAAGAGAGGTTTATATGAATGTGTGAAGCTGGGTGGTGAGAAATGCATTGTGGTGAGTTCCATCTTCAGGAAGTGAAGTTGTCAAGTAAAATAAGGTCTCTATTTATTGTCTTATCATCAGCTAAATCAGGAGATACCGTGAAGTCAAGTTATAAATATTTTAATCTTCTTTTGGTAATATTAGAAATTATCCCCCCTCCTGCCCCAATAAGATGCATTTCTGCTTACCCCAATAAAATCAAATTCTATTAATATATGTTAAGGTAATAAAGATAATATTAAAAACAATGACTTGAACCCTGTATGCCAAGTAATAATTCTCTATCGAGGCCTGAGTAACTATGGGGGATTTAATAAATGTTATATTAAAGGCAAATGGTTCAAAATTTCAGACCTGTGTTGATAGGCTTTGAAATATGTATTTCCTAGATTGTGATTCTTAAATTTCAGCATACACTAAAACTATGAAAGTTGTTTTTATATACAAAACCATGCATACTTTGCATGACTTGGGATTTCTTGATTTTGGCTCCTATTTATACTTTCAGCCTAACTCCATCTAAAATGCAGTCTAGGCTGTATGAATCTGGAAACAAAAATGTAAGCATTTTATAATATTTCCAAAGCTTTCCAATGCTTCCTCACTTTTGTAATCCTGAAATCATGGAATTATGCAATTGTAAGAGATGCCTACAAAACTCTAAGAGCCATATGGAGATTTGACTTTGGGAGGTGGGCACACAATGCAATATACAAATGATGTCTATATAATTGTACACTTGAAACCTGTATAATTTTACTAACCACTGTCACCCCAATAGATTTAATAAAAGTAAATTTAAAAATACATTAATACATATCTTTAATCACTAGCATGCACGTCTGTTTGGATTTGACATTCAATCAATGAAAGGCATGAGGCAACTTAAACTGGCTGTGAAAATAGCAGAATTGTTTTTCCTTTCCACCCAGGGGGTAAACCCTGTGAGTAAAAAGGTGGCCAGAATAACCTGCACTGTTGTTTTCTTTATCCTTTATTTTCTCCTGATGAATGCAGTTGAATTTTATATAACCACCATTTCTTGAACATATGTAACTTCTCCACCAGCTTATAATATATTAAGAAAATACTAGAAAAGGACAATAGTGCATAATAAATATCATGGATAAAACAGTAGGATTAAAATGTCTTATTTTCTAAAATGATGTAATTTTTTAAAATATGAAAATAATCCTTTTAATAATATAACAAAAATAAGGTTTGTGTTCAATTTGGGATTGGAAAGTAAGATGGGAGAGAAGACAAGGAATTTGTTTATCCTTTGTAAGTTTACCAGGCTACAGCACAGTTGATCAAATGGTGAAATGCCACATTGCTTCTTGTCAGCGTAGTATTGCTTTAATGTAAAACTCATGCTCAATTGCCATTTTCCCACTGAAGGTTTAAATGAGCCGATGGATTCTGAAAAATGTACTGGCAGCTAAAGTCTAACAAAGTTATGGTGTTAACAACAATCAAGATCTCTCTATTTTTCTTTATTTATTTTACCAGAAATAGGTATGCTAGAGTCCATGGGAGGGGGAGGGAAGGCTCCTTAATATTATTTAGTAACAGAAGTGAATGCCACATGATTATTACCCTTGTCTTAGGGAAATATGCATGATAATGCATTCATTATTGATTCTTTCTCTGTAGGACTCCTGCTTTGGCTCATTGCTCATTTTAAATGGCTCAGTAAGTCACAAGAGTTGTCAGTGCTTCCTCACTTAGCTTTATATCATTTGTTTACAGCATCTGCTCAACAATAGCCTGCTTTATGGGTGAGCTCCAATAGATTGTGAGGATTTAATACATATCACAGGTGTATATTAAATCTGTTATACATATGTCATGACTACAATGGAATTGTTTGGAGACAGCTGTAGATAACTGTGCATTATTTTATTCTGAATCACAAAGGCTTAGCATTGTGCCTGGAACATAATATGCACTCTATGAATGCTTGCTGAAATGATAGGTGTGTAAATGAATGAAATGAAAATACAGAAAAAAAGCTCAGCTGATTTTCATATAAAACTCTGCCCATTGGCATACACTGTTATTTTCTGCCTGAAATTCTAAGTAACTCCTTCCTTGCCTATCTAAAACCTTCCCCTTCAAGGACTGGCTTCATTCTCATATTCTCCATAAGCTGTACTTGATCACTTCATCAGATGTTATTCTATACCCTAATTAGTTGGAATGCACAATAACTTAGTTGGAGAAAGAAGATAAACAAATGATGCATTAAATAATCATGTATAAGTAGATAGATAAGATCAATATTATACCAGGTATATACTGTATTCCACTCTTTAAAGAAATGCAACATTAATGTTTGGATTCAGGTTCTGTGCTTTAAACAAATAAATCACCACTCACCATGAGTAGAAGTCTCTTCCTAAGCACCGTGTCTGCAGGTTCTCATGATGCACATCTGTTTGAGATATAAAACTTAAGAGTTAAAACTCCATTTAAAAATTTCAATTTTAGCCCTAACTGGTTTGGCTCAGTGGATAGAGCGTCGGCCTGTGGACTGAAGGGTCCCAGGTTCGATTCTGGTCAAGGGCATGTACCTTGGTTGCAAGCACATCCCCAGTAGGGGGTGTGCAGGAGGCAGCTCATCGATGTTTCTCTCTCATAGATGTTTCCAACTCTCTATCCTTCTCCCTTCCTCTCTGTAAAAAATCAATAAAGTATATATTTAAAAAATTCAATTTTAGAAGGGTCTTTATTTCCATTAACTATTTTTCTGTATAATAAATATACACTTGAAAGGGGATAAATAATGAGCAAAAGGAAATTGAGTTTTATCACTCAATCCATATCATCTAACACAGTTTGATGTATTGATACCCTTTTCCCCCCTGAAGCTAACATGGGAATAATAGCAATCAGTTATTGCAAGAACAAAATGAAAGATACAAAGAAGTCTTATCAAGATAAATAAATTTCTTCTCTTTAAATAAATTGGAGCAATTTTCACTTCTCTCACTGTTTCCAAAACGGCTGTGCTCCAATCCTGTATTAATTACATCTAAGACCTCTCAACTTTGATAAAGCTGAAATATGTTGTTTAAATTAACACAAGACATTTTCAGTGGAAGAGTAAATAATAACGTAACATCCATTTATGTACCCACTCAACCCACACACATTCATTGAGAAGCTAGTATCTGAGGGGAATCATTTTTATATCTTGCCCGCCCGGCACCACCTTTGGGTCCGAGCCCTTCGCCCGCTCCTTACCTGGCCAGGCCCTGGGAGAGGTACCCCCACTCGGCTTTAGGACGCTGAGTGGGGGAGGAGGGGTGGCGAGGCCTCTTCAATAATTGGGGCTTGTTTGAAAGGTGAGAGAGACAGAAAACACTAGGACAAGTCTGGGACCAGGAGCCACCTGCAACCAGGGCACCCGGTGTTTCTCCTCCCAGCATTCCCCGGCCTCCCAGGGAAGCGGTGAGATCCAGCCAAGATCCCGCGAAATCAGAGACCCGGCCTCCTCCCGCACAGGTGGGCATGGCTTCAGCAGTGGCTTCGGAGACCGGATTCCACTGTTTTGTAAGCTCTCCAGATGCTCAGGGCTTCCTAGCCTATCCTCCTGACCCACCCTTCCTCCCCCCACCCATACCCACCCGAAGCCACAGACCGCACCTTGCGGGCTCCGACTGCACCCCGATTCACTTCTCTGGAAATCCCACACTCCACACACTTGGACTGCACCCCTGTCTGGTCCTAGGGCTTCCCCGATGGAGTTGCAAAAAAGAAAGGAGGGGGTGAGGAGAGGGAGAGGAATGGACACTGAGGAACAGAATAAATACGGGTTTAATCACAAGGAACAACAACAGCCTGTAATTATTTGAATCGAGAGTCTGACCTCGACTCCACAGCCCCCCAAACAGGCCAAGGAATCAGAATGGTGTTGCTGCGTGATAATGGGGCGGGGCTGGCAGCTTTAGGCCTGGGTCTAAGGCATAATCCCCCACTTGAAGGCAAAGGGCTCTCAGTGGTGTTAGCACACGCGCTGAAGACTCTGAAGATGGTCAGGTAGCAAAGTCATTAATGAAGGTGTAATTGAAGTCCAAGGATTCTAGTGAGTGACAGATCTTTTCTTCTAGGCAGCAACAGGTACCCTTAATGTTTCCATTGGTAAATCAAGTCAACCATTCAGAAGTATAGGTCCTAAAGTAAAATCTTAACTGGAGTTATTTCCACAACGGATGCACTATAGAAAGTTGCAAGTTTAAAAATACTCATTTAATGAGCTGAGTTAAAAGAGGAATCGTTATTGAAGCTTTCATGAGATCACAACTAAGGTGCTGGAGATTTCCAAAAAGATGTTTTAAATAACACTGAGCTTGAATTAAATTATTGGTTGAGAAATCACAAATGCACAACTTCATGAGCAATGAGATCGTAAGATGTCTCCTAAACTTCTTCCATCTCTAACTCTTCCCTTAAGATTCACCTTCATCTCCACCATTTAACATTGCATTTATGATTGTGAATCATCCTTTTAGTTTCTTGTTCTAGCTTTCAGGCATTGGTTTACATTATATTCTCAGCTATGTGTATATAGTCATAGGGATGTGGGAGTGAGGTAAGATATAGCTTTTCCTGTATATAAACCCTGTAGTCTTAAAGAGGAAGAAAAACAATATGGGATAAAAGAGAGGCTTTCTTATGTAACTCTGGAGTGAGAGAATTAACACATTTGCTCTTGAAAATCCTGGAGTGTCCATCCTTCATTAAACAATAACCATTTCATGATTACAGAACCTCTGACATTTTGCTTTGCTTTTCCAAATGTGGACAGAAGGAACCACATGCTAACCTGCCAAGCTCAGGGAAGGCCTGCATGGCAGTCTTGCAAACTCAGAGACCTAAAGTAACCACAAAGGATGGTCTAAAATTAAACTTTAACTAAAAGCAGTTATGGTGTGTAGTTATGTCCTAGGCCAGTATCTTCACTGACAAGGTCAACCTTTACCTTAACTGAGCCTGTCTGTCTTTTTTGCATCTCTGATAGCTTATCTTTGAAATGTCTGGGTAACTTGTAACTTCCCTTTTTCTGGACCCCTTGGGGCACAACCTAATGTGCCTGGGTGCCAGGACAGATACCACAAATTCCTTCATTGTTATTGTTATCATGTTAATTGTTGACTGTTAACTACCCTGCACCCACCTAAGTATGTGTCTATCATTTTACTTTTTATCCAATCCCAGGGGTTTCCGCACTTTGCTTTCTCCCGCCTCTCTAATCTAGCACCAATGGATTTCATGTAACCCACCTACGTCCCCTCCTTTGCAATGTATAAAAATAGATGAGAAACCACCATTCTCTGGAGCATTATCTCAATCCATTGAGATACTGCTTCCCAGCAATTGTTGACAGTTTGGCTCAAATAAACTCACAAAAATTCTTTACAGGTATGAATGTTTTTACGCTAACACAAGCCTGGTATTAGCTGAAACTACAGGTGGTGGAATGCTAACATACCCTTTCTAAAGGAGGAAGTGGAAGAAGAGGGATAGAAAAAAGTCCCATCCTTCTAAAGATAGAGGAAACCTTCAAAAGTTATTCTCAGAAGAGACCTGTGGGGTAGTTGATAAATAATTAACATTAAATTTATTATGCTCTATAATAGAGTGGATGGTCTGAAAGTAAGTTGCAAGTAAGCCACTATAGTCTGTTTTCTTCAGTCAGGTATAAAAGCTTTTTTTAAAGGAAATGCCTGATCTATACAGAGGAGCAATGCAGTTGAGCCATTGTAAAACTGGCTATGCTTTTATACAGGTGGATGGTCCAGTGGACAATCATTGGCTGATTCTGCAGGCAGCTCTCCTAGGCCCACTTGCCAGGTTCAGGGATTCGAATAAAGATGCCAAGATTAAGTCCTGCTGTGCAAATAGGTTGCCTCCAGCTAAATGTTTCCACTGAGCTTGGTGTAACATTGGCCTTTATGACTTCCTAAAGAATCATGGCTCCATCACAATGAACCATTTTAAAAAGGAAGTTATTTTCCTTATATACACAGACATAATCCACAGTTTATATTTGTCATAATAATTCTGCTTAGCTTCCCATTAAAGTTTAATAAGGACTTCTGAAGCTCATGCCAAGGTAGCCTACAAGTGGATAATATTGGGGGAAAGTAAATATGTGTTTTTTCCTGTTTTTGCTAAATATTTATGTATGTCAGTGGAGGAAGGTGGGAGTGGTAGTTAAGTCCCTAATACCCTTTTAAATCAATTCATATAGAAAATTTTGCATTCTCCTTTAAGGACTAAATGACTCAGATCTTGAGAATAAAACAGCAGCTTGAGAGAGAAAGAGTTTAGATGTTGATTAATAAGGAAGCTGTCTGAAATGGATAACAAATTTTATTTGGAAGTCAGTTTTATCTTTATCTTTTAGAACTAATTGCCAAATGTCTTGCTAGAAATATAGAGAGATGCTAGTTACAGCGAATTTACATCCTATCTCTTAAGGTAATTTAAACAAAAGTAGTAGATAAAATATATTGACTTTTTCTGTTAGACTGCAGGTATAGTGAAAGGAAAAGAGAATAGGTAAAGATAAAGCAACAGAAATAAATCAAGTGTCCTATCTAATTAGTACCAGTAACTAATTGAAAATTGACCCAGTGCTAGAATATATTAAATCCAGCACCTTTCTTTATATGCCAGTAAAACAGTATAATAAAACTAACTCTTGAAATGGTTAATAATTAGAAAATTTAATGACACTCAGTACTTAAAATATCTGCATTACGAAAAACCATTTTATAATAACTGACAAGAATTGAAAGATGTTTATTTCTAAATATTAATACTATGTTAGTTACCATTTTTATCTGTTATAAAAGTCATCTCTGTTAACAAGTGAAGTAACTCTGAGGTATGTGTTCTCTTTCTTTTATCTCTCTGAAACAGAAATTGTAAAATAGTTAAAAATGGAATAGAAACCAACACATATAGAAATTGATATATTTATATAAATTATGGTTTATTACAGAGTCTTTTGAGCAGTCACAGAAGTGGTGACTTACACAATGATTTTTATTTTTTTTATTGTTCATAGTACAATACAGTTTTATTTGCTAACTATCTGCCATACTTCCCTTTAGTGATATCATGCATATAATAAATAATTCTAATTTATGTGACATATAAAACCATTGGTTTTTATTGTTAATGTTATTATAATAACAATTTTTTTTTGGTATTAGCAAATGTGAATTGATATTTGCTCTTTTCGTTTTGTTGTGGTTGTGCTGGAGGAATTTTGTGTAGTTGAGATTTGTAATACCCATGAGCATTAAAATGTTTTGTTTTTACTCTCCTCTCTCCTGTCATCAGAGAAAATAAGAAGCCTTTTACTTATGCCAGTAGCAAACTAACAAGAATATAAAAGAAAAATAATTAGAAAGGCTGAATCAACAGTAAAATAAAAAAAATACGTATCACATTGGAGTAATCATCGTAAACACAAGAAAAGTTAGTTTCCTGGAGATGATTAGTAAAATCTTCATAGGATGTTTAGGATAGATGAGATCTATTTGCTAATTCTCACTCAACCCGTTATTTTTCAGAAACACAAGCCCAAATTCTAATAACTTCCCAAATGTTTTACCTTTTTTCTTATTAGTTTTGAATTTTCATGTGAAATAATATATTTGAAATATATTATTATTTTCCTTGTTCTCAAAAATTACTAAAAGTGTTGCCTTAACTAACTTATTCAACCCAAGTTGATAAAATTTCTGATGTTTAAAATAGGGATGCTATTTATATCATGGTGTTGTTATTAAAATTTAATAAGAAATCAGAAATGACATTACCAAAATGACAAGAAGCTCCAAACACTCAACCCCCACAGAAACATTGAAAAACAAGCAGAAAGCATCATAACCAATTTTCAGTAGTCTGGAAAATGGTCAGAGAGATAAGCAACCAAGCAAATACTGAACAAGAAAAAGGCAACATAAAAATGGTAGGAAAGCTTTGAGGCACTAATGTCTTTGCCCCACTACTCTCCAGACTTGGTGGTGATCATGAAGACAGAAACCAGTGGGAGCAGAGCAGACCCTATTCATAAATTATTGTGTAACTTTATGTTATCTTGGGGCTACTTGAAGAACTGATGCCAGGTGCTCATCTCCTTTTTCACCTAAGGGCAGAATAGTGGTGGGCATTGTTCGGAAACAATATAGGTAAATAAATTAAAAAAATATATACCTCTAGGCACCAGGGGCAAAATATAACAGTTGAAATATAAAGTAGACTATCCAAATATAATAGGAAAACTTGGAAAGATAATTTTTTTCCCAGAAAAGAGAAATTATGCCATTCAAAGTGCTCAGGTATACTGGAGAATTGAGAAAACCATGTGCATTCCCAGAATGCATTTGCCCCCAAAACACCTGAGAGCACTGTAAGCTATGCCTGTGCCTGATCTCTAGAGTCAGTGCTGGCAAGAAGTATAAAATATCTGAAAGGAATATTTATTATAGGGGGTCAACAGAAGATATGAACAGGTAAAAGAATGAATCAGTGAACACAAAGACAGCACAATTGAAATCAATATGTTTGAGTTGCAAAGGAAAACAAGAATGAAGTGAACAGAGTCTAAGGAATATTTAAGACATTCCCAGGTAAATAAAAGTGGAGTTTGTTACTAGTGGACCTGTAGGAAATGCTAAAATAATTTTTAAAAGTACTTCAATTTGGAATGAAAGGACACTAAACAGATATCTTTATTCTGGGAAAGGTGATTACATAGGCAAATATAAAAGTCACTATCACATGTTTTTACTTTGCAACTCCACTTTTATTTCTACATGATTTAAAAGGCTTTAGATGAGAGTCAAAACAAAACACTGTAAACAAATAACTAAACAAATTAAATGTAACAGAGAAAATGAGAGGCAAAATGACATGATATATTAAACACAAATAGCAAAATAGTCAAAATTAGTCTTTACTTGAGCCAGGCAAATATTTATTTCAACATTAACCAATTTATTCCAACATATTTATCATGACGAATAAACCAAAAGAGCAAAATAAAAAAAAAAAAATTCCAAATGGTATTCTCTACATCAGAACTTCTGATATGGGGTTACAGGAAATTTTTTAAATTAAAAATGCTACATAGGATCAAATATACTAAAACAGAAATTTTCCTTCCTTGTTTAAATCTAAATAAAGTTTTCTTACATTCTTTTTATTTTCTTCTTATCATGAGAAATAAAATCTATTTTTAAATAATGTTAAGGAGAGCATCTCTACCTTGTCATAATGAAAGCAATGTCAATTTTATCTTCTCACATAACAAAACAAACTTAATCATTCCTAATTTTACAAGAAGTTGTCATGTGCCTGAGAATTCTCTTATTATAATTACTCATAACACTTCAGGAGACATTCAAGATGTTATGTATCAGCCAATTCAATTTTCTTGGATTCTAACATTACATTTTAATTTAATATGAATGACAGTTTCTCAGCTTTTTCAGAAAAGAAGTTTTGTATAATCAGTTAGCAATACAGGGACAAATATGATACTAGGTTAGTCATTTATTTTTAGTGATGCATAATCCTTTCAAATGTTTAACCAACAATCTCTCCACTGGATATAGTAAATTTATAGCATTAACACAGTTGGAATTCCCTACTATTCGAGAATCTATTCAACTAATCATCACTTGAGGCAGAGCTAGTCTGAGTATTAAAGGAATATAATCATCAGAGGTAAAATGTCTTAATCCCAGAAAAATTAGAGAATCACTTAAAATCCTTGAAAACATACACAATCTTTTTTTATAGTTTATTATTTGGCCATAACTTCTAAATGTCCACTTAATTCATTTGTAAAATTATTTACAAATAATATATACATTTGTTCATATCATTATAGACTTATGGTTATTTATCTTATACTTAGGGTTATAATCCAATACTACATTGCTTATTTTGTTGCTCATGTATTTCCTGCTTTTGAAAGGGCTAGCTAGCTAGCTTAATTAGGAAGGTTTGGGAATGAGGAGGGTCCATGGGAGAGGAATACTAGTATATAGATGGGGACTTGAAGATGCTTATCTTACTTGTACAGAGATTAGAGAAATGCCACAGGCAGATGGAATCATTTCTGGCCTGAACAATTAAAACAGCCATAAACCAAGGTCAGGGGTATCTCTGACCTGAGCAATTAAAGGGACCATACGTTAGACCAAAAGTAGCCCTCACCTGAGCAGCTAGGAGAGCTGTAAGATAAGACATCTCTGCCAACACAACTGGGAGAAAACCATCACTCTTTGTGTTCACATGTAAACTCTAATTCAACAGAAGCTTACTTTTAACCATCATCCATTTATTTAATTGTTCAATTACAGTATACATTATAGCTATGGTAGAACTGCCTACCTGTACTCCATGGGAAACAAGTTAATCAGCTACAGTGATGTCACATGGCAGCAAAAACTTGTATAGGAAATTTCTAAATATAATTATGGAAATACCTTACTTCTAATATTATCTTAGGTTTTGTTACACATACTTAGGATATGTTGTTTTTTAACATGAAGCCACTAAAATAGTATGCTTTCACCAAAAGCCTAATATCTTCAAATACAATTTCAATAATAAGAAAAATAATTTACTACTTTGTGGTACAGGTATATATATAGTCAAATTATATATTATATTCTCCCAGCCCTCTGTCATAGGTACTAATATGAGCTGTTAAGCGATCTTTTTTAAAAATATATATTTTATTGATTTTTTACAGAGAGGAAGGGAGAGGGATAGAGAGTTAGAAACATCGATGAGAGAGAAACATCCATCAGCTGCCTCCTGCACACCCCCTACTGGGGATGTGCCTGCAACCAAGGTACATGCCCTTGACCGGAATCGAACCTTGGGACCCTTCAGTCCGAGGACCGAAGCTCTATCCACTGAGCCCAACCAGTTAGGGCTTGTTAAGCGATCTTGGTCCATTTGAACGTCCTCATAAAACTAAGCCTTGTTTTATATACTTCAGAGGCTTTTAAAGTGCATTGTCACAATCTTCTGTCATTAAGAGCAATTCTTTTAATTATCCCCATGGTTTTAAATAACATCTAAAAAATCAATGACCCAAATCTGCGATCTCCCACAAGACCTTAAGTAACATATGTAATAATTAAGTTGACAGTAAAGTTAAGTAAGTTCTATGCCATCTGAAGAATTTCCTCCATCTCCACCTCCAGTCCCATGGTGCAAGCAGTCATCTCCCTTTACAGGAACAAAATGCTAAGACCTTTGTAATAATTACTCCAATCTCCTCCTTGACCGTCACAAACTATTTCTCACACATCAGACAGTGAATATTTGAAAACATAATTGAGGTCATATTTCTACCATATTTAAATCCCTTCAGTTGTTTCTCCTTGCATTTACTAGTAGAATAACATTCAGACTTTGAGCAATCAGTTAAAAGATCCTACATCAGTTCATCCCAGTTATTCTTTATGTCACAGGGACATTTCAAGAGATAAGGCTTAATTGTGTTTTTCAAAAATGTTACTATTTTTGTCTTTTTTGTTTACCCTGCTTTAGACCTTGACATTTGCTTTCCTTCTGCCAGTAATACCTTTCTTTCAGTTTTTCACTCCTTACCATTCCTTATCTCACTCAAGACTTAACTCTTCAAGGTGAATTGCAATGAGAGCAGAAACCACTTTTCCCAGTTCCGTTCTTTCAGATTATCCTGATTACAACATTTATTAAAATTTCAGTTTGAACTATCTTGTTTGTTAACTAGCACATTCTAACTTGTTTTCTGTCTCCTCCTCATAGAATGTAACCACGTTGAGAGTTTCTAGTCATCATTGTGCATGTAATACCTAGATCAGGGACTACTGAACAAGTCACAGATTAGCTATCGAAGATATATTACCAAATGAATAAATGAATGAATGAATAAAATAAGTATAATAGCATTGCTCTAAAACCTTGGATATGGAGCTAAGACCAACAATGAACATGCTTTGGTGCCAGCTTTCAACCCTGACTAGAATTTCTTGTGAACTTAATTTTTATTGCAGCTGAAATTAATCAAGGATTACTTATATTGATCAGAGAGGGGTAGAAATTGAGATAACTCCCACATAACTGCACTAGAAACTGACAGATGAAATCATCCTCATCTGGAAAATAACTCAGCAACTTTGCTAAAACATAAAGGCTTTTACTTTAAGGGGGTGGGGAGGGGAGTATTAATTTGAAAAAAAAATTAACAATCCAGGATAGAGGAGGTTATTTTTTTTTAATTACACTAAACCTAATACATCAGACGCATAGGAAAGCTATTTTTATTTGAATATATGGTAATGAAGCTTAAATTTTTAAATTTGGCTTTTATTTCATGGCAGTATATGATCAATGCTAAAAATTATTTATATTTGTGTAGTTTTATGTGTTTTTGTTCTTGTTACATTTACATGCTAGTAAAATATTCCCTAAAATATATTTTTTTTTTGAATTTATGGCTTTTCCTGTTCATTGGTTTCTGTGTGGCTTTTTGTTGTTGTTGTTTTTAATATATTTGTATTGCTTTCTGAGAGGAAGCCAGAAGGAGAGATAGAAACATCAATGATGAGAGAGAATCATTGGTTGGCTGCTTCCTGCATGCCCCCTTCTGTGGACTGAGCCTACAACCCAGGCATGTGCCCTGATCAGGAATTGAACAGTGATCTCCTGGTTCATAAGTCGATGCTCAACCATTGAGCAACACTGCCTGGGCTTTCTGTGTTCTTTGTTTGTTTGTTTATGTAGATAAGATGAGGTATTTAAATTCTTTAAAAATCCACTTTTTAGGTGTATAACTCACTGAATTTTAACAAATGCATACAGTAATATAACCATGACTACAGTCAAGATGAATATTTTCAAAATTTCCATAAAGTCCCCTCATGTTCTTTGTGGGTAATTTTCTGTCCGTAGATCCAGGCCTTGGAAGCCAGTGATCAAATATATTTTCCCTTGGTTTTGTTTTTCATTGACAGTTATTTAAATAGAATTACAGTATTAGCCTTTTCTATGTGGTTTTGATCAAATTGCCTACTGTTTTTGAGATTCATCCACATGGTTGCATTTAGCAGAATGTTGTTGTTTTTTACTGAATTGTATCTTACTGGATGAATATACCACAATTTTAGTATTGAATCACCAACTTATGGATATTTGAATTTTCTCCAGTTTTGTTAATTATGCATAAATGTGCAATATATAGCAATAGAAATGTGCTTTTGCAGATATATACTTTCATTAATTTAGGAGTACGGTTGCTGCTATATTCCATATTCAACTTTATAAGAAACTGTCCTATGAGTTTTTACACTAGAAGAATTAGACAAACTTCCTCTCATGTGCCTCCTTCATCTACTACCAACATATTTACCATTTCTCTTTTCTTCTAGACTCAAGGTAAAATCTGGGTTCCGGTGAATAGACACATGCCTAAAAATATATTTATTTGTTATAAATTATTTCTTTACTTCATTAACTATACCTCTAATGGCTATGTTTACATACTTAATATACCATGAAGTGATTTATTCATAATAAACATAATTGGATATAGAAAACAAAAATTTAATTCACCTGGTGATTTCATTTATTCTTTCATACAGATTTTACATATAGGTTTGCTTAATTCTTGCTCGAGATTTCAAGTCTATAACTTCTTTTTTTTTCCCTAAGGAGGGATGGTAGAGTGCTCTCCCTCTTGGGATAGAAGTAATTCAAGAACATATTTTACTTCTTGCATCAGTAAATATGCCCTGGAAATCAAACTAAATAAGAAATTGTTTTCAACACAAGAATTTCTTTGTCATTCCACCTCTTTCATAAAGAAATAACTCTGGAGAATATATTTACTAAAGACCCGGTGCATGAAATTCGTGCATAGGTAGGGTCCATAGGCCTGGCCAGCAATCAGGGCTGATAGGGGCCTTCTGGCTGTCGGCTGGGGGCCTCCCTTTCCTGGCTGCTGGCCAGGGCCAGGGCCTTCCTTAGTTCCATGCTGCCCCCTGGTGGTCAGCGCACATCATAGTGAGTGATAGAACTCCCAGTCAAACTCCCATGGGGACACTTTGAATATTAGCCTTTTATACCAGGTGTATTGGTTAATAATGCAGATTTTTTTTCAATAGATGGAGTTACACATATGTTGACATGTATGCAATTTGATATGTATGCTTTTTTGTTGTATTGACAACAAGCTTCAAAACTTCATATGTCAAATTTGCTGAAGGTGTTAACATCATAGATATATTTACACTTAAAATTTCGAATTTCGTGCCAAAAAAAGAGCATTTGTGGGAAGTTTTAATTCATTACTTTATTTTAAAGAAAAGTGCTGCTGAATACTTCGGAAAGCTTATGGTGAACATGCTCCATCTCAAGATACTTGTGAATGCTGGTTTAAATGCTTTAAAAGTGATGATTTTGATGTGAAAGACAAAGAACATCCAGTTAACCGAAAAAGTTTGAAGAGCCCTAGCCAGTTTGGCTCAGTGGAGAGAGCGTCAGCCTGTGGACTGAAAGGTTCCAGGTTCCATTCTGGTCAAGGGCACATGCCCAGGTTGTGGGCTTGATCCCCAGTGGGGAGTATACAGGAGGCAGCCAGTTGGTGATTCTCATCATTGATGTTTCTATCTCTCTCTCCCTTTCCCTTTCTCTGAAATAAATACAAAATAAATAAATAAAAATAAAAAGTTTGAAGAACAACAATTATAAGCATTATTGGATGAAGATGTGTGTCAAACTCAGAACAACTTGCAGAAAGATTAAACATTGCTCAGCAAACAATTTCTGATTGTTTAGAAGCGATGGGAAAGATTTTAAAGGAAGAAAAATGGGTGCCACATCAACTGAATGAAAGACAAATGGAAAACTGAAAAGTCATCTGTAAAATGTTGCTTCAACGGCACGAAAAGAAAGTTTTTTGCATTGAATTGTGACTGACAATGAAAGAGAATCCCAAATGCACAAAATCATGGGTTGATCCAGGTCAACCATCAACATTTACTGCAAAGCCAAATTGCCTCAGAAAGAAAACAATGCTCTGCATTTGGTGGGATCAGGAAGGTGTGGTGTATTATGAACTTCTAAAACCGGTGAAATCGTTAATACTGATCACTACTGACAACAAATAATCAATTTGAACCATGCTTTAATCATGAAACGACCAGAATGGGCCAGAAGACACGGCAAAGTAATTTTGCTTCATGATGATGCACCATCACACACTTCAAAACCAGTTAAAGACATGTTAAAAGATCTTGCCTTGGAAGTATTAACCCACCCTCTATATTCACCAGACCTTGCTCCTTCAGATTACCACTTGTTCCAATCGATAGCACACACATTTTCTGAGCAGCACTTCAAAACATATGAAGAAGTGGAAAATTGGGTCTCTGAATGGTTTGCCTCAAAACAAGAAAAGTTCTATTGGGATGATATGCACAAATTACCTGAAAGATGGGGAAATGCATAGCTAGCAATGGACATTACTTTGAATAAAGCACTTTAGATGTTTCTCTTGAAATTATCGTTTTTTTTTATTACAAAATCCGCTATTATTAACGGGCACACCTGGTATATATAGATGAGTATTGTGTGAATAATTTTTTTAAGAGTCTATTTTACCATAAAATCAGAAAAAAAGATAAATATTAACACAAAAAAAAATACAATGTCCCAAAAAAATGTATACACACTTTGAATAACTATTTATTCCAGTGTGTTAAATCTGAAAAGAAAGAAACATCAATTTGATGCCAAAATTTCCATTCGGGTCAGAGTTCCTTGTCTGGCAAAATCAAAGAATGAATTCTCGGGGGCGCGGGGGGGTGGGCGGGGAGGGCAACCCTGAGTGGAAGCAAAGTTTATTGAGAGTTAGGCAGACTCCCTGCCACAGGAGGCAGCAGAAAGGGGGCCCAAAGCAGGTTACTGGTGAAGTTTCTTTATCTCAGGTTCCGAAGTTTCATGCTCCTTAAGCCAGTCCTGGAAAAGGTGCAGCTGGGGCTCCAGGAAAGCCAAAAGCAGGCCAGTGTCCAGAGTTCCATTCCAAGTTGCAGCTGGGTATAGTTTAGTATCCAAGCTAACTAAAGTCTATTGGTCCATAGGCAGAATCCCATATGGCCATAAGCCACGTGGGCACAGGGGAGCCTATCTCCTTCCATAGGAGAGACAGGAGCCCCGTGCACCAGGAAGAGCAGAGGAGAGCATGTGCTTCTTGGTCAAGGGTAGATACATGCTTTGCTAGCTCCTGATTGGTTCTTTCAAAGAATCCTGTCTTAGTAACATCATTGGGATTTACTGCCTCGTGATTGATTACAAGCTGCCTGTCTTAGCAACTCCATACTTTTTAAAGCTCACTGCTCCCACACGCCCTTCTTTCCCTGTCCAGCTGGCTTCCTGGTTCTACTTCTTTCCCCCAGGGCCCAGTCCTTGACTACCTAGCTTCCTTCTGCCTGCTCAAATTGAGCTATCATACAGGGTGTCCCCAAAAACTGTATACACATGTTGAATGATTATAAAGTTAGTGTTTATTAATATACAATTAATTTTCAAAATTAAGTGAGTTATCAGCTATTAAAGTATGTACACATTTTGGGGGGATACCCTGTATTATGGAACTAAGAGAGGATCTTTAATGCAATTATACTTTAATACTTTTTCTCTGACATACTAGATTATCTTCCCAAAGTACTAGATGCCTCTAATTGTTTAAGCCCTTTAATTAAAAAAAAAAAAAAATCCAGAATAAAAAACCAATTCTTTGTAATGCTATGAGCCATTCCACTCTACTTTCCAGCCTAATGGCCCATCACTACTTGAGTATATCTCACAGTTCAGGCGAAGTTTGATTTATGATTTCTGGATAAGCCCCATACTATTTTCTGATACATCAGTGTGGAATGACTTTAGTTTTACCCCCACTTTTTATCTATGCACATCCATTCAAGAAAACTTGTATGCCAACTCTTTTTTTATTTTTTTTCTTCCCTTTCCTTTATTTATTTTTTTTTCTATTTCAACTCATAACCTGTGGTTTGTAATTTCAGGGTATACTTCACAGACCTCTAGTAAAATTACCTGTTTAAACAATGTCTTTCACTTTACCACCTGAAGGATAATGTAATTGAGGGGTAACTCTTGAATGGATGAATGCTGACCAAAGGGCTTTCATTAAAAGTGACTATAAAAAGTAATTATTTTTTAATTTAGTAAGTATAAGCATTAAGGGATATTCCTTGGTATAAATTAATAATTTAATGCTATTCTGACAGTTCTGACTTTAGGATTCATATCTTATTGTCACACACAATTTACACTAAAATATATGTAATATACTTAATGATAGGGAAATGTATGATTTTGAGCAGTTTAAAATGTCAAAATAGATGGCTAAGCAGGGTCATGCAAAGGAGAAAAAATATGACAAGTAAGTGAGAAAAAGAATGCTAATTTTAGTTTTATTATAAAAGCCTGACTCATCTTTCACTGCTTGGATAATGAGTTGAATAAAGAAGGGGACAGGTGAGAGCAAGTCAATTACTTCCTGAACCGTAGACATGACTCAAAGGTATGTCATTCCTCAATAAGCCTGTTCTACATCACCTCAGGGTTTCTTGTGACTAGAAAATAAATTAAATTTTATTACAAAAGAGAGACATACATATTAAAACTATGTACTCTGATGTGTCTTTTTATACTCACAACATTGGCAACAAGTCTAACAATATTAAGTATAGGCAGAAAAAAACTGAAAATAATCTTTTAAAACTATTTTATTTTTTATTTCACATGTATGTTCCATAATCTATCTATATAATAGAGGAATATGCAAATCAGCCAGGACACCGTAACATCACAACCGAACATCAGGGACCTGAGGCTGCATGGCACCTGGCCAGGGCAAGGGACCTCAGGCTGTGCCCACCACCCCATGGGGCTTGACAGGGGACCTCAGACTGTGCCCCCCACCCCGGCGCCCGGCCAGGGGACCTCAGGCTGTGCCCCTGCCCGGGGGGGCTTGACGGGGGGCCTCAGGCCACACCTGCCACCCAGCAGGGCTTGACGGGGACCTCAGGCTGTGCTCCCCCCGGCCCTGGCACCGGGCCGGGGGACCTCATGCCACGACCTCCTCCTGGCACCAGGCTGGGGGACTTGAGGCTGCACCCCCCACCTGGCGCTGGGCTGGGAGATTTAAGACTGCACCCCCGCCCAGAGGGGCTTGATGGAGATGGGGCTGGCTGGGTTTGGGTCTCCTACATTTTTGAAGTGCGTACGGGTGGTGGGCAGGGACTTGACCCTAGGTCCTGCAGCGTGCCCCAGACTCTGACATACACATTTTACTATTTTTCTTTCATCTCTGACACTTCTATTATAGAGAAAGGGCAAATAGCAATATTAAAATATTTCCTCTAATTAATTCCCTTTTAATGTGCATGAATTTTGTGCACCGGGCCACTAGTTTATTATATTGTTGAAAATGTTTTCAAATAATCTAAAATAAAAGGTAGCCTGTCAATAGATATTTGACATTTCTGTGAATAAGACACCAAAAAGCCCAATGGCATTCCTCAATAGAAAATTGAAATACAAAGTAAATAAAATTTAATACTTATTTTTGCCTATGTACTTAGAATGGAACCAAGCCTTGATATTTTTTTTATTTTTGTTTTGTATTTTTACTGCTAAGTTAACTTCTAACAAAATACAAAATTACCATTGTTTTTCTACAGGTGAAAACATTAGCTATTGATACCAAGTATTTAATGTACATTTTCTAATATTAATTTCTTATAATAACTCTGTGATGTAGATTATTCAAGTTCACATAGAGCAAGAATGTAACACCATTTGGTCCAATTTTAGGGTCTATTATATTTACCATTACATGGCTATTGCCTGGTAGGACTCAAGTCAACTTCTGTCACATCTTTATCATTTAGTTGGAATGAAGAGAAACCCTTTGTTAAGCACTTTAGACACTGATATACTTCTCATATGTTCATGCAAATACAGCCAGAGTTGCTGAAATTTTAGATGTACAATGATGTACAAATGGTTTTCCATATATTTCTCTACTGAAATTATTGGTTTCTAATAACAGATTTCCCAAATGATACAAAACAATGCAGATGTATTTGAATTGGCCATGATAGAGTAATAAAGAATTACATTCATGCAGTTACTACACTCAAATAGTTTTCACTGGTAAACACATTAAGCTAATTTTTAATTGTTGGCAACATATTTTGAATGTTTCATCATAAGAATACCACATTTGGGCTATTTACTAAATTATATGTACACTTATATAGTATTTAGGATGAATAATTTTCATTGACTTCATAAAGCAATAGTTATATAAATTAATAATTTACTAGTACAAATGTATATGATCCAAAGCACCACTTCTGCATATGTGACATGTTTATGATAGTAATAATCATCAACATCTATATTTGTGCTTAGATATTTATAGTTTTCAAGGCATTTGCACATGCCACTTCTCTATTTTCTCTTTAAGAAGGCATCTTTGTTTCTCTAATTGGCAATAAAGTTTTATAGGATTATATAGAAATTGCTTACATTTTTGTAAGTATAGTCAGGTCTTGGTAATTCATTTTGCAAAATTGAACACATTCTGATGGAATCTTAGCATGGTTGGGAAAATTATTATAAATCTATATATATAAAAGCCTAAGCGACCTTTATGACCAGTAGCTATGATGACACACTGACCAACCGGGGGCAGACACTCAATGCAGGAGCTGCCCCCTAGTGGTCAGTGTACTCCCACAGCCAACCTCCCGTGGCCAGCCAACCTCCCGCAGTCCTCCCCCCAACCAGGCTGAGGGACCCCACCCATGCACAAATTTGGGCACTGTGCCTCTAGTATAAAATAAAAAAGATTGGCTTCATGGAAATTAGGATAAACCCTAAAATAACCCTACAAAATACTAGTCTTAAGTAGCCATCTTTGGCTTCCAATAGAATACTTTTGGAGGGAGAACAAAGCATATCTATATAGAACTGCAAATCAACAATGTTATAAGTAGTCAATTATTATTTGCAATAATTATGATCTATAAAATCTCCACAAACACTGAATTAGCAAATATTAAACCATTGTTTCAATTGCCTCCTTTCCTACTGGCACATTTATATGCCATGCCATGTAGTGGCATGCACAAATTTTTCACTATGTTTGTATTTGATTCTGAATATATGTTGTAGAGTGAGTTATCCAAAGCCAGAGGACAAGACATAGTTTGGAGTGCACAATATTTGTGGGGCAATATCAGTGAAAAGAAATAAAGGAGAGAATATAGCAGATGGAGATGTCAAATGTGATGTAGTCCTGACAGAGAATTGATCAATCCCACTAGGAGTTCTTGAACTAATATTGTCCATCAGTTGTCCTACAATAGGCTAACATGGCCAGTCATTTGCATCTCCACTTTGCTTAGTCATCAGGTGCAGGCTGCTTAGGAAGGCATGGCCTTGAAGAAGGCCATTTCTCTGCTGAGGTATATTCCAGTGATGCACAGCTGGAGCTGTCTGCTATCCACACTGCCCACAGTGGGGCATCACGGCCTTCCTTGTTTGGTAACTTGAATGGCACATTTCTTTACCCACTACAATTGATAATCTGTGTTGTTGTTTTTGTTTTTCCCTCCAAATACTGAAGGGAGATTCCTATAGCCTATACAGGGAAGCTACTACATGCAAGTAAAGATTTCAATCATTACAGCATCTTATTAGAAATATTAGGAATTCCAAAATCTTATTCAAAGGCCAGGGTGTATAAGAAATAGTATTAGGAAATTGGATACTGGAAATCATTAGCACATGTAGAGATAAAAATATGGCAGGCCATTCCAAACTTGTTTGTACCTAAATAAAAAACATCATTTAAAAATACTTCTTAAAATTTTGAAAGGTCAAAGAGGATACTCTTTTGAACTATTTTATATTTTTCTCTTAAAAAAAAACAACTAGAAAAGGAAGCTACTCCCATAAATTTGCAAAGTCTTCCATATTCCAAAGCAATCTGTCCCGCCAGGATGGTATCCATCTGCACAGGCTGGTTGATTCATTTCAGTTTGGGATTTTATTCAGGCAAACACATGGAATACAATGTGTCCTTAATAATTTCCAGTGATTTGGAAGATAAATTTGCCTCTCTAAAATCTTTATGCTGTCAGTCATTATAAAACTGTCAGTTTTCCTTCTTGTTATTATACTGGCATGTTCTAGAGATATATTGTTTAGAGCTATTGTGTTCACAGAAATGTACATTGGGCCAAGAGGAAAAAATGTGTTGGCAAAGTGAATTCATATCTCGTAAAAGCCATGTTTATATATTGTGAGCCAATATTTTAAGATTGTACAATTTGGGCAAATACTGGTTAAAATGCATGATGTGACTGTTATGGGGCATGTCCAGTTGCCAAATTTTACATGCCTTGGGCCTACTCTGCTCATTAGCCATAGAAATATATTTCAGCTCAGATTATCACTTGAAATAAACTTTTGGAATTTTCCATTCAGTTGTCATAGCAATAGTTTAGGCTAAATTTAATATTTTTTGATAAAGCTGTATGTATAGATATTTTAAGAGACCTCACCAAACCTAATAATCATATTCTATAGGTAGGAATGGTATCCTGCTTTGTAAAATTTTCCTGTGCTTGTGAATTTCATGTGTTTTTACAATCAAATCTTTCACTGTAAATTTCCTACTTCCAAAGGGGATAAGGAAGAACAAAATAATTTTTCCTCCCTTTGTTACTAATTATAAATAAAAATGCAGTGTCTTCCATTCATCCATTTGTTATTGTGCTTAAAGCCAAACAAAAGGGTAGACTCATTGGATGAAGTCTTTGTTCCTTGTACAGAATTAATTAAATTCTGAACTTTTATTTGCCTTGATTTTAAAATTTAAAAGTCCATGTGTCTTTATTTTGCAAAAATCCAAATGCCAGGAATCACTCAAACCATTATCCCTCTCATGAGAACAGAAAGAATCATAGAACTTCCTAACTTTCATACATTAAAATCACTTACAACCTAATTACCAAACTTCTTGTATTATAGTTTCCTTAACACAGTAATATATTCTTTATTAATTTTTCAATTTTTATAATTCAAAACATTCTTGCTGTGTTTACAAACTTCCTTTACAAAAATGCATATCATTTCAGTGAGGTTTCCATACATTTAATATTTTCCTAATTTTTTAATAAGTGGTAATTTAGCACCATTTTTTTTTGTATTTAAATACTCTTCATTGATTTCTTTTTTGATTAAATTTACTGGGGTGACATAGGTTAATAAAATCATATAAGTTTCAAGTGTACAAATCTATGACACATCATCTGTATATTCCATTGTTTGTCCACCACCCAAAGTCGAATATTTTTCCAGTTGTTTGTACAATCTAACTGCTATTGAGAGCTACAGACCACAGCAACTACTTAGTGCTGTCTGGGGAAAAGATAGACATAAAAGTACAAAAATAAAATGCAAAAGACTTTTAAAAAATGAAACAGAGTAGTGTTCAACTCATGCATTTTGAGACAATTAATCCTGATTAAGTACTGTGCCAGTTTTCTCCTGTAGGAGCCACTTTTTAGATGACCTTATTAATTTCTCATTCTGCCTAGTAAGGACTGTGAGCAGGTTCACGTAAGTGCACATAATGTGACACCCTTCTCTTTTAGAGTGATTGGTCTATGAATGCACATCTCCACTAAGCTGAGACAGAGAGAAAAATCATTAACTTCAGGTTTCTGAAGCCATAATATGTGAAATTTGATCAAATTGTACCATGAAAACATGGAAGCTGAAGCATATATTTTTCAGATATAGAAGAATGAATCAATTTAAGACACAGAGAACTATTTAATACCAGGTAACAACCACTTTTTAATGCTCAATTGGATTTGTACTCATGGATTTCATAAAATGGCTCTGAGCATTAATATTGAATTTCTTCTTTCTGCATAGGTTAGCTTAGTATTACTTTTGTTATTTGCAACCAAAGACACCTCTTGGAAACAGCTTTTTACCTAGCTAAGTAACTTCTGGTAAAGTTCTTAACCTTTCTAAACCTAAGCTTATTCATAATGCTACCATTGAGTAAGATTGTGACAATTAAACCAAATAATTTATGTACATTTCCAAGCATAATTCCTGACCAAAAGTAAAACCCAGATAATGTTGCCATTTACCAAAACAAGCAAAAACATTATTTATGTTTGTTGTGGTTTTTATTCTGTGTTTAAGCAGTAAGGAAGGGTTTCCTTCTCTGCTTTAGAGACTTTTCACTTTTAGACATCTCAAGTTGCCAAAGGGAAAAGGGTTTGATAAGAAACCATTACCATTTATCATTTAATATTCAAACTGACTTACCAAGCAAAATAGAGACAGACTCATAGATAGAGAGCAGGCAGACAGCTTTGGTGTGTGTGTGTGTGTGTGTGTGTGTGTGTGTGTGTGGCCGGAGTGGGGAGTGTTGGTGGGGTGGAGGGATTGAGAAAAAAAGAGAACTCGTGGACATGGACAACAATGTGGTGATTGAAGGGGTGTGGGTGGAGGTGAAAGAGAGCCCCAGGATATAAATAATGATGAGAAAAAATTAATTAATTAATTAACTAATTAAAATAACTATAGATATCCATTACTTATAAATATCTACACTAAAAAGAAGAGCAATCTATACATATAAAGAGGTAATATGCAGGTTAGGCCGGGATGCTGTAACAGTCACAGCCAGCTCAGGATGAGGGGCCAGGCATGGGCCCAGAGCCGGAGAGAACAACACACAGGGCGGCCCATGCCCAGCCCCAGAGCCAGAGAACAACACACAGGGGGGCTGGAGAGGAGACACAAACCCGCAGTGGGGCCTCGCCCCCAGCAACCCCATGGCCGCGGCGCTCCAGCAGCCCTGCCTCTACTTGGGAGCTGCAGAGGAAACACCTTTTCTGACCACTCATTGGCTAAGCTTGCAGTATGCCACTTGTTTGGGTGATAATCCAAGAAGGTGATCTAGGGTTTTTCCACCTCACTCCTGGAGGAAAAAACGAAGGTCCACTGCTGGAGGGGCTAAGAAATGTCACATCCTGCCCTAGCTGGTTTGGCTCAGTGGATAGAGCCTCGGCCTGCAGACTGCAGGGTCCGGGTTTGATTCTGATCAAGGGCATGTACCTAGGTTTCAGGCTCCTCCCTGGCCGGGGCCCAGGTCAGGCCTCATGCAGGAGGCAACCAATCGAAGTGTGCCTCTCACATTGATGTTTCTCTCTGTCTTTCCCTCTCTCTTCCACTTTCTCTAAAAATCAATGGAAAAATATCCTCAGGTGAGGATAAAAAAAAAAAAAGAAAGAAAGAAAGAAAGAAAGAAAGAAAGAAAGAAAGAAAGAAAGCAAGCAATGTCATATCCTATAAAAGAGACATCTTGAAAATGCCTAAAGAAAGTTGTCATTTTTTCATGGTGAAGGGACTGGAGTCCATGTTGATGAAAACACCTTGGCGGCTGCAGCAGCCAGCAGTGGCAGCAGCAGCGGGGTGATGGGGGTGGCACCTTCTCCTGATCAGCCCGGTTGCCTCCCGAAGACTGCCATCAATAGGACATCCCCTGAGTGTTCCCGGACTGTGAGAGGGGGCAGGCTGGGCTGAGGGAACCCCCCCTAGTACATGAATTTTGTGCACCGGGCCTCTAGTAATAATTTTTTATTTTTTATTTTGGCTTATCCATTGACTTGTTTACCATGTGTCTATGAAGAACATACTCTCGGAATTTAACTGTGACCCGTGCTGTGGAGGTTAGAAATTGAAAATACAACTTCTCTCCTTAAGTAATCTGTATATGCATCTGAGCAATTATCTGCTTATCAACAATTTAATGAACACTAATAGAGTGAAATGAGATAAAGCATTACTACATCAACTTTACAACAGTTTTCTTAGAATATTTCATCTTATTTACTCTTTATAATTTTAAAGGGATACTTTAAAAAGGAACCTCAAAAGCAACACATTAACTCAAATATATTAGCAGAGAATTCTAACAACCTCAGTAATCAAATAAATTTCTTTATATTTTTTATTGTGGTATTGAAAAAAAGTAGATGTGCATAGCAACTAATTAATATATCTAACGATATTATTGTTTCTTAAATTTCCCAATGTGCACATAGAAATATATATTTGGAAAAAAACTACTGAGTTCAGAAGTTACTATTGCAGGAGCTTTTGAACTTATAATAAGTAACATTTGTATTCAAAATATTGCCTAAAACAGTAAGTGATATTTATTACATTCATGCATGCCTTTATTTTTATTTTGTCCTTAACTCTTTAAAGAAGATTCTTAAGAAGGGATGCAAACTGTTATTTGAAATCTAAATGGTGATCTATGCAGCAATAATTATGGAAGTATAAATAGTCTGTTGGACAATACAAACATTATACAGTTAAAGAAAAGACATGTATAAGCCTATGATTTAAAGATGGCAATGCATCATTGTATTTTATTTCTACTAGTATTTTTATATAATATCTTTTTCTAGTTGTAGAGCTTAAGGAGCAACTACACTGTAAGTCAAGGTTATATTACCAGAAATTAAATCAATTTTAACTGAAACATGGTATATAATGTGACTGAAATTGTCTTGGTGTCACAGTTTATGAACTGTATGCTTTCCTTATGTCTGCAAGTGGAAAGAGTACTATTTTTTTTTTTTCTAAGCTTTTGCTTTAAGGAGAAGCAGATTTTTTTTTTAACACCTAATTTCAGTAAAACATCAATGATTGATACTTTTGTCCTAAAATACAGATTTGCTTCTCCCCAGATACATAACACCTAGCACAAGATTTATTTGCATTTTAACTATAAATAGTGTTTAAAATAACTCTGATACTGTAAATCAGTAAGTACTTTCTTAGGGTAATATATGCAGATCTACTTTAAGTATGCTTCATGTGTATTATTCATTAACTCTAACTTTATGAAGGAAGAATCATATCAAGATGAAAGGTTGGCTTAGGTGGTATTGTTTGTTCATCTTTTGTAGACTTTAAATCTTTTTAGAGAACTATATTATTTACATCAATTATTGATAAGAACAAAGGCACAACATAACACACGCACATGTCTTCGAACTGTAGTAAAAGTCATCACAACAGGCAATATGAATTTAGTTTAGTAATATGAATTCTTTAGTTAATCTTATATGTAAAAAAACAAAACAAAAACAACCCTTATCAATGTAAAGGGTGGCACCTGATAATAAGGAGTTATTAAGTATAAATTTTCTTATGTATAAGGCACATTTTAAAAATTATCAAACACACAATTTCTAATATCTATAAACCTACATTAATTTAAGTAATAAATGTCCTGATAAAATGCAAGTGCCTTGATATTTATTTATATTATATAGTGTAACCGACATTAAAATTAATATAGCAAATTCAGATCTTTATAAAACTTAATTTGGGAACATCCATATTAATAGCAAGTACAAAATATGTTGCTTTTTATTCAAAATTTAACATAAAGAAGCCAAACATATTTGAGTCACATTCATTTTATAGTTTTGTGATATAAATAGGGAATGAGTTCATGAACAAGATGGTAAGCAGAAGCAAAGTTTATCAGAGATAGATGGGCTACCAGCAGTAGGCAGGGAGAGTGTCCAAAGTGGGTTTCCCCTTAAGCTTCTTTGTCTAGGGCTAAATATATACTTTGCTGATTTCTGATTGATTTTTTCAAAGAATTCTGCCTTAGAAACATCCTTGGGATTGGTTATCTGCCTGCCTTAGTAACATCCATACATTTTAAAGCTTATTTTGTCTGTCTCTGTGGTTTTTCTTGGAACAGGGCATGGTCAAGCAAGTTGCATTCTGCTGGCATCTGCAAGGCTCTCCCTCCCCCACCCCATACTCTACCTGGTCCCTGTCTGTCTAGCCTTCTTCTATCTCCTCAACAGGTTTATGGGAAGACAGAAATACTCATATATTTATTGATATTTTAAATTTCCAAACAGATAGGTTCAAATTTAAAGGTTTTGCATGTTAGAAAGCAGTATGTATTTCCACTGATAATTTTAATATTCTGAGAAGGCTCCTAAAATTTGAGATATGATACAGGTTTCCTACACTTATCCTATAATATTTGCTTTCTTGGGCCATACTATCTCCTTTCAGCACATTTCTTTCCATACCAGCACTAAAATATATCTCCGTAGAATCTTAAATTTTCTCTGGGCCCTGTATGACAACTAGATATGACACAAATTTAAGTACAAACTTCAAGAGTGTTTGCATTTTATAGAAAATAATGCTTTAATGAAAACAAATCAATATAAAATATAAAACTCTAGAAACCAGGGCAAGTTATTGTGATAGATATTTTTGAGCAAGAGGCTTTGACACTGGTTGATTTTTGTAGTAGTAAATGTTGCCTAATTGTGCATAACTAAATAGCTATGAAAAATGGAGAAGCTTTAATAGAAAAACTAAAAAAATTACCAGAGCCATTCATAGCTTTACAATGAATCTACAGCTCTACTATGCTCAGACAAACCACCTAAATAATGACTTAATTTCAGTAATAGGCCTGATCATTCGTACACAATTATTTTTTTTCCCAAAGCCTCTATTTTATAGTATAGTACACCTAGCGCTAACTGCCACAACTAATTTCTACTACCTGAATATCTTTCTTCATAGACGTCCTAGAAAATGAAAAAAAAAAAAAAGTTGCAGTGAGGTATAGAAAGATAATTCCTTCTGCTTTAAGAATTTTGTAGTTATTGCCTAAGAAGAACTGACAGGTTGAGAAAAAAAAAAAAGTTGCAATTATTATAAAAACTTATAAAATTTTCCATTTAAGATGACACAGTTATTTAGGTTTTTTAGTACACTCTCTCTGATCTGAAGACATACTAGTAGCAATGACAGTTAAAATATAAAGTTAGAAAATCAAACAAAAAGGACTACACAGGCAAAAAAACCCAAGCTCCATGGATCACAAAAGGAAAATTGCTAAGTAAAGTGTGTATGTGGGTAAAACTGCTTATGCTAGCTTTAGGTCCTGAAGTAAACAATGATGATCAGGAATTTGAAGTTATAATGGGATAATAGGGCCAGGATTTCTGCCTGATACCAGGGGTTAGGCTGGGTTTTCCTCATTTATAAAAGTAAGCTGAAAATGTGGTACATTGTCATTTGACTATAACATAAGATACTTTGTGTCAAACATTTGGGTTATTTTGCATTTATATGTAATCTCAAATAAATTTTTTCAAAAATGTAATTATTCAAATTTTACTCTATAAATGTTAAGTACCTGAATATCCAATAATCATTAAGAAATTAAATATATAATAAAATATTTTCTTCTGCTGCCTTAATACAATATCAAGTGCAAATAAATCTATACATAAATCTTAACAAACTCTCAAGAACAGATAATATATACTTGTTTGAACAGGAAATTAACAGCAACTAATTTATATTGTAAAAATAATATAATCATAATAATGAAGGCAAGTCAGTAAAATATAATGAAAATTTTTTAAAAATCAAGAACAGAAAACTTTATTAAATCAAATGCTAAAACTGCAGTAAAAGTTAAGTATTTTTAATGAAGTGATTTTAGTTTACAAAATGAACCATAACCAAGTATGTTTATTTACTGATTGCAAAGATAAGTCATATTCTTAAATTATATTTACATATATCATATTTGGTAAGATGAAAATAGTGGTTATCATAAACAAATAGAGAAAAGTATATAAAATATGACACTCATTCATGAATAAAAATAACAGTGGTTAAATATTTGAAGTAACCCTTTTAAAGTGACAGGCCAGATAGGCATATCCACTAAGATCTCTTTAATTCATTTGTCAATACTGTATGGAGAGATTTAAATATGGTATAAAGCTATAAAATAAATCAGAGTTATAAAATTAGACAAGGATAGTCATTATTATTTGACTATACAAAATAAAACAAAAACTATTATATCTAACAAAAAGTTTAGTAGTTATGAATGTACTATGAATAGCCATGTTACTTTACATTAATATACAATTATTAAATAAAATTGAAATAGAAAAATCTAATCTATTGTAGCAATAATATCTATAGGCAAATGGATCAATCTTAAATATCAATAAAATAATGAAAACATGGAGGTACTTTGGGAGAAAAAATATAAACCAAATTTTGCTTCACCTGGGTCCATAATTAAAAACACTAATAAGAAGGATATATTTGTAATTTTTAAAAAAGCATAAGAAAAGATATATATGTATAATCTTAAGAATTCCAAAATTCTAAAGTAGAAGACACTAAGTAAAAGAAAAATAAGCTGAAGAGCCAATAAATTAATAAAAAGCTGCTCATTCTTACATGTAATTAGAAAAGGACAAATTAAAAGCACAATGGAGAATAGCATTTCATGCTCATCAGTTAAGGAAAAATCAAACACAAAGGCTGACATTACCATGCATTTCCAAAGATAACAGTGAGTTATTTTTTAGTACTGGTGGGATGGTGTATAAATTGTCACAAACACTTTGAAGAGGACTTTGACAATATGTAATAACCAAAACTCATCAAATCTGCTTCTGTGTATATAGCCTAGAGGTAGAGGTCACTCCAGAGTCACTGAAAGGGAATTTATTTGGCATTTCAGAAGAATTTCTCACAGACATCTATAATCTCAGAATATCTCCTATTCTAATTTATACCAGGAAATTCCTGTTAAAATTACTAGTGTGTTGTTGAAAGTAAAAACATGTATCATAGCCACAAGCACCTAGTCTTTAACAGGTAGAGAACAATGAGTGGTACAATATTTTGGATATCTATGCTGATAAAAAGGAAAACATATAAAATATGACAAAAAATAAAATTCAAAGCAAATATGTCTATATATATATAAAACCTTAATATGCTAATAGACTGAACGGCAGAACAACCAAACAACCGAACAACTGTTCGCTATGATAAGCACTGACCACCAGGGGGTGCGTGCAGAACATGGCGGGTGTCAGCAACAGGCGGCAGAGTGTGGAACATGGCGGGATGGTGGAGCAGGTGAGCAGGGGTGCCAGACCAAGGAGGGGCACCGGTCACTGTCATCAGGGTGAGCCTCTGGTGGTTACTGAAAATTCTTTGCTCCCACACGCTGCGGTCCCACCCAGTATTCGCACCTGCTGCTGGTGCTGGCCCTGCTCACACCCGCTGCCAGCGCCAGAGCCGCCGCTCACACCCACTGCTGGTGCCCGGCACCGGCCCCGATCTCTCAGTGCCGTCATCATGTGGGAGCAGCAGCAGCGGAAGCAGGGCTGTGGGCAGACAGGGGACTGGGGGTCGTGGTGGGAGGGGCCAGGCGGGAGCATGGAGGATGGGCCAAGACCCATGCCTGTGCCCACTGCAGCCTTGCGGCCCACAGTTCCTTTCAAGGTGCACAAATTCGTGCACTGGGCCCCTAGTTTTCTTTATAAAAAAGGTTATTATGCATTGAGTGCAAATGAGACAAAGCACAATATAGATAATTTAAACTCAGTACCATTAAATATTATTAAATAGTTAAATAAATATTATTCCATGCCTGGAAAAAATGTCTAATATATGCAATTTATAATAACCACGAATATAGTCCCAAGTACATCTCAATTAATGACTAATCCCCTTTAAATGCTATATCAATATCTCTATTTGTTATCTCCACTTTGTGGTTGGTCTAGTATCAATCTGCTCATGCTCAGTTGTATAATACACACTTCTTATTATTCAGTCACACTATCTGTGTACTCTTCCATCATTTTTTAGTCATTTTCCCTGTAACATTTTATGTTTCATTTGCCAGACCCTCAGGACTACACAAACAAGGCAACAAAGTTCATGGCTGTGGCAGAAGTTTTCAATTTTGGATAAACAATTCAATCCATTCAAGTTCACTGCAGAAAGAGAAGATATTAATTCATAAAAGTGTTAGTGCCTCACATTGGTATGATTTCCAGATGTTTTAATTACATATTGCTCTGCATCTCTTGAAAATGAATGTATTAAACTGAACAGAAAAGTTATAGCCAGCTGGTTTTCTGTCAGGTTGAATAAGTTACGTTTCTTGTATTTCCAGCTATTTACCTTTATAGCTATCAGGCCTCAATACTACTAAGATTAGGAAGAATAGCCAGTAGTATGCTGCATGGTAAACCTCAGGTATTACATCACTCTATTCCCTTCTTTTTCGATGGCTAATAAGTTAATTTTAATAGGAATGCTTTTTTAATATGCCAGTTTGGCAACAATTAATGGTAAAGCACCTGTTTAATTGGAAAATAGAATTTTAATGCTTTTATGTTTTTTGTTTTTTTCTTGCTTTTTGGTTTTACTTGCTTTCCATTTGCTTTCATTTATCAATGAGGCATAAAGTTTTTCTATTTCCCTCAAAATTTTCTTTTTTTTCTTTTTTATTTTTGTTAATCCTCACCTGAGGATATTTTTCCATCGATTTTTAGGGAGAGTGAAAGAGAGAGGGAAGGACAGAAAGAAACATCAGTATGAGAGAAACACACATGATTGGTTGCCTCCTGCAGGAACCACAACCAGGGCCCAGGAGGTGGAGCCACCTGCAACCAAGGTACATGCCCTTGACTAGAATTGAACCCAGGACCCTTTGGTCAGCAGGCCGATGCTCTATCCATTGAGCCAACCGGCTAGGGCCCTCAAAATTTTCTGTCTTTACATTATTCTTTTTTTAAAAAAATATATATTTTATTGATTTTTTACAGAGAGAAAGGGAGAGGGATAGAGAGCTAGAAACACCGATGAGAGCGAAACATCGACCAGCTGCCTCCTGCACACCCCCCACAGGGGATGGGCCCGCAACCAAGGTACATGCCCTTGACCGGAATCGAACCTGGGATCCTTCAGTCCGCAGAACGACGCTCTATCCACTGAGCCAAACCGGTTTCGGCTACATTATTCTTATGTGATTGGGAATTTTTATTAAAACACAGAGTTCATTTTTAGTTTCTTATTACTTAATTATATTTAATTTCCTATTACTTAAAGCACCTTTGTAAACAGTTTTGGAATATAAAAGTAAAGGATATCTAGGTTAACCTTAAAATGTCAGACAGAGATCCAAAGATAAGTAAAACATGGTTCCTGCTCCTGAGGTGGTTCTTAAATCATGGTATAAACTAAAAAGAAAAATGACATTTACTATTTCTTTTTTCCATATTAATGACATACTTGACTTACAAAGAACCAAGAAGTAGAGGACACAGAATAATTTAGGACCAATCATTCTGCTCTCCAAGCCAGCTAGAACAGGAAAACCTGGACTCATTTTCATGGACTTGTGCAAAAGTACTGGAAGTTCCCTAAATCAGTTTATAGATAGTCAGAGGAGTAAAGAGCCAGAGTTTTATAATTGAGCAAGTAGTGTGCACAAATGAGAAATATTGTTTAGTTAGTGCTTTTGTAATAGTACACAAATGTAAAGCAGGTTGGTCCATTAAGAATTTCTGTTGATTAATCTGTTTTGTCTTTTTTTATCTTAATATTTTTCTTTGCCTTTTTGAAAATTTCTTATTCAAAATATAAATTAGCTTTTATAACTCAACATATCTGTTTAAATAAATATTTTCTATTATATTTACTTAGTATTTATATTAAACTTTTCCTGTTCAAATTTTTAAGCAGTTTGTTTCTCCTGATTGAACCATGACTGATTCTGAATTAGTACCAGGAAGGGTTACAGGAGATAGACCTCAATGTTGGGGTTTGGAGTTGGTTTTGTTGTGCTTTTGAGACTAGCCTTTCTTTGTTTGAAAAGCTGTGGTAACTTTACCTAGGTTAGAATACAGAAGATGGGAAGGATGCTAATTCCCCACAAGAACCACCTTAAATCTCCTTTCCCCCTTCTGCCATTTACTCATAACTAAGGTCAAATCTCACCAGAAACACTAACCCTCTTACTCTCACATGATGATACAGTAAGAAAAACCTTACACAAGCCTTTGCTAATATATGTCATCAGAAAGCTGGGGAGGAATGTGTGGGAATGGCTTCCAAAGAGCAAACAGGACAAGATGTAACATTAAATTGGGTTGTATTTACTTATATGAGCACAACAAATTTAGCTCTTGCAACTGAGATAAACAGCTAGAACAAGCTCTAATATTAGCAGGCTGGATAAAACTTAACTACACTTAATGGACTGAGATTCCAGAACTTTGGTAGTGTGATAAGTAGGAGAGAACCTAGAGGTTTGGAGATATAGAAAAGATGGACTGGATTTATCACGTTTGACTTGTATGCCCACTACCCAACTATATTCCTTGGAAAGGACCAGAGGACATTCTCTTCTCCAAGCTTTCATAGTGAGGCAAACACCATCCTTGAACTGCTAGCTGGTTGCTCTCCTCTGTAGCCCAGTTGTGAACATAGGGAACACTGCCATTGAGGTAGACTTCCTGGTTTCAAGGTTCATGAGAGGATCTTAGAATATCAAAGGTCAAATGACAGGACATAATGAAATAACATGGTGGGCACATCTATGGTAAAGGGAAGAAAGGTGTACCAAAAATCAGCAATACTCCCAAATGGCCCTCAGATGAGTGAGAATGCCTTAGATGTACTAGATTAAAAAATAATAATAGTAAATAAATAAATAAATAAATAAATGTGCTCTAAAAGGCAAAATAGAAAACACACATTGATTCTTTTCCAAATATTATTGTTACACACGTGTATGTGTTCCACAAATATTTTGGCAAGTAGAAATAACAAACTTTTTAAAAATAGAGGGCTCAAAACAGTTTGGAGCTGATTTAAAAAACACAACTAGAGAAAGAATTATAATTTTTAGATCTATCCAAAGGATTGGAGGATCTAAATTCTGGGTCTGGAACCTGGTTAGTAGTCTTGAACCAAGTAATGCTTTTCAACAAGGCCTAAAATTACAGCACCAAATGAAATTTTACCATCAGGAGTTTGTTTCCAGTATTTTAAGTCAACTTTCTTTCATCATAACAGGATTGAGAAAACAAAGCGAGAACTATTTTACTGTTTCCCTCTTGAGGATTCCATTCTCAGGTCAACTCAATTCTCATAACCAAGTGCAGGCAGATGGAGACTTAGACACAGGGGAAGCTCTCTTATGTGTAGGTTCATCTTTTTCTTGCTCCCCATTCTTCATTAGACTGTCACGTCTTAAACCCTAACTCTACTAAGTTCCAGTCATGGAACATTTAATTTCAATATACAACTTACTTCACAGTATCTTATCATCATCTAATTCTAATTATTCAGTTCAAGCATAAATTTTATCTTCCATGAGATGTCTTTTCTCTGAAACAGCTTAGATTATAATTTTATTCTCTTTGTATGGCCTCTAAATTGTCCTTGTTGTTCTATGAAACATTTCTCCCCCCCCCCCAAACTATCTAGCTTATTCATAATTTCCTATACTTTCCATTACTTACTTATAAATATTAATTATATATGCCCATACTTTATAAAGAGAATAAACTTCATGCAAGCATGTGATGTCAGTAACCAACTTATAGCCTTTAAAATGTTTCCAAATGTGGTTGTTTCTTCATAAATCTTTAATTATTCTGAGAAAAACACTGCCAACTATTGCCATTCTTTAGCCATGGTAAGTGATTTTCACTTTTCTTTTCTTTGATTTTTCAGTTGGACTGACTGAAGGTGAGTTATAAAATTTTATGTCTTATTCTGTTTGACTCTTATGACCTACCATTCTTTCATTTTCTTTAGCTGTTTCTCTATATAAACTATATTTTAGAAGAAACTTCAACTAAGTGACAGGAACAGTGTTCGTAATATTAGTTATCAAACTGTCTATAACATTGGTGAACTTTTGAGCTACTATAAAGTTGGTGCTACCTCTTCTTATTCCATAAAACCACAATATTACCTTTGAAGGCACAAAAAGGCATAGTTTCATTGTACAGATATTTTACAACCGGAAAGTATCTATACCAATAAAAGGGTAATATGCTAATTAGACTGGACGTCTTCCGGATGACCATCTGGACATCCTTCCTGACAAAGCTGGGCCTGGGCGAAGCCACCTGCCTACAGTACTGGGCGCCAGTGCCTGTGGCTGGTGGCCTGGGAGAGAGAGAAACTGCTCACCCCATGGTCCCAGGCACCTGCGGCTATAGCCCAGGGAAAGCCACCACCCATGGTCCCCTGCAGCTGTGGCCAGCCTGGGGGGAAGCCAGCCTGTGTCCCGGGTGCCTGCAGTGGGCCAGAGGGAGGGAAGCCCAGGTCCCAGTGCCTGCAGCTGGCCGGAGGAGGGATCCTGGGTCCTGAGTGCAGGGCCGAGGCAGAGGCGGTTAAGGACGATCAGGGCCAGCAGGGGAGCAGTTAGGGGCGATCAGGCAGGCAGGCAGAGGTGGTTAGGGGCGATCAGGCAGGCAGACAGAGGGGTTAGGGGTGACCAGGCAGGCAGGCAGGCGAGCAGTTAGGAGCCAGGGTCCTGGATTGGAGAGGGTACAGGCCAGACTGAGGGACCCGCGCCCCCCCCCCCCCGCCAATGCACAAATTTTGTGCATGGGGCCTCTAGTATTTTATAATAAGACTTCCCTTTCATTCTCTATAGACAAATTTTCAATAAAAAATGGTCATCTTTCAAAAGAAAATGAAGTTACTTACACTTCTTGGTCAGAATTAAATCATAATTCTCTTACTCTCACTGTTTACTGTTGCTATAATGTTTAAAACAGTTATTATTTTTAGTTAGTCTTTTTATTTCAATCTACCTTTCATTTTGTTTCTAATTTTTCTAAAATAATCTGTATTTTTGTTTTTGTTGTTGTTTTTGCCTTGTTGTGGTCTAGAAGTCTCTTCACTAACTAGTTCATCAGTTTAAATTCTTCTTTATACCTGGAGCTCCTCAATTTGACTTCTCTTTGTATATTAGTGCCTCTACACTACAGCCCAAACTTCTTTGTCAGCTTTCTGACTGTTTCCAACATCCAGGCTAACTCCTACTTCTCTCTGTGCCAGCAGGGGGCAGTTGGGGTGACCAGACCAGCAGAGGGGGGCAGTGAGGGGCAACCAGGCTGGCGGGGGGGGGGGGGCAGTAAGGGGCAACCAGGCTGGCAGGGGGAGGCAGTTGGGGGCAACCAGGCCAGAAGGAGAGGGCAGTTAGGGGCGATCAGGCCAGCAGGCAGAGGTGTTTAGGGGTGATCAGGTTGTTGGGGGGCAGTTAGGGGTGATCAGGCAGGCAGGCAGGTGAGCAGTTAGGAGCCAGTGGTCCCGGATTATGAAAGAGATGTCCGACTGACAGTTTAGGCCCGATCCCAGGATCAGGCCTAAACCGTCAGTCGGACATCCCCCAATGGGTCCCGGATTGGAGAGGGTGCAGGCTGGGCTGAGGGGACCCCACCTGTGCATGAATTTTGTGCACTGGGCCTATAGTAGTAATAATATACTTGTACACATAATGTGAATGCTGCAAATGGGTTATAAATATAGTTATGAACTCTTAGAGTGGAGTAAGTGATCTGTCATTTTATCTGAATATATATAGATATTATAGATAATAGATTACTGTTGATAACTGTTATAATAGATTACTGAGTAATAGAATAGTATCATAAAGCTTACATGTTTACATAAATGAACTGTATCATTTAATTCAAGAGAAATACCTATTTAATAGAATCTGTTTCTTTATAATTCACAAAATAAAGCAGTTCTCTGAATATTATTTAGTTTTATTAACTTTTATTGTAAAAATAAATATAGAATTGCATTTTATTAGAATATTTATACACATTTATTTCAAGGGAATTAATATGATAATTTATTGCCAAAAATCATTTTTCTCTTTCATAAGATACTATGAATGATTTGGCCATTGTTTAAAGAATGAATTATAAAAACAGAATGTTCATAGTTATTAAAATAAAGAATAGGCCTAAAGCACTTGCAGATATGAAAAAAAATATTCTGTATATATTAATGGAATTTTTTATTTAAAGAAAATATTTTACTTTTTTGCATTTTTTTTCACTAGAGATTTATTAACTTAATGTATATTGTATTTTAGAATGTAAAGTTAAAAAGTTTCATTCATTAAGTCATGTTTACTAAATTAATATTGTTAAAATATATTGTCAATTATGCATAATATGAAACTCAGTTCATGGACAATTAATAAAAATTAAAGTTCAATACACACAATTGGAAGTATACTTCCTTATAACTAACTACTGGAAGACACAAGCGAATATTTTAACAATAGCCATGCAGGCTTAAATGAAATGGACAACAGTTTTGCTAAGCCATTTATTCTAATAAATTTTTAATATTTGACAAAATGTGGAACATAATAAAACACCCTACTAGATGGAGGTGTTTAAGGTTTGCAACGAGTCTGTTGTAATACAAAGTTAACTCTTCTGACAGGTAAAATCCTCAATTCTTATTCCAGTATATTAATGGATCACTAAAAATACCATGCTTATTTAAAAATAAATTAATTAATGATTTAGGTTTGAGTAGAATGGACAAAACAATAAAAATAATATCAGTTGGATTTATTAGTTTTATAAACTACTGATTTTGCCTAATAGGCTGAGGCAAATACGTCAAGTAATTTTAATCTACAATAAAACCTGAACAAAAATGGCCATAAATGATTGAGAATCTAATATATATAAAAGGCTAATATGCAAATTGACCCCCCAGGAGTTCAACCGGGAGACTGGGAGTTCGATCGCTCACTATGATGTGCACTGACCACCAGGAGGCAGCATGGAATGAAGGAAGGCCCTGGCTGGCAGCCAGAAGGCCCCAATCTGCCCTGATCACCGGCCAGGCCTAGGGACCCTACCCACGCACAAATTTTGTGCATCAGGCCTCTAGTTATTTTATATTAGGCAGTTAAAAGTGTCCTTGGAAAGGAAGGGAGGGTAGGTCTGTCACATTAAAAAGTCAGCATAAACTTTATGTTATGTGATTCCTTTATCATTTTTCATGTATTTTATTATTAGTAGTTTGTTTAGATAACATGTTTTCCAATAACTTTGCTTTTGTGTTTTGCATTGTCTTCCTAACTATTACTTATAATCTTGGAAAATATTTGTCAGATTTTAAAAGTATTAGAGGAATATATTTGCCAATATTCTTGAGCAAATTTTGTGAGCAGAAAACAAATATATTCACCCGACATTGTGTGGAAAGCATTCTTTTAATTTTAATAGGACCCCACTTTTATTTGTTACAATTTCATGCACTAGTGCTCAAGTTAAAGTTTTAGCAAAGTGTGTTCCTTTCATGTTTTCTCTTCTTTAGAGATAATAAAGTGAATCTCACAATATTTTGATTGTATTGTTTCAAATTTGGGGATTTCATTGATTCTGTGTATTTCTAGCTAAATTGAGAGAGTTAACTTGAAATGCAGGCAGATAGGGCAGGGGTCCAGTGGAAAACAAAGGCAGGGGGAACATAGGCAGGAAGACACTGCAGTTTGAGTAGCCTAACTACAGGAACCAACCAAACAGAAATAATAAAATGTTTCTGGGCTCAAAGCGGGAGGCATGGGAAACCAAGGGAGGGCCTGCAACAATTAGGTATACTGACACATAGCAAAAAGAAAAAGTTCAGCATAGGAACAGAGAAAGAACACACAGAAACAGGGAGAGTAGAGGTCCGTTGCTGGGCAAGAACAATTGAGGGAATCAATCAGGTGACGACACAGATAGATACAGAGCAGGCTTGTAGCAAATATATACCCCTGGACTACAAAGCTTTAATGGGTAGTTCATTATTGGGCCTCCCTCCCCATTGGGGAGTCTGAATCTGCTTGTAATAAATTTTCTACTTTTGCTTAAACCTTTTGGTCCTCGGAGCTCATTCTTCGGTGTCGCAAGACACAACTCCAGGAAAAAACCTTGGCTCACCATTCCAATTATCAAAATCATGTATAGAAAGAATGGTACAATGCATGTTATATTATGAGCCATTATGTCTCCCATTGCAACAAGCAATAGTTATGACATGTCCATGGTTAAAGGTAACAAAGGTATATATGCATGCTTGACTAAAAAAGGGAAGAGCTAAATGAAAGATCCAGAGAACATAATTCTGATTTGGGGAGTAGAACAAATGAATAGAACTTAGGATTCAATGTCCTTAGAGATCTCTCACCTCCATATCTTACTTGAGCTGGAGGCTGTGAAAATATGTAACAAGACCTAACTAGATATATCATTTATTCACAGAAGAAATATTTTTTTCAATGATCTGGTGTTAAATTATGGCCTTTGATTTATATCAGCTCCATCCATTTCAGTACAATGGAATCCCATCATATGCACATATAACAAGCTTGATTGCAACAATATGGCTGATAGAGAAGAGAGTAAGATAAAGGGAGAAACAGAAGTAAAGATAGAGGCTGGAGGGGAGAGAAAGAAGAGGAAGAGAGATAAAAGAGGTAGAACAATTTTGGTTCAATCAGAAACTTGACCTCCACTTTTTTTCCAGGGAAAAAGCCATAAGTAAAATGCATATTATTTTCAGAATCTGAGGTCCAGTTTTTGGAAATTAAAGAACAATTTGGGGGTATTAGCAGTAATTTTGACTACATTATAATTTTTCTTCTGGCAGTATGACTTTGGGAATGTAACCCATAAATAGGAGAAAAATCCATTGTATACAAGTTATTGAAAGGGGAGAGTAATAAGCAATCTGTGCTTTTTTAAAAAGCCAATTGAGAAAATGTCATATGCCCCATCTCCTAACACTCTTATGGTAGAATAAAGTGCCTCTAAATTAAAGTAAAATTTTAGAAATCCTGTAGAGATTTTTCTTGCTTATATTTGAAGTTATGGTCCATTTCTTCATCAGTATCCATTTTTCCTAAATGCCAAGCATTTTTTTCAAGGATCAGACTGTTACTTCTTAAGTTCAAAAGGCTCTAAGGTTCAAAAAGGCTTTAGCAAGAGTAGCATGAGATTCAACTCTAAATGTGATTAGAAATGATCCTTAAATGTCGACTTTACTGAATATAATCAGCTTATACCACTGAAAAATGTGTGTTCTCTTCTGTCATCCTTCTCACACTTGACAAGGTCAATAACACCAAAGCTGCAGAGGTAAGATAGCTTTTTTATTTTTATTTTTTCCTAAGCTACATACCAGACCACTACAAGAAAAAGGCAATATTGGATTGATTTGGAAAAAGTAAATAAATCGTATTTCAGTATTAAATTTAAGAACTTTTAAAAAACCTCAAAACTTTAACCAGAATACATGATAATGAAAGAAAGAAAAAAATAACATCAAATAAGAAACAACGTTCATCTGCATAGGCATGTATATGCATCTTGTATTGACTGTGAAAGCTTTGTATTGTTTGTAATAATTTTACATATTTTAAACTTTTAACTCTTTAGTTACTGAATTTTCTAATACCTGTTCTTTTCTATTATGTATGCCAATTTTGATTTTCATTTTGTAGTGTTCTCCTATACTTTTACAAAATATAGCACCAGGAGAAGGTCATAACATGTTAGAAAATAGACTCCTTGTATAAACTACAAACAAATAAATTGAAAAAATGACTCAATTCACTCTTCTGCTGTTTATTTATTAAAGTTTTGATGTATGGCTATGACTTCAAAATATCAATCTGGCTTTATATAAGTCATGTGATTCTTTTACACCTGAAAATTTAAGTCTCAAATTCATCCACTGTATCTCAAAAATAGGCTTCAGAAAAAAATAGGCTTTCCAATTCAGAAACAAAGCCATCATGACCACTTAACTACTTTTTAATTCATGCATTCCACTGGAGGCTGTGCAAAACTAATGATGTCGATCAGGAATCAGCAGAGAAAGATGGATGGTGTGTTAGGGCAGCAGGCTGGTGTCTGAGTGCCAATTCCCATAAGTAAAATAAATAAATTGCATGTTAAGTTTCAAAAAGTGTTGGGGGAGGAAGAGGAAGGAAAAAAGAAACTAAATCCCTTTTATGGTACAAACAGGTAAATGGAAAGGAACGTTAACCTCATAATGGCAATAGCAGCCAGCATGATGTTAAATATATTAATATTTAACCAAAGCCATCACGAATCACTCACAGTAGTGCAATGATTCCCAATGTTCTTGTCATACTAAATGCTAAGTGCATTTAAGAGTATAAGCCAAATTAGGTTCAAGTTAAAATAAATAATTAAAGAAAAGATATATAAATGTTTGAGCAAATGAAAAGTTCGAATTCTAAAACCTAGTGAAACTATTTCTGCACACATCTCATTTTCCTTGAGTACAGGACCCATTCTGTTAAATCTGTACCTTTGAACATACTTCTGAGTAGGACAAACTTTCTTCTCTTTTACCTCTTTTAAAACTATATATATATATTGATTTCAGACAGGAAAGGAGAGGGAAAGAGAGATGGAAACATCAGTGATAAAAGAGAAGCATTGATCAGCTGCCTCTTGCATGCTCCACACTGGGGATTGAGCCCGCAATAGGGGCATGTGCCAGGAACCGAACCATGACCTCCTGGTTCATAGGTTGATGCTTAATCACTGAGCCAAACAGGTTGGGCTGAAACTGATAATTAACTTATCTTAACTCTGACAATTAGCATTAACATCATTTTCTTATGTTATTTTAACAATTGAAAAATACATAACTGCAATAAATTATTTATAATAGCAGTCATCATTTTGTTTACATTTGTTATATTAATGCTAAAACATGGGAATTGCTGTATATATAACAAGTTAAGCCATTTGCTTTTGTCACATAAAAATTTGCTGATAGAATCAGGATAAACTATTTTAATTACACAGAGACATAAGTGGATTTTTTTTAAAAATTCAGTGAGATTTTTTAAAAAATGAATTTATATTTTCAAAAGACATTGCATTTTACTTGCAAATTTAGATTGTGTGTTAGTACTTAAATATGTTTAATTGATAAAATCAAACATTCATTGAGTTTTATATTAACCTCATTAAAAATTCATAAGCATGTCTCTCAAGATGATTTAATAATAATAGGCATTCTTTTTTCTTTCAGTGAGGAATGATGTTTTTCTTCCATGTATACCAATACATGATGAACCTTGCCATCATTTAAAAAAAAATCACATTTTCTTAGCTGTTTGACACTATTTTCTCAAGTACTTCATATAATATCAGATAATGTGATAGAGTAACATTGAAACATGTTCAAACACTAAACATCAAATGTCTGTTTGGAATATGCTACCATTTTTCTGCTCCAATGCATGACTATCATTGATAAAAAATAGAATTATGTGTTTCTAATGGCATGTAATATCCTAACTCCAGTGAGAAATACTGGTGTTATCATAACCTATAAATCATATAAAAGCCAAAATATAGAGAAGGAAAACAGATTGGTATCAAGGACTGTGAAGTAAAATAATTTGTGAAATTTACTTTAAGATACAGACCTAAATAGAGTTTTCTTCCTTCCCATTTATTTTCTCTATCCTAGTCCTAGTAATGTTACCCACTTCCTTTGTGGCATGTAAGAGAAATATATACTAGTTACATTTGTGTAATTTAATCTCATGTTAATGCGAATAGAGCAGCACAAATGATATTAATATATGGAAAATAGTTATGCCAAGTTTAGACATCATAAATTGAATAACAGATCATTTAGTAATTCAGAAAATGGATAAATAGGTAATTGTAAAAGGATGAGGGATAAATAATCATTATTACCAAATTAAATTATCGCAAAGTAAATTTATAGTTTAAAATTAAATTTAACATAAGTAATTAATAATAAAAATGCGTACAGCATAATACATGCTGTGTTTAGAAACACTAGTATCTAAAAACACTTAATGGATTTGAAGTCAGGAATCTTAGAATTTATTTCTATCATTGCAGGCCAACACTTTATCCACTGAGCAAAACCAGCTAGGGTAAAGTTCCTGTTTTTAGTGGTATATTCACAAGTTCATTTGCAAACATGATGTATGGAGTTTTCATGTCAGTGTTTTTCACTGAAATGTTTTACATGGAATAGAAGAGCTCAGAGACAGAAATTCACAGGGTGATCGCCTATCTACTTAATAAGTCTTTCTCATTTTTCATAAACCCACATGAATGGAAATCATAGCTACAAAAATGACAAAGAAGGATATTATGAACTGCTACTTACTTGAAGCTTCTAGGCTAAATGGGCTACAATTCTGATTCATGAGAGAAATTTCAAGAGAACAGTCTCAGTAGATAAAAAATACGTCAAAAGCTTTTTCCATTTATGGCATATCATTCAGAGGATAAACAGTCCATGGTGTATTAATTTTTGATGATTGTAACATAGGTGATTGTTAGCCAAACTTGGATGTAATGCCCATTAGAGGTGATAGATTAACAGTTCTGAAACATCACATCATCTGTATATTCATGGAAAAGTAATGGAGGTAGTGGCTTTCATCTATTCTGTATAATACATCTCATGTACAGATAGCCCTGAGTTCTTTATGCACTGCATTACACCTTATTTTCTTGATTTACTGATTTTTAGAAAAACTGCTTTACTTTTCCTAGTTATTATCAACAGCTGATACCAAATCAATTTAAAAGTAATTACTACTTATAATTAATTCTCCTTTTGCCACAATGTTTGACAATAACTTGTTAAATATTTATTAAATGAGGCCTGTGTATTAAATACATTAATGATATTTCTTCCTAGATTTGAAAATGAACATTCATCCAATCTAAGTTTGTGTATACCATTAAAAATGGAGGAAACAAATACCATCAATTAACCAAACAAGCTGTATAGTTAATATAGGGCACATCCAAATTTTTGAGTTCTTGACATAATAAAATATGAAAATATTTGAATTACAAAATTAATAAACATACTATCTGGTCCTTCAGGAATATAGTAAAAAGATTATCTTAGAATTATGTTATGTTTGAGATATTTTTTCCATCTTTACTGAGATATAATTGACACATAACAGTGTAAGTTTAAAGTATACAGTGAGTTGATTTGATACTTATATATTGCAAAATCATTACCAACAGAACTTTAGCTAATACCACCATCTTGTCACATACTATTTTTTTATGATGAGAACATTTAAGAGAAACTATCTTAGAAATTTTCAAATATATAATACAGCATTATCCTATATAATAAAAGCCTAATCTATAAATTGTCCCCTGGACTGGAGTCCCGCTGGGAGTTCAACCGCTTACCAGTTGCTATGATGCACACTGACCACCAGGGAGCAGACACTCTGACCGATAGGTTAGCTTGCTGCAGGTGCTGGTGGGCTGGACTGGCAAGTGAGGTGTGAGATGAGAGCCATCAGGAAGCTTCCAGGGTTTGGCCGGAGCCCTGGGCAGAAGTGGGTGGGGACAGGAGCCAGGAGGGACCAGGTGGCGGGAGGCTGCTATGTGTGATCTGAGAGCTGTGGACTGTGCAACCCTCTGCAGCCTGTGGCGTTTTCAGTGCACAATTTATAATCTTCAGAGCTGCTTCTTTTTATTTGTTAAGTTTCACTAACTATGTGGGGCTCTTGGGGGCGCAGCAGAGAGGTGGGCGGGGCTGAGTCAGAGAAACGGAGTCCAAAACTTGAAAGAAAGCAGGAGGCAGCGAGAGGTGGAGGATGACAGCTGCACAGGGGCCTAGAAAAGCTGCTGGGTGGAGGTAGCCGAGGAGCCCAATGCCTCTCCCATGGGATAGGCTCCATGTCCCTCCTTCCTCTTCCCTGTGACCCATCACCCCAGCTCTCCTCCGAAGCCCTGCCTGGGCTCACGCCCTTCTCCCCCCACCCCGCACAGCCCCGCCCACCCCACACAGTCCTGCCCTGCCCCACACAGCCCGCCCCACACAGCCTTTGGGGAGCTCTGCCCCTGAAGGAGAAAGGGGGAGGCTGTAGACAGGAGGTCACAGGAGGAGGGGGCAGAACAGGGCCCACCAAGTTAGATGGAGGGGAGGGAGGGAGAGACCCCCCAGTCCTGGGGACAGAGATGGGAGGGGATGGAGGGCCATGCGGTAGCATCGCCCTGGAAGTAGAAATCCTGACCCCATTTTACAGAGGCCAACAGAATGTGTGTGTGTGTGGTGGGGGGGGGGGTGGCGAAGACAAAGAGGGTGTGAGGGGACTGGATGGATGAAGAGCAGCGATGCTTGATTCATGGCCTATTTATTTTTATTTTTGTTAATATTTTTTTATTGATTTCAGAGAGGAAGGCAGAGGGAGAGAGAGATAGAGACATCAATCATGACAGAGAATCGATTTGCTGCCTCCTGCACACCTCCTACTGGGGATTGAGCCTGCAACCTAGGAATGTGCCCTTGACTAGAATCAAACCCAGGACCCTTCAGTCTGCAGGCCATGGCTCTATCCACTGAGCCAAACCAGCTAGGGTGACCTATGGCCTATTTAAAACTGCTGCAGTAGGCTGAGAAGGGGTCTTACCACAATGGTGTTACTTGATAATGAGGGTGTCTCTCCTTATGTTGGGGTAATCAGAACTGCAGCGAAGTAAAGACACACCCATGGAGCCTGCAAAGGGTTTCCACACACACAATGCAATTTACTTCATGTGGCAGCTGAAGAGGGTGAGCAGAGCCTGGGAAGAACATGAGGTCTCCAAGACCAGGGGTTGGAGGGAAAGTGCATGCCAAGCATTCCAAGCCATGAGTTACAATCTGTATATATAAAAGCCTAATATACCAAGTGTCCGACCGAGCGGTTGACTGACTGGTTGCTATGATGTGCACTGACCATTAGGGGGCAGATGCTCTGACCAGTAGATTAACTTGCTGCTGGGGTCCAGCCAATCGGGACTGGGTGAGACATTCCCTGGAGCCTTCCCAAGGTCCCTCCTGCAGTTCCTCCCCAGCCACTGGCCCAGATCGGCCCCAATCGTGACTGGGCGAGATGGCCCTGATAGGCCCTGATCGCTGGCCAGGTGGAGGGACCCCACCCATGCACAAATCCATGCACCAGGCCTCTAGTTAATTATAATAACCATGCTGGATATTAGATCTCCAGAGGCTATTCATCTTATGACTGGAACATTATAACCTTTGACCAACATCTCCCCAGTTCCTCTGATCTCAGACCTAGTGCCCACCATTCCATTCTATTTCTATGAGTTTGGCTTTTTTTAGATTCTTACAACATTTGTGACATCTTACAACATTTGTCTTTCTCTGTCTGACTTATCTCACTTAGCATATTGCCCTCAAGTTCCATCTATGTTGTCACAAATGGCAGAGTTTCCTTGTTTCTCATGACTAAATAATATTCCATTGTATTTATAGATATATAAATATAGCTATAAAATATCCTCTTTATTCATTCATCCATTGATGGATGCTTAGGTTATTTCCAGATCGTGGTTATTGTGAATAATGCTGCAAGGAACATGGGAGTGCAGCTATCTCTTCAAGATCTTGTTTTCATTTTCTTTTGGTATATACCCCAAAGAGGGATTGCTGGATCATATTGTATCTTTTTTGTGTGTGGCTAATAAAATTAATTCTGGCCTGTTCTTGGATCCTGAAATTAGGTTAGAGTCACATTATTCTGCACACGGTAATTTGCAGGCGAATATTTGTGTGTGGTGTGAGGAGTGGAGAGGGTGGATGAGGAAAATAGGCACATTATCAAATGTTGTTTTATACATACTGCTAAATAACACTAAGCATTTAGAGAACACTTAGATTTATAAACTTTAGATGAAAATTTATGTCTCAATTAAAAATAAAAACAAACAACTCAGCAAATATGTAGTCACCATCTCTTTTGGACGAAATGTAAATTGTTTTAGGAAATTCTGCCATGTGAAGAAAATATACTAACAAAGCTTTTCTTTTATTCCTTTCAATTTTGCATTTTACCAAAAAAGGGACTAAATTTAAAATAATTTATTCTAAATACCACACTCTATGATGTGATTCATTTAGTATATATGTAATATTTCAGAAACCTCTCTCTCTCTCTAACAAGAGTGTGGAAAGAGGGAGAGGAAAATGTTCAGTAAGTACAATGTTGTTTTGTGACTTTTAAAGTAATGTGAGTGTGAGGGGCCCAGAAGTTAGGTAACAAGTATTTATAGGGGTGAGAGTACAGCAAGGTAGTTCATATCAGTTAGAGGCTAATAACAGAAGAGTACTAGTAAGAGATGGAAATATTTAGTCTTTTTCTGCCAAATCTAGTACATTATGCACAAGGATAAAACTGAGTCAGAAATCTTTCCCTTTCCACCTAATGGTGCATTGCATAGGACCTATCATTTGCCAATATCATGCTCTAAAGAAAAACACCAGTCTAGAGAACCTAATTAATAAAGAGCTATGAGATGTTTGGTACAAAACTATTTACTGGCATCATAATGAATGGAATATATGAGAAATAAATTACTCAATCCTCAAAAAGATAGTCAATTCCTGCCAGAATTGAGTCAGATATTATCATTATTCCCACTTTAGAAATGAGAAAATTAAGTACAGGAGTGTTCAGTGAGCTGGTCAAGGTTACCTAAATACATCGAGCTAAATTCTGAGCTATGACTCCAGCTCCAGAGTCTGTATTTTTTGCCACTCCATCCTATGTGCATGTTTATTTACTTTCCTTAAAAAGAAAAAAAAAAATGTTATGGATTTTCTCTGATCTCCCTGTTTTTTTTCAGCTGTTAAGATAATAAGTAGGGCACTTTAAAATGTCATTTTCCTCACTGGTCCTGAAAGTCTGGGTGACTTTATAACAATAAGGTCAATTTTAGGACCTGAAGTCATTAATTGGGTGTAAAAGAAATATCAAAATTGAGCCTTATTTCCTTAAGAATTAGGCATTAGTACCACATACTCTACCTGTCTAGGAATATTTTGATAGGGTTTTGATTAAACCCAAGGTAAATATCTTAGAGCAGCTGAGTCCTCTGGGATTGTCATTTGCTGCCCAATTTGATAGAGGTTTATATGAATTTTTAACAGAGGGGGGGAAAAAAGATTTGTCTAAAGGTATTTCTCTATGCATATCATCAATCCATTTCACATCACCTGTCAGTGCCCATAGCAGGCAGAGTGCCATTTTGAATTTGGCTTTGATTTTAATGTGGACTCTGATCTGTAGAAAAATTAGTGGCTGATGGTCATTCTATATTAATTGGCATATTTGCCTCTAACAAATTTGCTTCTAACAATTCTCTGGTGCTAGATATTAAAATAAATTGAAATTATCAAACCATTAAACTGAAGATTACCTTCTGAGAAACCTATTTCGGGATTGGAGAATGAGATGTGATTAATGAAGATGGAAGTTGATTGCTTCTTTTCTTTAATAGCTAGAACTAATGGCAATTTCATGTCCCTGCTGCTTTGACCAGTAAAATGTATTAGAAATAGAAAAAATTCAAAAAGTCAGCTTTCAAAGACATATTTTTAATGGGGATATGAAGCTACTTTTCAAAAACATAATTTATAAATACTCTCCTCTTTATGATGGTCTAATCTATTTAATTTGTAGAAAAGCAAACAATTTCATATAAACTTACAGTTTTGTTTCTCTGTCTACTAATTGTGTTAGTTTTAAATTAACAGAAAAGCGTACTACAAATTATACATTTAACACTGTTATTTCCACATTAAGACTTGTCCTCTTCAATATTGTTATGATCATTTGAAACAGTTCTCCATCAGCACTATTTTCATCATAATTTATTCGTTTTTCTTAAATTTATTAGTTTTTCTTAAAATTTTTTTCAGTTATAGTCTATGTAGTATTGCTTTGTATTAGTTTCAGGTTTACAGCATAGTGGTTAGACAATCATTTACAAAGTGTCCCCCCTTATATTTCCAGTACCCACCTGACACCATACTTAGATATAATGATATTATTGACTATATTCCCTATGCTGTACTTTACATCCCCATGACAAATTTGTAACTACCAATCTGTACTTCTCAATCCCAGTCCTCTAACACTCCCCAACCCTAACAACCATCAGTCTGTTTTCTGTATCTATGAGTCTATTTCTGCTTTGCTTGTTTATTTATATTGTTCTTTAAATTTGACATAACTGAAATCATATTGCCCTTGTCTGACTGAGTTATTTCACTTAGCCCCATAATAATCAAATTTTAATCAATTGCATTGCCCTTTTCTGACCGTGGCTCATTGCTATCATAGCATGACATGCTTTTGAAGAATATTTAGTGTCAGGTCATGTTCTAAGGCACTCTGTAGGATCTGGCATTATTATTCCAGTCCATTTTTTGTTGGAATGACAGTGATCCCCCCTATTTCAGAACCTGTCTCTAATGGAGGCCACAGACAATTTGAATAGTCAAGATATGGCATGGGGGCTATAGCTAACTTATCTTGAAGCTTTATATTTATAGCCAACACACCGTAATTTACTAGAGTCTATTTGAGTGACTTGGGTGTGCTAAAGACACTCTATATGAATACCCCTCCCCCCCCACTGTCCATTGTCTCCTCCAGTGCATCCTAATCTTGCATCTCCTGTCTTCACTGTAGCCAATGCATATTCTGTGCTTTAGGGCTCACTGTGGCCTATTATCTACCTCAACTTTGAGGGACATTTTGCTGAAGGTAGAAATAAGCCTAAATTGAGATAAAACACTAACGGTTAAAATGTATATTATTAATTTTCCTCTTATAAAACAATTTAATTTTCACAAAAACCTCTAGGATATTTTCAGAAAGTACTGCCTGATATGTAAATTTGCATCACTATACTAAGGCCATTGAAAGAGAAAAAAATTAGTAATAATAAATAGCAATTTCTACTTATGTATTACTCTGTGCTAAGAATTTATTTGTATTATATAATTATCCGTCACTATTTCCCTATCATAGGATAATACTTCAAATAAAAGAGCCCCTAATACAAATTTACAATATATTAGACATAGCTGTCAATAAAGATTTAAATTATGCTCTTACACAAAATACAAAATTTTGCTGTTGAGATGAGAAAGATGACTAATGCATCTCCATGACAATATTCTAATTGCTGAAGTTTTTCATAAAACATGGTTCCTGTTTATCATTTCAACTTGAGATTTTTATATTGCATCCTAAAAGCTTTCATTTTTAACGTTTAAGTTTGTATAATTTGGTCTATGATTTTAATAACATCAGGCCTTATTACAATGACAGTGCACTACAAGCCTATTGTGCATTTTCTTGTGGCATGAGTATTTTTTGTTAAACAATCAGGCTATTTGAGAAGTCTATAACATTGACTATTTTTTTAATACTAGCATACTAATACCTCATCACCATTGTTTTCTTAAGTTTGCATATAGCACGTGGAAAAAGATTGTGGTTTTTCTTTGTTTGTTTTGTTTTGTTTTATGCTATAGAGGGACTGGATAAGTAAAACATCTATAAAAATCGGCCAAGGGAAAGTAAGAGAAATGTGAAGCTCTTTGAGCAATCAAAGCATTGATCGTCGATAGGAGTCCAGCTCCACTGCTGACTTTCAAAGCTTTGAATAGGTCGGGAGGATAGCAGGCTCTGCGATTAAAGTTGTGAAAGTACAGTCTGCAATTTTTAAGATATACATCCTGCTGACAGGTACACTTTCAAAGGTAGGACTATGGCTCTGAATTCAATAAGCACTTACCTGGATTAAAAGTACCAGATTCAAAATGTTCTGCTTTAACATTTAATGGTGTTTCCATTTAACAAATATTTATTGTACATCTACTATGCATCGAATAAATACTAAAGGGAGGAATAAAACAAAGAACAATGAATTTTCTTTATAGTAGGAATATAAACATAAATTTATAAATAACTTCATTTTAAGGTAGAACAGGGAAAAACAAGAAAAAGAGTAAACAAATACCACTGGAATATAGGGAAAAGAGACAACTATTTCAGAAATTATGCTTTTAGCTCAGGTCTTCCATTTAAAAATTAATTGTTTAAAATTATAGATATTTTAAACCTGCTACCATTTTGTATTGAGTAGAGGAAGAATAGTATAAGAAAAATAAAGGGGATCTGGGTAGGTGTGAACAGCGTTTGTATTTCTGTAAAGACTCGTGATACCATATAAGAAGCAAGTGAGGGGTAAGATAGCCCTGGGGTTCAATAAGAAATTAGCTGAGCAGTTCTACACATAAATGCCATATTGGATTTGTCAGAGTTCCACCAGGCACAGTAGACAATCCTAGTAGTAATTCCATACAATGGGCAAAACAGTAACTCGCTAAATTTGTCCTGATCCTTGGAATTATGAATATGTTACATTACGTGGCAAGAGGGATTAAGGTTGCTAATGAAGATATCTTTCAGTTTTACTCCTGTCAGTAACATAATGAGGATTTGTGGCAATAGCTCATAAAATGTGAAAAAGATGTGTCAGTAATGTGAAATTAGGGATTTAAAAGATTGAAGATATCAGAAAAATATCATATTCACTATTTTATGTATGCATCATTCATAACAGTCTCTAAAAGGCTGCAGCAGTAGATTTAAAGTAGAGAGATTGATCATGAGAACATCATGACTGTCAAAGAATTAATGGTAGATTCAACAGAGAAAGCCTATTCCTGCACATATGTGTTACATTTTATTTATTGAGCAATTATAGTTTGCCAGCCACTTACTATAGTCCTGAATGTTTTTAGGTTAATTATAGCCTAGTGCATTTCTGTAGTTTTCACTCATCACCAAAATACCTACATTACTCAGCTTCTTTAGAACCCACAGCTCCAATCTACTACTTAATCTCCACAAAAAGAGAATACCTGGAGTTGAGCCCCACATTAGGCATTCTAGGGTACTGCATTTTGAATTTCATTGAAATAGATGCTGATAACGGGAATTATTTGGGAGCACTCTTGGGATCATCATTGGAAAAGAGAAGGGAAGGAAGAAGGCTTGGTGAAGAGAAGTTTAATTGTTATACACTCCCAAAGAAAGCCTTCACTCATTCAATGGGGTACTCTGGAGCTAGAATGGACTTCAGAATTGTTTCACATTGGGGTAAAGGGACTGTTTTCTAACAGATTGATTGATATCCATTCATTCATTTATTTATTATCATTTAAATATATTTTTATTGATTTCACAAAGAGGAAGGGAGAGGGAGAGAAAGAGATAGAAACATCAATGATGAGCAGAGAATCATTCATCAGCTGCCTCCTGCATGCTTCACATTGGGGACTGAGCTTGCAACCCGGGCATGTGCCCTGACCGGAAATCAAACCATGACCTCCAGATTCATAGGTAGACTTTCAACCACTGAACCATGCCTGCTGGGCCAGATTGAACAGTTTTTAGAAGCAGGCTGCCATGGAAGGAGGCATGACTTTGGGCAAGACCTGCTTTTTTAGCAAAAGTAATCTCCAAAGAGGCAGGAAGCTAAGGGCCATCTCTGCCAGCACTGCCAGTACCAGGGGAAATAATTCTCTTATTCATTAGGTAGATCAGATAGCACATCACAGTATCCATCCTCCTGGGATAAAACTCAAGCACAGTGGCACCAAATCATGATTTTATTTAAAAAACTAACCTTTCTGGGCCTGTAAAATAAGAAGCCCAGATTTTACAATATCTAAATACCCCTTTCTGCCCTCATATTATTTTATTTTCTCCTTGATTTTTGATTTTTGTTGCACAAAATATTAGCAAGATTGGAAACTCTATACCTACCCACCATGTTCAAACATTATTTTTTAAATATAATTTTATTGATTTCAGAGAGGAAGGGAGAGAGAGAGATGGAAACATCAATGATGAGAGAGAATCATTGATTAGCTGCCTCCTACATGCCCCCTATTGGGGATTGAGCCCACAATCCGGGCATGCACCCTTGACTGCAATGGAACCTGGGACCCTTTAGTCCACAGGCTGAGGATTTATACACTGAGCCAAACCAGCTAGGACCAAACATTGTTTTTTTTTAAATTCCACTTTTGTAAAGTTACAAATAAACAAATTTGATTTTACTTTCCTCTGCTTATTAAAATCACATTTCTATAACCACAGCTTAAGCTGATAATCAACCAATGATCAATAAAGCAAATTGTTTAATGCAAATTTTCCAAACATGACTTTAAATATAGAATGAAGTATATTTTAAGACAATTTATTTAGGGTAAGACTTCATATTTCTCAAAAATAAATTAACATTACATAAATGCAATAGATACCATATCTCCTAGTTTGCTCTAAAGAAAACGTATCTTTTGCAAAGTAGTGTGTAAATGCTCCTCAATAAGCCCAGGAATTTTAGATTGTCTCTTGCAGTTTCCTTTTCTTGTTCCCTTAGTCATGTTTGACTGAAAGTGAATTTGTAGCTTTTTAATTATTGTGCAGCTTCAATTCAACCAGCAATAAGTAGTTATCTTATTTGCTGTCAGCTTTAACTAACCTCAGCTGTGACAGAGCAATGTGTACAGCATTATCTTTAGTGGCACTACTGAATCATAGTAGCTGTCATCTGGAGAACAGTGATTCTTTATGTGAAAGAGAGGACCTACACATAAGTGAACACATGGTATTTTAATATTTGGTATATATAAGGCTAGGCTGTTTCTATACCGAAGGCTATTAATTGGCCACAAGATCAATAATGCTCATATTCCTTGATTAATTCATTCAGTAAATACATATTGAATCCTTCCCCTCTGTGAGACTATTGCAATTACATAGAAAAGATGATAGCGACTTTCACTGGAGTGGTGCTAGAAGGTAAAGGGTATGGGTTAGATTTTGGGTGTGAGAAAAATAGAAACATAAGGAATGATACTAAGATTTTGGCCTATGCAACTAAAAGAGGGTCATGCTATATTTAATTGCAAATCTGGTTATTGTACCTCCCTAACTTTTTCTGAAACTCCATACTGGAGAATAACCTCTTAAATATGGTCAAAGATAGTTCTCATTATGAGCTCACCTTATGGTTTGCAAATTAAATTGCCCAAATTCTGGGCTGCAAATACTTCACATACATACTAGTAGTACTGTTTCATGCCTCTATTTGACTACCCTCAGAACTCATGGAAACCACTATTCAGAATATGTTCTTAGTGTTCCTACAAACACATAAATGGCTCAGACTAGTAGCGGGCTTATGTTATGCCAAACACTCTGTAAGGGCTTTAAATACACAAAGTCATTTAATTTTCACAACAGTCCTACATGGTAGGTAATAATGCTACATTGATAAAGAACTGAGGCACAGCTATTTGACAAAGGTCAGTATTCTTAATAAGCAGTAAAGCTGGGTTGTATTCAGAGAGCCCTGGGTCAAGATCTCTGTTTTAACCACTGTACCACAGAGGACTGACTTCAAGTATACTACGATAATTCCATTAACCTACTGCATTACAATTATTTGTTTATTGTCTTTCTCTCTGCAAGTTTCTTGAGGACAATAACCCATTTACTCATCTTTGTGCAAATAAGTGCCTATCACAGCAGTTACTTCTCAATTAGTGCTATATAATAGTTTTCTGAACTAAATTAAATTTTAAACATCTGTTTATTATTTCTTGACTTTTGTGAAATTTATGACACATATACTTAATTTTTGAAGGGTTAAAGGAAGAAATTAAAGGTTAAGAAATAAGAGAAAGGGAATGTGGGAAAGAAGAATGACTAATTCTAGTGCACTTAGGAAATATAATTAAAAACATAATATTCTCCCAAACCAGATATCCTCTCCACAAGGATAATAGAGAAAGAAATCACACTTGTTTCTGAATAAGCATTAAACCAGAATGTGATGCCCATCACAGGTAATCCACTAAAAGATTATAAAGACAGAAATCTCTCCTGTTTATATCCAAGCAGCTACAATCCATACACACACATTTTCAAGACAAGCAACTAGCTTTTTTTTTTTTTTTAATATGTTTTATTGATTTTTTACAGAGAGGAAAGGAGAGGGATAGAGAGCTAGAAACATCGGTGAGAGAGAAACATCGATCAGCTGCCTCCTGCACACCCCGCACTGGGAATGTGCCCGCAACCAAGGCACATGCCCTTGACCAGAATCAAACCTGGGACCCTTGAGTCTGCAGGCCGATGCTCTATCCACTGAGCCAAACTAGTTGCTTGGTTAGGGCCAAGCAACTATTTCTTATTAAGACTTCATAGCACCATTTGTCACATAGTATATTCTAACTTCACTTGACCACTAGATTATGTTAGCTAATTGACTTTAATCAAAGAAAGCACACACTTATCATATCTTTACAATAGGAAAGAGTTTTGCAACTTGGAGCAGGGCACCCAGAAAAATTAGGTCCCTATTTGTTTCCTTTTCCCATAGAAAAGGACAGATAGGGGCCCTATCTCCCACTGATGTTTACATTTCAGAGATGGCACCAAGGGTCTTGAGAAAGAGATTCTAGGTCATAAACAGTATTAATGTATATTTCAAACACCTGGAAAGTACTTAACATAACTCTAAAGTAAATGCTCAAAGAAGGAGAGAGGGAGTCTCCTCAGTTATTTCCAAAAGAGAGAATTAAGTCTCTTATTTTTCATTTGTATTTGTATTTGTCCTTACAAGCAGAGTGACTAAAAAACAGGGCAGAGAGCACGTGGTATAGGAAAAACACTGAGATGTTCTAGGGCCAGATTTGTTACTTACATTTTTTCCTTGAATGAAGCATTTAATCACTGTGGGCTCAGCTTTTCACCTGTAAAGTGAGTGAGTTGCATTGAATATTACATAAGGCCACGTTTGGATTTATTGATCTACTACAAAATAACAAAAAAAAAATTGAGAGTTCAGTGAAGATGATTTGTTACCTTTTACATCTACACTTGTTTGAACTTTAATTACTCTGATCTCTCTAAGCCCCAATCAATGACTGTCATTGAACACCTATAGACCTCTAAATCGCAAGGAAATTAGAATCATTACTTGTTCTCTCTTACACCCCTAACACACATATTTTAGGAGTTTTGCAAACCTGAGTAAGGGTGCATTGAAAGAAATGACAACTCACTTTCATTTTACAGAATATTTTAACAATGAATAATGGGCAAGAAAAAAAGCATTTTCTTATTCCTGTTTCTGTTTGTTTGCTTTTTATCTGTAGATAATAAGACTGGAATTGTGGTCCTGTATTATAGACTGTTATTCTCACAGGCATGGGAAATTACACATTTTATTTCCTTGAATGATGGATATGTTTAAGGTATTGTGATACTTTTTTTTTTCTGTTCCCCAATAAAGAAAATTCTGTAGAAACAATGGATGCTAAACACAATAAAATAGTTGTGTATCTGTGTTTTTAAATAACAGCTGTCTTCTTACACAATTTACTTCATAAATAAAATCCTGTTAGCTAATATGTGAAAATCATTGATGTTTCTGCTAAATAAATATTTTTTAGGAAAAATAAAAAACATTGTTTGAAAGATAAATACCTTGGCCTGGCTGGTGTAGCTCGGTGTTGAGCATCAATCTATGAACCAGCAGGTCCTGGTTTGACTCCAGGTCAGGGCACATGCCTGGGATTCAGGTTAGGCTGGATCCCCTATAGGGGGCATGCAGGAGGCAGCCAATCAATGATTCTCTCTCATCATTGATATTTCTCTCTCTCTCCCCCTCCCTTCCTCTCTAAAATCAATTAAAATTTATTTTTTAAAAAGAATAATAAATAAAGATTAATATCTCTGAGGGGAAAAAAATGTTTAATTGATTGCCTGTGTCCTTTAGTGTGTGAGAAGCTTTTCTGCTGAGCCTAAAAGGTCTTAAAGAAATAATATACACAAAACGATTTAAATAGTAAATCTAGCCCTAACCGGTTTGGCTCAGTGGATAGAGCGTTGGCCTGCGGACTCAGGGGTCCCAGGTTCGATTCCTGTCAAGGGCATGTACCTTGGTTGCGGGCACATCCCCAGTAGGGAGTGTGCAGGAGGCAGCTGATCGATGTTTCTCTCTCATTGATGTTTCTAACTCTCTACCCCTCTCTCTTCCACTCTGTAAAAAAAAAAAATTAAAAAAAAAAAAGATGTAAAAAGAAAAGCATCAAAAAATCTTGTTTAAAAATAAATAAATAAATAGTAAACCTATGTACCCCCTGGGAGCAAGTGTGCTGTGCATATTTTTTGTGTCAGCGTTTGTGTGAGTGTTTTGGTGCTATAGATTCCATACAGAAACTTCAGAACAGAAAAGACTGCTACATCCATTTACAACACTTTTGAAAATCAGAAAGAAGACTGCTTCCAGGGATCATTTCTATACTTTGAAAACTCAGAAAAATATTTTAAATATTTGGTCCCATTCATTTGCTTTGAGGAATAAATGAGAAATTAAGGTAATGATTGAAAAACAGAATATTTTTTGCAAAGCTATTTTAAACCCTTTCCCAAAAGAATGGCCACAATGTTTTCATTGCATTTTTAATGGAGAATGATGAAAAATTTTAGATCTGTTTCCCATTTAGCACAAACAAGCTTGGTTGAACCATTCTGAATAAAGTTATATCATGCTATATTTTTCTATGTGGTATGCTTTTATTACATCAATTGCTATTTTAATATGCCTTCTTTAACTCTCATCAATTTTTGCTTTTGTTTCATTGAGTAAGCTTCTATTATAGGGACACAATTCCACCTATAGGACTACTATCTCCAACTTTGATTCCTTTGTCAACTATCATCTTCTCAATGAAGCTTAATGACAAATTTATTATAATTGCAAACATCTCTTCCACTGCAAGGTAAGAATCATTATATTATTTTATTGGGTTATACTAATATAAATATATTAGAGGCCCAGTGCATGAAATCGTGCACTGGAGGGGGTGGGGGTCCCTCAGCCTGGCCTGTGCCCTCTCATAGTCCAGGACCCCTTGGGGGATGTCTGCCAGCCGGGGGTCCTGGACTAAGCCAGTAGTCAGACATCACTCTCACAGTCCAGGACCCCTCACTCCTTACCGCTTGGCTCGCTGCTCCTTAGCACTGCTGCAAAGGTGGGAGAGGCTCCTGCCACTGCTGCTGCGCTCACCAGCTGTGAGCCCAGCTTCTGACTGAGCAGAACTTCCCCTGTGGGAGTGCACTGACCACCAGGGGGCAGCTCCTGCGTTGAGCATCTGTACCCTGGTGGTCAGTGCACATCATAGTGACTGGTCATTCTGGTCGTTCTGCTGTAATGGTTTCTTAGGCCTTTATTATATACTAGAGGCCCAGTGCATGTAATTCATGTACTTGGGGGTTGTCCCTCAGCCCAGCCTGCACCCTCTCCAATCAGGGACCCCTAGGGGGATGTCCGATTGCCGGTTTAGGCCTGATCCCTGATGACAAGAGGGCATGAGGTTCACCTACGCTTTTATTAGTATATATATATATATCCTATATAATAAAAGCCTAGGTGGCATCATGTCCTCACGCGACATCATCACAAGATGGCTGCCACAATATAGCTGCCCTCACATTGTCACAAGATGGCCACCAAAATATGGCCACCACAAGATGGCCAGCAGGGGAGGGCATTTGTGTGCGATCAGGTCGGCAAGGGAGTACAGTTTGGGGTGAAGAGGCCATCAGGGGAGGGCAGTTGGGGGTGAACAGGCCAGCAGGGGAGGACAGTTGGGGGTGACCAGGCCTGCAGGGCAGGGAAGTTGGGGGTGACAAGTCCTTCAGGGGAGGGCAGTTGGGGGCAACCAGGCCTGCAGGGGAGGGCAGTTGTGGGTGACAAGGCCTGCAGGGGAGGGCAGTAGGGTGCGACCAGGCCTGAAAGGGAGTGGTTAGGTGGCTATCAGGCTGACAGGCAGAAGCAGTTAGGGGGTAATCAGGCTGGCAGGCAGGCGAGCAGTTAGGAGCAAGCATTCCTGGATTGTGAGAGGGATCGCACAAGGATCGGGCCTAAATCAGCAGTCGGACATCCCCCAAGGGGTCCCAGATTGGAGAGGGTACAGGCCGGGCTGAGGGACACTCCCCTTCCCCCACCCTCATGGACGGATTTTGTGCACTGGGGCTCTAATATATATATATATATATCCATCCTATATAATAAAAGGGTAATATACAAATCGACTGAACGGCGGAATGACCAGTCACTATAATGCACACTGACCACCAGGGGGCAGACGCTCAACACAGTTTATGTTGTTCATTATATCCCACATTAGAGGCCTGGTGCACGAGATTTGTGCATTTGGGGGGTGGGGTCCCTCAGCACAGCCTGCACCCTCTCACAGTCCAGGAGCCCTTGGGGGATGTCCATGGGGAGCGGGCCTAAGCCGTCAGTCGGACATCCTTAGCGCTGCCGCAAAGGCAGGAGAGGCTGCTGCCACCATTGCGCTTGCCAGCTATGAGCCCGGCTTCTGGCTAAGCGGTGCTCCCCCTGTGGGAGCACACTGACCAGCAGAGGGCAGCTCCTGCATTGAGCGTCTATTTAAGCCGCAGTTGGATATCCCCCGAGGGCTCCTGGACTACAAAAGGGCACAGACCAGGCTGAGAGACACCCACCCCCCCAGTGCATGAATGTCATGCACAGGGCCTCTAGTGTATGTATATATATATATAATGAATTTTGTCTTTTTAGCCATTTTAACCCTTTGCACTCACTTGCTTTTTTCTCAATTCCTTTATTCTAATGCTAACCGTGTCGAGTCACACTCAACATCTGAGTGCAAAAGGTAAAATATGCAATCTGTGGCATTAATTACATTCATGTTATTGTGAACCTATTACTACTATTTCCAAAACTTTTCATTGGCCCAAACAGAAACTCTGTAAACATTGAGCAATAATTCCCCATTCCCCTCTGATAACTCTAATTTCTGGGTGAATGAATTTGCCTATTCTAGATACTTATATAAATAGAACTAGAGGCCCAGTGCACAAATTTCGTGCATGGGGCGGGTGTCCCTCAGCCCAGCCTGAACCCTCTCCAATCTGGGACTCCTCAAGGGATGTCCAACTGCCCGTTTAGGCCCGATCCCACTGGATCACAATCCAGGACTGCTGGCTCCCAACTGCTCGCCTGCCTGCCTGCCTGCCCCTAACCGCTTCTGCCTGCCAGCCTGACCACCCCCTAACCACTCCCTGCCAGCCTGATCGACATCTAACTGCTCCGCTGCTGGCCCAATTGCCCCAAACTGCCCTCCCCTGCCAGGCTGGTCACCCCTAACTGCCCTCCCCTGCCAGCCTCATCACCCCTAACTGTCCTCCCTTGCAGGCCTGGTTGCCCCAACTGCCCTCCCCTGCTGGCCTGGTCACCCCTAACTGTCCTCCCCTGCAGGCCTGGTTGCCCCCAACTGCCCTCCCCTGCTGGCCTGATCACCCCTAACTTCCCTCCCTTGCCAGCCTGGTCCCCCCAACTGCCCTCCCCTGCATGCCTGGTCCCCCGCCTGCAGGACTTGTCCCTCCCAACTGCCCTCCCTTGCAGGCCTGGTCCTCCCAACTGCCCTCCTCTGCAGGCCTGGTCACTCCTAACTGCCCTCCCCTGCCAGCCTAGTCTCCCCTAATTGCCCTCCCCTGCCAGCCTGGTCGCCCCTAACTGCCCTCCATTTAGGCCTGGTCACCCCCCAACTACCCTCCCCTGCAGGCCTGGGTCACCCCCAACTGCTCTCCTCTGCTGGGCTGGTCACCCCTAACTGCTCTCCCCTGCTGACCTGGTCCTCCCCAACTGCCCTCCCCTGCAGGCCTGGTGGCCCCCAACTGCCCTCCCCTGCAGGCCTGGTTCCCCCCCACTATCCTCCCCTGCTGGCCTGGTCTCCCACAACTACCCTCCCCTGCTGGCCATTTTGTGGTGGCCATCTTGTGTTCACATAGGGGTGGCCATCTTTGACCACATGGAGGTGGCCATCTTGTGTGTTGGAGTGACAGTCAATTTGCATATTACTCTATTATTAGATAGGATGGTATATTTGTCCTTTAATGTCTGCTTTATTTCACTTAGCATGTTTTCAAGTTTCATCCATGTTGTAGCATGTGTCAGAATATCTCTTTTTATGGATGAATAATATTCCATTGTGTGGAATTTTTGTTTATTCATCTGATGGACACTTGGGTTGTTTACACCTTTTGGCTATTTTGAATAATGTTGAAGCGAACATTGTCATACAATTATCTGAGTCACTGTTTTTAATTATTTGGGTTATATACATAGGAATGGAATTGTTGGGTCATACACAAGTTCTATGTTTAGAGGAACTGACAAACTGTTTTCTTCAGTGAATGCACAATTTTCACCAGCAATTTATAAGGGTTCCAAATTTTATACATCCTTTTATTTTCTGTTTGGTTGTTAATTATTTTCATTGTAGTGGATATGATGTGGTATCTAATTGTGGTTTTGATTTGCATTTTCCTAATGATGTTGAGCACCTTTTCATTTGTTTATTGGCCATTTATATATCTTTTTTAGATAAATGTCTATTCAAGTTCTTGACCTATTTTATAAATTAGTTTGTCTTTTTGTTGTTTAGTTGTAGAAACTCTTTTCAAATATTGGATATAAAACATTTATATATATATGATTTGCAAGTATTTTCTTAGATGCTATTTTAGTCAGGGTTTTCGGAAAAACAGAATATATATCAACAAATATATCTATATATCTATATATCTTTTGATACAATAAGTATAAATTATTATGCATATTCAAGTAATAGGTACATGGATTATGTAATAGCAATGTATTTTTAAAGGTTGAAAAAACTGCTGAAACCAGTGTGGCTCAGTGGATAGAGCATCAGCCTGCGGACTGAAAGATCCCAGGTTCGATTCCGGTCAAGGGCATGTACCTTGGTTGCGGGCACATCCCCAGTAGGGGGTGTGCAAGAGGCAGCTGATCGATGTTTCTCTCTCATCGTTGTTTCTAACTCTCTATCTCTTTCCCTTCCTCTCTGTAAAAAATCAATAAAATATATATTTAAAGGTTGAAAAAACTTAGTGAGATAAGAGTTATTTTTTTCTTCCTTCTTACTCTATTTTTAGTGAGATATGAAATGCTAAATTTACAAATATAAAACGAGTACAATTGATCTATATTCATAGGGTTATAATCTATCAGATTCATGTCTTCTTTTTCAATTACAGTTTACATTTGACATTATTTGGTATTAGTTTTATGTGTAGAGCATAGTGGTTAGTAGTCATATTAACCTGACACTATATATAACTATTACATATCCAGTTATTACTGACTATATTTCCTATGCTGTACTTTATATCTCTGTGACTTTTTTGTAACTATCAAGCTCTTCACTTTTTTCACCCAGTCCTACCACACCTCTCTGGCAACCAACAGTCTGTCTCTATATCTATGAGTCTATTTCTGCTTTGTTTGTTTATATTGTTCTTTATTATCCATATATAAACGAAATCATATAGCATTTGTCTTTCTTTGACTGACTTATTTTCCTAAGCATAAGACTCCTTATGTCTCTCCATGCTGTCGCAAATGGTATAATTTCATTTTTTATGGCTAAGTAATAGTCCATTGCATAAATGTACTACCACATTTTTTAAAATCTAATTACCTATTGATGGACACTTGGGTTGCTTCAATAGCTTAATATCAACAATGCAGTAATTAACATAGGGGTGCATATATTCTTTTGAATTAGTGTTTGTGTTTTTTACAGCTATATATCCAGAAATGAAAACAATGGGCCATGACACAGTTCCATTTTTAATTTTTTGAGGAACCACCATACTGTTTCCATAGGGGCTGCACCAATTTGCATTCCCACCAGCAGTGCTTAAAGGTTCCCTTTTCTCCACATCCTCACCAAAACTAGTTTGTTCAGTGTACTTTATTTTCTAGTTAAGTTTACTTTATTTTCTAGTTGAAGTAGACAATCAGTTTCCTTCAGATTTAAAAAACTAAAAATGACAAAAATAAGAGTTACTAGTATATATTTTTGTCAGAGTTCTATTTGCATGAATTTACATTGATAGATTTGGGAATATCTCTTATATTCTGTGGTGTGAAAGTAAAAAATATATCTACACTAATAAAAGAGAAAGATGCAAATTGACCATACCTCTGCCACGCCCACCAGCCAATCAGGAGTGACTATGCAAATTAACCCAACAAAGATAGTGGGTTAATTTGTATACGCAGGTGTGGAGCGAAGACTGAAGGCTCTGGCCCAAGTGAAGACTGAAGACTGAAGACAACTGAAGACTGAAGACTGAGAGGCTTGGCTTCTCCGCTGTGGCTGGAGTAAAGGCCTGAGTCCCAGGTGCCGGAGGAAAACCGGTGCCGGCAGCCAGGGAAGGAAGGCCTATTGCACGAATCTTCGTGCAACAGGCCTCTAGTATATATATATATAGTTCAAAAGTAAATCAGGATATCAGGATATAAGAAAATCAATATTATCCAAAGCCAAATTACTAAATATCATACCATATAAAATTGATTTCCTACTATGTGACACTGGATGATGTGGAATAATGTGTGTTTCTTGGTTCCAAGTTTCATCAGATATAAAGAGTAAAATATTAAGAAACTGCAAAAGTATTTCACATAGTTTTAACCACATCATAATTTCTTTTGAAGGATAACTTAGAAAACTGTAATGATCAAACTTTTAGAAATAAGATTTACAGGAAAGGAAGGTATACATAATTTGAAGTAATGACACCAATGAATCCTTATTATACTAGTATTTATGTATTTATGCATAGCTTAGTTTCCCTGATTTTCTTCCTCCATCACTGTAAATTTTTATTTTTTGTTTTTATGCTTCATAAATACAGTTTTCATTTACAAAGAGTGATTGGTTTGTTCCATACATGGTCTATATATATATATATATATATATATATATATATATATATATATACACACACACACACATATATATACACACAAATATATGATGCCAATTCATTTACTTCCCTGATTTTGTCATTATTTTTAATGATGCTACAAATTTTCCATATTTTAATTTAACTATTTACCTGTGGTTCAATGAGTTAAAATATAAACACAATGACAAATGGTGAAGTAAGGAATTAGATCAAGTTATTTATAAATAAATTATTCTAAATGGTTCCATATTTCTTCCATGTAAACTACAAAGCAACATGTAATAGTTTAGAAGTATCCACAGGAGCAGGAGGGAAAAATAACATGAATAAATTGAATAACAACTGCAGGATTTAAATGGGAGGAGAACAGGGAAAAAGAAGTGGTTATTTTTGTTTTACTGTCTATAGATTTCCAGAGAAGAGTTTCACCTTAAGCAGAAATAACCAAAAATGTCACTGCTAAAAATTTATTTTTCTAAATGACTGATGGATTTGAAAACTGCTTTTATTTTTTTCTGTTTACAAATTAGCTTAAATTGTAGGCTTGTTATCATCACAATTGAAGCCTGTCAGATGAGCAACTGAAAGGATTTTTTTAGTTTCAGTTCAGGGATTCTAATCTATGTGGAATCTGATACAAAGACAAATATAAGTTATATTAAAATGTTTTTTAAAATATTAGTCTTTGAATTTTTTATAGTGTAAAGTGTATCTTTTATATTTTATTTAGAAAAACAACTCATTAATATTTTGTGGAAGTAATGGAATAACCAAATGTTCATTAGGCTATTTGAGAGCTCTATTGAACAGATTGCCTAAGATTATTCTCAGAGTTTTTAATTTCACTTATCAGTGATAAGGAGAGGAAGTTTACAGCAGTAAGACTTTATTTTTATCTCTGTTATCCATTTTTATTTCTGTTATACAAAGAGAATGATGGAAACTAATCAGTAAAAATGCACTTGCATCATTCTATAGCAATGTGTTTTAAAAACACAATGAAATTGGAGCCACTAAAAAGAATGAATCCGAGGAGCCAACACAGAAATCATAGCTATTATGTTGGTAAATATTAATATCAAAATGTATTTCAATATGTAACTTGGTCACAGTCATATTAATTATAAAATACAATGTTCTTGTCATACAGATTTTATGTTCTAAATTCAATATAATATTTCATCATAGATTTAGGGAGAAAACAATTCAGATTTAGAATATGATAACTGAATTTCATTACAACTCTACTATAATTAAACATTAATAGTAAATGCTGCCTTACCTTTCTTAGGGTTTTTGATTTATTTATCTTGTGAAAATTTACCTGAAAATAACTCAAAACCATAAAATATTGAGAACTGAAAATGTCATACACTATACTTGGTTCTGTAGATATTAAGGTTATTATGTCAAACATGCTTACAGCCTTCACTTAGTTATAGTAATCCTACATAATAAAAGGGTAATATGCAAATTAACCAACACTCCGCTACACCCACGATTGGGCCAGCAGGAGGCGCGGGGGCGGGACTCGGGGTGGCCAATCGCGCTGGCAGGAGGAGCTGGGAGGGGGACTCGCAAGTGATCCCTGGCAAGCCGCACCGGCTTGGGCTGGGAGATCTCAGACCACCAGGCCTCACCACCAAGCCGCACGATGGCTCGCAAGCCGCACCGGTTTGGGCTGGGGTCTTTGGCCGCCAGGCCTCGCCCCCAAGCCGCGCGATGGCTCGCAAGCCGCACCAGTTTGGGCTGGGGTCTCAGGCCGCTGGGGCCACGTCCCCAATCCGCGCCAGTGATCCCTGGCAAGCCGCACAGGCTTGGGCTGGGGGTCTCAGGCCGCCAGGCCTCACCCCCAAGCCGCACAATGGCTCGCAAGCCATGCCGGTTTGGGCAGGGGTCTCAGGCCACCAGGGCCATGTCCCCAATCCGCGCCAGTGATTCCTGGAAAGCCACACAGGCTTGGGCTGGGGGGTCTCAGGCCACCAGGCCTCGCCCCCAAGTTGCGAGATGGCTCGCAAGCCGCGCTGGTTTGGGCTTGGGGTCTCAGGCCACCAGGACCTCGCCCCCAAGCCGAGCTGCTTGGGCTGGGGTGTCAGACCTGCAGGACCTGGCACCCAAGCCGCATGATCCCCTGGCCGAGGCGGCTGCCTGGGCTGGGGTCTCATTCCTGCAGGGCCAGGCACCCAACTGCATGATCACCCAGCCAGCAGCAGCAGCAGCCTGAAGCGGCAGGGCGGTGCACCCCCACCAAGCTATCTTCAGGCCAGTGAAGGCAGCCTGGGCTGGAGACGCACACCCCCACCGGGCTATCCACAGCCAGGCTGAGATGGCAGCCTGGGCAGGGGACTCAGCTTGGCTGGGCTGAGGCGGCAGCCTGGGCTGGGGTCTCAGCCTGGCCAGGGCCCCATCCCCTGCCAGCAGTGGCAGCCTGGGGTCTCAACCATTGAGTCACACCAGCCAGGCAGATATGGAGGAATCTTAAATGTTTCTTTTTTTTATAATATATATTTTACTGATTTTTTACAGAGAGGAAGGGAAAGGGATAGAGAGCTAGAAACATCTATGAGAGAGAAACATTGATCAGCTGCCTCCTGCACACTCCCCACTGGGTATGTGCCCCCAACCAAGGTACATGCCCTTGACCAGAATCGAACCTGGGACTCTTGATTCTGCAGGCCAATGCTCCATCCATCCACTGAGCCAAAACAGTTAGGACTGTCCAATATGCTAAAGAAAAAACCCTATCTAATAAAGAGGGAATATGCAAGGGAGGGCATTTGGGGGTGACCGGGGTATCAGGGGCTGGCAGGGAAGTGGTTAGGGGGTGATCAGGCTGGCAGGCAGAGCAGTTAGGGGCAATCAGGAAGGCAGGCAGGCGAGTAGTTGGGAGCCAGCAGTCCTAGATTGTGAGAGGGATGTCTGACTGCCTGTTTAGTATAGATCGGGCCTAAACAGGCAGTCGAACATCCCCCAAGGGGTCCCAGATTGGAGAGGGTGCAGGTTGGGCTGAGACACACACACACACATACACACACACACACACACACACACACACACACACACACATACACACACCCATGCATGAATTTCGTGCACCGGGCCTCTAGTAAAGATATAAAAGTGTTAGGTGCTATAAAATTGTGAACAGAGGCTCTTAATTGAGATTATAGCATGGGGGAAAAAGGAGGAAATGGGACAGGCAAAAATCCTATCTAATAATAGAGTAAAATGTAAATTACCATCACTCCGCTACGCCCACGATTGGGCGGCGGGAGGCTGGGGGTCGGGACTCGGGGTGGCCTATCCGGCCATTGAGTGGCACGGATCCGCTGCCACTGAGGGGGGCTACCCTGCTGTTGAGAGGCACCGGGGGCGGGACTCCCGCCCCCGGTGCCTCTCAAAGGCCAGATCCGCGGTCCCTGAGGGGGCCTGCCGCGGACACCCAGCTGCGCCTCTCAACGGCAGGGTAGCCAGGTGTCCGCAGCAGCCCCCCTCAGTGGCCGTTGAGAGGCGCAGGGGGTGGGAGTCCTGCCCCCTGCACCTCTCAACAGCAGGGTAGCCCCCCTCAGCGGCCGCCGACCATCAAAAGTGGCGGAGCTGGGTGCCTGTGTGCTCCGGCACCAGCTGACAGGCACCCAGCTCCACCGCGAAAAGCAAAAGCGTGTAGGGGACCCTACACATGCAGGATTCAATCATGCACTGGGCCTCTAGTGACAAAATAAAATCCTTTCTGAAGAAGTAACTTCAATGCTCAGACTTGCAGTTGAGACATAACTGAAGCATAGGGTTAAGAATACTATAGTTAAAAGAAGTGAGGGATAATAAACAACAAAAATAAAATAAAAATTTTTTAAAACCTTAGTTTCCTAGTAGAGATGGCCAGAAGATGTTTTAAAGTTACTATATCAGAAAAGAAATGTTGGTTAGCCAGGGTGATGGAGATGGGCATATGGATTGTGACTGAAGCCATGGAAATGGTAGAGATTTTTGTAGGTGAATATGGCAAGATATAAGCTCTGAAATTTCTGACCTTAAGCATCCTATAGAGAGGTGGGACATTCACAAGAGACACACAGCAGTGTCTACAGGATTTGGAAGAGGTCCAAGAAAATGTGATCCATTGAGGCCAAATAAAGAGATGTCATCCACAACACTAAATATTTATGAGAATTTAATTAATGTAAAGACCAAACAATACCATTAGTCATTAACTCATAGGGAATCATATTTGTTTCCCAAATGCATATAAAATACTAGCCAGAGACACATAAAAATGATAAAAAAATTTTAATCCTTAAGTACTGAGAATCTGGGTGATATTTGTTTTTTTTTAGCTTTCTGTATTTAAGTTTTCTTTATCGATCATATGATAAATATAAAATTAATGTTTTCAAGACTATTTAGATATGATTCCAATTTGCTTTTTCCTCTGAAGCAAAGATATTTTGAAGGAGTGTACATTAGTATATCTACTAAAATAAACCCAATAAAAATGCTTAGGGTCTTTAGGCAGTTACCAAGGAATTGATCATTTTAAGTAAGTTTTAGGCAAATAAATGAATATTAAAAAATGGAATCAGCATAGTTGAATATTTAGGAGTGGTTATTAAATGAGAACCAAAAAAAGTAATATTCATTATTTTTGAAGAGAAATAAAATATTTAGATATTAAGAAAGAGATTAAGTAAAATTCAAGAGAGTGGAGAAAATGGTTTTAGAACTGCATTCCTGAGATTTGAATGTATCTCACAAATCCTGCTGGGTTTTGCTGTCCTCTACCTTAGGGGGAAGTGCAAGCTATAATGTGTTTTGGAACAAAGATAAAGGAATCCCTTGGTACACTTGGATATTTTTTCCTTTGATAGACCGTGCCGACTACAATGAGAAATGCTACTCAATGTGTTTAATGTTTTATAACATTTAAGTTTTAGCAGCAACTGGGAACATATAAGTAAAAATTTTAATAGTTTAGTACCAATATAATTTTAGATACATAATCATCATAAATCCAACCTTATTCAAATTACCAATAAATAAACATAGAAAAGAAAGGAATTATCAATCTTATTAAATTACAAAAAACCCCACTGAGATATATGGATTTTAAAAGGAAACATATTATTGTTTTAGTAGGTTAAAAGATGCAATCTAATTCCAATTAGGAATGTTTTTATAAACATTTACCAAGATGGGTTGTTTTTCCAATCACCATCCAATGTAAAAAGTTTAGTTTTGTATCACAATATACTACCTTTTCATTTTAATTTTGTCTTTGGAATGCTGGAATGAAATTTAATATAAAGCAAATCAGTATGAACCATAATAAAAAGGTTTTATTACTAAACACCAATGAGATCTTGATAGTAAGTCTTTGTTACATTGCAATCTGACACTTTGATTGCAATCTTAATGGATAATCATTCCGATGAATGGTTAAGAACATGTGAAAAATTAATCAAAGAAATTATAGAACACCTCCAAAGTGAAATGAATCTTTTAGGTTTCTAATAGAAGTTTCTTTTATGTTACGAAAGTTTCCTTCATGGTAGTAGAACACATATTAAATAGATTTTGAACATTATTTTCACATATAACTCAGATAATAAAATGTGCTATGATAGAAACCATTACCAAGTCTCTGGATATTTAGAGTATTTTGTTAAAACATTGAAAAAAATGTTTACCAGACACCCTTGCTGTTGACATTATAAAACATGATTCACTGTGTTTGCTTCTTTATGGGGTGACCAGTAAAGAATGAGTATTTATGTTTTCCAGATGAGTATTAACTAACATAATGAGCACAGAGTTTTCTAGATGTGTCTCATTTCTACCAATCAAGATACTATAATTTTATCTTCTACATTTATAAATCCATGATTTAGACCTTAGAAGGCCTTCAATCAAAGTGACAGCTGACCTGGAGAAATTCTGGTAGTTTATCTGTGTTTAGTTTGGAACCTCTGATAGTTTAGCTAATTTAAAGGCACACATGATGTGTACTAGATGTTTCTTATGTGATAAAATCAAACAGATGTGCTTGGAAACAAGAGGACCTATTAACAAGCTTTCTGGATTTATAGAGCTGCTAGCACTGTCACGGTGGCCTAAGAGTTCAAATTGTTAGTGAGCTGATTTTCATTAACTGTGGATTGGCAGAACAACAAAAGAAACATGCCTGATAAACTATTAGCAAATAACATTCACCATATAAGGTCAGTGAAGGCACTGCAAGGCTGTCTCTCACTTGGAAACCACTAAACCAATTAGGAATATAAAACTTTATTATCAACATAAGACTAAATTAAGTATTCTTTTAGGTAAGACCCAGCCTTAAGTGGAGGTGTAGAAAGTCAATATTTAGTATAATATTCTTGCATAATTTCTTTTTTGAGTCATCACTGAAATAATCTATGAATTTCTATAATCTTAAAAAAATAAATTCTCAAAGAATAGATTAATTTTCAATTTATCAGGAGTAATTTTGTAAATATTGAGAGTCTAGGGAATCTGTTAAAATTGAGATAACAATCTCATTTTCACTAGAATAAACAGATAAAATTATAAACCTAGAACATGATTTTCTAGTTCTCACAATAATGTTCTTTGAGTGTAGGGTTCTGTTTCTCAAATCAGAGATATTTGGACAATGGGGAAAAAAAGGAGTCTTGATGAGGAAACTTTTCTCAGCATGTTATTCAAATTTCATTGCTGTCTCTTTTTCTATTCTCAGTTTGTCATTATTACTTAGTTATGTTGATGTTTAATTAAACATAGTTCACTTGAACTCTTTATTTATTTGGGTTTCATTAATATATACAAGTGTCCATTACAATTTGCAACCTTATAGGATCTAGTTTTAGATTTTGCAAGTTGTGGTTAGAAACTTGAATTAAATCTGAACTAACAACTTGTTTACATGTAAATATGTGAAAAAGTTTTAAATGTACTATATTTTAACTTTGCCTTGTAAAGTGGGGATAGTTATATAATTTCTAAGATTCTTATAGTTTTTAAATTTCTGTTATATGTTTTAAGTCAAAATTGTATATGAGCAATAATAAAAAGAGTTTTGGACTATAAGAACAAATAAATTTTGCGTACACATAAAATTTTATTATTAGAGAAACAAATGTTATATATATATATATATATATATATATATATATATATATCACATTAAAAAATAATTACCATATTTATTGTAGGACTCCTAAGAAGAAATTCTTTCTGATGTTTCCAACTATAATCCATTATGACATAAATCATTCTAGTTGGATACATTGGTATGAACTCATGTTTAGCTTAATTTATATACAGATTGAGAAATTTTTATATGTGTATATAGCTTTTCTCCAATGCAAGGAGTCAGGGCTATTTGATAAATGACTATTTCTATGACTGGGGCAGAAAATATACAAGATGATCTGGGAGCATATTCTCATGCCAAAAAGTAAGGAAGTGTTAGAAAAGACACCCCCACCCCTACCCCCCCCACCCCACACACACACACAAAATGATAGAATATGTCAAAGGGATAAGGACCCAACAGAAGGAGCTCCAAATAGACAAGGCTGGAACAATTTTAACAACAAAATACAGTAGTACTGTATTATAACCTACAGTGTAAAATATCAATGAACTGATACCAATATAAATAAATGATTAAGTAAATGAATGGAAAAGAGACTAATTTCATATGAAAAATAATTTCAATTAATGATATAGATTTTTCCACTCTCAAGCAGTTATATCATGACTTCTAACCCTCAAGTGTGGGCAACTCATAGTGACTTCTTTCCAAAGAGTACAGTATGGAAAAAAAGGGAAATTGCAACTTTTAGTGGAAAAACCTGTCAAACACTCCTTCAGCCAGGTGATCAACATAAACATCAATCGTGATGTCATGTCTACATGCGTGCTCCTTATATAATGTTGTAAACATGGCCTTTCTCCACACAAAAATACTGTAACTAAGTCAAGTCATGACAAAAACATTACACAAATTCCAAATGAGGGACATTCTGCAAAGTATCTGACCAACGCTTTTCAAAACTGGTAAGGTTATTAAAGATAAGAAAAATGTGAGAAAAAAATTCATAGCCAAGAGCAGCCTAAGGAGACATGATGGTTAAATGTAATGTGATATCTTGTATGAGGTCCTGGATTAGAAAAAAGGTAAATATTCAAGAAATATGAATGAAGTGTTGATACAGTATATAATAATATATCAATATTGATACATTCATTGTGACAATTGCACCATGCCAATGTAAGATATTAATAATGAGGAAATAGGTGTGGGCATAATGGGAACACTATATCCTATCCTTGCAATTTTTCTGTAAATCTAAAATTGTTCCAAAGTAAAAAGTACTTATCAACACACATACACACACACATACACACACACACACACACACACACACACACACACACACTGTCATCCAGGAATGGTGTAAGGTCACAGATAATGGGCCCCTAGCCAAACACTCTCCTTATTATGGGGATGAGGTACAGTGTCTGCTGACCTCTAATTAATGGGCTTCAGTTACTTGTTAGCCATATCTTCTTGTGGTCCCTAGGGACCACCTCACTCTCTTGTGATTTTTAAACCCTGCCTCCCACAGTCTCTGCTTCTCCACTCTGCTCCCAAGTAAAACTTCTAAGTGCTCCTGAGTAGCATATATGTCTTCCACATATATGCTGTGAGTATACTGGTATGTGACTAAGAAACTATTGTCCACCTTATCTCAGGTATTGTGTTCAGACATCTCCATAACCCTATTGTGGGAATCCCTCCCTCAACAACAAGGAGAAGAGGTAATCAAAACACCAAAAGAACAGTTTCCAAAACTTTAGAACCTCAACTATCTCATTACATCTGTCTTGCATTTTCAATTTTTCAACATCCCTAGCTGTGCTTCCCTACTTATCTCCACCTTTTCCTGACTCTCACTTGGTTTCTAATCCTTTACTCTGTTGGTTTGTTTGTTTGTTTTTGCATATCATTGTTCTCTTTCTACTTATAAAGGCTAAAATCCTAAAGACTTTATGGAAGCTGAGTAATGGATCCACCACATGTAATCACTCTGAGATATTCCTTAATACATCTCTTCAAGAACATTCTTTCAATTACGTAGTCATTTGAAGCCTTATGGTTTATGGCTTAGACACATTTGGTGAAAACATTTCTAGTCTGTTTTTATGAGTTACATAGTTCTTATTCTTTTTATGAGTTACATAGTGGAATAAAAAAACTTCTTTTTAAGACAATTATATCAGTTCTTACTGCAGGTTTAGTTTATCATATTCAGATTTAGTCAAGTAAGAATTAACTTTTTAAAACTATTTTCTAATCTACTCAGGCAAATTAACTGAAGATTTCTGACAACGTAATGTTGTTTCATGATTTAAATTCATATATATGAAAAAAAGAATTCAGTAAAATTCTTTTGATAAAATTTTGTGAAATTTTATCTAAAAATATGTATGCTCTTTAGAAAATAGCAAAGGTTGCTAGACTGGAGTAAAATCTATGAATGCAGATACTTATATTGCAAACAAATAAGCACTTCCTAAACTTCTATGTAAACATATAAACAAACAACGGCTTACTTCTCACTCACTCAAAATATGCAGCAAGATGGGAAAGCTTTCCTAGACAGCTTTTGTTGAAATGATGGTCCAGTATTCATCCTTTTTAAAGTCTCACACCAGGCTGATAACACTGCATTCTCCTGAGTTCACCAACCTAGCTTGAAATGATGCAGAAAATCAGTTTTTAAAACCAGAGGTTGAGGGAATTTATCCTTTTGAATCAACCATATGTCTCTCTCCTTATTAAAATTAATATGTTAGGAAAGTAGTATTGTAAATTTCAAGTGTTTCACTGTTTGCCAGGACTAGATAAACAGTTTAGGACAACATTGACTGGGGTCCAGCCTAGGGATAGCAGGGAACTCCAAGCATTATTTTGTCCTTGGTTATACCTCCAAACACTATAGCTCAGTATTGTGTATAAAGTACAAATACTTTAATTTTTTGGTGAAAAAATGGCAAAAAATGAAACATCTAAATAAAATATATTTATCAATACTTGTCTTAGAAAATCAATTCACTAGGTCTTTTACCATTCTAGTAATTGAGCAAAACAATAGCTTAAAATAATTCCTTTGTATCCAAATTTGACACAAAAATAGAAAAATAAAATATATAATATATTATTCAAACTTACCTATACTTCATGTGTCTAATACAAAATCTGGGTGCCCTATTTTCCTTTCCAAACCTAAACAATCCATTATTTAGGTCATGTTACTAAAGAAAGACAGCAAAAAATAAAAAAATAAACATTTTAAATGTTCTTTTTTTATGACAGAATATAGAAATATACAGCAAAGTAATACTTTTGAGTCAAATCAAGCCCACATTTTACTGTCACAAAAAAATAAACAAACAAACAAAAGCCTGCCATCTGCATGAATAAGTGTTACAAAAATATTTAAATTATCCCACTTCTGGCATGCTCTGAATTCATATACAATTCAATTTCACATAAATTTGTTACCTGGAAACAAACATGTCTAAAGAAAAAGAATTGGTATCTCATGGAACTCAGTATATTTATATGATTTGAGCATAAATCTGAGAAGGTATTATTATAGTGTGGTTAGTTATAGTGAAAAAAATCAGAGATGAAAAAAATTAACATTCATAGTAGTATTATTTAACTCCTTTTCAATACAAACATTTTGAGTGATTTACAAATCAGTAAGAATTCTATCACTAATGATTATTTTCACACAGGAAAATTCCTTCTTGAGTACATTTTTTACTTCTACATATAGCTATAAGGGAAAGTATCTATCATCATAGACTACATATAAAATATTTATTTTCTCAAAGGTATACCAGGAAGCCTATATGACAAATAGAGAGAATAGATAATAGAAATACCTATGAAATAAACATTTTTCTCAGGATCCCTTTATCATTTTATGTTTTTAGAAAATAAAATCTATCAAGCAAGTCACTGTATTGCCTATAGTAATCTAAATATCCAATTTTACCCTCTAACAGGTTATGAGATGAAGGAATGAAACTAAAATCAATCTTTGACTCTGAAGTCTATCCTCTTTCTTGTTCACCAAAACTCCTATTAGTAAAATTAATTTACATTAAATTATTAGAAAAAAAATGTAATATATGTAAGGCATGCATGTGCCTGTATACATAAAATTTGTTTTCAAGATTCATGAATTTAAATTAAGATAATCAGGGGTGCTCTCTTTTTCTGCTGATTTGATCCTTCTCCAATACAGATGCATGCATAACACACACACACACACACACACACACACACACACACACAATATCACACAATTTGTTGCTCTATGGGTACATATATCATTGCTCATCTAGAAAATCAATAATCTAAACTGTTCCTTTGAATAGAGTAATTGGCATTAATAGGAATATGGCACAATGCAACTTGAGTTACATATTTGCTTTTTAATTATATATTTTATAGAAATTTTTATTTTGAATAAACGAGTTATATTAAAAGATCTCCAAAGAGAATCATTTGCAATAATAAAGTTATATGAAGCACACTTAGGTGCATATAATCAATTAGATCATAAATATAATATGAGCAAAGTTATATATACTTTAATGCATTTTAAGTGTATATAAAATGATATAGAATGAAAAATTTAAGCATGTAGATAAGCTTAATTCCCATACTTACATATGCTTTTATCAAACTGAAAGTATTTTGTGTATTTACTAATGCATAGAATGAATTAAAATGTATGCTATAAAAATGTTCAGCCATGTCTAATTAAAAAATTGAGAATATCTACTGAGCCTCTGTGCCAAGAAGGAAATAGATAGGGGAAAAAATTATCTCTCTTCAAAATTGATATATAGAGAAGCAGAGCAATTTGCTGGCCTCACCACTAGTAAATGTTAAAGCAAGGATTACAATCAAAAGCTCTATTAGTTCAAAGTTTAATATATCAATGTTACATTATCTATAAAATTTAAAAATTATTGGAATTTATAATCTGAATATTAAATATCATTTGAGAAAAATAAATGATAAATTGTAGACACTATATGTACATCTGCCACTGTAAATAATAATAGAATCAGCAGATACATTTATTAAAGAAAAATACCTAATTTTCTTAAACCCAGAAATACATTTATTTCTTTTGATTATATAATTCTAAGTTTGAATCACTAAATCATCTAATCTGCATTTTGAATATGAATTTAAATGATTAATCCAATAAAAATTATCTTTAGCAAAGCATTTTTATAACATCTACTTACTAATCAGAATTTTTAACTTTTGTATTTATGGCAAATTTTTAAGGAAATCTCAGGGAGTTTATCAAATAACTATACCTTATCATTTTATATATTTAAAAAAAAACACTTTCATTAGATCCTTTTTTTTCCAAATATAATGTGTAATTTTTTGTCTGCCTCTACTTTTGCCTTTTAACACTCATCAGTAAGATGTTCTCAAATCACCAGGACTCTGCCTTAGCCCCTACACAATTCAACCAATTCAACTTTTACCAAACATGGATGACTAATTATTAGTTTCACTGGACTGTTTTATTCTATCCTTCCACTCTTCAAATAAGATATTCTCCATACTTTCTATATACCAAAACTCCCAATAGAACTTTAAAAGTGAGAATTCCAAAATCTAGTCTACTGATTCTAATTCAAAAGGATTGACATAGGGTCTGAGTAGCTGTGTAATTTTAAAAAGAACACAGGTAATTGTAATGACAACCAGGTCTGAAAACTACTCTCTAATCTTTGAACTGGAACCCCAAACCACATTTGTACCTTAGGTTTCACTTTAGATGATCTTGGGCTGGAGAAAAACACACAAGAGTTGTTTTGTTTTATTAATTATAAAATGAATGATTGATAGTTCAGTCTTAAGAGAACAGTGTGGCAATTCCTATTCTAATTTCATGACTGGTGCTAAAATTATTACTGTTGGGAGATCTTTATTATAGAACAATGTCCTAATCTCTGACTTCTCTACATGATTAACTACGGTGAAATTTTTTATGACTTTTGCTTATCTTAACTTTCCCCTTCCTTTCCATTCTTCATTTAGAGTCACCCATAATTACACAAGAATTTTCAGAATCATTTTCCTTAGTTTCTCTGATAACAAACCCTGGCCACTTTTCTTTACTGATTAATGCTTTTACCCTGAAGTATCCAGGGTTTCCTTTATTCTTCTACCTGCCATTTCTCAATTGAATATCTAGAACATAAATCTGTCAGGTTTTCTTACTTTCTCTATGCTGTACATCCTAAGGTCTTCCAAGAAACCTTTAAGCAGCTTTCCAATTTAGAAGGGATAAGAAATGTTTTATTTGCCAGTCAAATAAGTAAATATTATAACTATTTCTTTGAAATTTACATAATAGGCAGCTAATTGTGATGCAGTAAAAACGATATACATATATATGCTAAATTAAATTTGTTTTAAGTTTATTTAATTCCTGTAGTCTCTTGAAATACAGATTTGTGGGTGTTTTTTTTGTTTGTTTGTTTGTTTTTTTGTTTTTTTACCAAAAGGATATTTCTATTGAGTTAATCCTTAATTATTTTACTCATTAAACCATCCATTAAACCACTTATTTACTATTAAGTGACTTTATATTCTGAATCTAATAGTGTGCTGATATAGAATATTGCACATATATATTTCCTGTCTGTAAGCAGGTATTAGTCTTGAGCAGGAGATTGAAAAATACACTGTATAGGACAATGCATTACTGATTAGAGTTGTTTCAAGTGTGAACCAGATGATTTGGGAGCATACAGAAAAGGGAGGGTCATTTCCTTTGTTACTTCAAAGAAAAAAGAAAAAAAATATTTAGCTCTATACTCAAAATCTAGATGAAATGTTGATACCGAACTTTTGGACTGGAACCCAGAATCTTTGTCTGCCGGAATCGAAGAATGAGTCCACGGACAGAAAAGTGGTATAGCAAAGATGGAGATTTATTGAAGATCAAGTACAGACTCCCACGTGGGGAGAGGGAAAGAGTCCCACAGAACGGACTCCCAAGTAGGGAGGGGGAGAAGGGTCCCACTGGGTTCTTTTTCCCCCATGGCTTATATAGGCTGCAGAACTTGATGCTTTGATATCCCCTCTGATTGGTCACTATTCCCTTAGACTGGTTACCATAGTAACTCCTGGGCTCAAAGGTCGAACCTCAGGTGGGACCTGCGAGGTTCTCTCCCCTCCTTCCTTCTGAATGAAGGGTTTCCTTCTCTTTATTTTGTAAATGTGACCTTTCTTGGCTACTTCCAGTTCCCTTATCTTATGTAAATATACCTGTTGCTGCCTCCTTGTCTTATGGAGATGTAACTGCACCTGGCTTTTTGTGTTATGGAAATGTACCTTCTCCCAGTCTGCAGCCCTGCGCTTTGCCCATGGACCCCAATTCTAAAAAAGCCCTAAGCTTGCCTATGTCCCCCTAAAATTCCTGCTTCAGTGTTAAAAAGAGGGAAGAGTGATTGATAAACTTGGCTCCATTTAAAAAGTTTGTGAACGAAAGAAGCCACCTGCTAACCTGACAAGCTCAGGGGAGGCCTGTGTGGCAGTCTTGAAAACTCAGAGACCTAAAGTAACCACAAAAGATGGTCTGAAAATTAAATATTTAACTACAAACAGGTTATAGTGGGCAGTCATGTCCAAGGCCGATATTTTCCCTGACGAAGATCAACTTAGATCTTCTTTACTGAGCCCATTTGCCTTTTTGCCTCTAAGATAACGTATCTGTGAGATGTCTGGGTAACTTGTAACTTCCTTTTTACCCCGGACCCCTCAGGGCACAACACATGGCACCGGGACATTCCCTCATTGTTATTGTTATCAAGTTAATTGTCAACTGTTAATTACATTAAAGTATCCTGTATCCATCTCTGTAAGAGAAGCACATGTCCATCATTTCGCTTTTCACCCTATCCCAGAGGTTTCCCCGCTTTGCTTTGTCCCACCTCCCTAATCTATCACCAATGGATTTCATGTAACTCACCTACGTCCCTTTCCTTTGATTTCAATGTATAAAAATAGATGTAACCCTGCATTCTCCGGAGCATTATCTCAATTCATTGAGGTTCTGCTTCCCGGCATATGTCGACAGTTTGGCTCAAATAAACTCACTAAAATTCTTTACAGGTTTCAATGGTTTTTTTTCGTTAACAAGTTGTACATCACAGACTAAGGACTAGACTTCTTATCATATAAAGAACTTCTTAAAAAATGGGAAGAAATAAATAAAATAACCTGCTAGAATAAGGGTCAAAATTACTTGATGGAAAAAGAACAAACAATATGATCATGGCTGAAGAAGTAAAAATGGTTCTAAATATATAAAGTGAATAATACTGCACTAACATTCTCTCCATTGATACAGGATTTTTGAACTGGAACACACAGTGTTCCCCTGGGCAGGATGGCTCCCTGGATTCTATGTCCATGGGAGTCAAAGAGTGAATCCATGGACAGAAGATGGTATAGCAAAGGTGGAAATTTATTGAAGAACAAGTACAGACTCCTGTGTGGGAAAGGGGAAAGAATCTCACAGCACAGACTCCCACATCGGGAGGGGGAAAGAGTCCCACCAAGTCCCCCCCACACACACACTAGTTTATGAAGGCTGCAAGTCCCTGTGTCCTGATATCCCTCTGATTGGTCAATATTCCCTTTTGAATTGGCTACTATAGTAACTCTTGAGCTCAAAGGTTAAACATCACATGGGACATGTGAGACCCTCCTCCCTCATTGTTCTCTCATTCCCTCTGGGCTTTCTTCCTTCTTCTTTATTTTGTGAATATAGGCCTTTTGGCTATTCCTAGTTCCCTTGTCTTATGGAACTGTAACTGTTGCTGCTCCCTTGTCTTATGAAATGTAACTGCACCTGGCTCCCTTGTGTTATGGAAATGTAACCTCCGCTCTGTAACTCTGTGTTTTTTCCATGGATCCTTAATTTTTAAAATTTCCTAAGCCTGCCTATTTCACCCCTAAAAATTCCTATTTCACCATCAGACTGACAAAAATCCAAAAGTTCATTAACATTAGTCAGTTCTCCAGAGAAACAAAACCACTAGGATATTTTATATAGGATTTTATATATAGGGTGTCCCCCCCAAAAGGTATACATACACTTTGAATAATTATAGAGGCAGTGTTTATTAAAATACATTTTATTTTCAAAATTGAGCTATCAGCTGTTAAAGTGTGTAAACATTTTTGGGGGGACACCTTGTATATATGAGTGTTTTATATTTATATGGAGATTTTATTATGAGAATTGGCTCCATGATTATAAAGACTGAAAAGTCTCACAACCTGCTATCTGTAAACCAGAGACCCAGGAAAACAAGTGGTGTCATTTAGTCCAAGTCCAAAAGCATAAGAACAAGGAGAGGATGAGAGGTCCCAATTCAAGCAGGCAGGAAGCAAAAAGAGGCAAATCCCTCCTTTCTCTAAGCCTTTTCTTCTATTTAGGCCCTAAAGCTGCGGTTTGGATATTTATAACAGCATTCTCTGGCCATACAAAATTATCAATTTAAAAATTAGCCTTCTATATTTGGTCAATCATTTAATTAACTCACCCCTGATGCCTTGGCAGGGCCAAATGAAATGATTTCATGGGCCTTATAAGACAGCCTAAGGGCTGGGCATTCCCCATCCCTGCTAAAGGACTGGATAATACCCACCCACACTGGGGAGGGCAATCTACTTTGCATCTACCAATTCAAATGCTAATCTCATTCATAACCATCTTCACAGGCACACCCATAAGTAATATTTAATCTGGGTACTTCGTGGCCAAACTGACACACGCAATTAATTATCCAATTGGGATGTTATCACAGAGCAAGCTCTCTGATATTGTGCTGGTGGGAATGCTAAATTAAACAATGACTGTGTGGGAAATTCAGAAGTATCTAGAAAAAAGTCGTATTGATGTATTATTTTTGACAATCCTAATACTAAATACTAACAATCTATCAGAAAACACATTGGCAAAATCTGAAATAATAAAACAACAACTACTCAATGTTTATTGATAGAGGCCTGATTGAATAAACTATAATAGCACAGCTACTGAATGGGATTATGTCATAAAATGGAAAAAAATTCTCTCATGAAATAATTTTTAGAATTTACTTTGTTTTTTTTAAATCTTTACCCTAGGATATGTTTTTATTGATCCTAAGTGAGAGAGGAAAGGAGAGAGAGAAACAAAAATGTGATACAGAAACATCAATAGGCTGCCTCCTGTATACACGCAGACCAGGAATCAATTTGCAACCCAGGTATGTGCCCTGACCAGAAACTGAACCTGAAAACTTTTGGTGTACTGGATGATACTCCAACCAACTGAGCCACCTGGCCAGCACTAGGATTTACTTTTAAGTTAATAAAAAGTAGGGTGCATAAGTATATATTCATAATATTCTATCATTTGCATATATCTTCACTTTAAAAAAGTTATAATATTTACATACTACATACATATAAATGCATACATATGAGCATTTGCTTATATTTGTGACAAAAACACTAATAGTGGGGAAAATGCTGGAATAGAGAATAAGTGCAAATGTCAGTAGTAAAAGAGAGAGTTGTCTGAATATGTCTTATTATATATTTAGATTTGGAAACACAGCTTCAAAAGATATATTCAAAAGCAAAATTAAGTAAAAAAAGGCAATAGCTAAAAATTGAAAACAAAAAAAGCAAATAAAGCTAATTTGGTGACATACCAGTTTGAAAATTATTATTTCAACTGATTTTAGAGCACAATATTTTGTATACACTTTAGTAGTTAGAAATGTCCCACAGAAAGAAAACTTACTGGGAAGAAATCTTAAACTTAATGCAGTAGCAGTCTAAATGGTAATTAGTGTTGGAATTATAATGTTAAAATGAAATTAAATGTCCATGCATATTTGGATAATTCAGCATATGGAAATTTTCAAACTGCCGTTAGTTAAAATATTTAATACTTTAACATTAAATAATTTTAATGTATTATTATTGGTTTTAATTTTTAATACATATTTATTTTTCTATTAATTAGAATATGAATAGAAAATACATTTCTATTTTTTAATTTTTAGGTATTAAGACTGTTACTTTAAGTTATTTAGAAACTGTTTAATCTAAAACTGTACTTAGATACATTAAATACTGATAGATCCCCCCTCCCCCCAACTGATGGAGAGAGTATGATGTAAACTCCACCTGCAGCCGGACATTCCTGAACACCTTATATGGACTGTACATTGAACCACCAATCAGCACCTGCCATATACCCTAAGCCCCCAATTCCTAACTCCCTAGGCCCCTAACCATGTACCTTACATGAAACCACCAATCAGCGTGTGCTGAGTGCCCTAAGCCCCGTCCCCTCTTTTCCTCCCCTTAAAAGGCACTCTCACCCCGGCACGCTCACTTCTCTCTCTCTCTCTCTCTCTCTCTCTCTCTCTCTCTCTCTCTTCCCTTTTCCCCTCTGGAAGGCAGCTGGCAGGGTGATCTCCAATAAAGCCTGTGTCCTGGTATCCCATGGTCTCCGGCCCTCTGTTTCATCTTTCAAATACCAAGCAAATTAAGCTGATACCTTGCTTTACAAATAAAAATGATGGAACTTCGTATTGGCATGTGTATACATAATATGATTATACATCTTTATTAATATACTATAACAACTTAACACAAGCCATGTTTTCAAAATGTAAACAATTTTGAATGTTGTCATCTTATTAGAGTGTATATGTGCATAAAGTGGTAGATAATTGCACTGCATGAGATGACACAAAGTGTGTGTGTGTGTGTGTGTGTGTGTGTGTGTGTGTGTGTGTTCATATGGAGAGAAAGTCATTTTGTTTTAATGTCCCAATGATAATTTTGATGTTTGAAGGCTGAATCTTTGACACTTTACTCCTATTAAATGTTTTGTTGCTGTTGTTTTTATTGGTTCTAATGCCCTGGTTCTCCTCTGTGCTGATGCAATTTTCTTTGCATCGACAGGTATTTCCCTAAGGGATCTTGGGAGAAGAGTGAATGCTTCTAGTGATATGTAACATCGTGAAATTTGACAACTTGTACTATTGTTTATATGTATAACATAGTCTGAACAATGGCATGGAGAAATAGTGTATTACCAAAGACTTGCATTTTCTGACAATTTTTTTTCTTTCAAAATGTGAGTTTTCCTTAAAATTTTCTCTATCATTTGTATAAAATGATGAAACATTGATTATTTAAGTACTTGGACATTTGTGCCACTGCTGTTTTGAGTTTGATAAATTATTGGTTGGACAAGAATATAAAAAATTTTTGATAAAACCCTGCTGTTGATAAAATACAAACATTTAAACATCTCTTATTTTTTCTTTATTTATTTTATCAAGATAAAACATGCATATTTTAAAGTCCTTGAGAGAATATTTTTTAAATTATAATTTAAAAAAGGTCTCCTGACCTACTCCCCAATTCTGTTCCATAAAGGCAACTGCTTATATTGTTTTTATAGATGTCTTCTAGTATCTAAACTAAATAGCATGTATAATCTCTTATTACTAGATAACTCAATTTTAGAATTTACCAATTTATTTTCTATTAATTAGATGGACATTTAGTCATATTAAACCTCTAGTGTCTTACTTCCATTAAAAAAATCTTGAGCATTTAAATATATGTAATTAAAAATGTGTGTTCTAAAATGAGATTACATTTTAACATGCTTCTCCATCTATTTTGAAAGTATTTTTAGAGTTATATCTATTTTATATAAATTATAATAATATAAGATGCAATATAACTATTTCATAAGATTTTCAAAGACTTCTGAGACCTGCTTTTCTATTAATCATTTAGCTTAACTACAAAATTCCTCTTTAAAACAACTAGCCTGATAAAATTTCTTTAAAAACTTTGTGCAAGAGAAAAGCTTCAGGCAAAGTGATTTTACTGACATAAACTCTGACAGGGCATTGACTCATACATAGACAAAAATCTTCTCTCAGAGTCATTGTAACCTGCACAGAGAGATTGCTAATCGTTTCATCTTTCCTGTGTGTTCTTAAACTGTAATTTAAATCTATTTTTGTGAATTCTAGAAATTTTATTTTAGCCTTGCATAATTCATTGCTGACAAAAATATCATTTAGCATACTTAATATGATCCTGGCAAGAAGAAAGATTTGAAGTTTTCATGGCACTCAATTTGAATATAACTCAGGTCAAGATGCTTTTTACTAAAGCAGTATTTAAATATTTGATTTTACATTTGATTAATGTCTTTCATTATGCGCAAGCACTGACTTTAATAGAGTGACTTAATTTAAATAAAAGTGACTTCTCAAAGATGAGTAGTGTTTAAAAATGCAGGTGATAATGAAAATGAACACTGAAATTTGTAGGATATTACAAAAGCAATGTTCACAGGGAAATCTGTAGCTTTGAATGCTTATATTAGAAATGAAGAAAATGGTAGTCATTTCTCTAAGCTTAAACATTAAGAAGCTACTCAGAAATCCTTAAGAAGTCTTCTTGCACTGCCCAAACATATCTCTCATTATATTTCATTAAGCAGGAAATAGTCACATAACCAAGCCTAGCTGCAAGAAAGGCTAAGAAATAAAACTTCTAGCTCAACACATGTCTACCATAATACAAATGAGATCCCTGTGAAAGGAGAAGGGGAGAATAAATATTGGTTAGCATTTTGCAGTCTCTGCCACATAGATAAATACAGAGATCACAACTAAGGGTCCCCCTAGGAGTATCCCATGAAGTGATCCTCCCCACATACATCTACATTTTCCTAGAAAAAAAAAACTAAAAAAAAAAACTGAAATTGATAGCATTCTTTGAGGAATGAGTTAGGGCAATCTACAGCAGAACAGGGTAATGCTGTCTACTTTGCCTTGGTGAAAATTAATTTATTTAATCCACAAATATATGGAACACACACCATGTTAGCATTGTAATTAACTAGTTATCTATAACTAGAATCCCGGTGAACGAAATTCGTGCATAGGGGGAGTGGGGGGGAGGTGTCCCTCAGCCCAGTCTGCACCCTCTCCAATCTGGGACCCAGTGGAATCGGGCCTAAACGGGCAGTCGGACATCCCTCTCACAATCCAAGACTGCTGGCTCCCAACTGCTCGCCTGCCTGCCTTCCTGATTGCCCCTAACTGCTTCTGCCTACAAGCCTGATCACCACCTAACCACTCCACTGCCAGCCTGATTGATGCCTAACTGCTCCCTGCCGGCCCAGTCACCTCTAACTGCCCACCCCTGCTGACCTGGTCACCCCTAACTGCCCTCCCTTGCAGGCCTGGTTGCCCCCAACTGCCCTCTCCTGCTGGCCATCTTGTGGCAGCCATCTTGTGTCCACATAGGGGCAGTCATATTTGACCACATGGGGGCAGCCATCTTGTTTTTTTTGGAGTGATGGTCAATTTGCATATTACCTCTTTATTATATCTACACTAATAAAAGAGAAACATGCAAATTAACCATACCTTCACAATGCCCACCAGCCAATCAGGAGTGAGTATGCAAATTAATCCAACAAAGATGGTGGGTTAATTTGCATACACAGGCCCCCAGTAGCCAGGGGCAGGGTGGGGTGGTACGCTTGCATTGTCACCATGGCGACGATGCAGGCGTTCCGCACCGCCCCAGCAGCTCTGGGCCTCTGGGAAGCATGGGAAGGCAGAAAGGCAGCTCTGGGCCAGAGCAAAGGCAGTGCCCCCAGCCAGGGGAAGGAAGGCCCATTCTTGCACGTATCTTCATGCATCAGGCCTCTAGTAGGATAATAAAAGTGTAATATGCAAATAGACAGAATGGGCAAATGGGGGAACAACCATCCAGACTACTTTTCCGGCAACCTTCCAGACAAAGCCGGGGCTGCAAGGGCTGGCCGAAGCAACTGGGACTGTGAAGGCCCACTCTTGCACAAGTTTCATGCATCAGGCCTCTAGTTAATAATAGGAACAAAGCAAAAGGGAGGCTATACATTATAAGCATGGTCATATGGGCAACTTCACCAGGGAGCTGCAACTTCATACTTCCCAGGGAACCACAAATCCATTCTCTTGAAAATCACTGGGGAAGAGGTCCAACAAAGGGGAGATGGACACATATTCAGTGAAGTTGCAGTGACATAGGGAAGGTATTTGCGTATAAGTCTAGCCTGGAAACAAAGATAATTGGCTAGAGGGGGTGGAGCCCCTGCAAACCCACAAAAAGGTGGGGACACACAATTTCAAGATAAAGGCATTGTCGCTCACTTGTTCCTCTCTTATTCCTCTGACTTTGTTCCTTCTTCCTTGTTCTTGTCCATGTTTCCTCCATAGCCATGTGGCAATGGACTACAGCTGGGAACATAAGCTAAGCTAGCCTGATGCTGGACTGGACTATATAAATTTTGAATGGAAACTCTGGGCAACAGCTTTAATTCTAGCCTTATTGAAGACACAGTTAGACTTCTTTAAATATATATATATATATATATATCTTCCTACCTAATAATAGAGTAATAGCAAATTGACCGTACCTTCGCTATGCCCACGATTGGCCAGGAGGCACGGGGGGGCGGGACTGGGGTGGCCGATTGGGCTGGTGGGACGCTGAGCTCACGTCGCCAGCGATGGCGAGAGCTCAGCGTCTGCGCCATGGCTATGCTGTGGCACAGAAGGGGCCCCTGGGGCAGTGAACCCACATCCCGCCACCGACCATCAAAAGCGGGGAGCTGGGTGTCCGCTCCGGCACCAGTGGACAGACACCCAGCTCCCCCGTGATCGAAAGCGGGGAGCTGTGTGTCAGCTCTGGCACCAGTGGACCCCCTGCCATCAAAAGCGGGAAGCAGGCTGCCAGCAGTGTCCGCGGAGCGTGCTAGGCTTTGCGGGGCAGTGGATATGGCCTGGATGGCAGGTTAGGCCTAGGGGACCCTACACGTGCATGATTTAATATGCACTGGGCCTCTAGTCTATAATAAAACCCTAATATGCAAATTGATCAAATGGCAGAACGACCAGTTGCTATGATGTGCACTGACTACCAAGGGGCAGATGCTCAATGTAGGAGCTGCCCCCTGGTGGTCAGTGCACTCCCGCAGGGGGAGCGCCGCTCAGCCAGAAGCCAGGCTCATGGCTGGTGAGTGCAGCGGTGGTGGTGGGAGCCTCTCCCGCCTCCACTGCAGGTGGGCGGTAAGGAGCAAGTGGTCCCAGACTGCGAAAGCCTCAGACTGCGAGAGGGATGTCTGACTCCTGGCTTAGGCCTGATCTCCCCAGGGTGCTGGACATACCCCAGGGGGGGGTCCTGGACTGTGAGAGGGTACAGACCGGGCTGAGGGGCCCCCTCCCCCGAGTGCACAAATTTCATGCACCGGACCTCTAATATATATATTTTAGAGACAGAAAGGGAGACATCTGTAATACTTTCAACAATAAAGATATTTTAAAAAAAAGACCAATTGCTTGTTTTTGTACAAGAGCTAGTCCCTGATGTCTACCCAGACTCAGTCAAAAAATGGTTTCTTCTTTCTTAGATATTACCATAAATGTTTGCAATGATCAGAATAGATTTCATGTTGAAGGTAGAATGCCTATTGAATAATTAAAGTGTAATTAAGTATCTAAATCCCACATCTCATTTTTCTTGTGTTTTATTGGCATAAATATTAGACTTTTATCAAAACAGCCTTAATTGCAAGCATTAGAATCATAGCTTATTTTCCCTCTTTTGATAATGCTTATACAAACAACCACTTTACAAGTAATAATTTACTTTACCATATTCCAAAACTTTTGTGTAGGAGATTGGTCATTTGTGACTAGGATAAATGACATAGAATGCAATTATTAGTCATTTATAATGCTTTTGTACCTATGCAGGCACTCTCAGAATGGACATTTCTTTTCCCCATGATATTTTACAAGTTTTGCCATTTTTATTGATGTTTTATATTACTTAATTATAGGGTAATTATAGAAAAAGTAGTTAAATGAGTTGCATTTATCTTCATGTTGAACATGCCAAAACAGTATCATTTCAGAAAGATAATAATTAGCTCAGTTTTTTTATAATTAGCTAAGAAATATAAATATTAGCTCAAGGGGAAAAAAAATTAGAGAACTTTAAAAGTCTAGTATTCACCAGTTAAAAACAGTAAAGAGAAAGCATACACAGAAAACAAATGTAGGGTGACATCCTAATGTAATTTTCAGCTTCAGAATATTATTTTCTCATGACTTTTTCTTCTAAGATGTATATTTTTTCTATACAACCAAAACAAATACAAATAGTAAAATCTATTGACACAAGAAATAAATCTAGAATTCTATAGCATTTACTTTTCTCTTTCATCATATTGAGTTGCTAGTAATTTCTACATAAAAGATGGACTTATCTATATATATAAAAGCCAAGTGCCCAGAATGACCAGTCTCTATGACTGGCCTGATATGGGTCCTGATTGGCCCTCCCAATCTCCCTTGGCCCCTCCCCCCCGGTCCACCCCTGATCAGTCCCCCACCCTGACTGGGGGCAGGGCCAGCTGGCCAACTGCCTGCAGCCCCTTGCTCCTGCCGGCCCAGCCCCGATCAGCCCCCATTGGGGCAGGCCGGCCAGACGAATTTGTGCACTGGGCCTCTAGTTTTAGATAAACTAGTAACATAATCTTACTTAATTCACTATTATTCTAAAATCTACAGTTTATCATTCTTTCCCTTCACCTTTCTCCCCTTTTAATTACAACTTTCCCTATCTCCCTTCCTCCTTTCCCTAATTCCTTTTTTGACTTGTTCTCAATAAATTCAACTCAAACACTTAAAAAAAAAAAGAAAAGAAAATCCCATTGGCTAAAAAGAAAGGAAAAAAGGTTAAATTGAACATATATTTTGACTACTTTTACTTCTCCCTTCTGACTCATTCTCATGGAGTAACTGGAAATTATTTTTAAAGAGATATATGAGTGGCTTTAGATGCAGTGATACCCTGTTTGGAATAGGATTTAGACATATTAAGACTACTGCTTGAATTTTTATTATAAAGGAAGCCATAAATTTCAGTTTATTCACAAACTCCAGTATAAAAAGGCATTGTGTGCCTTCCATCTACAACTCTATGTCTTTAAATTCATCTCAGTATCTTTATAATGTTCTTTATCCACTCTTGACTATGAGAGCGAAGTCAGCTTCTCCTGGATGCTTTTTCAAGGATGCTTCATTAAATGCTTTATTTTTCCTTTAGTTTTTGTGTAAGACCCAGCAGAGTGTTAGTGGGTGGGTGGTGTTGTAGAGGGTCAATTTAATGACCAGAACTCAATTACTTTACTTGACTTATATAGATAAGTATGAGTATGAATTGGAGTATTTGGCTGGGTTGCACAAAGGAATACAGATAATTGACCCATAATATATTTGAAACCAAAACATATTAATTGCTTATACCCTGATCAATAGTATTCTTAGCAATTTTGTATTATAAGAAAAAGAAACTACCAATATATTCTAAAAAGAAAAATGTCTCAATACATAGTCAAACATCTACTTTGTCTTTCTCATTCTAATTCAGGTTATATATTTTGTAATCAGACTAAGAAATTCTCTACAAAGAGTTAATCTGCATTGCTAATTAAAAATTCACAGTTTGAGTGACTATTTTGTGGTAGGTCCATGAAGATTAAACAAACAACTAAATAAACAAAATAAAAATAAATAAGCTCATGTACCCCTACCAAGAGATTTAAATGTGAGGCACAGTTCATTAGTGCTGTTAAGCAAATTGAGTGACAGTCTAAACAGAATAAAGAAATAGAGGCATAAAATGCAAAACAAACAAACAAGTAAACAAAACAACCATGAGCTTTTGTTGCCATTGGAAAAATACTGCAACTGAAATCTGGAAGGCCTGTTTGCTGCCAGATAATGAAATATTGGATGCAATGTAAAGGAGTTCGGATTACAAAAGGTCTAAAGTTTTGGTAAGGGAGTTATATGACCAAATGTTATTTTTTGGAAGACAAGTTGGTTGGCTTGTGGAAGTGAGTAGAAACTGAAACAATATGTATCTTCAAGATCAGGTGAGAGCTAATTAAAATTGACATAGTGCAGTAGCAATATCTGTACTGATAAAAGGGTAATATGCTAATTAGACCAGACGTCTTCCGGATGTCCATCCGGACATAGCCACAGTGACTGCAAGGGCCGAGGGCCATTGCTGCAGGAGCAGAGGCAGCGCCACTGCCACCACCGCCCCTTTCGCAGAGGCAGTGGGGGAGAGGCCTCGGTGCGGGCCCTTCTGCAGAGGCGGTGCAGGAGAGGCCGTGGCGCAGGCTGGTCCAGCACTGGGGCCCCTTCCGCAGAGGCAGCGGGAGAGGGGGCTGCGCGGTCCAGGTCCCAGTGCTGCCCCTTCCACAGAGGCAGCCACAGAGGCGGCGGCGCAGGCCCAGTTCCGTGCAACCTGCTGTGCCTCCACCTCCCACATCCCCTCCCCCAGCTGGCCTGGTCCCAGATCGCCCTCCACCCATCAGTAGGAGGGGGGAGTGGCCAGCACTAAGAAGTGAAGGTGGAGGGCAGCAGCCACCGTGGCCAGTAGTGGCAGCAGCAGCGGGGTGATGGGGGCAGCGCCTTCCTATGATTGGCACGGTCACCTCCTGCAGAGGGAGGCCAGACTGCGGCTTAGGCCCACTCCCCAAGCGGGCCTAAGCTGTCAGTAGGACATTCCCTGATGGCTCCTGGACTATGAGAGGGGTCAAGCTGGGCTGAGGGACCACCTCCAGTGCATAAATTTTCGTGCACTGGGCCTCTAGTTTTACAATAACATGGTAAAATGCAGCACTGGGTAAAATGACAGGAGAGGAAAAGGGAGAGTTTATGAAGAAGAATATGGGGTTTATTTATACAAGCTGGAGAATCTAAGGAAATTCAGAGGTTAGCATGACTAACAGAAGAGAAGAGAAATAAAAGGAGAATAAAAAATTACAATTCATAACTCCCAGTCATCAATAAATTATTTTGGTCCATAAATGTTTTTTAGAATACAAATACTCCTAATTGTTTGCCATATGGGATAATTTCAGCCTGAAAACGCAATTAAAATGTGATGTTTTAGGGACCATAGCATGCAACACTGTTTCCAGAACCTTAAAAGTCTAACAACTAAATTGCTTTTCTGAATTTGGGCCTTCTTTCTGATCTTACCCATCATGCACTACTATAAAACTGGTTTTATTAGCTCAAGGCTTTTAGTAAGCACTTTTACTTTTTAAAGGGTGACTATCATAGATCCTTACTCCCTAAGTAATTGGGATATCACTATAGCCTTGATTTCATTCATGGAGATTTATATTCAATTTCTATTAACCTTAATAGGAAGCTATTACTTAACTGGCAGTAATGATTGGTAATTCAGAATAAATCAAGATAGAGTCACTTAATTTGATATTTTCTGTTACAAATATCAATAATTTCCACTTAAAACTAAGTATGCATTATGTTATCAACTCAGGTAATTCTCCATATAGGCACCTGTATTCACTTTATAGGATATTTTAATATTAAAAAAAGCATGGAATTCTTTAAGGATGTGTAACATATCTTTAAAAAATAAATCTATTTTAATACTCAGTTCTTTTAAGTATTTTAGGAAGTGTTTATTTAATAACCTGAGAAATTATCTAAGGAAATTTTCTTCTTGATATCTGAATATGGACTTAAACATCAAAAATAAACATAATCAGCATGTGTTAAGTGTAAAATTAAATACAAAGCCTTGTGGTTAATATTAAAAATTTTAAATGTACTTATAAATTTGTATAATTTGGGCAATTGAATACTGTGAATTTAAATCTGTAAGATTGTGAAGCAGAAATAAATGAATTTGCACTCAATTTATAGGAGAAATATTAAATTATGTGAATTTATTAGTATAAGTCCATATTCATCTATAATTAAGATAGCTATAGAAAATCAAACAAACAAAAGAATCACTAAGATAATATCATCATTAAATTTTACCTTTATGTTTAAATTTCTACTATTTAGCCAACATTTATAATTATGTGTTTTTCATGTTTTAGGGCAGAATGAATTATTATAGATTAAGAGAAGTACATACCACCTTCCACTTGCCACATATTTCATGCAGCAAAATTAGGATAAGCAAAAAACGTTTTTCCTAGAAAGGTATCAGATCTTTATATAATAAATACCAAACTATAACTATTTTACTGTACGTACTGGTCAAATTTCCAAAATTTAAAGCTGTTTTAATGTTATAATAGAAATACATTAAATTGCTCAGGCAATTGTTTTAATTGTTTACTAAGGTCAACTTTATGAAAAATCAATGAACGAACCTAATATTCAGTAGTGTTTGTAGTAGAAGTAATCCCGACTCTGATAATCTTTTCACTGTACATATCAGAATCCACAACTCAGGCAAGAGGTAGAAAAACAAGATAAAAATTATTGAAATAGAAGGGATTACAATCTTCTTTAAATATTTTTCAAAGAGCATTCAGCTAATTGGAGATTTTCTGTAAGTGCATATCTAATTCAGTAGGTCTGGGGAGAGGGATCTAAGACTACCTTTCTATGAACCTCCTAGGTGGTCTAAGGATTGTACTTTGAGTAGCAAATCCATTTCTCCTAATTTTCCAAATGAGGAAGTAAGCTCAGGGAACCTCTGGGTTCCCAAAGATCATAAAACTAATCACAGGGAGAACCCAAACTATATTGTTATTGTTATTCTTTAATGACTTGTAAAATACTTTTTTACTAAATATTGGTTATATTATTCTCCTTGTAACAGAAATTTATATTTTAGTTTAATTGATTTAATTCAGAACAAACTAAATCACTGTTAGTGATTTTTCTCCAACAAGCACAGAAAGAATAGTAAATTAGACAAAGCATTGACAACCCTGAGGAGAAATGAGAAATTAAATCTAAACCAGTGTTGGGAGAAATAGTGCCCTACAATAAGAATATGATACTTTATTTGTGTCTGTACCATGGCTGGTTTAATATGGAAGTACTGAATTGTGTCTCAATGTTGGTATGATGATTCAATTCAATTAGCACAAAAAATCATTTGAATCTAATCTTTAAACCTTTGTACATATTTTCTCTTGTGAGTTTAGTCAACCATGCCAAATCATTGCAAAAGAGTTCCCTACTGGTATACAGATTTTCTTCAGCATGTATAATGAAGTTCATTGTGAATTGGAATAAGTTACTGGTGGGTCTAACAGTATGCTTTAAGCTAGAATAAGAAGGCATAGTTGATATGTATTGATGCAATCTCTGATTTGATTATGCTCCAATTTCCCAATAGCTTTTCAAATGTGTTGTAGAATGAAGTTGGGTGATTACACATTGTCTTCCACTAATAACTGGTATAAATTCAGCACATTTTAAAAGCCTGCATGCAAGTGTCAGTTTACAGAGTGATACTGATATTATTTATAGTAGTGCACTGCAAGGAGAAAACAAATAGTAAGACAAATGGAAATACAACCACCTTTTGAATAGACTCTTTCTTGGGGAAAATTTCCACTCATGTTTCATGGTTCCAAAAGGAAAAAAAGTAATTTAGCAGTCAACAATAATTGATTGTCTATAGTAGTTGAAACTGTTTGTCAAGTCAAGTAGGTTCACCCAGACACTGACAAGTCTCTAAGTGTTGATAATTACCCTGTGAGGGAGGACCTGGGTCATGGCATCTTCTAAATCATCCATTTTCACACTGGGCATAAGAGACACAGACACACAGCCGACAATAAGTAAGAATGAAAAAAAAAAAAAAAAACTATTTTAAAGGCCACTTTTATTTCACATTTTTGACTACTTAGGGTCCTATAGTTGGTTCAGTTCTCCCAATAACACCCAAGCTCTGGGCTTTTCTAATTCTTTTTCCTCATCCAAAATAAGAACGCTCATTTGTCTCCCATCTATTCAAATTGATCTGTTAGAGTAACTGGTTTCAGTGCACTGGCGAATCACAATTGAACTTTTTATCAGTGACTCAGATAAAATTATGGAATACATAGTTTTGATAATGACAAAGTACTGGATTTAGAGACTATGATTCATTACTATTATATATTCACTAGAGGCCCGATGCACGAAATTCGTGCAAGAGTAGGCCTTCCTTCCCCTGGCTGCCTGCACCAGCTTCCCACCAGCACCCGGGACCCAGGCTTCCTTCGCAGCCCCGGCTTCATCTGAAAGGTCATCCGGAAGGACATCTGGTCTAATTAGCATATTATGCTTTTATTATTATAGATTCATTCAACATATTTATATTGTGTACTTAATATACTTAATATATTGTAGGACACACACAGAGCCACGCACACACAGAGTCACACAAAGCTATGCACACATATGCTGACAGCTGTTTTTTCCCCACAAACATCACAATGGGAAAAATTGTAAAAACATGTTGGAGCTAGAGTAGAAAAACATGTAGATAATTTAGCAGTACGTAAGAAACTATCTAACAGCATAATTTGGCTCCTAAAGCCAGTGGCCACATTTCTAAGCATCTAATAATTACATACTTGAACCTCTCTCTAGGGTTCAATATGAAGTTAAAGCTCCTCTCAGGGCTTACTGAAACTTAAGCATAGTCAAATCTTAACGTTTCCTGCATGGCTCAAAGGAATACTAATTTACTGAACTCTGACATCTCAGCTACAACTTTCTTTCCATTAGTTCGTGTCACTAAAAGCAAAGTTTATTTGTGCCTATTACTGCTCCACTTATACACATATACAGAACCATAAAATCATATTATTACATTTGTATTTGTTTACTTTCAAGTTATATCACAAGCTATTCTCAAAAAGAATATATATACCTATATATCATATAATTGTATTTTCCAAACCCGTTCAATCCAGTAGTTAACTCAAAAAGTCTCTCTGAAGATAGATTATCACTATTTTGATTAATATTTCTTGGCATAACAGCTTTTCATTTAGCTGCAAAATTGTACTTTAATTAAATTCTTTCCAAGAAGCTATGCAAATTATTAGCAGACTTAATGCTCCCAGCATGTGTCTTTTCTCACATTGCAAGATTTCAGGAGTTTAATGCACAATTAATTTACAAGCTACACTATCTTTGTGTGTGATTCATAATACTATATTGTTTGGAGATATTTCATTTCTTTAAAAGAAAATCTCAGCGATAAAGACATTTTATGGCTTTCAGTTTTTCCATGACTATGAGTTAACTTCATTTGGGAGGCTAAATTGAACTTTTGGGAAACCTTACTTCTGCAGAATGTTTTCCTTGATGACTTCGTATCAAAGCCCATATTTCAAGTATGCACAGACATTCCTTTCATTCTTTTCTTTGTCTCATGGTTGTGTGTATCAGCAACCAGCAAAAATTCTATTTGCCTTATTCCACTTTATACCACATATAATTTGTCTTTTTTTAAATCTGGTTATGCTGTTTTTCTTTTTTGGTTTCCACCTTCCATTTTAGTTTATTTCTGCCTAGCCAGAAGTGAACTAGAATACAATTTAATTAATTTTTATGAACTCTTAAAAAACTAAAAGTAATTGTGACAAATTCTCTTAATAAGCACTTGTTGAATGAACTCCAGTTTTGACATACAGAGACAGCACTTCCCCATCAATTTTTCTAATAGATGGACCCACTGAAATTTACTGCCAATATGACAATAAAGTTAAAATACCCTGGTCAAATTTAAAAAAAAAATTTTTTTAAATTTATTTCAGAGAGGAAGGGAGAGGGAGAGAGAGATAGAAACATCAATGATGAGAGGGAATCATTGATCGGCTGCCTCCTGGTGATTAAGCCCACAACCGAGGCATGTGCCCTTGACCAGAATCGAACCATGACCTCCTGGTTCATAGGTCGACACTCAACCACTGAGCCATGCCGGCTGGGCCTGGTCAAATATATTAATGTCTCTGTGGCTCACCCTCTTTACTATATTAGGATAAAAGTAAAATTTGTTTTATATAACAAGCTTGATTATTACATGATATATGTATGTGTATGTGTGTATGATTGGATCAGTGTCTGACAGATACCATCCTATATATGGTATACCAGTGTCTGGCAGATACCATTCTATATATATTAGCCTATATTATAAAAGGCTAATATACAAATTGTCCCCTTGACCGGGACTTTGACTGGGAGTTAGACCAGGGGGTGGGGACAGCCAGCCAACCGCCCAGGGCCCCTCACCCTGGTTGGCCCCACCCCCAATCACCCCTCCATGATCATGGGCGGGGCTGTCCAGCCAACAGCAGTGGCCCCTCCCCCCTGGCAGGTCCTGCCCCCAAATGGGGGCGGGCTTGTCCAGCCAACCACAAGTGGCCCCTCCCCCTGGCAGGAACCACCCCCTATCGCCGCACTCCCGATCAGGGGCGGGGCCGGCAGGCCAACTCCCTGCAGCCCTTCCACCTGGCTGGCCCAGCCCCCAATCAGCCCCATCAGGGCAGGCCAGCCAGACCCCACCCGTGCAAGTATTCATGCACTGGGCCTCTAGTTCATAATATTCAACATAATAAACTAACAGATTTTTTTGTACATATGTCACCCTCAATTTTTTGACAGATAGTTCAAAGAATGATGGGAGCAGGCATGTGGCATTAAGTCAAGTTCAGGAACTCAGAGTAGAAAATGCAAAGATTAGAAATAATATTAACACTCTGACAGGTTGAATAGAAACTGAAATAAGAACACAGGGTTATAAGCAGGACCTCAATTTCTGTGATGTAAAGTTGATAATAAAATGAAAAAGGAGAGTGGGAAATCATAAGGCTGATGGGAATCACTTCTTTGACCAGCAACATAGAACGCAGTAGGGTGGGAACGAAAGAACCATTATAAACAGCCCCCAAAACAAATATGCATTAATTTACGGAACACCCAAAATATCTTTCACCAAAAGATACCAGTTTCTTTTATACAGACTGATCAAATTTTTAGTATGATTCAGATGAAGGGAAGCAATATAGCACATTATAATTTCCCTTTTGTAATAACAGTTTGCTCTGTTTCTCATATTTTCCTATCTCATTTCAATCTTTATATATAGTATTTACATTTTTATAAACTTATATTTCTTATTTTTGAAGTGAAGTTTTCATATGATCTTTACCACATTCATAAATTCCCATCTCAGAGTTTTTCAACCTATCCCATTATATTATAGGAGAATAATAACAACTATGCATGTTAAATACTTACTATGTACCAGTAAATATTCTGAACTTGTACTCATCTATTTAATTCTCACTACAGTCCAATCAAATACTAATGAGTGGTGAGCACAAAGCTAACTTGGCTCTGGAGCTCATGCTCTGCATCAGTCTGCTACTTTATAAAAACGAAATGGGAGCACCTTGATGAACTGACAAGTAATTAACAGAAAGCTGCTTTTATTCTTTGTTACTTCTCTTACATGTGTTCACTCTCTTAAGGACATTTTATATAGGCAGGGAAATGAACCAAAAGAGGCAAATAAGTCTGGGTATTTTGCAGTATGAAATGCCCTGTGACTCTCCCATTCTCCCAGTTCTATTTCAAGGTAGCACATTTGCCTATACAAACACACTTCCCCTTGGGAAGGACATGGTTAAAAATGGACTTAAAGTCAATCTGTCCAGATAGAAAACAGAGCTTAGGTGGATGGCATAAGCTTATTTTTACCCTAGGGCAGTGATGGCGAACCTATGACACGCGTGTCAGCACTGACACGCGTAGCCATTTCTGATGACACGCGGCCGCTGAGGCGGCCGCATGCTGAGGATGAAACATTTGCTGCTCCTGAGGATGAAACATTTGCAAAATAACGTTTTTTCCTCAAAGTGACACACTACCTGAGTTATGCTCGGTTTTTTGGTGAAGTTTGACACACCAAGCTCAAAAGGTTGCCCATCACTGCCCTAGGGAGAGCAAGAAGAGCCTGCTGCATTTCAGTGTATTCTTCTAAGAGAATAAAATGTAACACACCTTGTATGGGAAGGAATACGAGTCTACAGCCAGGCCACACAGCTGTGATAATGTTCTCTTTCTTCCAATTCTTCACAGTTACTTTATTCTTCAATGCGAATACACCAGAAGGGAGAATTATTCCCCAATGGTCACTTTCCTCCTGAGATTAAGTGAGAGAAATAATGAAATAATAAATATTAAATCAATTATGTTATCTTAAGAAGGAAAGCTCAATAAATCAAAATAATTCTTTGTCTTTCTGAGATATGTTAGTCAATGAACTAAAATTTAAGCATAAACATATGCCTGGGGCTGACCAGCAGACCCTGAGTGACAGATGAATGATTACTCTGACACACATTTTTTGTGAAAGGGCTAAGGGACTGCTTGGCTTGAGAAACAAAACAGCCCCATTCACCTGCCTCCTTAGGCTTTTACTGTAACAAGAGCTTGAACTAAAATTAACTTCTAGATACTATCAGCAGGGTAAGTATCCTTGAGAAGACACATGCATCTGCCGTGTCCTTTAAGCAAGTTCATCTAAAGAATAAACAGAGAAATTCCAGTAAAGCACCTGGGGGATCAGACTTGTTTGGAAAAATCAAGGCAGGGGTGGTCGCATTTAGCCAGCTCCCTCTGGAGGCCCCCAACCTTTCGGAGATTCCTCCTTACAAACTTTCCAACCAAGTCCTGTGCTTCCCCACAAACATAGAATGTGCCCTTTCTGATCAAAGAGGAGATAATAATTATATTTTATAACAAAATGCCCACATTACACCTGACATTCACTTAACCCTTTGCATCTGAATACCAAGATTAAATAATGGCAAACACAATTTTAAGATATTTTCTGTTGAAATGTGATACATTTACACAATGGTATACTACTTGGCTGTAAAAAGGAGAGAATTATGCTAAGTGAAATTAGCCAGGCAGAGAAAGACAAGTACCATATAATTTCAACTTATGTTTGGAATATAATGAAAAAAATAAACTAACCAACAAAATAGAAACAGACTTACAGCTCTAGAAAACTGACTGACAGCTGTCAGAGGGGAGGGGTCATTGGGGAGGCTGGGTGAAAAAGGTGAAGGGATTAAGCAAAAAAAAATCCCACAAAACTCATAGACACTGATCACAGTATGGTGATTACCAGAGGTAAAAGGGTTTGGAGGGAGGTAGAAGAGAGTAAAGAGAGGATAAATGGTGATAGTTTAAGATTATTTGTTCCTGCCCACCCTGGCGAGTGAACTCAGTGGTAAGAGCATCAGCCCACATACTCAAGGGTAACAGGTTTGATTCCTGATCAAGGCCACACACCTGATTTACAAGTTCGATCCCTGGCCCCCGTCTGGGTACCTGTGGGAGGCAATCAATTGATGTGTCTCTCTCACATTGCTATTTCTCTCTCTCTCTCACTCTCTCCTTCCTTCCCTTCTACTCTCTCTATTAAGTGGGAAACAAACAATCTTTTTTTTTTTTTTTAATCCTTGCCCAAGGATATTTTTCCATTGATTTTTAGAGAGAGTCTCTTGTTCACCTTTATTTTCTAAAATAAACTGAAACCAAAGGAGTATTATTTCAAAGGGACATGTGCAAGGAGATTAAACACTATGTAGGAGGAAAAACAGTTTCACAATAAATTAGTCCCCTAATGTTTAATATTTATATTAAACAAATATATTTTCCTGGAAAAATGCCAGTAACATCAAAAATAGGAAACCATAATAAAATCACAAAAATATGAATATTATATAAATAACAAAAGGAGATTATGAATGAGAAATTGATTACTACATTCTCAAATGCTGAAAAAGGCAAATTCTGTCTGAGTGTTTTGAAAAGATGTTTTTACTTATTTGTGATATTTTTAGTTTATAAAGCTGCCAAACTCTTTTATCAACAATGACAAAGGAATTTCCACAGCTTATGGAGAATAATTTAGAGCTAAATGACATAATTATAGGCATCCAATAAGTTTACCTCTATTGAACTCCAAGAAGTAGTATATATAGTGAAATTAATCTTTGGTGAACTGGCAGCCAGAATGGAAATACTAAAGTGAGTTTTTTTGTTGGTTTGTTTTGTTTTTGTCAATTGCTGAGCAGCTGTGTTCCTATGTAAATGAAACTGGTATAGAAGGATTTCAGAAAGCTGGGCAAATAAAAGTGTTCAGGGAATGAAATAATGAATCAAATATTTTCACATTTAAAACAAAAACTTGCTCTTACATTCTACCATTAAAGTCTACCTACACAGAATAAAAATTTTCACATTTTAAATATTGTCTTCTCATTATGAAGCCATTGATATTTCCTATGACAAGGTTAGTTGACTAATTGAAGAAAATATGACAGTTACCATTAAGAAAACAAATGACATCTGTTATAAATTCTTATAGTAGCTTTAACTAAAGTCAATTTAGATGCATTCATATATTTTTATATGTCAGCAAAACACAATGCATCAATGATACCCTCAAACAACAGAGAAAACTGAGCATCCTAAGTATAACAAGAGTAGGTAAAATGCAAACAGCACGCACCAACAAGCATTTACTAATCATATAAGAGCTGACATCAAACAATCGGGGAGAAAAAACCCCAAACACAATCAGTGAGGATAGCCATTGAAATTTTCACTGTAATCAGAAAGATGCAATTATCAACAGTCATTTAGAGCTGCACTTAATTCAGGGAAGTATAAATTGAATGATTATTTTACTTTGATGGCACCTATCATATCCTATATAATAAAACAGTAATATGCAAATTGACCATCACTCCAACACACAAGATGGCTGCCCCCATGTGGTCAAAGATGTCTGCCCCCATGTGGACACAAGATGGCCACCACAAGATGACCAGCAGGGGAGGGCAGTTGGGAGGGACCAAGCCTGCAAGGAAGGGCATTTGGGTGCGATCAAGCCTGCAGGGTAGGGCAGTTAGGGGTGACCAGGCCAGCAGAGGAGGGAAGTTGGGGGCGACCGGGAGGGGCAGTTGACCAAGAGGGCAGGGAGGGGCAGTTGGGGGGGCACCCAGGCCTGCAGGGTAGAGCAGTTCAGAGGGACCAGGCCTACAAGGGAGGGCAATTGGGGGTGATCAGGCCAGCAGGGGAGGGCAGTTGAGAGGGACCAGGCTGGCAGAGGAGGGAAGTTGGGAGCGACTGGGCCTACAGGGAAGAGCAGTTGGGGGGGACCCAGGCCTGCAGGGGAGAGCATTTGGGAGGGACCAGGCCTGCAGGGGAAGGCAGGTAGGGGTGACCAGGCCTTCAGGGGAGGGCTGTTAGGGGTGATCAGGCCTGCAGGGAAGGCAGTTAGAGGCAAACAGGCTGGCAGGGGAGCAGTTAGGCATCAATCAGGCTGGCAGGGGAGTGGTTAGGGGTTGATCATGCTGGCAGGCAGAAGCGGTTAGGGGCAATCAGGAAGGCAGACAGGTGAGCACTTGGGAGCCAGCAGTCCTGGATTGTGAGAGGGATGTCCCAGATTGGAGAGGGAGCAGGCTGGGCTGAGGGACACACACCCTCATGCATGAATTTCGTGCACTGGGCCTCTAGTTACAGTTTAATTCCCATTACTAATAATTACCCAAGGTATTTTCTCAAAATGTATCCATTAGTCCTGTTTAATATAAACATTTATATTTTAGTGTACTAGTAATCCATTATGATTGTCAAAATTTTGGATTATCCAGGTTGTGCTTTCTGGCTAATTATTTTTTATATATTCTTACTGGACTACCACCAAAACACAAGACTAGTTATATTCATGCTTATAATGTATAGAAAGTAATACCCTCAAAATATAATAATTTTCTTTCCTATTTGTTTAATCCTCACCTGGATATATATTTTTTATTGATTTTGAGAGAGAGAGAGATAGAAACATCAATGATGAGAGAGAATCATTGATCGGCTGCGTCCTGCACACCCCCTACCGGGGATTGAACCTGCAACCTGGGCATGTGCCCTGACCGGAATTCAAACCATGCCCTCTTGGTCAATGGGATGCTATTTGTAGGGATGAACATTAATCATTATTTTCATATGTTAGGCATATGCATTTTCTGGGAAAGGAATAATGAAAAACAACCTTGGACAGAATACAAACAATCCTTTAAAATAAGTATCAAAGACTTTAACAGATACCTCATCAAAGAAGATACAGAGATGGCGAATAAGCGTAAGCATATGAAAAGATACTCCACTTTATGTCATCAGGAAAATGCAACTTAACAATGAGATACCACTACACATCTAATACAATGGCCAGAATCCAGAACACTGACAACAAAAAATCTTGAAAAGGATGTAGAGCAATAAGAATTCTCCTTCAGCCCAGCCAGTGATGCTCAGTGGTTGAGAGTTGACCTATGAACCAAGAAACCAGTTTGATTCCAGGTCAGGGCACATGCCTGGTTGCAGTCTCAGTCCCCACTGGGGCGGGGGGAGGGGGGTGGGGGGTGGGCAGGAGGCAGCTGATCAATGATTCTCATCATTGATATTTCTATCTCTCCTTCTCCCTTCTCTGAAATTAATAAAAATATATTTTAAAAAAAGAATTCTCCTTTGATTGCTGTTGCAAAATGGTACAGCTATTTTGGAAGACAATTTGGTGTTTAGAAAAACTAAAAATATACTCTTACCATATCAAGTAGCAATCATGCTTCCTGGTAATTACCCATTAAGGTGAAAACTTATGTCCACACAAAAACTTGCATACATATACAGAAGCTTCATTAATAATTTCCAAAATTTGGAAGCAACTAAAGTGCAATAAAATGGTGAATGGATAAACTGTGGCACATCCAGACAATATAATATAATGCAGTGCTAAAAAAGGAACAAACTATCTAGACATGCAAAGACATGGTGAAAACTTAAATGCATATTATTAAGTGAAAGCAGCTGATATGGAAAACACTACATAATGTATGATTCTAATTATATGAAATTCTGAAAAAAGCAAAACTATTGATATAGTAAAACGATCAGTGGTTGTCAGGCATTGGGGAAGGGAGGGATGAATCAGCAGATCAGAGAGCGTTTAAGGGGGGAGTGAAACTACACTGTAAAATATGTAATAGTGGATACGTGTCATTATATATTTGTTCAAAACTATAGAATGTATAAAACCAAGAGTGGCCCTGGCTAGGTGGCTCAGTTGGTTGGTGTGTTGGCCACCACCAACTTAAGTACTTCAAAAGGTTATGGCTTTGAACCCCACTCGTGGTGCATACAGGAGGCACTTGATGGATGTTTCTCTCCTTCTCTTTCTAAAACCAATGAAATAATATCTTAGTGTGAGGATTAAATACAAAATACCAAGAGTGAACCCTAATGTAAACAGTGGACTTAGATATTTGTCTGGGTTCATTGATTCTAACAAATGTACCACTGTGGTGTGGGATGCTGATAGTGGGGAAGGCTGTGCATATGTGGTCCAGGGAGTATACAGAAAATCCCTGTAGCTTCTGCTCATTATTGCTGTGAATCTAAAACTACTCTTTAAAAGGGTATCTATTTTTTTAAAGGAATATTTATGCTAAGTCATGCTGTGTAACAATAGAAACTGAACTATGGAACAACACTCTCAAAAGATGTGTTCAGTTCAGTTCAATGCATTCCTGATTATAGGACAAAATGTTTTCATACCATTTTTTATTCAGAATTGACACATTTTTCTTTATCTTGTCAACTCTAGCAAGTATTATGGTTAACATTTCCCTTTAAAATTGCACAATGGCCTAGTGCCTTAAAAACACTTCAATATAACTACTAAATTTATCATAATAATGAAATCCAAGAGATTATAGAATTACATTCTGCTTTAATATATAGATAGAAATATCACTGACTTACAAAACAAAAACAAGAATAAAATTTAGCCAAATAAGAGAGCAGTAGATAAAGTATATAAAGAAGAATAGAAGGGAAAACATGTCATTTTTCAATTTACTTCCAGCTGGACAGTCAAACCGTGTTGTGTTCCTTCTATGTTGATACTGACATATCAATAGGATAGGATATATTGCAAGTGAAGATTTCTTCGGATTAATGAGATAAACTCCCAGTTTATTCCAGTTCTTTAATCTGCTAGTAAATAGTTTTGCTAGCTGAGGTTTTTATCAATCCTAAAATCTTGGGCTTTAAATTCTGTTAAGTAATTCAATTGCTGTCTGACTTTTCTGAAGTCTGCTTCTTCCAGAGAGCACATGTATAAAGATGTTAACGTCTCCAAAAGCAGGATTCTATGAAACTGAAAGCTACTAATTCACTTGTAACACATGTGAAAAATAATTATTTGAAATACAGAATGAAAGACTGTGTTAATAACACGAAAACATATGAAACATAAATTCTTATTTATATGACATTTCTTTATGGAGTAATTGCTTCTAAATCATATCAAACTTTCTACTTATTTTTCAACTGAGGTATATGGATCAATGCATTTCTTAATTGAGTGAGATAAACATATAACTCATTATTAAGATAGGTGAGATTAGACATCTATCATTTTTCCTCCTTTTACAAGGTACTATTCATAAAATAAATAATAAGACATTCTGAGGAAGAAGTAAATACTCAAGAATAATTTAGCAGCTGTAAGATTTGTGTCTACTCCTCATTGTTCCAGCTTAAAGTTTTCTAGCATAAAGCATCTCACATTAACTGTAATAAACAATTTATATTTGTGACACACAAATACTCTTTTAATGCACTAAAAATTAATTACTATAAGAATTAAGTATAAAAGATTATGCAAAATAAAAGCTCAAATTTATCAATAAATTCAATAGTCTCCCCCAAATGTTTCCTAATAAATATAACCAAAACAAATCTAGGAAAACTGACAAAGAATCAGTATAAACATTCGTCTTGTTTATTGCTTGTAGGACAGTTAATAAAAAAGATTCACTGTCATGCCCTGGCCAGTGTGGCTTAGTTGGTTGGGCATCCTCACATGCACTGAAGCGTTGCCATTCCATTACCAGTCATACCTGGATTTAGGACTCGATCTCTGGTAGGGGCCATCAATGTTACTCTCACATTGATGTTTTTCTCTCTCTCTTCCTCTCCCTTCCTCCCTCTCAAAAATCAATTTTAAAACTTAAAAAAAAGATTCACTATAATGTTAAAACTTATTGTCATCCTACAATTATAAATCAATACAACTTATAAATTAAACAATTCTCTATTTAAAACACCTATATGCATACTTTAAAAAATGCATACGTCAATATTAGAAGTCTTCAATGTGACACATTATTTGGTGTATGTTGGATTGAGAACATGATTCTTAATGATACTGTTAACAATTTTCATAGTAGAGAAACCAGTCTTATTCATTTATGATGCATAGAGATAGAAGAGTAATTTTAAAGAAATGTTTGGAAATTTTTAATATTTATTTTTAGTTTTTATTTGAAATTAAGCAAGAGTGATGCTCTGTTTATTGTCCTGATTATTTATTAGTCTTCTTAGAAAATCAGGCCATAGCTGTATTAGAAAAGATAAGTAAAATATCGTATTTCCAATTTATTAAGCATATCTATAATATCCAAAGAACTTATCCAATACATTAGAGCAAAAATGCATCTTAAAAATGAATTATTTAGAATGTTTTTTTTCAGATGAGGAATATCTACTAAGCAGAAAATTAATTATCAAGCACTAAGTGCCTGTGGAAGATTGTTTTTCAAGATAGATGCAACAATATCTCCCTTTTGCAATGGAATTTGCCACTCTTCTCATCAATGGGTAGAGTAGTATATTTCTCCTACACTGAGTATGGATTGACCCTGTGATTTGCTTTTACAAATAGAATGATGCAGAAATGGCTTCAGAGACTAAATGGCTTAAGACATCCTGCAAATTTTTTTTCTCACCTTGTTAGGAAGCCTTAGCCAGGAGGCTACATGAAATCAAATGACCTGAAGAATGGAAGAATGCAAAGCCACAAGAGGAGAGGTTCTGAAGGATAAGGGACTATGAGTACTAAAAGGTCTCAACAGTCTAGCTATTCTAGCGGTAGGGTCAGACATATAAGGCCATAACTGTGAGGATGAACTACCCTTAATCTCTCCTGCTTGGACATGTTTTCTGAAATATATATTGTTATAAACTTTTTCTCAAAGCTGTGGCAGACGGCCAAAGCCTGCAGAAGCAAGATAAGAGGAATTCTCCTCCACCTGACTGACCTGTGCACTCCCTTCCCTTGACTCCCTTGACTGACTCCTGCCCTCCCCTCCACTTGGCCTACTTTCACACCCACACCCTGACCCTATATTGCATACTTTTATCCGATATTAGAAGAGAACCTAAGCAGTCCCGCTGGGCTGATACCAACACACTGGTCTCAGCCCGCTGTCAGAGAATGTAATAAAATTTCTTAAACTCTCACAACGTCCCTTGGCATGGCTCCTGTAGGTAAGGCTCTAACAATAATAATCCCTCAGTCTCAACCGGGAGCAAAGAAACTCCATCCTTATTTAGCTCTTCCCGAATTCCTGATTGCAGGAGAAAATAAAATGACTGCTGTTTTAAGGACTAAATTTTGGAATGGTTTAAGTTACTAAATTTTGGAGTGGTTTGCTATTCAGCAATAAGTAACTGAGACCATTAGCATTCATGAAGTAAGCAATTAAAAGACAAATAGGAGATGGCATCTAATTATAGTGTAGAGTCTAGAGGTGGTTATCGATAAATTCACATACAATTACCTTTAAGAATGCTATAAGAACCACAATGGTATAAATTCAAAATATCATTGGAACAGAAGTTAGGTGAGTGAGTAATAAAGATCAGCAGACATATTACAAAAGGGATTATGGAGACAAATTTTACTCTGTCTTTCATTTACTCGTAAAATATTTAACTGGGTACATTACCTGTGCATTGTGAGAAAATATAAAAGTGAGACATTTTGTTTTATTCACAAATGAAGTTATGTTCTAAACCTGGATTGAATAACCCTGGGAGGAATTGGTTAAATATGAATTTGCAGAATTATTTAGGGTCTAGATCATAGACAAATTTGAAACTATTAAAATACTTTAGACTTCTGTCTGTAAAATGGGAAAATACTTTAGAACATTAATATTGGAAGAAAATGTAAAGAATGATGAAAATAGTAGTCTGGGCTTTTCTGAGAAGAACTGACAGTTTTTGGTGGTTGATTAGATTTACTAAGAGAAGAAGATTGATGAAATCATAGAACATTCCATAAAGTATAGATTCTGTATCCTTTAAAATTACTCATACAAAACTCACCTGCTAGATTTTAATAAATGCATAAAGATCAGTTTAATTTGAACTTTCCTAATTTAATGACCCCTAAACTACTCATTTCCAAGTTAATAATTGTACAAAATTTGTATTGACAATAAAATTATTGGGTGTCCTTTAACATGAAATTGTCTTTAATATGTTTTGGGGCAAAAAAAACAAACAAAAAACACACCTAGAAATCGCCCAGCCAGAGTTGCTTAGTGGTTGAGCATGGACCTATGAACCAGGAGATCATGGTTTGATTCCCTGGTCAGGGCATGTGCCCCAGGTATGGGCTCATTCCTGGTTGGGGCATGTAGGAGACAGCCAATTGATGATTCTCTCTCATCATTGATGTTTCTATCTCTCTTTCCCTTCTTCTCTGAAATCAATAAAAATATATTTAAAACAACTTAGAAATTACTTTTAAGCACTTTTTATACTTCAAAATTTATTTTATTTGATGTAAATCATTCTCATATTTAAGATATATGAAATATAAAAAAGAATCATTTATCTTTTCCTTACACAAAAAAATAAGTTTCAAGTTAGATATAGAAGAATTATGACTCTAATTTTCCTTTTCACAAGTTAATATACTAAACAATGAATCATTCACGGAAGTGCTGCACTCCTAATATCACACATTTACAGTGGTTTTTGACATATAATAAATGAAGTTTGCTTTAGGAAGAATGGCATATTGAAATCATTGAAATTGTATTTTTACTCAATATGAGTTTAATTATGAAGAGACCTCTAGTTTCTGGCTGGGAAAAAAGAAACTATCCATCATTTTGCAAATTTTATCAGCTTATGGTTTTATCAAACCAAACCATTTTCTTTTGTGTAATATAAAAGTTTAAACAAACCATAAAGTTCTAACTTCTAACAAAACTCTAAAGTAGATATGATCGTGGATTTAGAATATACTTGGCCCAACTCAGAATATTCTTTATTATGAAAAATGTGGAACTACTCGGATATTATTATTTCCATGACAAACCTATTTCACAGACTAATAGACAATACTGATAAGGAATTATTTTATTCTATATTTTTCTTTTATAATCCCTTTTTATTATTTATATTTAAACAATTTATATTATTTAATTTCTCTTTTAATATTTGCATGCACATAATCACATTCCACTGACCTTACTTTTTTTTACCCTCACCTTTCTTTAGATACTAGAGGCCTGGGAGCATGAAATTCATGCACTTGGAGAGGTCCCTCAGCCAGGGTTGCACCCTCTCGCACTCTGGGAGTCCTCAGGGGATATCTGACTGACGGCTTAGGCCCACGCCCCATGGGCCTAAGCCATCAGTCAGACATCCTTAGGGCTGCTTCGGAGGCAGAAGAGGCTCCCGCCACCTCTGCTGTGCTCTATAGCCATGAGCATGGCTTCTGGCTGAGTGGAGCTCCCTCTGTAGGAGCACACTGACCAACAGGGGGCAGCTCTTGTGCTGTGCGTCTGCTCCCTAGTGGTCAGTGCACATCATAGTGACTGGTTGTTGTGCCGTTCGGTCGATTTGCACATTAGCCTTCTATTATATAGGACTAGAGGTGCGATGCATGAAATTTGTGCAAGGGTAAGCCTTCCTTCCCCTGGCTGCTGGCTACGCAGCCCCACCTTCACAGCCCTGCCCCGTGTCCACACCTGCCTTGGCCTGTTGCTGCCCATGTCTGCCGTCACACACCCCCAGTTCCCTGGTTCTGCAGAGTCCCCGATTGATCAACCCACAGATGGTGGCCTGGGCCTCCCTCATTGGGGCAATCGTGGAGCCCCCTGATTGTTTGCCCCACCGGCCAGGGCCTGGGCCTCCCTCTTTGGGGCGATTGTGGGGCAATGGCGGGCCTCCCCAAGACCAATCACATCATACCTGCCTTGGCTGACCTGGTGCCAGTGCGTGTCATAGAGTGGTTGTCCAGACGGTCGTTCTGCTGTTTGGTTGATTTGCACATTACGCTTTTATTATTATAGATAATTGGCATATGACACACATTGTATAAATTTAAGGTATGCAGGTGTTGATTTGATATCCTATATAATAAAAGGCTAATATGCAAATCAACCGAATGGCAGATTTGCATCAGACCGTTCGTATGATGCCCACTAACCACTAGGGGGCAGACACTCAACACAGGAGCTATCCCCTGGTGGTCAGTGTGCTCCCACAGGGGGAGTGCCACTCAGCCAAAAGCCCTGAGCCAGTCTCATGGCTGGCGAGTGTAGCAGTGGTGGCTGGAGCCTCTCCTGCCTCTGCGGCAGCACTAAGGATGTCTGACTGCCAGTCTCAGCCCACTCCCCGCGGAAGAGGGCCTAAGCTGACAGTCAGAAATCCCCCAAGGACTCCCGGACTGCAAGAGGGTGCAGGCTGGGCTGAGGGATCCCCCAAGTGCATGAATTTTGTGCACTGAGCCTCTAGTAGTTATATATTGCAAAATGAATACCACCATAACTTTAGGTAACACCCTTTTCTTGTCACATAGTTACCATTTCTTTTTTGTGGTGAGAACATTTGGGATCAACTCTCTTAGCAACTTTCAATTATGTAATACTGTATTATTAACTACTAGAGGCCTGGTGCACGAAATTCATGCACAGGAGGGGGCTGTCCCTAAACCTGGCCTGCACCCTCTCCAATCTGGGACATCCCTCTCACAATCTGGGACTGCTGGCTCCTAATCACTCACCTTCCTGCCTGCCTGATTGCCCCTAACTGCTTCTGCCTGCCAGCCTGGTCACCCCTAATTGCTCTCCTGCTGGCCCTATTGCCCCCAACTGCCCTCCCCTGCTGGTCCGATCGCCCCCAACTGCCCTTCCCTGACAGCCCAATCGCCCCCAACTGCCCTCCCCTGCTGGCCCTGATTGCCCCCAACTGCCCTCCCCTGCCAGCCCAATTGCCCCCAACTGCCCTCCCCTGCCACAACCTGCCTCTTCCACGTGAGGCAGTGGAGATGCCAGGACCGGCCTCCTCCGCACCACACAGAGCCGCGGGACACCCAGGCCTCACGGCGTGGAGCGGTCCCTGGGCCCCACCTCTGCTGTGCACGTGGCCATCTTGTGGTGATGTTGTGTGAGGGCATGACACCACCTAGGCTTTTATTATATAGGATAATCACCATGCTGTACATTGCAGCCCTAAAATTTATTCATCTAATTAGAAATTTGTAACCTTTGACCAACATTTTCCCTTTTGCCTCATCTCTGGTTCCTGTTAGTTACCACTCTACTCTCTGTTACTATGATGTTCACTTTTAGATTTTATGTATAAGAGATATTACACAGTATTTATCTTTCTCTGACTTCTTACATCTAACATAATGCATTAAAGATCCATCCATGTTGTTGCAAATGGCAAGATTTCCTTCTTTGCCATTGTTTTTATATCACAACTTCTTTATCAGATCTTACTTATTAAGCATAGATTGGGTATAGTTCTCATAACCACTTAAATGTGACTCTTCAACTGCTGAATTATATATAGATGTTTTCCCTAACTAAATAAACTATTCAAAATGTAAAACTATTATGAAGAATGGAACACCAACTGAAGTTAGATACCTATAAAGTGTTTTGATAAAATGTTTACAAATAATTAGCACTCAATGTGTACCAAAACAGTAAGTTAACACTCATAGGATAACAGCAAAGGGAAAAAAATGCTTAATAATTCAGGTTTAGATAAAGGGTAAGCTTTATTTTATATGACTTCTGGTGAAATATAATGAATTAGAAACTTATTTTTAATTTCCCCTTCTGTATTTGCAATAAATTAGACAGGAGCAGTAACTAGTGTTAACCCAACATTCAATACAAACAAGAGGTAGAAAATATTATTAAAGATATCAGCTAGCTTTTGGAAGACTAAAAATATCTAGAGAAGCAACTGAAGTTGAGAAAACTTAATACCAAGAGGAAAAACAAATCCTTGAACAGGCAACATGCTGATAAGGCTTAGGAATTAAAGGCATCAGTATCACTGAAAGTAAAGGATCAGGGAGTCATAAGAAATTGACTAAAAGGTTTAAGGGCAATTAGGCCCCTACATTTTCTCCCTCATCCCATGCTGTGAGCCAATTATCTTCCTTTCCCACCACCACCATTCCCCTATCTTTCTAATAAGAAATGAGAATTTGCTAAACTATAAATCATTCAGGAATATTATTTTAGACCCAGGAATATCAAGAATAACAGAGGATAGGGAACTATGCTTCAGAGAAAACAGAGGTATTAAATAAAAGCCAACTTTCTAAATGAATAGTGGCCAGGCAGCCCCTTCTGCTGCACATCTCCAAGAGCACCGGAATATCTCTCAAACTCCCACCTCACCTTCTCTCTCTCTGACTCTTCCACTCAAAAGAAAGTAAAAAGTGCCTCACCACAGAGGAAAGTGATGTTTTCTTTGAAGAGTCTGAGAAGACAATATCTTTATATTCTGACATCTGTCTGCATTCCAACAAAGTAAGTGGATTCCCATCAGCATGCTTCATGGAAAAACCTACCACTTTATGAATTCCACCAATGTACACAGTGTTTCATTTTTAAATATGATTGAACCATCAATAGATCACCAACCATTTAAAAATATTTAATATGAAAGATAAATATCTACATAAGAGTGGGAGAGGATGGTCGCAAAGAGAATGAAAAACATACAGGAAGGAACAACAATATGGAAATATAAAAAACATATTTAAAAATTATAAATGGCATAGTCAGATAGATTAAGTTGACATTGATCATGAAACCAGAACAGAATTATGTAATGAAGAACATGAGAAAAAAATAGTATCTCAGGTATTAAGTATATGACAGAGATAAAAGATGTTTAGACCTAAATTCTAAGTGATTTATAGAATGTAAAAGAAAAAGATAAAGGAATTAAGAATGAAAAAGTACAGATGCTATAGTAATCCTGTATTCAACTAATAAAAATTCTAGGAGTTGAGAACAGAGAGAAACCAGAAGGGGACAATTAAACAAATAAGAAAATTTCCCAGAATTATGAGCATAAGTATCCATGTTGGGATAGATCATTGAGTATCCTGGCAATGAATTTTTTAAAATATACAAATAGATGAAATTATATTATTATAAACTTTCACAGCAATAAAAAAATTCTAGAAAGAGGAGATAATTTAAAAATATCAGTGATTGAGAGTTGTAATAGCATTCTCAGCAGCAATGTTGAAAGAAGACAGTAAATATAATGGATTCAAAAGTCTGCAGAAAAATCAGGTCCAAACTTTCTAAACTGGTATTTAAATTGGGTATGAGTTTTGTTTTTTTAATATATTTTTTTTTTGATTAAGGTATTACATATGTGTCCATATCCTCCCATTGCCCCCCCCCACCCCACTCCTGTACATGCCCTCACCCCCCTGCTGTTTCTGTCTGCTGTTTCTGTCCATTGGTTAGGCTTATATGCATGCATACAAGTCTTTTGGTTGATCTCCCCTCCTTACCCTCCCCTCCCCAATCTTCCCTCTGAGATTTGAGCATCTGATCGATGCTTCTCTGTCTCTGGATCTGTTTTTGCTCATCAGTTTATGTTGTTCATTATATTCCGAAAATGAGTGAGATCATGTGATATTTATCTTTGTTGTTGTTGTTGGCTTTTGTTTGTTTTTTAAAGGTATTTTCAGCTAATCTATATCTCAAAAACTTGGTTACATGTACAGTTTTTCTCTTAACAAACTGGAGTTTGTGCTTAGCTCAACATTCCAAAAAAAAAGAAAATCAAGAAAGAAAAGCCATGTGATCAGGATACAGAGAACCACATAAGAGTGATAAAGCCAATTCCCTGGTTATCTGGTCAGATCACAGGACAAAGTATTTCAGGAGAGACATCATGGGGGGTTGGAGTGAGGAGGAGTTTAGTAAAAATTTTTAACTCTAGAAAACAAAAAGTAACAGATTAAAGGAACCATAACTGCACTTGAATTGCCACTGAAGAAAATTTTCATAATCACCATTATAAAAATGCTGCAATTGTACACTAGAAGGTAAGAAACTGGGAAGGTATTAATAGAGGTTATGACCAAGAGGAAAGGATAATTAGAAGAGCAGACTGCTGTTGTTCTTACACTTGTAAGCTTTAGTTTCATTGGGGTGTTTACTGATTAAGAAAAAAATTTACTCATGGATAATTAGGTAATTTGAACTACCCTCTTGAATAAAACTGCAAATCTGAAAAATATTTTTAATAGACATATATTTTAAAAATATTTTTATTGATTTTTAGAGAGAGAGGAAGGGAGAGATTGAAAGAGGAACATCGATGTGAGAGCAGAACATCTATCCATCTACCAGCAGCCTCTCTCAGGACTCCCACCAAGGATGGAGCCCACAATCTGGGCATATGCCCTGACCAGGAATCGAACCAGCAACCTTTTAGTACATGGGACAATGCCCAAGCAACTGAGTCACAATAGTTTTAGGTTCACAGCAAAATTAAGTGAAAAGCATAGAGAGTTCCCATGTATCCCCATCTTGGCCAGGGAGGAGCCTACAACTAGGTATATGCCCTTGACTAGAATTGAACCCAGGACCCTTCGGTCTGCAGGCTGGCGCTCTATTCACTGAGCCAAACTGGCTAAGACTTGGCAGTACTTTTTAGAACCACTGAGGCATTGAACCATAGACATTTAGTTAAGGGTCTACCAGGTGGGAAATAGGGCTGGGTACAGACTCCAGGAACATGGGTGAATCTGAAATACACTTGCAATTACAAGAACTATACCCAAATATCAAATTATCTGTATACAATTCCCCATCTGCTATTGTTTTCTTTTTGTCTGAAAAAAAAAATTCCATTAAACATTTTAAGGCAATTCTGCTGGCAATAGATTATCTCAACTCCTTTAATATTTGAAAATGTCTTTATTTTATCTTTGAAAGGCATTCTCACTAAGAATAGGATCATGGTTTGATTTTTTTATTTTTATTTTTTAGCCTTTATACATTTTATTTTCATTGTTTCTATCAAGCACAGTTTCTGATGAAAAATCTAAGGCATGATCCTCCTGGGGACTGTACCAATGCTCCGTATATTTTGAAGACTTTTTCCTCTACTAAGAAAGCAAACTATCCCCAGCCTGTGAACACGCTGGGAGTTTTTCTGCCTATCTTTTCCAGGGCCATCATATGCTTTTGTGACTCTTGGAGAACTATATTATAGTATTTGATTCTAATTATACAAGTGGATGACATTTGATTCTCTCCTTTCTTTGAAACTAATTTCAATCTCTTTCTTTTTCTTTATGTTTTCTTCTCTGTATATATTTCTCCCTCCCCTCTCCCTTCTTCCTGACCACATGTTTCCCTGACAAGCCTTGTTATATCTCACTTGGCATGTAACCCATCACTCTCGTCTAGGCAAAGGAAGAACGACAAGGCTTTCTTTGTAATGGGCACCCTTTGTTATGCCTGTTCAGTTACAATTAATAGTATTTTTCTGTAGATAGATTATATGTACAGGAGAAAAGCTCTAAGGCAGTGCTTCATAACCATCATATCTCAAGATATTGGTACATTTAGGATCAATAAAAGAGGAAATTGTAGTATCTAGTCACCCGCTAGGAACTGTGCATAACCCTTAACCCATGTTACCTTCCGATGCACTTGTTAAGCCTGATATGGAAAATGTTAAATAGTAGAAGAGAGAAAATTGGAAAATCATGTAATTTAAAAATATTACAAAGTTTAGGAAATACACTGTCATTGTATACATTACCGCATCATGTATGTGATGTGCCATAAAAGAAAAAGGGAAAAACTCACTGTTCGGGGAGAAATTTAAAATACTACTCATAACGGCAAGAGTAATATATTATCCAGGTCTTTCTCATTAAGCTTGGATCAACAGGAAATCAGTTGTTTGGGGGAAGAATAGGTCTTTACTCATGAAGCAAAATTGGCTATAGGAAGACTAAGGCTGGATATTCCCTGCTCTTCAGAGAAAAAAAAAAAAATTGAATATTGCAAACCTGAAAAAAAATAACACAACATTGTAGAAATTTATATAGATATTTCTTATTTGTTTATATTTCCTCTTAGCACATATGGTTAACTTTTGTATTGGAATTTTTTAACAATCATTAGAACATTCACTCAGTAATAACACTTTAATTTCTTTTTTTTTTTTGTAAGAAAGGAAAATGTAATGCATAAAATGTGATTGTCCTGAACAAAACCAGAATCTATGACAGCATTTATTTAAGAATGTTTTCTGTAAAGTGTAAGCTGAATTTTATAGGAATACATATTTCAATATCCAGTAGGATGTACAAAACTTCAGACTTTACTTTTTCTACTTGAATGCTCTATCAAATTCTGTCTACATATATATTTAGAATGTTTAAGCACAAAAATTAATTTTCAATGTTCTGTCTTCAGATCAATCATTAAAGGCATATGATTTTTTATTCTATATTATAAGAAAAATGCAGTAAAAATTATATAGCATTACTATCATTTCAATACTTTCTGGGTCTCCCTTCACCCTTCATGACTTATTTGGTTGATTTTGATTTCCTGGGCAACTAACTTCAGTAGACACAGTCAGGGATTACATGTACCATCACTTCACTATAAATTAAACCTGGATCCTGCTAAATGCTCATTATTTTTGTCTAATATTGTGCAAGTTACCCAGCTTGCACAGAAGGTCAGAAAGCATTAAACCAAATCTGGATTTTGCACAAACAGGGTGAAATGTGGAATGACATAACACCTAACAAAGTCAGCTGTGATTCAAGATAACTGATGTGTAAGGGCCAAGTTATCAGCTTGCTGAAATTGAACTAGGCTAAATCAATTTGCTTTCTCTGAGGCAACCAAACCAGCAAGGAGACTATAATTCAGCATCCCAAACATGGACATAAATGGACTCTACATAGAATTCTCACTTCAGACCAAATAACTATAGGCAACAGTGAAGCATCCAAATCTTACTCTAGTAAATAAATAAATGTTTGGAATCTCTGAATCATGTTGCGGGGAGTGGCAGGGGGGGTAGATAGCGTATCCTACCTAATAAAATAGTAATATGCAAATTGACCGCACCTTCGCTATGCCCAAGCCACAGCCATGCCCACCAGCCAATCAGGGCGAGTATGCAAATTACCCAACAAAGATTGCGGTTAATTTGCATATGCTGAGGGAGGGAGGAGTGAAGACTGAAGACAACTTAGAAGGAAGAGGGAGGAAAAGTGGAAAGCAAGGTGGCTGCCAGAGGGAAAGCCCAGGCGGGGCGGGGCCGGGCAGGGCGGAGCGGGGCGGGCGGCAGCGGCCTGAGGGTGCAGGCGCAGTGGCGGCAACAGCGGCAGCAGCGGAGGCGGCAGCGAACGTGGCCACAGCGGCCGCTTGCAGGATTCTTCCTGCAAATGAGCTACTAGTTTTTATAATATTAAACTATTTTTTTTCTTTTTAATAGTCATATTTTTGCTTTCTCAATTTCCATAAGTGTAATCAGGTAGTTTAAACTGAGTTTTTATAGTGTAAATATTTGAAATATTTGAGTGGCATAGTAATGAGTGGAATTGAGGGGAAATTTAGCCCATATGTAGAATGAGAAGCATTTGCCTTAATATTCTATTAATGACTCTCATTTGTATTAACTAAATAATTTATATTAGAGCATTATTTACTAGAAATTATAAATTGTAAATAGACCAATAGAAGTTTATAACTACAGGCCAACAATAAGAGTATTATATTTGCATTATTAAACAGAATTCCTCAGCATTGTGGTAGTCATTGTACTGGGAATTTATTTACAACTATTGGGTAGCTACTTATGAAAATTTGAATGTTAAATGAGCAGGCCAAATAAAAGCATTGCCTATATAAGCTTATTAAAAACAGCATTATATAGATTCATATTAAAACAAAACAATGAGATAAAATATAGTAATTTGCCTTCATCCCAAAATAGAATAATTGTAAATTATTGGCAGTTTGTAAAATATGAATTTATCTAAATTCAAGCTGAGTGAGAAATTTTGTTACTACTAATATAGACTTTATTTTAGAAGGAAGTATATATAAACTTTACTTGAATATACATCTTATTAATTATATAAAGAGTACAATCCCTCCTTGCAGGAAGATAATGCAGGTACCTCTCCCTGACAATGCAAAATCAGTTATCCTCAGGTTATGTCCTACTTCTTCTCTTGAATTCCATGACAGTAACTAGGGTATGGTCACAGCAGAACCCAGCATGGCACATGTTAATTTTTACAAGGAAAGAAAATAAGTAGGCCACAAAGGAGCTGAAAGAATTAACCAGCAGGAGACAAGACAGTACCCTTGATATCAGATTTTGAAGGTACTTGATCAAGAGGACCAGAACAAAAAACTAAGAATTTATTAAATTTGGGACACTCTTTAGGAATACAAATTTTCACACCCTGGCAAGGATCCTAGGGGATGATGAAAAGTTAATGCTGGGTTGGCTCTGGAAAAATTGAAATGCCTAAAATTTCAGGTGCAAGTAGAAATTAAAATAATCAAGGAAGTAGGGATGGTGGAGTAAAACTCCCATCAGAAGATTTGTTTCCTAAGAAGGCCCAGAATACTCATCACTACCACACTATTAGAGATGTGCTAAAGAGAGGGTTTACTAGCATCATTAGGAAACGAAACAGTGGCTTTCCACTGAAGATGAGGGCTGCTGATAGAAGAGGATAATGTACTGCTTTACCTGCTAATACCAATGGAGATGAAGGGATCTAAACCAATGTATGTCTGATGGCAGTACTTAAGTTACAACAACCAGGGAGTCATTATTATCATAATGACAAGAAAGGTTGGTGTGCATGACAAGGAGGTTTGACCTAGAGGGAGTTGGGAGATAATTAATAAAACCTGGAATCCTTAGGAGCAAAGGAAAAAAGAAAAGGGAGAAAACAAAGATTGGGGCTGGGGGATGGGGGGGAGCTCTTGTTTGATGAGCATGAAGCTGAAGGTGTTGTCCCAATAAAAATTCACAATTCACTGAACATTTCCCAGAGCTGAAACACTGTTCTGTCCCAATGACTAAAGATATCACCGAGTTCCCACAACAAACTGTACAATATCACATCAATGATTCCCCCTTTTTTTTCAGATAGCTGAATGTACACTGATGAAAAGGCGTTACTCAGTCATGTTGAGGTCTATTGGATGCAGTGTCTGATTGATATTGATACCTGGATAACAAATTATCATTATGGCTTTCCTGTTAGGGCCAAAGTCAATTTAAAGTGGAATCCTGTCCAAATTCCAGGTAACTGTTATTACATTGGGTCCATAGATGTCTTTCCTCAGCTCATGAATGTGTAGTTTGGATTGAGATACTTTGCAGTTAAAGTAGTCCTGCACTGGATCATGGCCTGTGCCATGAGAGCTATAATAGTGGAGAAGGCCAAGTGGAAGACAAGATAATAAATAAATGACAGGATTACATCTGGGGAAAATGAGAAAGAATAGTGCCAGCTTTAAAGATCTAAAGGATGCAGCAGTGGTGGTACCTCTCATATCTGTTTAATTTACCAACAGGATCCCTTTAGAAAATTGGCGGAGACCAGAGAATAATTGTAGATTATCACAATCTCAACCAAACAGTAGTGCTGACAGCTTCTTGTATGACAGGGATACTCTTGCTGCTGAAGATCAGTGCCTGTGTTTCTTTCACAATCAGTAAAATGGACAATAAAAGGTTTATATTTATATTAAACAGAAAAATATACACACTTGCAGTTTTGCCTCAGGGCTATGTTAAGCATCCTCAACTCTTTCTTGATATAATTCAAAGATATCTGGACCATCTGGACATCCATAAGAACATCACATTGATTTATTACGTGATTGTCACCATGCTGATCAGCAAGATAGTCAAGAGATGTCTTACACTGGAATATTTGGTATGATATTTCCAGAGTTTTGGAAATAAATCCTATAAAAATATAAAATTTATTCAAGTAAATTTTTAATGACCCATCACTCAGGGAAAACCAGTACATCTACTCCAAAGTAAAAGATACTTTGCCCCATCTTGTACCCCCTTCTACAAAGAAGAAAGCCTTCGGGTCTGTTCGGATTCTGTAGGAAATTCATAACAGTACTAGAATTACTGCTCTGGCACATACAGTGAGTAACACAAAGGTTGCTTGTATTGAGTAGGGCCTGAAGAAAAAAAAAAGACATTGTAGTGGGCTTGGTTCTAAGCCTTTGCCACTTGCACTATAAAAACCAGCAAGCCTAAGGTGATGAAGGTGTCAGTGGTGGAATTATAATATAGGGACCTGGAGTTCATGAACAAGTCTTGCCATTTAAGCAGATAAGTGCACACTTCTTGATAAAAAGTTCTTGGTATATTACTGGAGCCTGTCAAAATTAAGCACATGACCATAATAAATTGAAGAAATGAGTATGGATTTGACCATTATGAAAGCCATCCTATTGGATACACCAAGGCATAAATTCCATTGGGCCTAGCAGCATATACTGCAAGTTAGAAATGATATATTTAGGATCAAGCTTAAGCTAGTCCAAAGAGCATATGTAAGCTATATTAGCAGGTAGTCCAGATGTTCAAGAAACTACCACAGTTGCATTGCAGTTCCTTCATCTCACACCTGCAGATATACAAGAAAAACCATATAATCTGTTGGAGAAAAAGGATACAGTTCAAGTTTGGTTTACAGATAAGGTTGGCTCAGTATGTACAAGGAAGCCACAAATGAATGATAGCTGGATTAGATGTTACTCAGAGATGGTTTTTAAAGAAGTGGTGAGAAAAAATCTTCCTAATAGGTATAATTTTAGAAAGTACACATTTCCATTCACTTTGTGTGGATGGATAAGTGGTCCATGTATAGAATATATTTGGACTCATAGGCACTATGGGCTGTGTGATAACAGTACTGGATGAATGTAATGCAAACATTTGAAAAATTGGAGATAAGGAGATCATGGGTAAATGCATGATGGTGGACATATAGAGGAGGATACAAACTACAAGGACCTTTGAATCACTTATTAATACCCACTATAAAATATCCATCATAGAAAGCTACTAAATAATTGGGTAGCAACAACAACAAAACTTGTCTAGTTGATATCAGCCAGCATTGTTCAGTGGGTACACCAATGATAATATTATAGACACACACATTAAATGACCATGGTGACAGAGGTAGAGGCTATGATTAGGTATGACAGCATGAAAGACCACTAATCAAGAATGACCTAGCTGAAACCGGTTTGGCTCAGTGGATAGAGCGTCGGCCTGCGAACTCAAGGGTCCCGGGTTCGATTCCGGTCAAGGGCATGTACCTTGGTTGCGGGCACATCCCCAGTAGGGGGTGTGCAAGAGGCAGCTGATCGATGTTTCTCTCTCATTGATGTTTCTAACTCTCTATCCCTCTCTCTTCCTCTCTGTAAAAAATCAATAAAATATATTAAAAAAAAAAAAGAATGACCTAGCTAACATCACCCATGAGTGTCCAACACATATACAACAGGTATCAATACTGAGACCTTGTATAACATCATTACTTGTGAAGAGCAACTGGGCACTTAGCAGAAAATTGACTGACTACATTAGGCTCTTTATGTCCTGAAAGTACCAATTGTGTGTTTTTTTTTCTCAAAAGAATGAACACTTATTCTAGGTGTAGGTTTGTTTTTCATGCTCATAAACTTCAATCAGCACCACTATCTGGAGGTGCCTTATTCACGCTTATAAATAATACCAGTCAACATAGTCTCTAAACAAGGATCAACTTGATCTTGAAAGAAATGAGGAAGTAGGCTCATAACCAAATGAGCCATTGGTCACATAATATACTACACTGAACAGAAACAGCTAGCCTGATAGAGCCCTTGGATGGCCTCCTTAGATACAACTAAAGCATCAAGCACTGAATCAATATTATATTAAAATGGCTGATGTACTTCCGGTTTTAGTATATATACTAATTTAAGAGACATCAATATGATTCTGTGTTCCAAGTAGATACAAATTTGTGGGTGTAGGATTCAAAGATTCAATGCAAGAATGACTCTACTTGGGAACTTTGTGCTCTCCATTCATGCAACTTCAGGTCCTGCAGTATCAGATATTCCAGATTTCTAAAAAAGTCATACTCTTGACAATGCAATCTCAAATGATTCCATTGAATTCCAAGATATGGTTGATGCTTGAGCTCTTTAAACTCCATGAACACATTGATAAGGAACAATTAATTCTAAACCTGTAGTCTGAGAAGTCTTCAAAACATTATATTAATTTAAACTAGGGTTCGCATATTATTTATTACTGGTACGGTCAAGTATGAATGACTACTGGCTGAAATCTGGTAAAAGGAGAGAAGAGGGATAATTCTTCTCACTCCTCAGAAGTTAAGGTTGCTAACCTCTGCAGCATGTATGTGTGTGCATTAGATGGGTCAGGGGAAGAAATTTCATGGCTTTCAACCATGTTTTCTGCTCTTGACAACCCTGGGTATTTTGTTTATTGATAATCTAAAGACTTCAATTTTATGTGTGCATCTATTAATTTAGGTTTTCCATATTAATATCAATATAAGGGAAACTTAGAAAAATGCTGAGAAATATGCACAAGTCAATATTTTCCTCTAAATATTACATTTAAAAACAAATGTTTTTGTTTCAATTGTAAGGTGCTAATAAGAAAGCATAGCAAAAATAAAGACATGAGCTATTTTCCACTAATTTTTCAGTTCTGTAGGCTCAGCCTTCATTATTTTTGTATTCACATAGAGTTAAAGCTCTTTTAGCACTCAGTAGTACTTAGGGTGACATTGGTCCTTGCAAAGTTTCATAACATGTTCAGCTTTCCATGACTTTATCTATTGTTATTTAGAGGAGTCAGCTTTAGTGACAAGATTATTGTATTAACTAGTAGCTGAGTTTCGATTCACTCAAGAAAAATAACAGAAAGTGAGACAAAGCTTGGATTTCTTTAAAATGTTCTGCTCAGCCCATCATGGTAGAAATCCATTAATAGAAAAAAAGGCAGTAAAAGTTTATTTATTTTAACGTTAATTATCCGAAAACAAGTCAAACATGAGGTGAAAGACAAGAAATAATGCAGACGATGCAGAATAATTTCACTAATTGTTTGGCTTCCAATAATGTAGTACAGTTGTTTCAATTCCCACCTAAACAGAATGACCTATGGGCTTTGTTATCTTGAGAGAAACATAATTATCTGCTGCATTTGCAGCTTTGTGGATTATGAAGATGGATTGGAACTTGTGTTGAGTTAGGAAACAGTACTTAATGATTTAACACTTTTGCAAGATTTAGAAAAATAACTCAATGGCAATTCTATAACCTTAGAACTCTGAGAAAAGAAAAATTTTTACACCAAGGTTAATCCAAAAGAACCAATTAAACTTAACTAGAGCATTCAAAGCCACTTGTAAATTATTCTATCTTTAGACTAATAGTGAATAATAGGAAAGGAAAACAGCATCCATATTTCTACACCCCAAAGTTTACTTTATGCATATTAATTGCATATTATTATAAGCAAATAATGTGTTTATTCTTGTGGTTCACATGTAAGTTTCTAATCCAGGTTTTGAAAGTAAATCCAACAGGATTCAATTTAATCATATTACACAGCTTTTAAATATCACTTTTATTATCTACTAGAAGCCCGGTGCACGAAATTTGTGCACGGAGGGGGGTTGTCCCTCAGCCCAGCCTGTACCCTATCCAATCTGGGACCCCTGGAGGGATGTCTGACTGCCCATTTAGGCCCGATCCCACCAGGATCGGGCCTAAATGGGCAGTCAGACATCCCTCTCACAATCTAGGACTGATGGCTCCCAACTGCTTGCCTGTCTGCCTTCCTGATTGCCCCTAACCGCTCCGCTGCCAGCCTGGTTGATGCTTAACTGCTCCCCTGCCAGCCTGTTTGCCCCCAACTTCCCTCCTCTGCCGGCCTGGTCACCCCTAACTGCCCTCTCCTGCAGGGTTGATCACCTCCAACTGCCCTCCCTTGCAGGCCTGGTCCCTCTCAACAGCCCTCACTTGCAGGCCAGGTGCCTCCCAACTGCCCTCTCCTGCTGGCCATCTTGTAGTGGCCATCTTGTGTCCACATGGAGGCAGGATTTTTGACCACATGGGGGCAGACATATTGTGTGTTGGAGTGATGGTCAAACTGCATATTACTCTTTTATTAGATAGGATAGAGGCCTGGTGCAGAAGTGGGGGCCAGCTGGTTTGCCCTGAAGGGTGTCCCAGATCAGGGTGGGGGCTCCCTTGGCGCATGGGGCAGCTTGAGCGAGGGGCCTGTGGTGGTTTGCAGGCCAGCCACGCCCCCTGGCAACCCAAGCGGAGGCCCTGGTATCTGGAATTTATTTTCCTTCTATAATTGAAACGTTGTAGCCTGGAGCGGAGCCAAGCCTGCTGCTCCCTCCATGGGCCGGCAGCCATTTCTGTTTGAGTTAATTCACCTTCTATAATTGAAACTTTGTAGCCTTAAGCGGAGGCTGGGCCGGACAGGGTGTGCGGAAAGCTTTGCTTCCCCTGTTGCCGCCAGCAACCCTGGCTTGCTCTCTCAAGCTCCATTCTGCCACCATTTCTGTTTGAATTTGTTTACCTTCTATAATTGAAACTTTGTAGCTTGAGTGGAGGCTTAGGCCTGCAACAGCTCGAGGAAAGCTTGGCTTGCTCTGTTACCTGGGAAACCTTACTCTCTGTGGCTGTAGCCATCTTGGTTGGGTTAATTTGCATACTTGCTCTGATTGGCTGGTGGGCGTGGCTGGTGGGTGTGTCGATGATATGGTAAATTTGCATATTACCTTTTTATTAGGTAGGATTAAAAGTGTTTTGTTTTTTTTTTCCATTTTCATGCCTTTGACATTTTCTTCCTATCTTCCTTGTTCAGATAATGATGAATAAAACTGGTAATAATAGACATCCTTATTTTTTTATTGATTTTAAAAGAAATGCTACTAATGTTTCCCTATTAACGATAGGTTGTGCTGTATGTAAATTTCTTATAAAATCAATTACCAGGTTAGGAATTTTCCTTCATCTATTTCTAGATTAACATTTTCCCCAAAATCATAAATGTCTTTTTATTTTTATAAAAAATTATCATCAAAGAATATTATAAAATCTTGCATCTTTAACTAATATTGGTGAATATTAGTTAAACATTTTCTAATGACAGACTCTCCTTACATCCTATCTAATAAAAGACTAATATGTAAATTAATCATTACTCCTCAACAAAGAAGGTGGCACCCATAGTGGCTGGGACAGGACGCTGGTGGCATCACCCTGGCAATGCAAGCCCAGCGTCCGTGCCCTGGCCATGCAGAGGGAGGGGAGGAGAGGGGCCTTCGACGGAGGCCAGGGCAAGGGACGCTGGGCTCGCGGGGACACAAGCCCAGCATCTGCGCCTTGGCCGCGTGGAGGGAGGGGAAGGGAGGGGCTTCAGGCCGGAAGCAGAAGCCGAGAGTGCAGGGAGCATCATGAATGCTGGGAATTGTAGTTCTGGTGGTGGCCCCTGGACCAGAAGAAGAAGCCGAGAGTGTGGGGAGCACTAGGAATGCTGGGAATCATGGTTCTGGTGGTGGACGTATTGGGCAATCTCCTAGACACTTGAGCAAAGTGAGCCTGGAGCAAGTTAATGTTGCGGGTGGGGGATGGAGGGAAAGCAAAGGTGAGAGACATAAGTCAGAGTGTCGAGGAAAAATTAAAAGGAAGATAGCCTGCAACTTCTAGGAAATCTCCACCAATGGAGCAAAGAAAAAAAAAAAGAGCTCTATTATTCTGTGAGCACCAAACCAGACTGGGCTAGGGTCTCACACAGTTCGCTCATATGATTGCAAAGACAGACAGAAACTTCACTCTTTCATGTACCCAGGCAGATACAATGCACAGCATGCATGTTTTCATGGAAGAGGACTTAACAGCACCATTTGCTATACATCCTTTGGTAAGTCACCTTTTTGGTGGCCATCTGTGGTAGTTGATTGCCATAATCAAGAGTAAAAATTAAAACTTTTCTATCTCTATGACAAGCAGGTCCATACAACTTGGAGCAAGGCAACTATCTTACCTTATAATAGACAAATATGCAAATTGACCGCACCTTCGCTACGCCCAAGCCACGCCCACCAACCAAGCCACGCCCATCAACCACGCCCACCAGGAAACCGTTGCAGGGAAGCTGGGGTGCGGCGGAGCCCAAAGCCCGGAAAGCCGCCCGGGGCTTTCCGGGCCTTGGGCGCCAGCGGGGTGCCTGCTCTGATCGCAGGAGCGAGCCGACCTGGGGGGTCGGCTCGCTCCTGCGATCGGGTTGCAGGGACGCTGGGTGCAGCTGAGCCCAAGGCCACCGCCCAGGGCCAAGCCAGGACCCTGAAAGAAGGTAGAAGGCGGTGGCCACAGCCAAGGCCTGGGTCCCCGGTGCCGGCAGAAAACTGGTGCAGGCAGCCAGGTGAATGAAGGTCTATTGCACGAATCTTCGTGCAAACGGGCTACTAGTGTATAATAATAGAAGTGTAATATGAGGGGCAATGAGTGAGGCAGTCAGAGGCAGTTAGGGGTGATCAGGCAGGCAGGTGAGCAGTTGGGGCAATCAGGCAGGCAGAGTGGTTAGGGGCGATCAGGCAAGCAGGCGAGTGGTTAGGGGTGATCTGGCAGGCAGGCAGAGGCGGTTAGGGGTGATCAGGCAGGCAGGCAGAGGTGGTTAGGGGCGATGAGGCAGGCAAGCAGAGTGGTTAGGGGCAAGCAAGCAGGCCGGCAGGCAAGCAGTTAGGAGCCAGCGGTCCCGGATTGGTAGAGGTGCAAGCAGGGCTGAAGGACTGCACCCCTCCCCCCCGACCCCCCACACAACTTTCGTGCACCGGGCCTCTAGTTTTAAAATAAATGTACTTTGACACTGATGTAATATCTTTTATATAGAGCAGGTGTGGCTTTTTGAAATTTCTATCTGGTTTGTTTGGTATGAATATGTTTATCTACACTTATGAGTGAGTTTTGTTCAAACTGTCATTGTACAGTTCTCACAAAGATATTGTTTCAATTACTTTAATAGTTAAATAATTCTGCTTTTTCTTTCTTTTTGAGATAGTTTTTGAAGTTGTGTTCCTAGTAATTTTCCACATCTGTATTTTAACATGCAGTCATTTGTGTCATTCTCTAATTTGTGTTGTAGCATATGTTTTTATTACCATAAGGTTAATCTATATCTCTATTCCATCTCACTAAAATTTGTTTCTTACATTATACTTTTCAAGTTTGGATTTATTGAGTATCTATCTTATGTGTCTGGTTTCTATGAAATTATCTTTTTTAAAATTTTGTTATTTTACTTCTGTTGGTTTTTTTGTTTTGTTTTGTTTTTAACTTTTGAGCTGGATATGGCATATTAATTTTAAACTTTAAATTTTCTTATATAAATATTAATCCTTTAATATTATTGAGTCTGTACAAATTAAGATGGTTAATTTTTCAATAAAATTAATAATTCAAGTATTACATATGTCAAATTCACTGCATTAAACATGGATTAGTAGTTTTAAAACTGTTTCACTTTCTTGTGTTTTTCAAATTTGCATTGAATTTCTTCTTTTACTCTTGAGATATTTAAAAATGTATTTCCAACTTTTAATTTATTTCCTGAATTGACAGTCTATATGCTTCTTCTGTGCTCAGAATATACCATCTACCTAGCACTATTTATGCCTCTTTGAAAATTCTTAGCCTAGTAATGAGACTCCTATTCATTTCCTCCAATTTGCACATGGTCTAAGGTTTAGTTGCCTTATTAATATCAACATTGTTGCCATCATTCATCACTAGATTCCTCTAGTGCCTGCATTTTTCTTATGGATTTCTCTTTTCTTTTCCATTCACTTGTTTGTTTGTTTTTATGGGGGTCAGTGTATGTGTTTTGCATATTTTTTCTTACTCTTTGGGGGTCCAGAATGCTTTAAATATTTATTTTATCCAGTATGTAGTTATTTTGAAATGAGACCATTCATAGCACATAGTTTGCCTCCCTATAATTTTATTGCATACACAGATATTTTCATGATTAAAATTATACAATTTGAGCTCTAGCCAGGTAGATCAGTTGGTTAGAGGATTGCCAAATACACCAAGAGAGTGGGCTCCATCTCCTGTCAGGGCACATATAAAAATCAATTAATGAATGCATCAGTAAGTAGAACAACAAACTGCTCTCTCTCTCTCTCTCTCTCTCTCTCTCTCTCTCTCTCTCTCTGTCTCTCTCTCTCAAATCAATAAATTAAAAAAAAATCAGACATCTGTCAGAGGGAGGAGGGTTGGGAGACTGGAAAAAAGAAGGTGAAAGGATTAGCCAAAAAACATATATACATAACACATAGACACAGGCAACAGTGTGGTGATAGCCAGAGGGAAAGGGAGCTGGTGGCTAGGTAGAGGTGGGCAAAGGGGGGAAAATGGGGACTGAAAGAGGCTTTACTAGGGGCAGTGGGTGCAGGATACAGTATGTAGATGATATTTTGTTGAGATGTACACTTGAAACTATATAATTTTGTGAACCAATGTTACTTCAATAAATTTCAATAAAAAATTGAAAATGTATATATCAAAAAATCATCATTAAATTATATATATAATTTTAAAAATGGTAATAGATAAAGAGATAAATATTTGGAATATTAGGAATATTGAAGACAAAAATAGTAAACACACTTAGTTTAAATAAAAAATATCCAAAAGAGAACCATTTATTTGATTATTTGATCATGAATATACTACAGATGTTCATATTCTGTAATTTAATTTGCTTCTAGATGAAGGCCAAGGCAGATATATTTAATAAAACTTAATGAGAACTTCTCTTGGAAATATATTTGTTATATAAATTAGCAAAAATAACATTTATTAAATTACTAAAATTTGTGATTACTTCACTCTCATTGAAGTCTCTTCCCCACTTCATTAATCCTCAGTCTGGGTCACCATCAATGTCTTATTTCTTCATTCCCACTTGCAGACTCGCGTGCTCTTTAGTATAAGATATATAGCCCTATTGTCTGTCTCACACAACATTTCACAATTTCTCTGGTAAACTGTAAGTTGACCATTGTTCAATTATGACTTTATTCATATGAACTTCAATACAAAAGGTTTATGAAAATTAGTAAACACATGCCCACAATTTTAACCCCATAGATTACCTCAACCACGCTAATTTTTTTCATTTCTAACTTATTGACAATTAGACAAAAATTATATTAACTTCTTTGACTATGGTCTCCTTTACCCCAAATTTCTGTTCTCTTCTGCCCCTGTTTCCCTATTTCTTATCTGTTTCCCTTTATCAAGTGTCCCTACTTAATAAGGGTGACCTTCCTAGCTATAAACACATTTGACTTCTCTCCTAACTTAACATGAGTCTTTCTTATTTACTTGTCCTTCTTTATCTTCATTTTAAATTTCTCCTTCTTTATTGATTCCTTTTCCTGGGTCTACAAATGTATTTCTCGATCCTAGGGATCCTTGTGATAAATTCATCTTTCATCTTTAATATAGTGAGATAAAGAAAAAAAGAATTATGAGCAGGAGGTATAACTTTCAAAGCATTCTCATTAAAAGAAGAGAGGAGAAAAACATATTCAGTGGTAGAAATACTATCTGTTAATAAACTAAATAGAGGTTATCTTACCAACTTTTTTTTATCAAGAGACATAAATAAAAAGAAAATCTATTTTTAAAAATTCTTAATTATGGTGCTAAGAAAATGTTCATATATATATATGAACTGTTTAATGACCTATATAATTTTTTTGTCACTCAGCATTTCAGAATGATTTTTTGTACCATTCACCTTCTTTTAAAGTATTTTTACTAGAGTTGTATCAGAGTACACTATTAAGTACAGTATAAAATATTAGAATGTAATTTCTTTTGGCACTCTATTTATGTTTATTATTGACTTCAAAGGACATTCAGGATGTAGAAGAGTTATTTTCCCAGGGGTACACATGAAAAATAATCCTGTCAGCAATTCTCATAGACAAGTGATGCAGAGGCAGTTTTAGCAAAGACATAGTATCCTTTTAACCAGAAATGATTTGTGTTTTCTTGAGGCAATGTCTATTTGCAGCAATGTTAACATTGACATCAGTACCTAGAAAATGACAGCAAAAGACAAATGGTCCTCAGTGTAAAAATCAGAAACTAAGAGCCCTGGCCACTAGGAAAATGTCAGAATGACCATGACTGACTACAGATCACAAAAGGGGCATGAAGAGTCCAACGTTTTGCCACCCAACATGTGGTTTTTAGGATATTGATCTTAAGCAGGTTATTAAGAAACAAAAGACTCAGAAAGAACCTTCAAACCTAAAGGAATTCAGATAGAAAAACCTGCTTAAAGTATGGGAGCATAATCTTAATGTCATCATATAAACTAAATGAGTCATACCAAGAAAAATCTAGCAAAGCCTGCTGTAGAACTTTCTTCTGTGCCTCATTGTTTCTGGGTGGCCCAAAGAGAATTTGTTTACACATATTTGTTCTTTCTCATCTACCTGTGTATTGCCTATCTTCCCTTTGAAATCCCAGACCCCTGCCCCCAACTTTCTCCTTAGTCTAGAATGGCATATACACCTCAACTGCTTAATAAATCTTTAGGTCTCAGATTCATATGGCATCCCCACATTTAAATCCATAATATATTTTGGACATTTTCTCCTGTTAATATCTCATGTTCATTTGATTATTAGCTCAGCCAGAAGTTTATTTTTGTGTGTGTTGTTTTTTTGTATGTTTTTTTTTTTGACTCCCACAATCACAAACTGAAATCTTTGCTTACATAAAGGCCATAACCTTACAGCGAATCTAGTAGCATTCTAAGAGTAGCATCAACGTTATTATCCAGGTGAGGCAAGGAGAGTACTTAGTTGATATTCCCTAAGGCAAAGAAAACAGTCCCTTAGACTCTCTCTCCACCTCAGGGGAGGACAAGAACGATGTGCCTTTGCATGGAGAGTATAGTGAAGATAATATAAATGAATTAGTGAAGGAAGATAAAGGGGATGATGAAGAGCAGACACAGAAAAACAAAGGAGGGGGGAAAGAAAGGATCAGAGCATTCCTCCAGGAAGAGAAAACACTTTAGCACTCCTTAGAAAAAGAGGAAGAGGAAGGTCAGGAAGAAGGCACTGGGTCAGAAGATGCAAGGGAAAGGAGGAAGATGAGCTGTGGGTCAGCTTCCTCAACAATGTGGGAACAAAATAAAAATTGCTCCCATGACCAACGGTTATAAAAAAAGAGATCGAAGAGATGAGTTCAAGTAAATTGTTGGTCAAAGCAAAAGAGCTAGAGAACCCTAAAAACACACACAAACAAATAGAAAAAGTAAAAATCACCAAGGTGTTTGATTTTGCTGGCGAAGAAGTCAGAGTGACTAAGGAAGTGGTTGCTACATCTAAAAAGGCCAAATCCTTCTTCAAGCAAAATGAGCAAGAAAAACTACTGGCTAAGGTCTTTTTAGCTCTGCCATCACTCCCTGCTGGATCAGGATGAAGATCAAGTGGCCACCTTCCACCTTTGAAATTCCTCAGTATGTTCCAGGCTTCTATGTCTCTGGATCTGGAATCCAATGGAAAAAATAAAGTGATGAACAAAATAGATCCAGAGATATGCTTACTCTTAATAGGAGCTGCACTGGTTTGCATGGATCACCTGTTACAGACTGGAAACAGGAAGAGTAAGCACCAGGCTAACTGAACCGATGCGTCCCACTTTACAAGACACCTGGATGTGGGGCCTCTCATTGTGTAGGAGCTGTTTTATCACTGCACGTGGTCTCTCTGAGTGGCCATTTTTTATTCAATTTTATCTGGAGCCCTCAGACATCAGGGCAAGATCTGTCACTGTGTACACAAAGACACAATTAAAGATCTTCGGAGAAGCTGTCTTGAAGTTTTTTACTTTTGACGACCTGGTCTTAATTCCGCTTTGGGAAGTCAGGGAAGTACTGACCATGTCTGATGTACTTGGGTGGTTCAATACAAAATACCTACTCGTACCTGATAAAATAAAGTGTCAGATATTTACTTTCTTGGAAGCTCCTGAGTAAATCATATTAAGTCTAGCAGGCTCCGTAAGGAAGAGGGCCCTAATGATTTCAGAACTAGCACTTTGTGAGGCCAGCTAGATGACACTACTAGTAATGACAGTGATCTCTCCTTTGGCCTGATAGAAAGGACACATATCTCCCAGGATCCCTGACTCTCAACACCCCTTACCCTATTACGCCTGTAAGTCTCCCTTTTTCTAGCTGGACGTATGCATTTTTATAATCCTAACTACCTCTTTGAGAAAGCTTACTTAAGTATATGCCTCTGTCTAAATGTCCCCTTATTATGAGGGTACAAGAACTGGTCTATGTTTCAAAATGGATAAAAGACTTAAATATTTTAGAAGAATCCATAGGCAGCAAAATATCAGACATATGTCGAAGCAATATCTTTACCAATACAGCTCCTAGGAAACTAAGGAGAAAATAAACAAATGGGACTACATCAAAATAAAAATGGAACTAAGGAGAAAATAAACAAATGGGACTACATCAAAATAAAAAGCTTCTGCACAGCAAAAGAAACGATCAACAAAACAACAAGAAAGCCCACTGCATGGGAGAACATATTTGCCAATGTTATCTCCGATAAGGGTTTAATCTCAACATTTATAGGAAACTCAAACAACTTAACAAAAGGAAGATAAACAATCCAATCAAAATATGGGCAAAGGACCTAAATAGACACTTTTCGAAAGAAGACATACAGAAGGCCAAGAGACCTATGAAAACATGCTCAAAGTCACTAATCATCTAAGAGATGCAAATCAAAACAACAATGAGGTACCATCTCACACCCGTCAGAATGGCTATCATCAACAAATCATCAAACGACAAGTGCTGGCAAGGCTGTGGAGAAAAAGGAACCCTGGTGCAGCCACTGTGGAGAACAGTATGGAGTTTCCTCAAAAAATTAAAAATGGAACTCCCAGTGATCTCACTTCTAGGAATATATCCCAAGAAATCAGAAACACCAATCAGAAAGAAAATATGCACCCTTATGTTCATAGCAGCACAATTTACAATAGCTAAGATTTATAAACAGCCTAAGTGCCCATCAGCAGATGAGTGGATTAGAAAATTGTGGTACATCTGCACAATGGAATACCATGCTGCTGTAAAAAAGAAGGAATTCTTACCATTTGCAACAGCATGGATGGGAGTGGAGAGCATTATGCTAAGTGAAATAAGCCAGTCAGAGAAATATAAATATCACATTATCTCATTAATTTGTGGAATATAATGAACAACATAAACTGATGAACAAAAATAGATTCAGAGACATAGAGGCACCAAACAGATCATCAAACCTCAGAGGGAAGGCAGGGGAGAGGGCGGGGGGCAGGAGGGTTTATATGAGATCAACCAAAGAACTTGTGTACATGCATATAAATATAACCAATGGACACAGACGGTAGGTTGGAGGGCATGTGCCAGGGGGTGGAAGCTGGTAGGGAGAGGTCAATGTGGAAAAAAAGAGACATATGTAATACTTTCAACAATAAAAAATTAAAAACAAACTGGCAACATATATTATAATTTGAAAAAATGTTTACCTTTGAACTTATAAAGAATTTATAAACTGTTAAAAAAAAAAAAAAAGATCAAGTGGCATGAGCAGCCTTTTGGGGAAAATTGGAGCCAAGAAGCAGAAGATGAGAACCCAGAGAAGTACAAATTGGTCTGGGAGAGCTTCAAGGAGGAGGAGGGTATTGGTGAATAACTAGCCATCCACAACTGAGGGAAGGAAGGGTACATTGAACAGAAAGCTTTTCTAGAATGAGCTTATCACAGGCAGTTTGAAATTAAGCAAGATCCCAGGCTGAGCAAAATGAAACCATGAGGTTATGGGGGGAAATCAATAGCAGCTAAATCCTGTTTACAACATGAGCTTCTTGTACGCCTATGAAATGTCTGCAATGTTTCTCCTCAAATGTTTCCCAGCAAGGCCTTTTTTCTACATTGAATTTCTGTCTTTGTATCTTCATCTCCCATGGTTTCATTCACTTCACTTTTAAAAGTTTGTCCTTAAAAAAATGCAAGTAAAAACGTAAAAGTTGGTCCTAAAAAGTAAGAGTTTAGGTGTGTGTGTGTGTGTGTGTGTGTGTGTGTGTGTTATCTTGTGTCCCCCTGAATCCTCATGACACAAATGATACATCATTAGGAAAAGAAAGGTGGTTACAGTGTATTTGTCCATATTCTCTTAGTAGTAAAACTGGAAGGGGGGCACAATACCCATTGCTTGTATGGCAAGTTCATATATGATATGGACAGACTGAAGGGAAGTAGTTAAGAAAGTTGAAAAAGACAATATTCAAACAGCCATCAATCTGGTTAGTAGAGCTAAAAATGTTGGTTAGCATTCAAGTAGTTGTAGTCATCTACCATCTAATCTAATAATAGACAAATATGCAAATTGACCATACCTCCGACACACCCACAAGCCACGCCCACAAGCCACGCCCACCATCCAATCAGAGCAAGTATGCAAATTAACCCAAACCAAGATGGCTACAGCCACAGAGAGCAAGGTTCCCTAGGTAACAGAGGAAGCCAAGCTTTCTGCCAGCCGTTGCAGGCCTAAGCCTCCACTCAAGCTACAAAGTTTCAATTATAGAAGGTGAACAAATTCAAACAAATGGCGGCAGAATGGAGCTTGAGAGAGCAGGCCAGGGTTGCCGCCAGCAACAGGGGTAGCAAAGCTTTCCGCACACCCTGGCCGGGCCCACCCGCTTAAGGCAACAAAGTTTCAATTATAACCCCAACACAAATGGATTCGGGCCTCGGAGGGAGCCCCAGGCTTGGCTCTGCTCCAGGCTACAAAGTTTCAGTTGTAGAAGGAAAATAAATTCCAGATACCAGGGTCTCCGCTTGCATCCCAGGGGGCGTGGCCCACCTGCAAACCACCACAGGCCCCTCGCTCAGGCCATCCCACGCCCCAAGGGAACCCCACCCTGATCAGGGACACCCTTCAGGGCAAACCAGCTGGCCCCCACCCCTGTACCAGGCCTCTATCCTATCTAATAAAAGAGAACTATGCAGATTGATCATCACTGCAACACACAATATAGCTGCCCCCATGTGGTCAAAGATCCTGCCCCCATGTGGACACAAGATGGCCACCACAAGATGGCCAGCAGGAGAGGGCAGTTGGGAGGCACCTGGCCTGCAAGGGAGGGCAGTTGGGAGGGACCAGGCCTGCAAGGAAGGGCAGTTGGAGGTGATCAACCCTGCAGGAGAGGGCAGTTAGGGGTGACCAGGCCAGCAGAGGAAGGAAGTTGGGGGCAAACAGGCTGGCATGGGAGTGATTAGGGGTGATCAGGCTGGCAGGCAGAAGCAGTTAGGGGCAATCAGGAAGGCAGGCAGGCAAGCAGTTGGGAGCCAGCAGTCCTGGATTATGAGAGGGATGTCCGACTGCCCGTTTAGGCCCGATCCCTGGGATCGGGCCTAAACGGGCAGTCGGACATCCTTTGAGGGGTCCGAGATTGGAGAGGGTACAGGCTGGGCTGAGGGACAACCCCCCTCCGTGCACGAATTTCGTGCACCGGGCCTCTAGTTTTCTATAAAATGGGTAAGTATTCTCTAATAAACTGTTCTCTATGTCTGGTGTTTAGAACATACTTTTTGCACCAATATAAGTAAATAAGTGAGTGACTGAATGAGTGAATAACAAATGAATGACTGATTAAAAGAAAGAAAGAAACTATTAAAACTTTCAGCAATCATAGAATGATAGTAAACAAGATAAGTAAAATATGGAAGAATATGGGAAATATGCACTTAAGTATTAAAGAAAGATAAATGATCATTGACACTTCTGGGAAATATATTTTTTGGTTATCTTAGAATGTCATTTGAACTCTCAAATCTTTATTTCCTTAATTTCCCTATCATATCTGAGGAATTATCCTCTGTACAAATTAGCTATGAGAATCACACTAATGTTCTAAACAGCCAAAAAGGTCTCAAAAGGTTATAATTTTTTCTGAATCACTTCTTATTAACATTTCATATAATGCAATTAAAATGCAAAGTGGGTAATAATTATAATAGATTCAATAATACAGTAGCATTTCTGACACCATTAGATTTTAAAGTAAATGCCCCAGTGAATCAATGTTAATTTATAAATACTTTTGCATTCCATATACTTATATGAGGTCACAGTAAGCCCAATAAATAGCTTACTCTTACTGCTGATAAGTAGATTTAGAATTATATTCTAGAAACAATTAAAAAAATCCTTATTTTAGTTTAATATCATGTATATTTGATCTAGATTGTATATCCTAAGCTCTTGAAAGTCTTTTAGTAGTATAGGAAAATATATTCCAAAAAAATAAATAGGGTTTAAAGAAGATTTTAGAAATATATTTGGTTTGATTCAGTAAGATTCTTTTACATTATGAGAAGAGTGAAAAAGGCTGGCTTAAATTCAAGGCATTAATTATTCAGCAAACATTTATTGAACTTATAGTATGAGCAAAACTCTGAAAATTCATACAAAAGGGGGATAAACATTCAATGGAATTTCATAGAGATTAACTAGTTACTAGATAAATTGAAAAATAATTTTCAGAAAGGTTGAAATTTGAGCTGTTTCTGAAAGAATGAATACAAATTTGTCAGATAAGAGAAGAGAACATTTTTATAGAGGGAGCAGTGCTATAAAAAATTTCAGATGTATGAAGTTCAGTGCAATCTCAGGGAAAGAGGAATTCTTCTGTGAGAGGACAACTTTATAGTCAAAGTGAACAGAGCAAATGAGTTCAGAAAATTATATGTCTTTAAATGTACAAATTGCGATTCCTTTATCTATAATGCTATGGTTTGGACACACTGGCTTTTAGATGTCTGAGGCTATCTAGAGAAAGTGAGCCTCTAACAATAGCTCATATTTGGTATTTTCAGTATCTGCTGTAAATCAAAATATTTATTAAGGATGGATATGTTGGAGTCAGAGAACTATGTGATGAAGGATAGCTATAGGTAAAGTAAAAGAAGTCCTTTATGTTTTGGAGTAACTCATAAATTACTGAGAGGAATTCCAATTTCAGTATGATATGTAAAGACCTTGGACATTGCTATTCCCATCCTGAGAATAAGAAAAAAACAACAAAAACCTGAGGAAATTGAAAAGCAATTACTTTTTTTGCCCTAGGGTTAACATAAGAACACCCAAACCTATAGAGAATTTTTGTAAGAATTATTTGAACTAAACTGATGACATGCTGGAAAGCAAAATCTAAAATGCTTGGGTGAAGGACAGTTTTGCAGTTCGTTTTATACATTTGGAATTAAGAAGGGAGTCTAAGTAAAATTACCTGAAGGTAGGAGAAAGCAAGCCATACTGGATTATAAATAGTTAACAAGATTATGTGTTCCCTTGGGGGTAGTTATGACTCTGAGGGTTCTAGAAAAGAGGATTACTCCTGAAATTTCAAAGTTGTGTTAACCTAGATGCACAGGAACAATGGGCAGGGATTGCTTAAGGAAAAGATAAACGGTTTATTAAAGAAGTTCTAGTCCTATGGCATGACTACCCACCATGACCTCTGCAGTTAGGAATTTATGATTGAATCACCCTGGGAAGTTATTTTCAGTCACTGAACTTGACAGATTTATTACAGAGCCCCCTTTTTTTCTTTCACATCACTAAGAAACTGAGTTAAAAGGGAAAACCACTATCTTGAAATCTAGAGAGAATCTAGAAAGGTGCAATTTGGACTTGGAGCAGAATTAGCTGGATTCATAAACTAGTAGAAATATCTCAAGGGTAATTTTGATGAACTACTTAAGATTAAGTGTGGACTAACACAAAAGTGAGAAATCCCGAAGTCTTAGGATTCCCCCACACTTCCATTGGGCTTACCTTCAGTTACCTCACCAGGTTCTCACAGTGATGAACTAAGATTGATTCACTAGTGGTTCTGCCAGGGAGTGGTGGGAGTAACTGTTGTGAAAAAGGCTCAGAGCTTTCTTCATAACAAAGGGCTGCAATGCAGGGGGAGCTTATCAGACCCTTATCTTGCCTGGGAAAGAGCATTTCCCTGAATCCAATCTCCTTTAGCATAGTTGTCTCACTAAAACTGGCAGGAGCATAGCCGGTGTGGCTCAGTGGTTGAGCACTGACCTATGAACCAGGAGGTCAAGATTTGATTCCTGGTAAGGGCACATGCCAGGTTGCGACTCAGTCGCTAATAGGGGGCATGCAGAAGGCAGCCAATTGATTATTCTCTCTCATCATTGATATTTCTATCTCTCTTCCCCTCTCCCTTCCTCTCTGAAATCAATAAAAAATATATTTTAAAATGGCAGGGAAGAAGGGGATGCACTTGTGAAAGTCACAGAGACATAGGCTTAGATTTTACAATGCATTTCCTCCCCCAGGCCTTATCACTACATAGAGCCCCAAATAATAATCATTGATTGAAGATGAAAGATCTGCATAAAAGACTCTTTAAAAAGATTTCTCAGTGAAGCTCAAGGTTAAAACCAAACATACTTTGAGAATTTCAAGCTTTTATTACTTACAGCTATAACAAATATTAAATTTATTCCAACTCCTAGCATGATTATTTTGAATATCTGCATAGGCAGAATGGACTCCTACCCCAAATTTGGTTCTGATGTTGAGAATGATGGTACTACTCAAACATCAAGAAGATAAGAAAATTTTTATTACATAATTAAGGTTTTCTGAGAAAAATAGGGCAATCCTCTCAAGTAGATCTGAAATGATTAAAGAGAATTAGAAAAGGAGACTGGCTATCCTCCTATATAATAAAGAGGTAATATGCAAATTGACCATCACTCCAACACACAAGATGGCCACCCCCATGTGGACAAAATATGGCCGCCTCAAGTTGGCCAGCAGGGGAGGGCAGTTGGGGGCAACCAGGCTGGCAAGGGAGAACAGTTAGTGGTGACCAGGTTGTCAGGGGAGGGCAGATGGGGTGACCAGGCCAGCAGAAGAGGGCAGTTAGGGGCAATTGGGCCAGCAGGGGAGCAGTTAGGCATCAATCCGGCAGGCAGGAGAGAACAGTTAGGGGTGACCAGGCTGGCAGGGGAGGGCAGTTAGGGGCAATCGGGCTGGTAGGGGAGCAGTTAGGCATCTACCTAGCTGGCAGGGGGGTGGTTGGGGGTTGATCAGGCTGGCAGGAAGAAGTGGTTAGGGACAATCAGGCAGGCAAGCAGGTGAGCAGTTGGGAGCCAGCAGTACTGGATTGTGAGAGGGATGTCAGATTGGAGAGGGTACAGACTGGGCTAAGGGACACCCCCTCCCCCATGCATGAATTTTGTGCACTGGGCCTCTAGTTTCTTAATAATATCTTTAATTACATAAGGATCATAACCAGTGATATCAATAAAAAGGATCACATAAAGTCAATGAAAAATTATATGTACCCACATTTAAAAACTTGAAAAATATGGACCAATTCCTTTTGGGAAGATACCATTACAAAAACACACACAAGTAGAAATAAATAATTTGAATAGGCTTATAAATATATGTATTAATTCAATTATAAATAAGTTCTCAAAAAATAAAGCACCAGACCTGGATGAATTCACTGGTGAATTTTACCAAACTTTTTAGGAAGAAATAATATCTGTTTCTCCAATATTTTACAAAAGAAAAAAAAAAATAGAAGCAGAGGAAAAGATTTCTAACCAGCATTACCCTAATACCAAAACATATAAATACATAGCAAAAAGGGAAAACTACAAATGGATATTGCTTATCAACATAGATACAAAACCCAAAACAAAATATTAGCAATGGAAGAAAGTCATACAGCAAGTTCACAACTTCTCTTAAACTACTGCTATTATTAGATTACAGGAACCCATACATTCTAAATCTAAGGAGAGACAGTTGTTGGATGGGAGACATGAGATACAAGCGTGAGGTCACTAGTACAAGTGGCAATTGGACACTAGTAAAAAGAGTTCGCTAGGATTGTTATAGAACCTAGGTTTTGGCTGCCACTTGAAAGCCAATAATCAAGAGACAAGGGCTAATGGAAGGAAAGTAGGTTCATTCAAGAGCCAGTAGCTTGAGAATATGGTAGACTCTCGTTGCAAAGACCATCTTAACAATTGGGAAAGGACAGGGGTTTTTGTAAGGAAGGAGGAGGAAGAAAAAAACAGAACAAAAGAATTAAAAGGTGGAGGTTGAGAGTTCTTCACTGAGGTAATCCGTGCAAGCCAGCACAGTCTGTTCAGATAAGTGGTTGAAGATCTGCAAATCTCCCCGAGCAGCAAGGTCAGAGTATACTACTTTTGAAGTTAGCTCCTAGAATTTTTATGCAAACAGGCTATTGATTTGCAGTCACAAATTAGTGGACAAGTCATCATTTACAGAAACAATGTTAAACGAATGGTGGGATGGGTTACATCCTGACTAGCAAATTGTTAGTGAACATCATGTGTGCATTGGAGAAAGCGGTTGAAACTCCTGAGCTCTGCAAATATATAGGAATTCTGTATCTTGCTGAGGGTTTTTCTCAAATAACCCCACTGATTGCTCACAGGAATGATTGGGGTGTATCTAGAAAGTCTCACTAATGATGCTGAACTGGGGAAGGGACGTATTCATCATTGCAGGAAAGGCAGAATAATCCACCTGAACTCTATTTCCTTTTGCAACAAAAACATTTACTCATGTGAAGAAAGGCAACAAACACTGATACAACTAGTGAACCAATGAAAATCGATTGCTTCTAGGAAAAGGTACCAGGTAAACAAACAAACAAAAATGCCTGACTGAGAAAAAAGGAACAGTCCATGCTGGAACACTGGAAAGTTCACATATCTTAGATCCAGAACAGGGGTCCTCAAACTTTTTAAACAGGGGCCAGTTCACTGTCCCTCAGACCGTTGGAGGGCCGAACTATAGTTTAAAAAAAAACACTATGAACAAATTCCTATGCACATTGCACATATCTTATTTTGAAGAAAAAAACAAAAGGGCAAAAACACCCGCATGTGGCCCGCGGGCCGTAGTTTGAGGACGCCTGATCCAGAGCCACTGTGCCTACCAAAGAATAAGGCTTAATCAGAATAGCAGGGAGTATCTCCCAAGCCTATTTCTACCAATAGACGACTACCAGTCAGTAACAAAGAAAGCTAACAAGTAATATGAAGAAACTTAATTGCAAGACAGATCTCTGTGGCACAGGGCAAAAGGAGGAACAAAGGTGAGAGGACACCAAATATTGAAAAACCCACTCTGGCAAGTCAGCCACTATTTTGTTGTTTTTTCTTGTTAATCCTCACCTGAGGACATTTTCCCATTGATTTTTAGGGAGAGTGGAAGAGAGGGAAAGACAGAGAAACATCAATGTGAAAGCAACACACTGATTGGTTGCCTCCTGCATGAGCCCCGACCAGGACCAGGGCCCAGGCCAGGGAGGAGCCTGCAGCCAACGTATGTGCCCTTGACCATAATCAAACCAAGTATCCTTTGGGCCAGTGGTTGGCAAACCCATTAGTCAACAGAGCCAAATATCAACAGTACAACGATTGAAATTTCTTTTGAGAGCCAAATTTTTTAAACTTAAACTTCTCCTAACGCCACTTCTTCAAAATAAACTCGCCCAGGCCATTGGTATTTTGTGGAAGAGCCACAATCAAGGGGCCAAAGAGCCTCATGTGGCTCGCGAGCCGCAGTTTGCCGACCACAGCTTTGGGCCATAGGCCAATGCTCTATCCACTAAGCAAAACTGGCTAGGGCAAATTAGCCACTCTTAATGCAAGATATTGCTAAAGGAATGTGGTGTGCAAAGGTAACAATGGTAAACAAAAAGTCCCCTAATACTAGCCCTAATTAGACTAATTCAGAATCCCTTACTAAAGAACTAGCATTCAGAAAATTGTGTATTTAAAAGAATTTATCTAAGTGTCTACTGTTGAATACAGATACATGATTTTTCAACAAAATAATTATGGAACATATCAAAAGGATATATAAAACACTCCCACAAGACATAAAGCATTCATGAGAAAAATACTTTTGTATGGTATAGTATTCCATTCTGTAGATGTACCACAGTTTTCTAATCCACTCATCTGCTGATGGGCATTTAGGCTGTTTCCAAATCTTAGCTATTGTAAATCATGCTGCTATGAATATAGGGGTGCATATATCCTTTCTGATTGGTGTTTCTAGTCTCTTGGGACATATTCCTAGAAGTGGGATCACTGGATCAAATGGGAGTTCCATTTTTAGTTTTTTGAGGAAACTCCATACTGTTCTCCACAGTGACTGCACCAGTCTGCATTCCCACCAGCAGTGCATGAGGGTTCCTTTTTCTCCACATCCTCTCCAGCACTTGTCATTTGTTGATTTGTTGATGACAGCCACTCTGATAGGTGTGAGATGGTATCTCATTGTCATTTTGATTTGCATCTCTCAGATGATTAGTGACTTTGAACATGTTTTCATATGTCTCTTAGCCATCTGTATGTCCTCTTTTGAAAAGTGTCTATTTAGGTGCTTTGCCCATTTTTTGATTGGATTGTTTATCTTCCTTTTGTTAAATTGTATGAATTCCATATAAACCTTGGAGATTAAACCCTTAGCAGATATAACATTGGCAAGTATGTTCTCCCATGCAGTGGGCTTTCTTGTTGTTTTGTTGATGGTTTCCTTTGCTGTGCAGAAGCTTTTTATTTTGATGTCCTCCCATTTGTTTATTTTCTTCTTAGTTTCCATTGTCCTAGGAGCTGTATTGGTAAAGATATTGCTACATGCCTGGTGATTCTAATGCATGATAAAGGAAAGAACAGCTGACTATAAGGATTAAGCAAGCCAATAAGAATGTCCTTGATGCCTCTTTATAACAGTATCTTTACTTCTGCATTTACAATCTCTCCAACATTTTGTAGTGCTTTGATATGAATTTGTATATACTTGTTTTCATGCTATGTGATACAAAATTAGTATAACTCCAATGATATTTTAAGAAACTTAATGATAGAACCACAATTCTAGACCTGATATACTTGGGTACTGCATGCAATAGACAAAAAGCTGTATTTTACATATGTGGATGTCTGTTAGCCATAACTTGCATGAAGAAGATTAACTTCCTCTTTCAGTCTTCCTCCCCATTGAAGTGACAAGCTCTACCCAGTTTTATGTTTCTGCCTCAGATCAGCAGACAAACATTTGGAAGCCACTGAGATAGAACATGGCATAAATTGTGCACAATGTATTCTCTATACAGACAAATGTCCTTTGACAGTTGAATGCTTAAATAAACTATAGGACATCCATGCCATGGAATACTACTCAGCAATAAAAAGGAATGAACACATAAAAATTGAGATGAATCTCTAGAGAATTATGTTGAATCAAAAAATCCTACCCCCAAACAATACATACTGTAAGATCCCATTTATGTAACATTATTTAAATGATAGAATCATAGAAGTGGAGAAGGATGAACAAACTAGTGATTGCCAGGGATCACACACAGGAGGGGAGAGAAGAGAAAGAATGTGTGGCTTTCAAAACTAACAAAAAGGATCTTGACAGTGGAATTCTCTTCATGTTGCCTATGTCAATGTTAGTATATTGATTCTGTTATTATACTATAGATTACAAGTTGCTGTCCTTTTGGGACTCTGAACAAAGGGTATGAGAGCGTCTCAAATATTTCTTAAGCTGTGTATGAATTTTTGTTTATTTTAAAATAAACAACTTGATTGAAAATTGTAAAATCATAATTTTAAAATGGTTGAAGGGGAAAAAGAAAGCCCCCCACCAAAAAAAAAAAAAAAAAGATAAGTATGTGTAATTCTAAAATAAAGTCAGATAACTCCATGGTAGGCAGAAATGGAGAAAAGACAAATCAAAATTAAATTAAAAAATAATAATAATAGAAAAAAACACCCCACTAATGACACAAGCATTAAATAGTAGTATATGGCAGACCTAGATTTAACTCTATAAATAATTATATTTAATTTAAATGGACTATAAAAGATATAAAGTAAGAAGTAAAATTGTCACCCAGCTGGCATGGCTCAGTTGTTGAGCATTGACCTAAACTAGGAGGTCATGGTTCAATTCCAGGTCGTGGCAATATGCCCAGGTTGCTGGCTCTATCCCCAGTGTGGGGCATGCAGGAGGCAGCTGATCAATGATTCTCTCTCATCATTGATGTTTCTATCTTTCTCTCCCTCTCTCTTCCTCTCTGAAATCAATAAAAATATATTTTAAAAACACATAAGTAAAACTGTCTACATTTACAAAGAATATGGCAGAAACATTTTTTTTTAATCTTTATAGTTGAAAGTATTACATATGTCACATTTTTTCCTCCATTGACCCATTCTAGCCAGCCCCTACCCCTGCCCCGGATCTTCACTACCCTATTATCTTTGTCCATGGGTTTTGCATATATGCATTCAAGTTCTTTGGTTGATCTCTTCCCACCCACCCACCCTCCCCTGCCTTCCCTCTCAAGTTCCACAGTCTGTTGCATGCTTCTATGGCAGAAAAATTTTGATTTGCATTGGCTGATTCCTAGTGCGGCCGATTGTGTTACTGTCCCTAAGTGTTTCATTTTCTGAAGGAAGAATTAGTGAAAAAAGAACAGTGCAGGTCTGGGAAATGGTTAATCAGTTCAAGCTTGATAAATAGACTAGACCAGTGGTCGGGAAACCGTGGCTCGCGAGCCACATGTGGCTCTTTGGCCCCTTGACTGTGGCTCTTCCACAAAGTACCACGTGCGGGCGGGCACATACAGTGCGATTGAAACTTCGTGACCCATGCCCAGAAGTCAGTTTTCGGCCCGGGAGAGTCTATTTTGAAGAAGAGGTTCTAACACTGAGCCACACTCAAGGGGCCAAAGAGCCGCATATGGCTCGCGAGCCACAGTTTGCCGACCACTGGACTAGACAATATCATTTGACCTAGGCTCTTTTCTTCTTAATCTAAGAACATCACTTTTTCCACAAGACTCACAAATAATTTAACTTAAGAAACTATAAAATGGCATTTTAAAAATTGTTCTTATAGAAGAGTAAAAAAAGGAATCCCAGCCCCCCTTCCCAATGTGCTTAGAATCAAATCATGCAGTACTATCTTTTCTTGTTCTTGTTACCAATTACTTGTATAAATTTTTGAAAAACTTTTGTGAATGCATAAATTAAAAAATCTCCTTTATTGTTTTGTACTGAGTATTTGAACAAACTTGGGATGTCATTATTAATGTGATGAAATCTCTAGCAGAATATTTGTGTCACATGCTGTCATCTCTGGTGCCATAAACCAAAGTGAAATTGATGAAAAGCCTCATGAACTGGTCAGCTAGATGCAGTTTAATTCCTTTAGTCCTTTTTTAGTAGTATTCCATTTACAAAAAGAGATGAGGTTTAAACAAGCTGACCTTTGAAATATTCCATGTTTGACTTCAGTATTTTTTTCACAGCTACAATTGCATTACATTATAATGACAACAATTTTAAAGGTACTGACAATGCACATAGAAGTGAATGTTATTTATCAGTAATATTCTCTTTCCATCAGTTGTACTCCATAGTCAAAGGTGATACCAATATGTATTATTCAAAACAGTGAACTGCAAGTGTAATGAGAAACATACACCAATTTGCAAAAGTGGTATAAATATAGCCTAATCTGAACTCAGCAATTGTGGGTTAATTTTTAAAAGCTAGGTACTTTACTGGTTCTGTGCTTTGAATTTCATAGCTACATGAGACTGTTATGGGAATTGGGTGACAAACTTTGTGAAACAGTGATCATTTGATTGTGAAAGAGCTATGGCAATAATCACAAAGTCAAAAGAACTTCGGATTTGTTTTTCAAATGGAGGACCCATTAGAAGGACATAAAACCAATTTAGAGAAATGTTACTAACATTTTAACAGTGAACAGAATAGCTGTGGCTGGTGTGGTCCAGTTGGTTGGGCATCATCTCATGCACAGAGGGGTGACCAGTTTGATTCCTGGTGGGGCACATGACCAGGTTATTGGCTCGATCCCCAGTGGGGAGCGTGCAGGAAACAGCCAATTTATGCCCCCACCCCCACTCCTTCAAGTCAATTTAAAAATATCTTTTAAAAATGAAATAGAGCTGAAACCAGTTTGGCTCAGTGGATAGAGCGTCCGCCTGCGGACTCAAGGGTCCCAGGTTCGATTCCAGTCAAGGGCATGTACCTTGGTTGCAGGCACATCCCCAGTAAAGGGTGTGCAAGAAGCAGCTGATCGATGTTTCTAACTATCTCTCTCTCTTCCTCTCTGTAAAAAATCAATAAAATATATTTAAAAAATAATAAAATGAAATAGAATAGAAATACTAAAATATATCACACATAATTCAGCTATTTCCAAGTAAAACTTTATTATATGCATCTGTGTTTATGCTGGCTGGTTCATGTAAAATACAGTCTATTACATGTTGCAGTAAAAAGTGTTTAAAGCAGAGGTTTAGCATGATGCTATTCGAATCTAACTATCTCATGTATAGGATTTTCATATCAATTTCTTATTTGACATTCTTATAATGATAATGAACACGTGTTGAACTTCTCTTATATTCCAAAGGCACTATTCTAGTATTCTAGGCTAAACTAACTCTCTCTCTCTCTCTCACACACACACACACACACACACACACTTAATTTATTCTCACAAAATCCTATATGGTAAATGATGTATCTCTTCTATGGAAGAGAGTTTAAGATAGTTATCTAAGGTCACATACATAAGATAATAATAATCATTGACTCTTTAATGGATAAGTAGGTACTCTATGGTTTTTATCATTCCACCTTTATTGACAATTATCTACAAGATAATCTTGTTCTGCAAAAATTCCCTGGAAGCCTGATCTCTACTACCTAATATTTACTATTTTCTGCTAAGATGTTTATAATTCATATGGTATTAAAATATTATAGTATTATCAAGTTTAGAAGTGCCTTTATCACAAAGAAGACTAATTGTAGTAATTTCTGTCTTTTTTAAAAATATATTTTTATTGATTTCAGAGAGGAAGGGAGAGGGAGAGATAGAAACATCAATGATGAGAGAGAATCATTGATTGGCGGCCTCCAGCACACCCCCTACTGGGGATCGGGCCCACAACCTGGGCATGTGCTCTTGACCGGAATCGAACCTGGTACCCTTCAGTCCCCAGGCCTACGCACTATCCACTGAACCAAACCTGCTAGAGCAGGAATTTCTGTATCGATAGTGAGCCTATAGAAGAAAGATTTGGGACAGATTGAGAGGATGCTCCTAATTCTGTGTACTTATTTTAGGATATGTGTTGGCTTTGGGTGTCAAGAAAAAGTCCCTGTATAAAACTGACAAGTGGTACAGATTATCCAGAAATTTTGGATAGTAGAGTACAAAATTAAAAATTTAGAAATTAATATGAACTTTTTATTGACTTAACTGACTGACTAGGGAATTCATTCTAAAATTCAATCCATATTTCTTCTTTAAACCAAACCAAAGATTGGTTTTACATTTTTTTCTCTTAGAATATTATGAAGTAGAAAATTGGAATTAAGCATTTCCAACATTAAGTTTACAAGTAATAGGCCAAAATTGAGCTTACTCTGATTACTTAAAAATGTTAACAATAACACAATGCCTATCTCTGGAGCTATCTTTCTAAACCAATATTGATAGACAGAGATGTAAGAAAGGACAACACAAATTATTGAATAGTTGGACAAATGAACTCTTAAGGGAATACCTATTGCATTGTTGAGGAGGATGTAATTCATGAGTGCCTATTTATAAGAAAGAAAAAAAAGATAAATAGAACAGGCTAAGATTTAATTCACAAGCTCTTATTGATTCACTTACATGCTAATACATCAGTGAACAAAGCAGTAGTAATATGTGTACTAATTCAAATTGACAAATACTGTCACATTTTTGAAATCACAAGTGGCTTTTCTTAAGTATTCTAGACTGCCTGCAACAGTGCATTTACTATTAAAGATTGTAAGGTAGTTCTGGTTCAGAGCACATCTCATTATCTACCCGCTGTTCTTCCCAGGCACTTAACTTGTTAGTCAGAAACACCACCTGGTATAGATCATTTGGATATTAGGACACATAATTGTTTATCTCTTAGAGTTTATGTTAGCAATTCAAAAGGCATTTTTGTCTTTGAATTAATTGAGGGCACACATCAGGATATATGGAAATATCGTCTTCTACACTCTGTATTTGTAAGACTCTACCAGATGACCTATATTATTTTACAGTCTTATTTTAATGTATTTAGTTACAAATAATAG